>NC_137282.1:115741000-116460500 GCF_054371585.1 Giraffa tippelskirchi
GACCAAGTATGTTTCAGACTCAGAGTGTTTGCGCTGTGTTTCTTTGGCCTGGAACACGGTACTCACACAAAATCATTCTCATCTGATTCAGGTTTTTTGCTCAAATGTCATCTCTGCACAGAGGTCCCTCCAACAACTTTATTGGGAAAGCGCCCCTCCCACCACTGATTCTCTCGCTAGGTGGTAGCAGATTATATCTTCCTTTAGGGCACTTTCCCTTTCCCACCTCTGTGTGATATATGCATCCCCCTGATGTCTGTCCCACCAGTCTGCAAGCTTCCATACACAGGGCCAGGTCTGTTTTCTTCTGGTCCATCCACAGAGCCAAGGGAAGCCAAGGAAGGATCCCCATGTCCCCACTGTTCTCAGAGACAAGCTCCCTCTCCTTGGGGTTCTCTAGCTGCCAAGCTCTTTTGAATAAATTCACCAGAACTTGCTAGAAATTTTGGTCTAGTAGGGATCTTGCCTAGTTTAGAGCACCCATGGGTAACATGGGTTTGGAGCCCATGAGACTTGAACTCACCATAATCGCTCTTTAGGTGTGTGCACTTAGCCAATTATTCCAACTCCCTGAGCCTCTGTTTCCTTATCTTTAAAACGAGCATAATCGGAATCGATTCTGGTGTTAATCAGGAGGGGATGACTAACTGTCCTGGTTTCTGAGGACTGAGGGACTTCCGGAATGCAGCTACTTTCAGTGTTGAAATCATAATAGTCTTGGTCACTCCTGGGTCCTGCATAGATAGAGAAAAACAATGGCTCCAGATGGTAAAGAATCTGCCTGAAATGCAGGAGACCTGGGTTCAATCCCTGGGTCAGGAAGATTCCCTGGAGAAGGGAATGGCAACACTCCAGTATTCTTGCCTGGAGAAGTCCATGGACAGAGGAGCCTGGGGGCTACAGTCCATAGGGTGGCAGAGAGTCATACACGACTAAGTGACTAACACTTTCACTTCCTTCAATGAGAGTGGAGAGCCTGCGTTTTTAACCCAAATTCTACACTGTCAGATTTTGGGTCACTTGATTTTATATTTTACTTCATATATTGTCACAAATGACCCAGATCCTCTATGGCACCAAGGAGGGTGTCAGAAATAGTAAAGAGGTAATTAGTCTTGGGTGGCCAGTACCCTTTGCCTCTATGACTGCCTCCCTCTCCTGTACCAGTCATAGTCCTGTCCCCTCAGATCCACTCATGGAGAATAGAGGGGTTGACCCTGACAAGACCACAGCCAGACCAGATACCCAGGTTCCTTCTGCCTTAAGACCACCCACCAGGAAAACAGGGGAAAAGATCACGTGACCAGAGCCGACCGACAAGTCAGAACCGTCCTTCTAGAAACCCATCCAGAGACAGTGATGGAGGGAACATGGAGGGCGGCATTTACCAGTTAAATGAGTCTCTTGAAAGATTCATCTTCATATTGGTAATTACATCTGTGCCCAGTGGGGCCAGCAGGATCCTGGGAGGTGGCAGACAGTGGGGCATGTGTATCGGCAGGGTGCTGAGTAGGGGCTGTTTCCCATACTCTGGTGATGCTCACTGCAGATCCCAGAAAACCACCCTTGTCCCTGTGCCCAGTGCCTCAAATGGTGAAACCAACTCAGCTCTTAGAGGAATTCAAGCTCAGTGCCAAGCTGGCATGTTCCCGGAAAGGCAGAAAGCAATGGCATGCCAAAGGGGATGTGAAGGCTTTCGAGAGGGGTTTGCGGTGTTTTTCTCCACCTAGCACATAGGCTTCCTCACAGTGGGGAGGGGGAGGCTCACTCCTTTAATACACACCCCACCCCCTCCCCAGGTCATCTTCCCACTGCAGAATGTCAACACCTTTTAGTTTGGCATTGCCCTCGCCTTCTAGCGAGCAAAGCATAGGTGGACCTTGTCACTTGTCTAAGCCTCCTCTCCTTGTCTGTGACACGGTTGTAAACTAGCTTCCAGATTGGCAATATCCAGGTGAGGAGTGAATAAAATAATACCTGAGAAGTTCATTTCTAAATTGAGGATACAGAGTAGATCATGTGATGGCCTCCTAGCTATGTCACCTTCCGACAACGGAAAGCTCTTAAATCTCAGTTCTTCCACTCCTCCCTCTGTAAAATGAGGCTACCTACATCCTATGATTACTGTATTCAGTGAGAAAATGTGTATAAGGACCTGGCACATAATAAGCACTCAAATAAGGGCAGTTATCAGTATTCACAGTTGCTGTTGTTGCTATTGTTACGACGTTGACCACTGTACAGGTGAAAATCCCGAAAGCCGTGGCTGCCCTTCCAGGATGTTCTGAATCCTGGTGGAGTGCCCTGGAATCTGGAATGACCGTGAGTCCCACTGCCTAACTTACAAGCTCCATTCACATCTCTGGACTCTGGCCAAGGGTCTGAGAGTGGGTGTCCCTGGGCTTCAGAGGTTCCAGAGCAGGAGGACAAAAGCCCAGACACAAGGGGTCTGGAGGTGTTTCTAGGGCCCTCTTACCCCTGCGGCTTCGGCCTGAGTTGGAAAGTGTATAGGTCCTGCCTCCCCTAACATGTCAGTAAGCTGGGTCATCTCAGGGCAAACCTTTATTAGACGAGAAAAAGCTCAATTAAGTTGGATTTCCTGACTTGAGGAGCTGAGACCCCTCCCCTTATGGGGATGGAGCTCTGTGCAGCCTTGGAGCCCCTCTCTGTGGCCTCCACACACCTCTCCCCGAAGCAGTATCAGCCCTCACTCTTTCCTGTCCTTTATACACGTGAACGGGAGGTCCAGAGATAAACACAAGCAAGAGGAGAGAAGGAAGTTATCATCCTCTCAGCTGGTGTCCACGTTCCTCTCAGGGAAGAGATTGCCTTTGTGGAGGTTAGGTCCCTGAAGAAAGATCTAAAGTGAGGGTGGGAGAGAGCTGAAGAAGGCTTAGGAGAGCGGAGATGGAGGCTGGCCCCCAGGGATTAGGAACAGCCAAGGGAGGTTTAGGGAGATGTCTGAATTCATTTTTAAGTTGTCTGTGTGGCTATGAGGCAAACTTCCTCTGTCTCCCTAAACTTCCTGTGTAGTCCTTGGCTACACACCAGGGACTTGTCAGAATTTTTTAAAAGTGAAAATTAGGAGAAAAGATTGAATTGCAAATTCTGAGAGATCTGATGTGGAATAGGATCAGGGCACCTGTGAAGCCGAGCAGGGCCCTAAGCTGACCTAGTTCAGGGTCAGCAGGTGCTCAGAGGCCCAGGGGTCTGGGAACACCTAGCCCTCCCTTTTCCCCCTCCCCCGCCTCTTCCCCTCCCTCCAGCATCTCCATAATGGCAGAGAGCTTGAGAGAGGAAGGGACCCCCTGGGTGGTGGTGGTGAAGGGGACCATCCAGAAAAAGCCAGTGGACTCTTAAAGGATGAGGCATCTCAGCTGATTTCCTGGCTTCAAACATAGAAATACTAATAGCAGCTTGTGCATTTATTATACTTTCCAAAGTGCTTTCCCTTATCTTGTCCCTTTTAACCTCAGCGTCTTGTTTCAGTTTTCAGACAAGGAGACTGCAGCCCTGAGAGGTCACATGACCCATTGGAAGTGGCACTGCCCAGGGTCTGTTCCCTATGCTGCTGGGACCCATGCTGACTCAGCCCAGCCCGAGCCTCTGGTTGCAAGAGTTTGCTAATCGTTAGGATGTTAAATGACTCCAGAAATACTATGGGGGTGGCTTCCAGGAGGCAAAGCTGAGCCTGGAAATGGGGTTCAGGGCCAACCTCCGTTATGACCCACCCCCACTCCCCACCCCGAGCCGGTGGGGAGCAGGAGGGTGAGCAGGAAGGGGCCAGGGGCAAGCCCAGCTCAGCTGCCCAGCAGGGGAAGAAGTGCTTGTTTGGTGTAGCGGAGAGGATGGTGAGGAGCCTGAGGAGGGCTACAGTGGGGCTGGAACCCAGAGATCTGTGTGTGCACAGCTGGGGGAAGCTTGGCTGCAGAGACAAGAACCTCAGAAGACAGTGCATCGCAGACTCCTGCCAGGGAGTTGTTGCTGTGCTGGTTGGCACTCGAGGGGCTGTTTTTGACCAAGACTCGCTCAACCCCACCATTTTCTTGATGGGGAAAGTGAAAGTCACTCAGTCGTGTCTGACTCTTTGCAACCCCATTGACTGGTACATAGAATTCTCCAGGCCGGAATACAGGAGAGGGTAGTCTTTCCCTTCTCCAGGGGATCTCCCCTACCTAGGAATCGAACCCAGGTCTCCTGCATTGCGGGCAGATTCTTTACCAGCTGAGCTACGAGGGAAGCCCCTCACACAGAGGCTGCCCCGTGCCCACCGTTTCACTAGAGGGAGCCCGAATTCCTTCTCCCTGCCTGCAGCCCACCTGGCCAGAGGTGACCTTCCCTGGTGTTCCAGGGAAGATGCGAGTCAGGGGCTCGGGGGAGGAGCAGCTCTGGCCCCTAGTAATGGGCAGATGTCAGTGGACATTGGAAAACATTTTCCGGAAGCAGCAAAGGCTAGATTTGACTGTAAACCGAGTGCTGCTTGTGTGAGATCCTGCACCCCTACCCTGAGCCTGCTGGTGTGTAGTCCACCCTCGGTCGGCTTTCGCCCCCCAGGGTCAGTGCTCTTCTCAGCAAGTCCCGCCAAGTACAGACTTCCAGGACCCAGACACAGTGATGGGGGGGGGGCGGGCAGAGGCTTCGCTGTGCGCTTAGTGAGGATCCTGAGACCCCCCACCTATCAAGAAGGCAGTATGAGTGGTGGTCAGACTTGTGAGCCCTGGAGTCAGACGATTTTGTCTCCAAATCTCCCCTAAATAGACATGACTGCCAAGGTGCCAGGAATCGCTTCCATCTTGTTTACCACAAAATCCCCAGTGCCCAGAATAGAGCCTGGCACGCACAGAGAAGTCAATATTTTATGAATAAACCCACCTCCAACCTTACTGCTTCTTTAACCTTGCACCAGTCACTTCATCTCTTTGAGTCTCCGTTTCTTCCTCTGTAAAACGGGACAAAAACCTGCTTACCAGATGTGCGTGCGTGTGTGCTCAGTTGCTCGGTCACGTCTGACTCTTTGCAATCCCATGGACTGCAGCCCTTCAGGCTCCTCTGCCCTGGGATTCTCCAGGCAAGAATACTGGAGTGGGTTACTATTTCCTCCTCCAGGGATCTTCCCCGACCCAGGGATCGAACCTGAGTCTTTTGCGTCTCCTGTATTGCAGGTGTATTCTTTACTGGTGAGCCACCCGGGGAAGCCCCGTGGTGAGGATTAAAAGAGAGAACCCAGCTATAGCACTCAGCACTGTGCTTAGTGTGGAGAAAGCCTTCAATAACAGCAGCTAGTTCATAATTCATATGCACCTGATACTTTGTGAGGTACTGTGCATGCAGGCACACAGTTTTCTGCGTGCATGTGTGTGTGCATTGATGGGCATGAATACATAATCTCAAGTTATCCTCTCAGGAGATGGTTCTATTATTGTCTTATTTTGCAGTTGAGGAAGCTGAAGCCTGGAGAGGTACTTCAAGAGACAAGTTGCTTTGCTGGTAAGTGGTGGTGGAACCAGATTTTTAAGGCCTGGCATCTTTGTTCTCACACTCAAAAATGTTTGCTTAGACTCCTTCTGGATCCGATACTCTGCAAACAGCAATGTACTGGTTTGGGTCACTCAGTGCAGAAGACAAAGCAAGTCTTCAGCCATCCTTTTCTGCATATATGACACTTACTTCCAAAGCCAGTGACCAAAGGTACCCAAGAAGTGATGAGCTGAATTGCCCAAGGATGCAATGATGGGTCGTCAGGTATCAGACATGGGGTGGAGCCTTGCATCTTGCTGCCTTGGGGAAACAGGATGCTCTCAAGGAGTTTACAGCCCACGCTGGCGGGGGCGGGGAAAGCGGATCTTAGCTTTCAGTGTCTCTGAACATCTCCCAGGTCACTAGCCACGTGCAGATGCCAGTGTCAACCCATAGGCAACAGAGGCTGATCCTGTAGGTCTGGGGTGAGACTTGGGGGACCTGAATCTTTGACAAGCACCCTGGATAATTCTATGCAAGTGTGCTTTCTGCTTTTGGAAGTTTGAAAAAAAAAAAAAAGATCTATCAAATAGGTTTGTTCCCTAGAGTTATCTGTTAACCAGGAAGGGAGAGCAGACTCTGGAAGCTTTTTAAGAAAGGAGGATGTCAAAGAGATGTCAGTTTATGGGTAACTCCCCATCTACCACAAGCTCCCCTCCCCCCACCATCCCCCAAACACCATTCCAGTGGCTGCCCTCCAAAGAAGCACTGAGTTGGCTCCCAGGCAGCCCCCCAGCCTTGCCAATGGAGCAGAGAACATTAAGCCCATAGAAAGCGGAGGAATAGGGGATCAGCTCCTCCTTGCGTCCTGCTCCTCCACCTGCCCTTGCTTCCACTGGAAAAAAGAAAATTGCCAAGTAATTGGTCTTCGACAACCCCTGCTGGTCTCGGTCCTTTCATTCTTGCTGAGATTATAATTAGGGACTCAGTAAATTTAAATTGAAAATCCATGAGCAGCGCAGAGCCTTCATCTTTCAAATGTTGTTTCATGCACCTGCAAATGGGGCATGTGTGCATGTTCAGTCGTGTCTGACTCTTTGTGACCCCATGGACTGTGTTCCTCCAGGCTCCTCTGTCTGTGGGATTCTCCAGGCAAGGATACTGGAGTGGGTTGCCATTTCCTACTCCAGGGGGTCTTCCTGACTTAGGGATCGAACTTGCGTCTTTTGCATCTCCTGCATTGGCAGGCAGATTCTTTACCACTGAGCCACCAGGGAAGCCCAAACGGTGCTCCCAACCATACGGGCAGCAGTTGCTGGCAAGTCCAGTGGGGACTGGAGCCTGGGGAGCACTGCCCCTTGGCTCTTGGCATAAGCACAGGAGCAGCAGCGTGGATGAACATTCGCTGTGCCCTGGAGGTTCGGTCTGGCGTGCTTTCTAAGCCTTGTCTTATTACATCCACCCTTGGAGGTGGCACTAGTTCTATTCCCACTTTATAGACAGGGAAACTAAGGCTCAGAGAGACAGTGATTTGCACAGGGTCGCATAGCTAGGAAGCCCCACATGTCTGAACTTGCAACCTATGTGTTTTATCTAAAATTTGTCTGCTCAGCAATGGACCAGGGGCCTAAATCCCAGATCCGAGTAAATTTCAGGTTCTGTGGTCCTTGTTTCTCCCCTACTAAAGTCTGGGGGCAGCTGCAGCCTGGCCTGTGCCCTGAGGGTCTACAGGTCTGAGTGAGGTTCTTGGTGGGGCTAAGAAAGAGGAAGAGAATTCTCCTGTCCTGTGAGCTATGCCTTCTCTCTTCACTGATCACTCTGCCCTCCTACCCCTGGGTCCTTGAAACGGTGTGTCTGGGCAGGAACACCCATCACCTCACCTCCACCTCCATCTTTCTGAGGAGGAATCAGAGACATCAGAGAGGTAAAATGACTTGGTCCTGGATGCCTCCACCAGCTCTTGGCTGCTGGAGTTGGGACTGGGAGCTTCCCGACGCCCACCAAGGCTGAGCTGCTTCTCTGCAGCTCTGTAGAGCTGGGCTCTGGTTCTAGGGAATGGGCCTGTCCAAACAGAAAGCCAAACCAAGAAAGTAGGCGGGGAAGGAAAGGAAGCTCCCGTGTGTTTGTCGCCTAGGATATGTGGGCTGTGAAAGAGAAGGGCGTTGGGGCCACCCTGTCAGCGGGAACTTTCCGCTTTGCCTTTCTCAGTGTTGTGTAAGCAGAATGTTTGTGGTCCTTACCTGGTAGAGGTGATGTGAGGGTCAGCTGGGGTCATTTATGTGCAATGCCCCCAATGCAATGCTTAGTAAAGGTTGGTTCAGAGCAAAAACATTACTTGTTTCCTTGTTCAAAAGTGTACTAATATTATAAATAATTCTTATAATAACATAAAGGAATATTAATACCTCCGTTCTCCAGATGGGAAAACCAAGGCTGACAGAGATTAGGGGACTTGGACAAGCATCTTGTAAGAGGCAGGTCCTGGTTCCAGCAGGAGGCTGTGCAATCCCTGGCCTGGTCCTCACACCCCACACACAGCACGTCATCTCTAATTTGAGGGGGTGTCAGTGGGTTGGGGTCCCTGGTCTCCCCAGGTAGACCAACCCATGACCTGGCTCTCCAGGACAAGCCTCAGGGCCTGGCCTGCTGTACATTTCAACCATCCAGCACCACAGAAGAGTGAGGGTACAAGCTGCCTTGTGGGCCAGGAGCAAAGGCTTGGGGACCTTGCCACTTAACTGGTCCTAGTTCTTCTTTAATTTTTATAAATTTTTATTGGAGTATATTTGCTTTACAATGTTGTGTTAGTTTCTGCTGTACAGCAGAATCAGCTATACATCTATCCCTTCTCTTTTGAATTTCCTTTCCATTTAGGTTCCCACAGAGCACTGAATAAAGTTCCCTGTGCTTTACGGTCGGTTCGGTCCTGGTTCTTATGGAGTCTTCCCTGGTGGCCAGTCACCTGCTGCAGGGGCTCTTTCATTTAGTAAATAAGGAAATATCCCCTTTAAACTCTCTTCCTTATCAAGGAAGGAAGGAAGGGATGGAGGGAGGGAAGGAGTGGTTGATGAAGCTTATGTGCTAAAGTAACATTTGGGTCATTTGTATGATGGGAATATGAGAACATAGGGATTTTTTGTCTTGTTTTTCTTTTAATATTATTGCAACTTTAATGTAAGTTTGAAAAGATTTCAAAATAAATTATGAAAAAACTAAAACATTTCCCCTGTCTTCAAATATTATTTGTGGTTTTTAAACACATTCAGGAACGGTCACTCTTCTTTCTTGCCCTTTGTCCTTTGGTGTTTCGGCCTCCCCGGCTCTCTGTCTTACTCTGCCTCCTTCTTTCCCTCTGTGCTTCTGTCTCTGTCGCTTGGCTTGGGGACATTGAGAAAGTTAACCCTGACATCAAGAGGTAGCTTAGCCCTCTTCCTCTCCGACACTCCCCTCCAGAAGCCCCTCTACTCAGAGTTTAGTGACCACCTGAATCAAACAGCAGCTCAGCACCTTGCCAAGGGTATCACTTTCTAAAAAATACTTTTTTAAGCCAGGCCGTGAAGCTTGTGGGATCTTGGTTCCTTGACCAGGGATCAAATCTGTTCCCTTGCATTGGAGGCTCAGACTCTTAACCACTGGACCACCAGGGAAGTCCCCAAGGGCATCACTTTTAAGTATCACTGTAATTTTCTCTGGTCTTAGAAACTTCCAGCTAAGCCTCTCTCCTCATGTTCCTAAATGTAAATAAACATGTCCCCAGCTGGGAAGGGGAGGATCATAAACTGGCTGTGTTTGTGCAAAGCAAAACTTCTTTTTTTTTTTTTTAATAAATTTATTTATTTTAGTTGGGGGCTAATTACTTTACAATATTGTAGTAGTTTTTGCCATACATTGACATGAATCAGCCATGGGTTTACATGTGTTCCCCTTCCTGAACCCCAAAGCAAAACTTCTTAACCAGAAAATGGCATGCTCTTCTTCCTGCCTGGGGTGGGCAGAGACAGGACAGAGGACAGAGGAGAACAGGAGGAAAAGGGAAAGAACAGGCAGAAGGCAGGGGAGAAAGACAGAGGGTGACTGAGGGGGAGGAGAGGCTGCAGAAAGGCCCCGGGGAGTCACACCCACCTCTCTCACACCATCAAGGGAAAACTGAAAACGAGGTTTTCCACTTCACTGA
Organism: Giraffa tippelskirchi; assembly: GCF_054371585.1. Taxonomy (NCBI): domain Eukaryota; kingdom Metazoa; phylum Chordata; class Mammalia; order Artiodactyla; family Giraffidae; genus Giraffa; species Giraffa tippelskirchi. The sequence continues at coordinate 115,750,632 of NC_137282.1, forward strand.
CAGAAAAACCGACAGATCAAATTGCCAACATCCGCTGGATCATCAAAAAAGCAAGAGAGTTCCAGAAAAACATCTATTTCTGCTTTATTGACTATGCCAAAGCCTTTGATTGTGTGGATCACAATAAACTGTGGGAAATTCTGGAAGAGATGGGAATACCAGACCATCTGACCTGTCTCTTGAGAAACCTGTGTGCAGGTCAGGAAGCAACAGTTAGAACTGGACATGGAACAACAGACTGGTTCCAAATAGGAAAAGGAGTACGTCAAGGCTGTATATTGCCACCCTGCTTATTTAACTTATATGCAGAGTACATCATGAGAAACGCTGGGCTGGAGGAAACACAAGCTGGAATCAAGATTGCCGGGAAAAATATCAATAACCTCAGATATGCAGATGACATCACCCTTATGGCAGAGAGTGAAGAAGAACTAAAGAGCCTCTTGATGAAAGTGAAAGAGGAGAGTGAAAAAGTTGGCTTAAAGCTCAACATTCAGAAAACTAAGATCATGGCATCTGGTCCCATCACTCCATGGCAAATAGATGGGGAAACAGTGGAAACAGTAACAGACTTTATCTTTTTAGGCTCCAAAATCACTGCAGATGGTGACTGCAGCCATGAAATTAAAAGACGCTTACTCCTTGGAAGGAAAGTTATAACTAACCTAGACAGCATATTAAAAAGCAGATACATTACTTTGCCAACAAAGGTCCGTCTAGTCAAGGCTATGGTTTTTCCAGTGGTCATGTATGGATGTGAGAGTTGGACTGTGAAGAAAGCTGAGCACCGAAGAATTTATGCTTTTGAACTGTGGTGTTGGAGAAGACTCTTGAGAGTCCCTTGGACTGCAAGGAGATCCAACCAGTCTATCCTAAAGGAGATCAGTCCTGGGTGTTCACTGGAAGGACTGATGTTGAAGCTGAAGCTCCAGTACTTTGGCCTCCTGATGTGAAGAGCTGACTAATCTGAAAAGACCCTGATGCTGGGAAAGATTGAGGGCAGGAAGAGAAGGGGACGACAGAGGATGAGATGGCTGGATGGCATCACCGACTCAATGGACATGGGTTTGGGTAAACTCCGGGAGTTGGTGATGGACAGGAAGGCCTGGTGTGCTGCGGTCCATGGGGTCGCAAAGAGTCGGACACGACAGAGCGACTGAACTGAACTGAACTGAGAGAAAAACTGAGGCTGCGGAAAACCATGTCATTACAGGGGAGGGCAGAGTTTTCTGCACCATTAAGAGTTGCGCAGCAAGGGTCGAGAGAGAGGGAGTTTCTGAGCTCCCTAAACCCCAGGAACTATAAAACCACATTCTGCATCCTCTCTCTACCCACGCCAGAACTGAACTGGCCTCTGAGTCCAAACCTCTGTTCTGCTGATCTAGCTTTATCTGCGGCAAATACATTTGGGGCTTCTGCAGTTTTCCTGAGAAACAGCCCGTTCCCTAGGGAGTAAACACCATCACTGATACTTGCTCTTTTCAGCTCGAGGGACTATCCCAGGAGCAACACCTGGACCCCACTCTCCTAAAGAGGAAAGGTCATGCAGTGATGTCATAACCTTAGCAGGAAACGTCCCCCAGACATGATCTAAAGGGTTCAGAGAAGCCTCACACTGTTTTTTCCAGCCTCACCATAGAAGGGACGGGGCTGAGCCCAGGGTGACAGAGAGTTCAGCCCCCGTGCACATGCCGTGCGCCTACAGCGCTGATGCTCGGAGCAGTCAGGATCTCCGCGATACTTGGGCCAGTCGGGGGCTCCCCCATGCTTTCCACCTTTCCACCGTTGGAGAAAAGCCACATTTTTGCTAATGCTCACCTTCTCTAGTTTGGACCTGGAGGCGGGGAGGGGAAGAGAGGAGAGCGATGTTGTCCTGCCCTCTGCTGGGGGAAGCACAACAAAACCGCACTGAATTCAGGGGCCGAGGAGCTTGGGTTTCAGGTGATGTGAGTGGAAACCCTCCTTCGCTCCACGCCTCGAGAGTGGAGGGGTCTTCCTGAGACTGTATCCCGGCTGGCAGAGCAGAGGCCATGGTGGACTCTTGGCGCTGAACTTGGGAGAACCAGGCAGCAGGACTCTGGACTCAGAAAGGCCCTCCCCAGGATGCATGCTATAAAACATTTTCTTTTCTGATGAACCCTCGCTAAGAATATACTTGACACGTTCCCCTTTTACCTAAGACTCAGATGTGGGCGTTTGCCTCATCTGGGTTCCGTGAAGTGTCTTCTGTTTACTGAATTTCTCCTCTTCCTGTGGTTTGGCTGGGCAGTGCCATTTTGCATCAACTTGTTGTCTGGGATTTGTAGCCTCCCATCTGCCCATGCTGGGCGTCACGGTCAGCAGAAGCTCTCCGTGTCCTGAGATAGGCGCAGGCCCCTTTGGTCACCAGAATGTCTCATGGTAGCCTTCAGAGGAACTGGGATGAAAGGGTTTCAGGCAGGGCTGACCCCTGGGGCAGAGTTGCCAACCAGACCTATGCTGCTTTCTCTTTTGTTGCTGTTGATGATAATTTTTATTAATTTTCAGTTACGCAGATGATACATTCATACATTCATCCTTAAAAACCACAACACAGAATGTTAGCAACAAAAGACCCACACCCCAAATCATTTTGCTTCTTTTTAAAAAAAATTTTGCACAATATTTCATCTTTGCCATGGAGTTTTAAGGCTTACTGGCTTCGCTTGGTTTGTCTTTCTCCTCTCTGTCCCTATCAAGCGTGGGGAACAGCTTGCGGGTGGGTGACAAGAAGTGGGATGCATCATTTCCACCTGAGAAAGGACAGGAAACAGAAGATGCCTGAGCTGAGTCTTCCTGAAGAGTCATCCTCCCCATCCCCAAGGAGCCGTGTGAACAAGTCTCACGGATTCAGGGAGAGTCTGGTCCTCCTAGCAGGGCTCTTTCTCTCCTGCCACCGTGATGCTCTCTGAGGGAGGGCCACTGCCCTCCTCTTTGCTGAGTCTGAGATTATTTGAGGAAAGAGAAACATTGTGTGAGCAATGGACCTGACCATCCTTCCTCATGGATCAACCGAGGTAGAGGGAGGAGCGGGTGGGATTTCTTTATTCCCTCCCCAAAAGCAGCAGCAGCTAAAGGAAAGTTTGAAAGCCCCAGAAACAAGCTGTGGTGTCGGATAGTAATGACCTCTGCTTCCTCTCCTGTTTTTCCCTTTGCACGTGTAAGTGTGAGTATGCACAGAGCTTCCCTAGGGGCTCAATGGTAAAGAATCTGCCTGCAATGTAGGGGATGCAGGTTCGATCTCTGGGTCAGGAAAATCCCCTGGAGAAGGAAATGGCAATCCCACTCCAGTAGTTTTGCCTGGGAAATTCCATGGATGGAAGAGCCTGGCGGCTACAGTTCATGGAGTCACAATAGTTGGACACAGCATAGAGACTAACCCACCCATGCACCCCCTGAGTTATACACACCCCGCCCCCATCATCATGTGACCATGGGCAGACCCCCTGAGGAGCCGACAGTTCACATTAGCCTTCCTTTCCCCCACTGTTCCCCCACCATCTGCACATCCCCCAGACCGCAGCCCTTGACCAGGAACACAGGCCTTTACCAGGAACAGGGACCTCCTTGACGCTCAGATGGTTGAGCAAACAGACTGACTGTGCTCTTCCCCTGAAACGGTACAGATGTGGGAATTTCCCTCGAGATAAGGACCACACCTCCTTCCCAGCAACTGCTTGCGGCCCTGAGAGAGAGGGAGGTCTTGTGCCCCCAAAGAAAACGGAATTGCCCGTGACTCATACCGGGCCCTGCTGGTTGAGAAATTTGCTTCCTGGGGTTGGGGGTAGGGAAGTGGAGCAGAACTGGGGCCAGGGGAGGGGTGTGTGTGTGTGTGTGTGTGTGTGTGTGTGTGTGTGTGTGTGTGTATGTGTGTGTGTATCCGCAGTTGGCCTTCTAGCAAAATATGGCAACTTGTTGAACTTTCCTGGGACCAGGGCTTTCAGAAAACCAGCTTCCAAACCATCAATCCATCCCTTCCTAGATGATCGTGTGGCCCAAAGTCTGTTTGGACTTTGTTTTAAAGAGCTAGACAAAAAGGACTAAATGAGAAGGAAAAATAATTCAGCCATGTGGATTATTCCTCCCACAATAATTAATTAAGAAATTGAATGATCTGCTCCCATGAAAGGTGGGGACGGGGAGGGCGTTGTATGAGGTGGGCTCACGGAGGCCCCTGGAGGCTGGGTCTGACGCCTGCTCCCCTGGTGTCCCAGCTACGGTCCTGTTTCCCAGCCTTGAAGAGACACCATCATGCCTTCTGAAGACTCCGCTGCTTTTCTGATGTGCAGCTCGGCCTCTGGAGGGCAATTGGGATTGTCATGTCAGGTCTTGAGGGAAGAGGAAGTGAAACAGTTTTGATTTGTCTTTCTTTCTTTTTTGCGCTATTGTGGCAAATGGGAAATATCAACTGGGATAAACAAACTGGGGAACTGAGACTCACCACATGATCTTGACCATTTTCTCACTTTGGCAGAACAGGAGCAAAGAACAAAGGTGCTATCTGATGCCACAGTTTAACTTTTAGGCAGCGAGGTCTTTGTCTAAAGAAAGGGAAAGAGATAATAATGTTTGCCGAAACCTTATTATTTTATTAAGTTGTCTTATTTACTCTTTCTCCAAACCCAATGACATGATACTTGTATCCCCAGGTCATGTTGGGGAAACTGAGGCGGAGAGGTGAAGAGAGTTGCCCAAGGTCATTCATGTAGCAATGAATGCTTGAGAAAGGATCCAAAATCTTAAAAAAAAAATTTTATTGAGGTATAGTTGATTTACAGTGTTTCAGGTATATAGCAAAGTGATTCAGCTACACACACACACACACACACACACACTGTATTGAGTTGTCTCAGTCATGTCCACTTCTTTGGCTACCTCATGGATTGTTGCCTGCAAGCCTCCTCTGTCTATGAGATATTCCAGGCAAGAATATTGAAGAGGGTTGCCATTTCCTATTCCAGAGGATCTTCCCGATTCAGGGATCAAACCCAGGTTTCTTGAGTCTCCTGCCTTGGCAAGAGGGTTCTTTACTGTCTGAGCCACCAGGGGAGCCCATATGCAGGAGACTTGGGTTCTATCCCTGGGTTGGCAAGGTCTCCTGGAGTAGGAAGTGGCAACCCACTCCAAGTATCCTTGCCTGGAGAATTCCATGGACAGAGGAACCTGGTGGGCTACAGTCCATGATGTTGCAAGAGTCAGACACGGCTGAGCAGCTAGTTTTCTTTCAAATATATTCTTTTTCCATATAGGTTATTACAAAATACTGAGTAGAAGTTCCTGTGCTGTGCAGTAGGTCCAAAGGATCCAAAATGGGCTTCGACTGTTGCTAAATTTCTTGGGTTTCCCTGGTTCTCGCACGGTCTCTGGCCCTTCCATCCACAATCATCTATTACTTTGCTCTTCTACTCAGAAGCCCTAAGGAATGGTGATCAAATCAGTCCTGGACTAGGAGGTAATATCCAGCCCTGGGCTGCCCTGGACTGTTTCTGGGCAAGGCTGTTCACTGTCCTTCTGCCTTGATTCGAAGATGGGACGTGGGGCCAAGGTGGCCACCTCAGTTTGTCCAACAGCAACGTGCCTGGTGCTCAGGACAAAGGTTGTCTTACCTGATACCAACCAGGTGGTCAGAGGAGGGCTCAGGGCAGAGACCCTGCATAGACAAACTGCATCTGAGACAACGCATATGTGTCGTATTTGTGTGTTTACTCACTCCTTCACCCACTCAGTTACACATGCCTCTAACTCTTTTCCAGACGTCATTTCATGGCCTGCAAGAAGCTGCAAGATCTTATCCCTGTGGATGTCCCCAGCCTCACCTCCTGACCTCCTTCCTGTTCACTCGACTCTTTCTACTGTTTTCTGTTCCTCAAATACCCAAACTTGTTCACATCGGGACTTTCTTCTCCTCTTTGCTTGGCTGTTCCTTTCTCACCATTTGGGTTTCACACAAATACCACCTTCTTGTAAGGGAACCTGACTATTCCTTCTAAAGTAGCACCTCCGTGACATCACTTTGGTTAATTGACTTCACAGTACTTCTCACTTACCTATCTTGCTGGCTTCTTTCTTTCATCTGGCTGTTTTTACTTAGATCTTTTTTATAATAACTGATGATCTGGTAAGTGAAACGTTTCAGTGAGTCCTATGAGCCACTCCAGCAAGCTACTAGAACCTAAGGAGCAGGTTGCTGATCTATAGCTAGCCAGTCAGAAGTACAGGTGAAAACCTGGGCTTGAGATTGGCCGCTAAAGTTGGGGGCAGGGGGTGGGGAGTCTCTCGCAACTGAGCCCTTCACCTATGGGATCTGACGCTGTCTTCAGGAAGACAGTGCCAGAGTTTGAATTGGGTTATAGGGCATTCTGGGGTTCCCAGGGGGCGCTCGCAGTAAAGAATCTGCCTGCCAATACAGAGATGTAGGAGTCATGGGTTGGATCCCTGGGCTGGGAAGATCCCCTGGAGAAGGAAGTGGCAACCCACTCCAGTAATTTTGCCTGGAGAATCCCATGGACAGAGGAGCCTGGTGGGCTACAGTTCATGGGGTCACAGAGAGTTGGACACAACTGAGTGACTTAACACGCACACACATCGTACATCCTGATGGTGCCCAAGTGTTGCTTGGTGTTATGGGAAAACCCCCTCACACCACACACACACACACACACACACACACACACACATTGGAATTGGGTCCACTCTTAGTACTCAAGAATTATTTCTTGCAAAAATGAACAAAAGGAGAACAGAGTGAGAAGTAAGCATGGCAATGTCAAGCAGAGTTGGGAAATGCTAAACTGAGGGATTTAGACCTCAGCCCCTTGTGGCTCCGCTGGTAAAGAATCCACCTGCAATGCGGAAGACCTGGGTTCAATCCCTGGGTCGGGAAGATCCCCTGGAAAGGGAAAGGCTACCCGCTCCAGCATTCTGGTCTGGAGAAATCCATGGACCGTACAGTCCATGGGGTCACAGAGATGGACACGACTGAGCGACTTTCACTTCACAGAGGATGCTGAGAAGTCATGGAAGAACTGATGAGACGTGTGTGTCTAATGGTCACCCTGCTGCAGCACCAGAAACGTGTTGAGAAAAATCCAGGCTGAAGCTTCAAAACTCTGAATCTCACTTTGTAATCACTATTTTCATTTGCTTTTCTTTTTCTTAAAGAGTTCCTCTCTGCTCAATTGTAAAAAAGCAAGTCTGGAGCTTCCTCTAAAAATGCAAGGTGGGGAAATAATATGATCTCCATTTGGGACATGTTGAATTTGGGGCAAATGAAGGAACTCTAGGTGGAGATGTTCTGCATGGAGAGTAGTGTGATGGTTACAACATAAGCAGCGTTCAAAGCTGTGTGAACTTGGGAAAACTGTTTGATCTCTCTGTGTTCCATAAAATGGAATGATAATCATAGTACCACCCTCCTACACTTGTTGTAAAGATCAGATGAGACAAGGTATGGAAAGTGCTTAAACAATGCCTAGCATATGGTAGGTCCTCAAAGAAGTTGCATGTCAGCCCTTGGTATTGCGTGGGGAAGTGCAGATGTGGGTGTCATCAGAGAGACAGAGACCTTGAGGGGAGTTGGATCACTCAGAAAGAGTGTGTTAAGGCATGATAAGAAGGTCAAGGCAGAGCTCTGATATTTATCAGGGTGATCAGAGAAAGAGGAACCAGCAAGAGATGCTGACAAGGATTAGCCACAAAGGTGGGGGAAGGAGAGAGGGGTGGGGAACGGCATATGGGCACTAAGTCCTGAGGGTCACCTGCTGCTGACAGTGTAGGCTGCTTGTGTGGACCTTGGGGAACCACCAGTCAGCTGGGCAGAGGGCTTCAGTGAGACCCGGGCACTGGGGTGAATGTGTGTGCAGATGGCAAGCGTAGACAGTGTCCTCCTGAGAACCCCGACTGTGAGAAAAATAGAGGAACAGAGGCAGGGGAAAAGATGTCTTGTGTTTGATTCGTTTTGCCTCTAGAGAACTCAGTTCATTGTTTAAAGATGAAATTCACAGACTTGGAGGGAGGTCTGTGAAGAAGAGTTGGTAAAGAGGATATGAAGAGTTAGGAAAGCAATAAAATAATGGATGGAAAATGTGACTGCTGTGGAAGAATTAGGGAGGGGAGGGTGGAGGGCAGAGGAAGGAGCCAACCCCTAACAGCTCTCAAGACTGGAAGGAAGGGGCGAGGGTGGGAAGGTTATAAATAAGTTTGTAGGTGGGAGGACAGGAAGTGGGGGAGCTATGCCTGATAGTCTGTTTTTGTCTGTGAAGTAGGATACTAGGTCATCTGCAGAAATATGTTAATATAGAGCATCTCTCCAACTGTGGGGCATGTAGGAGAAGCTGCAATTAAGAATATTAAAATCTCAAGGCTGGAAGGTCCAGGGTTGGAGGAACCAAAGTTGATGGGGAAATTATCAATATCTTTATGAATCACTTTACATCGAGTTATATAAAGCAATGTACGTGCGCACCGAGTGAGAGTGAGGCCTCAGAGGTAGTTTGCACACCTTTGTTAGTGCTACGTAGTGCATTGTAATGTGCGACTCTTGGCTCACTAGCCGCTTGAAGCAGTTCCAGATCTTCCTATCCTGCGGTTTAAATGAAATGCTCACACATTAACTTGTAAAATTAGGAGTAATTTCAAACACACAACAAAGTTGGAAGAATTTCACCCTGCACACCAATATTATTCAGTACCTAGCTTCTACCATGGACATTTTTCTAAGTTGTTTATTTAAACAAACTTTAAAGTTTAGAACGTTTTAGATTTAGAGAAAGATTGTGATGATAATTCAGAGGTCCATTGCACTGTTTCCTCTGTGTATTAGCATCATATATTAGTATAGTACATTTGTCACAGTGAATGAGCTAATACTGATATAGTATTATTAGCTAAAGTAACACACTGTTTTCAGGTTTCCTTAGTGTTTGCCTAGCATCTTTTTTTTTTTTTTTCTGTTCTATGATTTCATCCGGGATATCACACTACATTTTTTAAAATTATGTGCTTGTTTGTTTATTTTTGGTTGTGTTGGGTTGTGTTTGGCATGTATTGATGCCTGGCCATGTTTGGTGTGTTGCTGCACATGCTTTTCTCGAGCTGTGTAGAGGGGGCTACTCTCTAGTCGCAATGCATCCGCTTCTCACGGCAGCAGCTTCTTTTGTGGAGCATGGGCTCCAGGGCGCGTGGGCTTCAGCAGTTGTGTCTCACGGGCTTAGCTGCTCCTCAGCATGTGAAATCTTCCCAGATCAGGGATCGAACATGTGTCCCCTGCATTGGCAGGTGGATTCTTAACCACTGGACCACCAAGGAAGTCCCACATTACATTTTGTTGTCCTCTTTCCTCAAGCTTGTGCAAGGTCCATCTAGTCAAAACTATGATATTTCCAGTATTCATGTATGGATGTGAGAGTTGGACCATAAAGAAGGCTGAGCACAGAAGAATTGATGCTTTCAAAGTGTGGTGTTGGAGAAGATTTCTGAGAGTCCCTTGGACAGCAGAGAGATCAAACCAGTCAATCCTAAAGGAAGTCAACCCTGAATATTCATTAGAAGGACTGATGCTGAAGCTGAAGCTCCAATACTTTGGCCACCTGATGCAAAGAACTGACTCATTGGAAAAGACCCTGATGCTGGGAAAGATAGAAGACAGGAAGAAAAGGGGGTGACAGAGGATGAGATGGTTGGACGGAATCATGGACTCAATGGACACGAGTTTCAGCACACTCCAGGAGATGGTGAAGGACAGGGAAGCCTGGCGTGCTGCAGTCCATGGGGTCACAGAGTAGGATGTGACTGAGCAACTGAACAACAACAGCTCCTTAAGTACGTCTTGGCTGTGACAGTTTATCAGACTCTCCTTGTATTTGATGACCTTGACCGTTTGAGGAATAATGATCAGGTACTTGGCAGACTGTCCCTCAGTTGGGAATTGTCTGATAATTTTCTTTAAAAAAAAATTAATTATAATTTATTTTTTCCAGTTTTATTGAGATACTAAAGTGTGTAACTCAATATGTGTTTAAAGAGATACTAAAGTGTGCATTCAATATGCCAGCAAATTTGGAAAACTCAACAGTAGCCACAGGACTGGAAAAGGTCAGTTTTCATTCCAATCCCAAAGAAAGGCAATGTCAAAGAATGCTCAAACTACCGCACAATTGTTCTCATCTCACATGCTAGTAAAGTACTGCTCAAAATTCTCCAAGCCAGGCTTCAACAATACATGAACCATGAACTTCCAGATGTTCAAGCTGGTTTTAGAAAAGGCAGAGGAACGAGAGATCAAATTGCCAACATCTGCTGGATCATCGAAAAAGCAAAAGAGTTCCAGAAAACATCTATTTCTGCTTTATTGACTATGCCAAAGCCTTTGATTGTGTGGATCATAATAAACTGTGGAAAATTCTGAAGGAGATGGGAATACCAGACCACCTGACCTGCCTCTTGAGAAGCCTGTATGCAGGTCAGGAAGCAACAGTTAGAACTGGACATGGAACAACAGACTGGTTCCAAATAGGAAAAGAAGTACGTCAAGGCTGTATATTGTCACCCTGCTTATTTAACTTATATGCAGAGTACACCATGAGAAACGCTGGGCTGAAAGAAGCACAAGCTGGAATCAAGATTTTAGGGAGAAATATCAATAACCTCAGATATGCAGATGACACCACCCTTATGGCAGAAAGTGAAGAACTAAAAAGCCTCTTGATGAAAATGAGAGAGGAGAGTGAAAAAATTGGCTTAAAGCTCAACATTCAGAAAACTAAGATCATGGCATCTGGTCCCATCACTTCATGGCAAAGAGATGGGGAAACAGTGGAAACAGTGTCAGACTTTAATTTTTGGGGCTCCAAAATCACTGCAGATGGTGATTGCAGCCATGAAATTAGAAGACGCTTACTCCTTGGAAGGAAAGTTATGACCAACCTAGACAGCATATTAAAAAGCAGAGACATTACTTTGCCAACAAAGATCCATCTAGTCAAGGCTATGGTTTTTCCAGTAGTCATACATGGATGTGAGAGTTGGACTGTGAAGAAAGCTGAGCGCTGAAGAATTGATGCTTTTGAACTGTGGTGTTGGAGAAGACTCTTGAGAGTCCCTTGGACTGCAAGGAGATCCAACCAGTCCATCCTAAAGGAAATCAGCCCTGGGTGTTCATTGGAAGGACTGATGTTGAAGCTGAAACTCCAATACTTTGGCCACTTCATGCGAAGAGCTGACTCATTGGAAAAGACCCTGATTCTGGGAAGGATTGGGGGCAGGAGGAGAAGGGGATGACAGAGGATGAGATGGTTGGATGGCATCACCGACTCACTGGACATGAGTTTGGGTAAACTCCGGGAGTTGGTGATGGACAGGGAGGCCTGGCGTGCTGCGATTCATGGGGTCACAAAGAGTCGGACACGACTGAGTGACTGAGCTGAACTGAACTAAAAGTGTGTAAGTTTAACAGAAACAGACTCACAGACTTAGAGAACAAGCTTACAGTTCCTGGGGGCACGGATGTGGGGAAGAGATAGTTAGGGAGTTTGGGATGGACATTTACACACTGCTATATTAAAATGGGTAACCAATAAAGACCTGCTGTATGGCACAGGGAATCCCGCTCAATGTTATGTGGCAATCTGGATGGGAGGGGTGTTTAGGGGAGAATGGATACATGTATATGTATGTCTGAGTCCCTTTGCTGTCCACCCGAAACTATCACAATATTGTTAATAAGCTATACTCTAGTATAAAATAAACAAGTCTAATAAAAAGATGTGTAAGTTTAAGATGTGCACTGTGACGATTTGATACACTTATATGTTGTGAAATGATCACCACGTAGGGTTAGTTAGCACCTCTGTCACCTTACATAATTATCATTTCTTTTCTGTGGTGAGAATATTTAAAATCTACTGTGTTAGCAGTTTTCAAGTATGGAAATACAGTATTATTGACAATTATTGCCATGCTTTATATTAGATCTCCAGAACTTATTCGTCTTATAACTGATAGTGGTGACCTTTGATCATCATCTCCCCATTTCCCTATCTTTCACCATTCTACTTTCTGTTTTTGTGAGTTCAGCCTTCTTAGAGTCCACATATAAAGAATATCATACCACCTGTATCTTTCTCTGCTTGACTTATTTTTTAGTGTAATGCCCTCAAGATTCATCCCTATGGTTGCAAAATGGCAGGATTTCCTTCTTTCTCGTGGTTAAAGTAGTATTCCACTATATATGCCCTGTCTCTTTATCCATCCATTTGTAGAGGAATACTTAGATCATTTCCATATGTTGCCTATTGTGAATATGATGATTTTCTCATGACTAGCCTGAAGTTATAAGTTTTTGGAAGAAACACCGTAGAGTTAACGTGCCATTCACATCACATCCCATCAAAAGGATGAACTGTCCTATCCCTGTGCTTTACCACTGCTGAAGTTGGTCTTGAGCACTGGCTGAGGCAGCGTTTATTAGGATTTTTCACTCCAAAGAGGGAAGTTACTCTTTCCCCCCCATTTCCACATATACTTATTAGAAGGAAATCATTATGCGTAACCAACATGTACAGACTGGAGAGTTATGCTTCATCTTCTTGAGGACCTAAATTTGTTTTTATCCTATATCTGTCCAGCAATTAGCCACCCTTCTATCCATCCATCCATTCATATTTTTTACACATCTCAAAATTAATTTGCAAATTTGTTTTCTTTTGTTGCAAGTGACCCACGTGGGAAGGGGCATTGCTTCTACACCCTATCTAGTCCACATTCCAAGTTTTGATTGTATTCTATTTCTGACTGCTCTCCATCCTCCTGGGATGCCCAAAGCATGAAAAACTCTTTGTCACTGAAAGGAAATAAGCCTGGGGTGATGAGTCCATTTGTCCACCTGCTGGGCAGACATTTCTCAAAGCCCCTTGTAGGTCTCCAAGATTATAGTCTTGGTTCAGCCGTGGTAACACCCTGCTCAGCTCGTGTGGGCAGCACCTCACCCCCCCACACTGTCTGAACCAGCCTCTCTGGCCTGTTCATTCACCTCTTCTAGGGCTTCAAGGCAATAAATAATAAATAAATAGAAAGAATACATAATCCACTTCTACCTCTGCCGACCTTGTCTCCATTCTCAGCCCCCAGTTCCCACGTTTACTCATTACCCCCTTCACAAGGGACACAAAATTTACATGCTGAGGGGAAACTCTCCATTTCCCAATACATATGCATACATTAGACTTGCATTTTGCATAAAATGAACTTGGAGTTGAAGACAAATATGGTGTGTTTTGGAAGATATATACGAAACAACTGCTTCACGTTTTGCAAACATGACAAATTTTAGATATTTTGTGCCAATGTTAGGGCTTCCCAGGTGGCACTAGTGGTAGAGAATCTGCCTGCCAATGCAGGAGACATAAGAGATGTGGGTTCGATCCCTGGATCAGGAAGATCCCCTGGAGAAGTTAAATGGCAACCTACTCCAGGATTCTTACCTGGAAAATCCCAAGGACAGAGGAGCCTGGTGGGCTACAGTCCAAGGGGTTGCAAAAGAGAGTCAGACATGACTGAGCAACTAAAAAACAACAAAAAACAATCTTTGATGGCTGACTACCTGCAAAGTATACTGCTATTTCTAGCATTTAAAAAGTTTTGTTTTTTAAATTAAGATATAATAAAATTGATACAGTAAGATATAGCCAAATGGGTGTGCAGAATTCTGAGTTTTAATGTCTAGGTTTGTTTGTATAACCAACCAACCACCACAATCAGGATACAGAACAGATTCCAACACCCAAAAAACCATCTTATGCTACCCCTTGGTAGTCATCCTCTCCTGAATCCCTAGTCTCTGGCGATCACTGTTGTGTTCTCTACCACTATGGTTTTGTCTTTTGCAGCATGTTATATATAAGGCGTCTCATGGTATGTAATCTTCTGAGACTGACTTCTTTCACTCCAAGTGATACCTTTGAGATGCATCCAAATGGTTGCATGTATCAAGAGTTCATTGTTCTTTATTGCTGAGTGGCTTTCCTTGGTATAGATGTACCACCATTCCTGTACCCATTTGCCAGTTGGAAGATATTTGGGTTATTTTCATTTCTTGACAATTATGAATGCTGTAAACATTCATGTACATTTCAGTTCTCTAGGGCAAATATCTAAGAATGGTAATGCTAGTTTATAGGGTAAGTGAATATTTAACTTGATTACAAATGACCAAACTGGTTTCCAAAGTAGCTGCACCACTTTGCATGGTTACGGACAACAGAGGAGAGAGTTCCAGCTGTTTTGCTGTACAGTCTCTGATGATGAGGGGCTCAGGGCTGGAGCTGGGACTTCATTTCTCTCCATGATAAACCTGTGGGGCAGGTCACCAGGGCTGGAGCTGGCCTTCAGCGTCAGAGAGCTCTTGTGGTGTGGCCCCAGCTCCCTTCCCCAGCTTCATGAAAGCCTGAGTTCTTCTAGAAGTGCTTCTGGACTTCTTCTGGATCTCCGTATGGGCTTTGTGTTTCCCTTTGTTCTTTGGCCACCACTTTCTGAGCTCTTCTCTGTGGCAAGCACTCTGCTGAGCCCAGTCTTATTTTTAATTATTATTGTTAATATTTTAAACATAATATAAGCACTTTCTTTTTCTTAATTATTATCGTTAAATATTTCAAACACCATAAATAATGATAAATCCCAATGTACCCCTTACCCCAATTTGATAAATTTGTATTTTGCCCCCTTAGCTTCAGATCCTCTTGTTTTAAGAATTAAGACTTTACAAATACATTGAAGTCCTCCCCTCCCCGATCTCATTTCTCTGCCTCCCTCCCTAGAAACAATCACTTGCAGAAGATTGGTAGATGGCATCCTTCCATGTTCTTATACACTTACTACCAATGTAAATGTTCATAAAGAATATATAGTATTGTCTGCTTAGACCTTTTACCTCTTTTATTGTGATGGAAAACTTAACATGAAATCTATCTTCAACAAATTTTTAGAAGTACAATACATTCATGTTTGGGCTTCTCAGGAAGCACAGTGATAAAGAATACGCCTGCCAGGCAGGAGACACAAAGACGCAGGTTTGATCCTTGGGTTGGGAAGATCCCCTGAAGTATGAAATGGCAACCCACTCCAGGATTCTTGCCTGGAAATTTCTGTGCACAGAGAAGCCTGGAGGGCTACAGTCCACGGGGCAGCAAAGAGTCGGACAGGATTAAGTGACTGAGCACAGCGTGGTACAGCACAGTAGTCTTAGCTGTATACGTGCTTTGCTGGACAGCGGCTCTCTGAAACTTTTTCAGCTTGTGTAACAGAAACTCCAGAACCCTGGAACAGTAACTCTGGATTTCCCCTTCTCAGCCGCTGGCAACCACCAGCCTACTTTCTGCTTGTACTAAGAAGTACTTGACTACTTTACATGCCTCATATCAGTAGAATCCGGCAGTATCTATCCTTCCATGACTGGGTTATTTTATTTAGTGTAAGGTCCTCAAGGTTCATTCCTGTTGTAGCACGTGACAAGATTTCCTTCTTCTTTAAGGCTGAATAATTTGCATTCCTGTGTCTATTACTTACAATAGCCACAAGTGGAACCAACCTAAATATCTATCATGGGTAAACTGATGAAGAAAATGAGGTATATACATACAAGTGAATGTAATCAAGCCTTTTCCCTCTCAACACAGTGTCTGTGTGCATATTACTATTCCCATTTTACAGATGAGGAGACTAAAGCCCAGTTGAATTATTAGATGAGGGAGGCTTGCAAATACCTGGTTGGCTTGAACACTGTCTCCCACATTCTCCCGAGACACACAGAGAGATTAGTGCTCTCCTGCTCCTTTGGTCTTACGCAAACCAGGACCTCTTCACCAACACCAATAAGCCTTGGGGGACAGAGTAAGTCTAGTCTCACTCAGGAGGACAGGCACTGGGGGATAGTTGACTGTGGAATGCCAGCTCACAGCACAGTGTCCAGCATCTGAGAAGTGGGTAATAAATTTGCACTGAATGCTGGAAGAAAGCAATGAACAAGTAAGTGGAAGGTGGCTCAGATCTGAACTTCTCCAATGCCAGGAAGACATGCTTTGCCCATGCCCTCAAGTTAACACCAGTCTTGAATTTCCAGTCCATGGGCTTCCCAGAACTTCCCTTTGTATAGACAGAAAACTTGCCTCTATCATTTGCTCATTAGACACTGGATAAAGAAAGCCTATCTCTCTCACCCAGGCTTGGTTTTGTCACTTGCAGATAAAAAATGGATGGCCAGTAACAAGTGGAAGTTTAAAGATTATCTGTTTTAACGGAAGAAGTGGTGCCAAGAAGTGGCCTCCCCTGGGCTGCCACATCAGCGTCCAGAATCTGGCCTAGGACTCTCCCCCAGAGGTTCCTCCCCCTCCACTAGAGCCTCAAATTTCAGAACTTCATGTCTCTACGTCATGTCTTTTTGTTGTTATTGTTTTGTCTAAGATTAAACACAATTAACGTCTTCATATTTACCATTTTATTTTAATTCAATTAATTCTTAAGAATGTTTTTATTGTGGTAAAAGTCATATAATATAACATCCTGTATTAACCATATTTAATTCTACAGTTCAGTGGCACTAAGTACATTCACGTTGTTGTGCAACTCTCACCATCATCCATCTCGTGAATCTTTCACCTTCCTGAACTGAAACTCTGTCGCCATCAAACACTAATTCCACATTCCCCCTCCCCGGCCATCACCTACAGCCTCTGGCCTCTACCTTATATACAGTACTATGTATAAAACAGATAACTGATGACAGCCTACTGTATAGCATAGAGAGGGCAAAAAAGAAGACACAGTCTGTTTGTAGGGCACATATTAAATCAGCCTTAAAAATGCATTCCAGTATGCATGGTGCTGTGCTGTGCTAAGTCGCTTCAGCCATGTCTGACTCTTTGCGAGCCCATGGGCTGTAGACCACCAGGCTCCTCTGTCTATAGGATTCTCCAGGCAAGAATATTGGAATGGGTTGTATGCCCTCCTCCAGGGGATCTTCCCAACTCAAGGATCGAACGTGCACCTCTTATGTCTCCTGCATGGGCAGGTGGGTTCTTTACCACTAGTGCAGCGCCACCTGGGGAGCCCCCAGTATGCATTAGCAGTAGCAGTGTAGCAGTGTTAGTTGCTCACTTGGGTCTGACTCTTTGCCGCCCCACGAACTATAGCCTGCCAGGCTTCTCTGTCCATGGGATTCTCCAGGCAAGAACACTGGAATGGATTGTCATTCCCTTCTCCAGCCGATATGCGTTAGATATAGACAAGTGCTGCTCGATTCCACCTACGTGAGATACCTAGAATAATTTGAATTCATGGGCTCAGAAAGTACATTGGTAATTCATTTAATTTTTTAACTCCAAAAACACTTTTCCTCTTTCTGAGCAACTTCGTATGAAATCATGACTTAGATGAGCTAATTGTATTTTTCTAACATACAATAATGTGTGTGCTTGTGTGCATGTGCACAAGAGCTAATATCTTTCAAATGTGTGTATTCATCTGTGTGTGCATGTGTACTTAGTGGCTTTAGTCTTGTCCGACTCTTTGAGACCCACGGACTGTAACCTGCCAGGCTCCTCTGTCCGTGGGACTCTCCAGGCAAGAATGCTGCAGTGGATTGCCATGCCCTCCTCCAGGAAATCTTCCCAACCCAGGGATCCAACCAGCGTCTCCTGTGTCTCCTGCACTGCAGGCAGAGTCGTCAGTGCTGAGCCACCAGGGAAGCCCGTGCTCACCTATATCCTAACTCAAATCGCTTTGTGTGCCACACCTGTGGAACTCTGCACAAAATGAAGCTCCTGCTCTGTAGCCTGGAGTCGGCCGCACTGAATGCACAGCTCAGGAAATACACTGGGGTGCAGGCCTCCACGAGGACACCAGACCGAGAGCCATACACTTTTTCTGATACTGTAACTCTAGATCCAGCCTGGCCAAGCCTAGACTGGATATTTCCTGATACGTGTGTTTTCGAGGAGGGGAGCTTTTTGCTTAAGAGTTACAACCCAGAACTGGACTTCCTGATCTGTAAACTGGGGTCCAAAATCCCTAGTGATCAGACTACGTTTTTGGTTACAGGCAGCAGAAACTGACTCTACATTAAACAACAAATGGCATGCATTGAACAACTGTGGAGGCTGGGAGCTCAAAAAATGGAAGGCATAAGAACAGACTCGGAAAGTGGGCAGCAGCCATGGGACCTCGAAGGGCCAGGCTGCAGGACCCACACTGAAGGTCCCCCCTCGGGAGCCAGGTGAGGCGCATATAGTGCTCCAGATGCTCCAGGTGAATACACGTCTCTCTGCATCACCTGCTCAGACCTCAAAATCCTGGCACTGAGTGTATGATGGGCTACATCAGCAGAGGAGAGGGGTAGGGAAAGTTAACCACCTTGCTTCTACTGTGTAATACACACTCCTTCGACGACCGTGGCCGCAATGACAGGTGCATCCCCCAAGGGATGTGCTGCTGCTGCTGTTTAGTCACTCAGTCATGTCTGACTCTTTGTGACCCCATGGACTGTAGCCTGCCAGGCTCCTCTGTCCATGGGATTATTCTGGCAAGAATACTGGAGTGGGTTACCATTTCCTATTCCACCCAAGGGATGTGCACAGTGCTAATTGGAAGAAGGCTGCTGATGCTGGACCACTGAAAGAGGAACAATCCTTACGCTGACCTTTCCAAGGTCAGTTCCAATTATTTGAAATTAATTTGTACAGAGTGCCTGATAGAGTGCCTGGTACCTGATTAAATAATTCCCTGGCCTGGGCAGATGTATGAAAACCTTTCAGGAGAGAGAGAAAGAGGAACTCTAACTTAAAATGAAATACCAGTAATCTTCCTGAGAGAACTTGAAAGGGCCGGTGTAGAACTGCTCTTTAAAAGCTCTCTCTTTTCTAGACCAAGACACCAATCACGAGCAAAGCAGTTTTTAACGCGTGGCTTCTGCATATAGAGCCGCGGCTGAGGGTAGCTGTTGGATGCAGCACTTACATCGCCAAAGGACGTTTAGATGGAAAACAGAACACTTCCCAGAATGACTGTGTCCTCAAGGAAGGACATGGAACTCTGGACTCTACTGCCCGGCCAACACTGTGAACCAGAAGGTACACCACATGGGTCCCCTGAGAGTTTGATCTAAGATGGAAAGAAATAAAACGTCACAGCAGAAGCTTTAAAATTAAGGGCTAACCTTGTTAAAAGACCCTAGACCATGTTTCCTTCTGGATAGAGTAGAAATGATGCTTCAGTTAGAGTTTTTAGTAGAGCAAAACAAAAATGGCATCCTTTCCTCTGGAAGTCCCCCAATATCCAATTTATGGTTACCTTTTAGGATTCTTACTGCCACCTTGCAGTCTGGGGCCCAGCCAGCTTTAAGAATTATCTGGGAGTTTGCTAATGGGACAAACCCCTGGAACCTACCCAAAGATCTTAGTCCAGAGGACTCAGAGAGATCCAAAGATCTGCATTTTCCCCAAGCTCCCCATTCAGAGAGTGTCTGACTTGGTGGCCTAGTCTAAGAGTACTTTTTATTGCCATGGAGAAAGTTTGCTAGAACAAGTTTTATAAAAATGGGGCCTGCTAGGCCAAATACAAATTTACAGGGAGTGTTAAGAAACCCTGAATTACAAAACATAGAATGTAGTAAATGTTTAAGGAGATTAACTCATACAGGTATCTTTTCTCATGAGGATAATTGTTGTGCTGGTTGAAAATCATTTTCAGTTTAATAGGCCTCTTAAAGGCCTTAACTAAGTAAACAAGTTGTTGTATTGGCACAAATCATTGTGCTTACTTAATGACAGTTCTAGCTACTGTGTGCCGAGGGCTCACTTGGTACTCTGTGCTCTGGGTTTTACACACCTGATTACATTTAATTCCCAAGAAACCCCATCAGATGTGATATTATGGTTCCATTTCACAGCTGAGAAAAGTGAGTCTTAGTAAAATCTCGCCCAAGTCAAGACCAGGATTCAAATCCAAGTCTGTGTGATCCTAGAATCTATTAACCCCTGTGCTGTGTTTGACAGGACTATAATGGCATTTTGAAATTCATTGTTCCAAGTGTGATGCTGATACTCTCACCTGCCATCCTTGGTATACATCAGATTATTGAGGGTCTTCTAGGACTTTTCCCATATAGGTTAAAGTGAAAGTGAAAGTTAGTCACTCAGTCGTGTCGGACTCTGCGACATCATGGACTGTAGCCCACCAGGCCCTTCTGTCCATGGGATTATTCTGGCAAGAATACTGGAGTGGGTTGCCAGTTCCTCCTCCAGGGGATCTTCCCAACCCAGGGTTCGAACCCGCATCTCCTGCTGCTCCTGCATTGGCAGGTTGATTCTTTACCATTGAGCCACCTGGGAAAGTCTACTTCTAGTATATACTGCAGACATAATCATGGATGAAAGAAGATGCATTTCTGAGTTGTTTATAATAGTGAAATTTGGAACTAACCTAAATATCCAACTGTAGGGAGTTACTGAAATAAATTCTAGTACCTGCATATACCAGGACATGCTATAGCCATTTAAAAAGCTGCTCCAGAATGACATTCAACCATATGAAAGTTGTTCACAATACGTTGCATACATTTTTAAAAAGGGTTATAAAGAATTGTCCAATAAAGGACAGAAACAGTATGGATCTAACAGAAGCAGAAGAGATTAAGAAGAGGTGGCAAGAATACACAGAAGAACTATACAGAAAAGATCTTCATGACCCAGATAATCACGATGGTGTGATCACTCACCTAGAGACAGATATCCTGGAATGCAAAGTCAAGTGGGCCTTAGGAAATGTCACTACAAACAAAGCTAGTGGAGGTGTTGGAATTCCAGTTGAGCTATTTCAAATTCTAAAAGATGATGCTGTGAAAGTGCTGCACTCAATATGCCAGCAAATTTGGAAAACTCAGCAGTGGCCATAGGACTGGAAAAGATCAGTTTTCATTCCAATCCCAAAGAAAAGAATACTCAAACTACCGCACAATTGCACTCATCTCACACGCTAGTAGAGTAATGCTTAAAATTCTCCAAGCCAGGCTTACCAATATGTGAACCATGAACTTCCAGATATTCAAGCTGGATTTAGAAAAGGCAGAGGAACCAGACATCAAATTGCCAACATCCATTGGATCATCGAAAAAAAAAGCAAGAGAGTTCCAGGAAGACATCTGCTTATGCTTTATTGACTATGCCAAAGCCGCTGACTGTGTGGATCACAACAAACTGTGGAAAAGTCTGAAAGAGATGGGAATACCAGACCACCTGACCTGCCTCTTGAGAAACCTGTAAGCAGGTCAAGAATCAACAGTTAGAACTGGACATGGAACAACAGACTGGTTCCAAATTGGGAAAGGAGTATGTCATGGCTGTATATTATCACCCTGCTTACTTAACTTATATGCAGAGTACATCATGAGAAATGCTGGATTGGATGAAGCACAACCTAGAATCAAGATTTTAGGGAGAAATATCAATAACCTCATATATGCAGATGACACCACCCTTATGGCAGAAAGTGAAGAAGAACTAAAGAGCCTCTTGATGGAAGTGAAAGAGGAGAGTGAAAAAGTTGGTTTAAAACTCAACATTCAGAAAACTAAGATCATAGCATCTGGTCCCATCACTCCATGGCATATAGATGGGGAAACAGTGACAGACTTTATCTTTTTAGGCTCCAAAATCACTGCAGATGGTGACTGCAGCCATGAAATTAAAAGACACTTGCTCCTTGGAAGAAAAGTCATGACCAACCTAGACAGCATATTAAAAAGTAGAGACTTTGCTGACAAAGGTCCATCTAGTCAAGGCTATGGATTTTCCAGTGGTCATGTATGGATGTGAGAGTTGGACTATAAAGAAAGCTGAGCACTGAAGAATTTATGCTTTTGAACTGTGGTGTTGGAGAAGACTCTTGAGAGTCCCTTGGACTGCAAGGAGATCCAACCAGTCCATGCTAAAGGAGATCAGTCCCGGGTGTTCATTGGAAGGTCTGATGCTGAAGCTGAAACTCCACCTGATGTGGCCACCTGATGTGAAGAACTGACCCCTTGGAAAAGACCCTGATGTTGGGAAAGATTGAAGGCGGGAGGAGAAGGGGACGGCAGAGGATGAGATGGTTGGATGGCATCACTGACTCAATGGACATGAGTTTGAGTAAGCTCTGGGAGTTGGTGATGGACAGGGAGGCCTGGTGTGCTGCAGTCCATGGGGTCACAAGGAGTCGGACACGACTGAGTGACTGAACTGAACTGAACTGATAAAGAATTGTAAGAAGAATGTGATCCCATTTTGATACTGAAGAAGAATTTTTAAAAAAGAAAATTATAAATTTTGTGTTCAATTTTTACTATTCCCTTTTCTTGCTTGTAGTTTATTAATGTTTCCATAATGACTGTTTTACCTTTGTAGAAAAAAATCATAACTTTATTCAAACAATACAAAATATGAAGGTAATAGACAACTTAAAGGCATTTGGGTGTCGCAAGGCTATGACACCATCATGTCTGCTCCCTGCATCCCCCCCCCCCGCCGTCTCTCAGATCTCTGCCCTCTGACCAACTCAGCACTCCAGACAGTGCCAAGGATTCACTACATTCCAAACAAAGGTGCCTCAGAGTCCTCCTGGAGATACGAAAATCCCCATGTGCTGTTTCAGTTACGTCCTGAGAAGTCTGATCTCCCTACTTGCAGTTAGATGGCGCTCTTGACTCATGTGCCACTGGCCCTCCAGCCCTGGCTGAGTCTACAGATGCCCCAGCTGTGCTTTTCAGGAGAAACCAAAAAGAAAGCCAAAGAGGCACCAGATCTGGAAGGATTCCCGCATCCTGGACAGTGAGAAAGGGAAACAAACACGTGTTCTGGTTTCCCGAGGTCCTGCCAGCCAGGCTGCAGCAGACCCTCCATCTGGGCCAGTCAGGCCTCATAAAGCTCCTCTGTGCCAGCAAGCCCATCCCTCCTGAGATACTGTGTTGACCTGCCCTCAAGGAGACCCTCAGCCAGTGGGAGAGCTGAGTGGTCAGATGGCCCCTCCTGGCTGGTGGTACGTGCAGAGGGGGCGCAGCACCCCCTGGAAGCCCAGAGGAGGGACCTTCACCCATACCTGGGGGCTCAGGGAACCTTTCCCAAGGAGGTAATGCTTAGCACTGATATTCCCTTAGCATCGAATTGAAGAGCAGGTCCTTTCCTCTTTCTCATAGAAGGGATAGGATAATGTCCTCAATCTCCACTGAATCATCTGAAGTGATTCTGAGGTCACTTTCTGGGTAAGTGGGGGTCTGGGGCGCTAGAACCCTTGTCAGATAATCAGACAAGAGCTAGGAAAAGTCAGGAAGGGACATAAGCCTGGGGATGTGGTGTACGGCATCCAAACTCAAAGCCAGTGTCTGATAAAGGGGGCTGGACCAAGAGGGAGAGTAGAAGCCAGTGTGGCCCCGGACAGGGGTAGGGAGGAGGCGGAGCTCTGGAAGCGCAGGGAGCCATAGGTGAGAGCGGTGCAGCTTGGAGCAAGGCCACCAGGGTGAGCTCGGGGGAGCTAGCGCCACGGCAATTTGCTCCCTTGTGAGTGTGGCTTTCTTTTTTGTTTTTTTTTAATTGGAAGAAAATCACTTTATAATGTAGTGTTGGTTTTTGCCGTGCAACGACGTGAATCAGTCATAATTATATATATATATATCTCTCCACCCTCCCTCTTGAGCCTCCCCCCTCCCCCTACTCCACCCCCTCTAGGTCATCACAGAGCCCCACCAGGCTGGGCTGCCTGTGTTATAGAGCAACTTCCCACTAGCTTTCTGTTTTACACATGTTAGTTGCTCAGTCATGTCCAACTCTTTGTGACCCCGTGGACTGTAGCCCACCGGGCTCTCTGTCCATGGAATTCTCCAAGCAAGAATACTAGAGTGGGTAGCCATTCCCTTCTCCAGGAGATCTTCCTGACCCAGGAATCGAACCTGGGTCTTCTGTGTTGCAGGCAGATTCCTTACCACCTGAACCACCAGGGAAACCCATTTTACACATGATGGTGTATATATACATGAGAGCTGTATATATGTCAATGATACATTCTCAGTTCATCCCACACTCGCCTTCTCCCACTGTGCCCACAAATCCAATGCTCATTGCAACACTAATTACAATAGCTGTGATTATGGTTTTAAGGTTCTTCAGTCTTTGGTGTCAGGGGCAGTAAAACCCTTTACAAGACCCAACCAGACATTGAGAGAAGAGAGGGGCCAGGATAGAGGAAGTGCTGTTTGACATTAAACCTAACAGGGTATACATGACTTAATAAGGCTGGCGATGAAGAACAAAGATGCCTTCACATGGTTAATGGTTAAAGAGAGACACACCACCCTGTGAATTTCCCCAAGGTCAGCCATGTACCCCCTCTCCTGACAGCTTGCCTCAATCCATGGCCCCTCCTGGGCTGTTTCCAGTGACGTGTTTCCTCTATTTCACGTCTCTGGTGTCCATCAGCATGAGGGAACCTTCCCCAACCACCCAACCACGAAGTTCTGTCCTGTGGGCTCTCTCTCAAACAGGCTTGTGCGTCCACAACCATTGTGTCTATTGATAATGATCTCAGCGTTCACTGTTTACTTCTTGCTGTTGTTTCTCTCCCACTTGTTTTTCCAGGGCTGCAGCTTGTCTTGTTCATCCCCACAACCTGGTGCTTAGAACAGCGGCTGGCATGTGGTATGGCTTGATTTTAAAATAGTGCTGAATGAGTGAAAAGTGATTGTGTCTGAGGGGAGGAAAACAAACTCTAGACTCAAATGTGGACAAACCTTAGGACTGAGCCCAACT
This sequence comes from Giraffa tippelskirchi, assembly GCF_054371585.1. Lineage (NCBI taxonomy): Eukaryota > Metazoa > Chordata > Mammalia > Artiodactyla > Giraffidae > Giraffa > Giraffa tippelskirchi. The sequence goes on from NC_137282.1 coordinate 115,775,468, forward strand.
CCACCACTTACCCATGGGGTGAACTTTGAGTCTTGACTTGTAAGATGGGTTATGCAAAAATTGTGGATTTGCAAAGTGCCTAGTATATAATAGAATAAGGGTTCTAACAGTTGGCTTTTAAATTTTATTAGTATGATAAAGAATAAAGAGGAGAATTTTGCTGTTTTACCAGAAGGGGGATGGAACAAAGGTTCAGAATTGCCAGCAGGCAATCTGGAGAATTACCTCCTGCGTGGGTCAGCAAGAGGGGCAGGAAGGGGCAGGGTGGAGGCACCAGCTCTGAGGACCTGTCTGCCGTCACACAGAGGGAAGGGAAGGCTGAGTTGTCGGGACTCAGCCCTCGAGGGCAGACGGAATGAGGTTTCTCCAGACGATCTGTGGGCAGGGGCCAGAGCAAATGCGTGACCTTCACTGTCACTCAGCAATGTGTATATTTGAGGGAAGAATGCTCAGTTCAGCTCAGTATCGCCACCACCCCCGCCCCTCACCCCCGGCCATGGGACGGTGTCTTGGCATCTTACTGGGCAAACTGCCCTGGCAGAGAAACCAGGTTAGGCATCATGGTTTCCTGTTTTGTCTCTTTCATGTGATGCAGATGATGACCTGGATATTGCAATAGGGTCAGGCTCTCAGAAAAAGGGAAAGTTCAGCTGAACAGAAGAATGCATGCTGGAGAAAACAGAAAAAGGGAATCAAGACACAGTTGGTTCGAGACAACCATGACAACTGAGCACAGAGGGAAGCATGTGCACTGAGAGCTCCAAGAACCAGGGAAAGACTCATATGAGGCGGGGGAGAGTGGGGAGAGGGCAGGACCAGAGTTGGGGGCCTGGGCCCCAGTTCCCTTAATGCTCTGCCCTTAGATGCTCTGTGGCTTCATGCCAGTGGCTTTCCCTCTCTGGGCTTCAGTTTTCTCAATGATCATCTGAGCTCCTTTTTCTCTCAAAAATTCATGCACGGATTCATTCAATCAATAATATTCCCCAAGCACTTCGTTTTTGCTGCACACTGCTTAGGTACTGGGCATTCGGTGACGAGCAAAACTGATAAAAAAAACTCCACCCTTGTGTTTTCTGCCCACAGTAAACCAAATCAGGAAAATACGTTGTATCTTATTAATAGATCAGGGTAAGTGTTACAGAGTAAAATGGGTGGGGGAAAGGGGACGAGGAACCTTTTCAGAAACGGTGACTTCTGAGTCAAGAACTGAGGAGGTGAGGGAGTGAGCCAGGAGGACATTGGGGCAAGGAGTTCCAGACAGAGGGGACTGCGGCGTGAAGGGCTGTTCTGAACATGAAACCTTCGCGTCCCCACCCCTTGTCACGCCACCAGCCCCCTGCCTCTATGCCTGCACCCCGCCCGCCAGTCCTCTCTCCACACATGGCTGGTTGGTGTCTCTTGTTCAGCTGAGTTTGACTCATTGTGACCCCATGGACTGTAGCCCACCAGGCTCCTCTGTCCTTGGGATTCTCCAGGCAAGAATACTGGAGTGGGTGTCATTCCTTTTTCCAGGGGATCTTCCCACCCAGGGGTCAAACCTGAGTCTCCTACACTGCAGGCGGATACCTTCCCATCTGAGCCACCAGGGAAGCCCTACATATGGCTGGGATGACTCTACAAAATGTAAGTCAGAACCCATCACTTGCCTGCTCCAAACGCACTGGGTGCCTCTACCACACTCCGAACAAAGACCGAAGTCCTGCCCAGGCTCCGTCAGTGTCTCCGGAGCCACGCTCTCTCCCCTGCCTCCCTGGCTCACCCCTTCCCTGCTTCTCTGCTGGATGCTGTTTCTGGAACGCACCAAGCAAGCAGCAGCCTCACAAGCTTCATCCACAGCTTCTGCTTAGCTGTCCTGCCTGGTTGCCTAGGTCTGGCTTCCTGACTTCCTACAGATGCCACCTCCTCAGGAGGACCTTTTTGACTGACCTGTCCAAGCCAACACTCCTCACCCTCTGTCCCTTCACTCTGCTTCGCTCGTCTTCATAATATTTATCACTCCCTCCCATCATTTTATATATTTACAATATGGCTTATAATTGATCAGGTGTTTACTATGTGCTGAACGCTGTTCTAAACATCCAAGAATTAATTTGTATTCCCCTAAACTCATTGAGGATGGTGTTCTCATCAGCTACATTTTATAGGTTAATAACCTGAGATTCAGAGAGCTTAAGACATTTGTTTAAACTGGTGAGTGTCAGAGAGGATTCAAACCCTGGAGCTTCCATTATTGACTACAACCCTCTAGACCAGCACTGCCCCAAAGAGCTTGGTGATGATGGACATGTTCTGTGTCCAAAATGGCAGCCACTGGCTGTGTGTGACTGCTGAGTGGTTGAAATGCTTGTAGCTGAGGAACTGAAATTTTAATTTTATTTCATTTCACTTTACTGTCAATTTAAACAGCCACATGTGGCTAGTGGCTACCATATTGGACAGTAGAATCCCAGACGCCCTTATTTGTTCCTTTGTTAAGGCTTGTCTCCCATACACAGAGGGAGTTTCTCTGCGCCTCAGTCTCCTTATCTTCAGTTCAGTTCTGTTCAGTTGCTCAGTCGTGTCCAACTCTTTGCGGCCCCATGGACTGCAGCATGCCAGGCCTCCCTGTCCATCACCATTCCTTAGCTTATAGTAAAAGGCAAAAGATTTACACGATCTGAAGAGAAACCAGAGTATATCCTTATCTTATAGTGAGGACAATAGCTTATAGGGCTCTCATGAGGATGAAATAAACATATATATATGGCTTAGAACATAGCCTGGCACAAAGTAGATATTCAATGATTGTTAATTATTATCATCACTACTATCTTGTCATTATTTTTATCATTATAAGACCCCATAAAACTAAAGGCTTTGTTTTCTGGTGAATCTCCATTATCTAGAAGGTTTTGGCACATAGTAGGTGCTCAATACATATTTCTTGAAAGAATAAATAAGTGAATTGAATACAGGACTTGGATAAAAATCAACAGTCACAGACTCAAACCCTTTGGGGAGCTTGACAGGGAAAGCAAATGAGTGAAGGGTGACGGTACAAGAAGGAGGGAGACTGAGGACTGTGGCAAGTGGAAGAGAACATGCCCCAGGTAGAGGTGTTCAAAGTCATTTCCTGGGAGCAGGGGCAGCCACAAGGAGCCCTGTGGTCCAAGCAGAACACCCATAACTGAAAGACAGCCACAGGTGGTGACTCTGGGGGGCTTCCTTGCTCTATAATGACAAGTCTCTGGCTCCATTCTCCAGAAGTTCAACTCCAGGCATCCTCTGAGTGTAAAGCATCTAGGATCCAGAGCTCAGAAAACCAGCACCATAGATGCTGCTGCTGAACGAAGCCGTGGTCATTCAGGTTCTCATTCAGTACAGATCCTCCTGAGGAAACAGAACGGTGCCTCAGAACTTACATGTGCCAAAAAAAAGAGAAAAGAATAAAATGTGACTGGCTTGAGAAAGAGGAACATCAGTCTGGGAAGTCGGAGCTGAGTTGACAGCAATGACAGGAAAGGGCATGTCTAGAAGGAAGTCTTTTCTTGGACAGGGTTTGTGTTCCGAACACAGAGCCTGGAGTCAGACTTCATGAGCTCACCCTGGGCCACTCACTGGTTTTCTTGAAGAGATCAGCAGGTAAAGTGACCCACACCATTGCAACTGCTATTTCTTGCTCTCCTCGCAGCCATGCACAGGTGCCTTTACGTAGGCACTGCACATGTGAACATCGCACTGGCAGGGACTTCTCCGACATCAGCTCACCTTGTTTGCCTTTCACCAGTGCCCCGGATGGTAACGTGAATCCTGCCCTAAGAATCAGCATCCTTCGAGCGAGTCATAGCTGTGTGATCTGGGTCACCTCTGGGCAGTAATTAGGTTGATGAGTTCTTCCAACTAAAAGAATCTATGTCATTCATTGATTCTAAATCAGAAGTGGCTCAGTGGAACAGACCTCAGGTGTGATTTCTTGGGCCCATGTGTTTGTTTTTATTTTTATTTTTTAAGTTAGTTAATGTATTAGTTTTCTACTGCTGCTGTAACAAATCACCCCAGTGCAGTGGTTCAAAACAACACAAATTCATTACCTTACAGTTCTGGAGGGTGAAAGTCTGACACAGGTCTCACTGGGCTAAAGTAGGGGCTATGTCCCTTCCTGAAGAGTCTAGGAGAGAATCCTTTTCCTTGCCTTTTCCCAGTTGCTAGAGGCCACTCATATTCCTTGGCTTGTAGCCTCCTTCCTCCATTTTCAAAACCAGAAATGTTTCCTCTCTCTGTGTCTTTTTCGTACAGTCATTGATCACGTTTCCCATTGACTCTTCCCTCTTCTGCCTCCCTCTTCCATTTCTAAGGACCCCTATGATTACACTGGGTCCATCCAAGTTTTCAAGATAATCTCAGTATTTTAAGGGTAGTTGACTATATTCTGCCTAACACAGTAGACTGCATTTTCCTTTTTTGCAACATAAAAATCTTGCTTTCTATATTTTTACACAAAGATCTAGCAACACTGGACCCCAACCTTACACTACCAGGCTCCCATTACAGCATGGTAGTGATGAGCTTAGACTGAGCTGCTTCCAGTTTGCCCTAGTCCCCACCCCTCCTTATAACCTATCTGCCTAATGTCAGGAATAAAGTACTATTTCCTCTTGCCTTGGGTTATTGTGTTTCTTACCAAGCTTGCTTCTCTTATCTGCATTTTTCTGCCGGCCTCTTCAGCCTTTGAGCCTGCAGCATCTCTTCTTAATTCTTAGGGGATGTCAACTCTACCATTCTTGTTGTCTGTCCATATCAGAAAAATTACATAGCAGTGTATGCAATTGACCCTACCTCACATGTGACATGGGAAAGGGGAGCTCAGTGTTGTAAGCAACTCAGAAACTCACCAGCTCCTTGCTGGTCTTTGGGGAAGGAGGAACGAGTCAGATACGCTCACAACAGTAAACAATGCTGTCAAGAACCGCCATCCCTGGTGTGCTAGGGACTGCGCTTTGTGCTTGCAATTTTATTTCACTGAGTCTTCACAAGCACTTAATGAGGTTGATGCTATTATTTGGCTTCCCCCACTTCCCTCTGAAAATTGTGGCACAGAGAAGTTAAGTTGCCCAAGTTCACACAGCTGGTGTGTAACAGAGTTGGGATTCAAAATTGTTATTTTGACTCCAGAGTCTGAGTCTTGATCCCTGTAAATTCTGCCTTTAGAGTGAAAGAACTGTCTGTGGTTGCAAGCTTTTTAGGGATTACACTCAGGAAGAAGACCCGCACCAGAACCATCATTCTACCAGGACTCCAGGATAGACTTGAATCCCTCTGAGTTCCCAGGTTCACACAGGAAGCCACAGAAACAGGAACAAAGTCTCCCTGTCAGTGGATCCTGCCCTCGGGAGGATTCTGGTCTTGAAGTTGTCTAGGTGGTCGAAGTTGTCGAAGTTGTCTGGGAGTACAAGATGCTGGCAAGAGGGCTTGAAACTCTACAATAGATAACAAGAACAGTGGTGGAGGTTGGGGAGGAGGGAGGAAAGTTTATTTTGCAAGAACCTGTCACTTCTGTTGGCTTTTCACACTTTAAATTTAGAACTGTGAACCTGTATAACGTCCCTGGTTTAAAGATAAAGCAGACCCTCTAGTTCTCGACTGGGGGTGGAAGACCGCAGGTCTGCGGTGGCCTAGCAGACAGCTGGCCACATGCTCCCCCCCAAGCTTAACTTGGGGCTTCTTCCTGGGGCACACAGGGGACTGATTTCTTGCTAAGTGCAAGGAGAGTCACATTTGCCAGAACTAATAAAGTGTAGACAATTCTTCTTAATGGGGGCAGGTGAGACCTCATAGGAGAAAACTGACCAAAGCATCCATATAACCTGGGGAGAACTCTGTGGCCCAGCACCTCTGGGTTCCCGTTTTCCAGGGGTGGCCCTGAAGTTTGCCTGTTGTGCTAGTATATTATTAATTGTGCCCCTCCCACTTTCAGAAACTTCCAGCTTGGTCAATAACATATCTGATCACGCTCCAGTGAATAAGTAGCATCGACGTATATACACTACCATGTGTTAAATAGATAGCTAGTGGGAAGCTGCTGTATAACACCGGGAGCGCAGCTCAGTGCTCTGTGATGACCTAGGGGATGGTGTAGGGCTTGGGGTGGAAAGGAAGTTCAAAAGGAGGGGATATAGGTATACATATAGCCAATTCACGTTGTTGTACAACAGAAACCAACACAATATTGTAAAGCAATTATCCTCTAGTTAAAAATAAACTTAAAATAATCTCTGTGAACAAATACGTTTCAGAATAAATACTTGATATCATGTTATAGGCATATCTCATTTTATTGTGCTTTGTAGATATTGCATTTTTTAAATTGAAGGTTTGTGTGCAACCCTGTGTTGAGCAAATCTAACGGCACCATCTTCCCAACAGCATTTGTTCACTTCATGTCTCTGTATCATATTTTGGGAGTTCTCATAATATTTCAAAGCTTGATTATATTTGTTATGGTGTCTGGGCTCTTGCAGTGACACGCTGAAGTCTCAGGTTAGCATTTTTAGCAATAAAACATTTTTAAATTAAGGTATGTACATTCTCTCTTTTTAAACATAAGGTTATTGCATACTTATAGACTACAGTTTAATGTAAACATAACTTTTATATGCACCAGGAAACCAAACAATTCATGCAACTTGCTTGATTGTGAAATTTAATTTATTGTGGTGGTCGGAAACCAAACCCGCAATATCTCTGAGGTCTGCTTGCATTTGTCTTTTTGTTTTGACTCCAAAGAGAAACGGAGAAAATTAATCAGTGACTGAGAGCATTATAGAAAGTTAGAGCTGAAAAGAAGCTCTAGAGATTTTCTGGAGAAAGGGAACAAACCTGTGACGTCTGTACTTATATGCCAGACATGGTTCAGGCACAAGACATGAGCAATTTCATCTGTCACACAATCGCCCAGAGAGATGCTAAGCACTATCAGCTTCTTTTAAAGATGAGGGAACTTCATAAAGGGCTCAAGGTCAGACACTCAGTTGATGGTAAGCCTATGATTAGAATCTAAGCCTGGAATTCTCCATCTCTGGACCTCACAATCTCTTCTTTACCCCAGGCCGCCTCTTTTTCTTCCCCTTGACATTTTGGGGACAAATGAGAGAGGAATGGCATATGCACCCGGGAAGAGTTTTGGATTTTTTGTTGTTGTTGTGCTATGATCTGAATGTTCTTCCCCCTAAAGCTGACATGTTGAAATCCTAACCCCCAGGGGGCTGGTATTAGGAGGTGAGGTTGTTCGGAGAGGCTTATACCAAAGCCTCTTTCTTGCAAATAGGATTAGTGCCCTGATAAAAGGGACCCTAGAGGTCCCTCTCCCCTTCTACCACAGGAGGACACGGTGAGCATGTGTTATGAGCCGGGAAGGGGGCGCTCATCAGAACACAACCATGTTTCAAATTCCATATATATGCATTGGCATACTGTATTGGTGTTTTTCTTTCTGGCTTACTTCACTCTGTATAATGGGCTCCAGTTTCATCCATCTCAATAGAACCGATTCAAATGTATTTTTTTTAATGGCTGAGTAATATTCCATTGTGTATATGTACCACAGCTTCCTTATCCATTCGTCTGCTGATGGACATCTAGGTTGCACAGATGCATAGAACAGTCTTACGGACTCTGAGGGAGAAGGTGAGGGTGGGACGTTCTGGGACAATAGCATTGAAACATGTATATTATCATATGTGAAACAGAACACCATTCCATGTTCGATGCATGAGACAAATGCTCAGGACTGGGGCAATGGGATGACCCAGAGGAATGGGATGGGGAGGGAGGTGGGAGGGGGGTTCAGGATGGGGAACACATGTAAACCCATGGCTGATTCATGTCAGTGTATGGCAAAAACTACTACAATATTGTAAAGTAATTAGCCCCCAACTAAAATTAAAAAAAATAAAATAAAATTAAAAAAAAAAAAAAAACACAACCATGCCGGCGCCTTGATCTTGAACTTCCAGGCCCCAGAACTGTGAGAGAAAATTTCTGTTGTTTTAAGCCACCCAGTCTGCAGTGTTTTGTTTTAGCAGCCTGAACTAAGACAGGTTGCAAGCAACAGAACCCAACTTTGTGCTATCTGAGCAACAGGGTAGTTTATTAGAAGGATACAGGGTAACTCATATTATTCAAAAGGATGGTTTAAGAACCAGACTTGAATACAAAGATGCCAGACAACTCCAGGGTCTCCACAGCAGAGGGACATAGATTTCTTCAGGGTCTCAGAATGAAATGAATGAGGGCTGGTCATTCTCTCCCTTACTTTACTCCTCTCCTGGGGCCCCATCCCACCCCCGCTCAGCCTGAGCCAACCAAGCCTGTCATCCCATGTGAGTGTCTCCTTACCTGCAGGGCACACTCAGGGGATTCAGTGGGCTTCAGCTACTAACCTGGCATTAGCATCGCTAAGCCTGCTTGTTTCTTTTTTAAATTAGAGAAAAATGTAGGTACACCAAGCATCATTGTTTATTTAAAGATCTAATGAAATGAGAGCTTATCATAAAAATAATAAAACTGAGAAGGAAATTTGGTTGTTTCTGTGGTCTGTAACATTTTGAAATAACAAGTGGAATTATGGCTGATAAAATTATATTATTGCTTATTATCAGGAAAAGCAACATCAGGACATTTCATGGACAGTGGGGGCATTAACATATTTCAAGGAGCTGTATACCTTAAATTATACAGATATGTCAAACATATCTCAATAAAACTGGAAGATAAAATGAAAAACAAAAAACGCCCCCTAAAACATCTTACCTATATCAATACAACCTATGCAAGGTTAAACATTTCCTCCCATTTAACAATGTTTCTCATGAAATTCAACATCAAATAATTTTTAATTCAACACTAATAATTTTTGGCATCTCTCTCTTTATATGGGAGAACAAATCCTTTGAGATTTTCAAGTTAATTTGAGATCAAAATTATATTTAGGGTTTATATTGGAGAAAGCAAAACACCCCAAATTGTCAAAATGACAAAATATTTGAGAACTCAAAGACAAAAGATCCTTTCTCTCATAGCCTAAAGAATATGGTTGGTACAAATTGTTCTAGGGCTTCCCAGGTCACTCAGGGGTTAAGAATCCTCCTGCCAATGAAGGAAATGCAGAAGACACAGGTTCCAACCTTGGCTCAAGAAGATCCCCTGGAGTAGGAAATGGCAACTCATTCCAGTATTCTTGCCTGGGAAATCTCATGGACAGAGAAGCCTGGTGGGCTATAGTTCATAGGGTTGCAAAGAGTCAGACACAACTGAGTGACTGAACACACACACATACACAAACTCTTCTAGATAAATACTGGTTATTCACCAAGCAAAATTTCCATCTTTGGAAACAACATCTCTCAGTGGCAAGAGTTGTAGCATCAGACAGGTTTGGTTTCAAATCCTTCTAGTTATCTGTGAGGCCTTGGACAAGCATTCGTTCTTTCTTATAATCTATAAAATGGGCATTTATGCCCCTATCTGCCTTTTACAAAAAAGCAGGCAAATAGATCACATGGTATTACAGAAGAAGATTCTAGAATTTCTTTTCTCCAAACCCTTGAGGTTTCACAGAAGGGTTGGATAGACAAATTACCTGTTTTCTAGATGCATCCTCTTTGCTCCAAAACCCTAAGCCACCCCTTCTAAGCAATCTGTTGTGTGTTCCAGGAATACAGTCATGGGAAACTCTGACATTCACCCATAGGTGAAGGTGTAAAGGACTGAAGAGACCAAACAGGGTGCCTCTCCTATTTGGAAGGTGCACTCTGTCTGGGTCAAAAATCTGGAAGGTGAGATATAAACTGGTGGTCAGGGCACTGATACGGTCAAGGAAGCCGACATCAGGGGCTCCAGAAATAGCATGGTGGCCACAAGCACCAGGGCTACACTGAGGCGGGAACATCCCGAGTGAAAGCCAACAGCTAAGTGACTTGTCAAGACTGGAGAGACAAGCTGTGAGAGAAGAACAGATGGAAATCTGCCTGGTCCTGAGTTGGCACTCTCCCTCCATTCTGACTTGCCATGGAAACTTGAGCAAGTGAATTCAGGTCTCTCAGGGGCTATAAAATTGCCATCTACTTACTCATAGGTCTTTTGTGAGGACGAAATGTGCTGAGAGCTATAACAAATTTGACCCATGCTGGGCTGCTGGGCTTGTTGGCTGCAAATCTTCTCTTCATGTTAGGGGCAGGTGGAGCTTCCCAGGTGGCATTGGTGGTCAAGAGCTCACCTGCCAAAGCAAGAGCCGGAAGAGGAGGTTGATTTCTGGGTTGGGAAGATCCCTTGGAGGAGGACATGGCAACCCACTCCAGTATTTTTACCTGGAGAACCCCCATGGACAGAGGAGCCTGGCGGGCTACAGTCCATGAGGTCACATGAGTGGACACAGCTGAAGCAACTTAGCAGCAGGGGTAGGTATGCTCTTCCAGGGCCCACAGCTCTCCCTGGGAGAGTGGGCTAGAGTAGGCCAGTCACTTTTGCTGGGCTTCAGGTAACATTGCTTTTGCTTTTCTTGCACGCACTCTACCCCTCCTCCACTGCCTTTCTCCAGCTTGCCTGGGGAGGGGGAGGAGAGGGAGGCAAGGTTCTTTTCTCCTCTATCCGGCTGAGAAGCCTGCCTTCCCCTCTCTGGCTCTCTGCCCACCGCCCACCCACCCTTGCGGGCACTCGGGGAGTTTCCCTTCACGGCAGAGCTATCTGGGGATAGGCTGCCCAGAGTGAAATATAGGGCAAATGAGGAAGACAGGCTTGACAGGAAGTCCAAATAAGCACTTCCTCCCACCCACCTTCCACATCCTGACGCACCTCAGCCAAAACAGCCGAGAAAGAGAGACACGCAGAGAGGATGAAAAATATACATTTTTTGAAAAGAATGAAATTGTGAGCTCTGAGGAAGTGGAAACTATTGCTCCTCATTTCCTCACAAGCAGCAGCTGGTTCATGCTTTCCTGCCGAGTGTCCCGGGATGGGTGGGGGGTGGTCGCCAGGACACAGAGCTGCCTGGCCTGGAGCAGGGCTGCCCTGGGGCTCGGCTGAGCCGCTCCCGCCTCCAGGAGCGAGGGGAGGGGGGTCCCCCGCACACCCGGCACACACGCCCCAGGCAGGGCCCGGGCTCTGCCTAGTGTACGGCTGCCACGTGCGCGGAGCGGCCCAGCTCACCAAGCACCAGGACCCCTTCCTGTGCCCCCAGGTCGGAACCTCCCGTGTGGGTGGAGCCCGCAGTCATCCAGAGGGATTCCACACAGAGGGTGCTTCCAGTGCTGGCCTCGGAGAGCAGAGGGGAAAATGGGCCCCCCATTGGGCAGTTGACAGCTACAGTTCTGCTTCCCACTATAGACAAGCATGGACAGGCCCCAAGGAAAACTTCCAGGAGCGATTCGCCTTGGCCTCAGGTGACGCATGGAGCCGTAACCGGCTGGCGGAGGTGAGACTGGAGGGAACCCCTGTGAGGGCGTTCTCTCCATGGCCCGCAGTGCCCCGAGGTGCCACCCTCTCTGGGCCACAGGCCACCACTTTGTCTCCTTTTCCCAGCCAATACCCTTTGTCCAAATCACATCCGAATAAGCGTGTCCTCCCTTCCACTTTCCAGCTCCGCAGGTCCCTCTCCTAAAAAACGTCAGCCCGGGCTCTCCTTCGTGGTCTCTATGTTTCCATTCTCTCCTGATCCCCAAGCGACAACTCCCATCCCTGCCCACCCCCGCCCCCTGAGGCTGCTACCTACAAGCCTCTTATAGCAAATTGCATGTTTTTCTCACTTCTAAAATTAGCTGTGAAGAAAGGCAGTTATCTCCTCATCTAATTCTTCTGTGGGTTAGCAGGAAAAAGAGCTTCAAGTCTGGCCGGGGTGGGGTGGGGTAGGGGGCACCTTAGGAGATCCTCCCCCACTCTGCCTTGCAGTGGGCTCTGCTCCCGTAGCCACTTTTGGTCTCTAAGACCCAAAAACCTGACATGTTGCTCCCTGCAAGATTTGCATTCTTGTCCACAGGCTCTGTTGGAAGTACATTTAAGATCCCTATCCCCAGAGCCCCTGTCCCCGTGTACTGGTATGAATTGCTGTTACTGTGCACAGACCATTCACCATCGCCCTAACTTGGAGAAAGAGATTACAAAGCCTTAGAAGCCCTCCATAACCTTTCAGTTTGAGCAAAAGCCCTCATGAGTTCTGGGTTTCCCTCTGGCTGGAGGAGAGAGAGATGGGAGAGGGTGTCCACCCCTCAAGCCATGGCTCTACATCACCTAGCCTTACCTGCTTCCTGTTCTCTGCTCTGCTTTATGCTTGAAGTCAAGACTGCTGTGAGCTGGCCCTGGCCTTCCTCGCCCCAGCATCTCCTCTGCGCTCATGACTGCCCATTTTATAGGTGTGGAAATTGAGGCCAGGCCAAGTGAGCTGAACTGCCCAGGTTTACTCTGGTCTTTCTGGTATCCTGAGCCTCTCTTGGGGGCCAACTAGCCCTGCCCCTGGAACTTATGGAATTCTCCAGCCAGGGACAGGAGTTGTGAAACTCGTGAGTGTTGGGAAATCACCGAGGACTAGGGAAGTGGAAAGGCTCCAGCCTGAAGCAACCCATTTCCCCATGCATGCGCCATCTGCGCTCCTGGCCCAGCTGCCTTTTTTGGGGAATGGGCCTGTGGCGCTGTGGGGAAGGGAGCACCGAAGACCTGCCTCGGAGAAAGTGCTGCATCCTCCCTGATTGCCAGCCTCACCTGCTTTTCGTGGAAGGCAGACTGATAGAGAGGAAGCTGCATAGGCTCTGGAGACCCAGCCGGGTTTGAACCTCAGCTCCACCTCATGCAATTCATGGAACATCTCAGAGTCCCGAGGTGGCACTGAGGTCAAGATCAGGGGCTCTGGACTCAGAAAGAGTTCCAGATGAGACCACCACCTACTTGCTGGGAGCAAGGGCAGCAAGAAGCTTTACCTCTCTGAGCCTGAGTTTTCTCTTCTGTAAGCAGGAGTGGTAACAGCGCTCACAATTAGTGCAGAGTCCTCAGGCTACTCCTTTGCACAGTGATTCTTGGTGATTCCCGTTGTCATCACTGTCATCCAGGTTTCTTAACAGCTATGTCTTTTACGTGGGTCTAGAGATTGTCCATCTTGGCCACATTCATTCAATAATTCTTCCAAAAGAACCTCATGTTTAGCTGTAAGTTAATTCCAACTTCTGCTTTGCTGTAGCTTTGGATTCTTGTGAGTATGGGTAAACATCATTTAAAAAATTGCTTCTCTTTCTGAGGATGATCTTGAATGTTCCTTTCCACGGGGGTGCACAGATGTGGCATGCTTTGTTTGCTCATGAACCATAGCCCAACACACTTCATACCATGCCACATCACATATCACACACAGGTTCAGAATGCCTTCCCTCAGCTGCCTCTTCCAAGGCCCTGCTTAAATCCCAGCTAATTCCATGATATCTTCTTTGACTTCCTTATGCGGAAGCCGCTTATCTCTCTTTCTCTCTTTTCAAATGGCTTTTTATCATTTGCTGCTCTTCTTTAAAAAGTGAAGGGACCTCTCCCATCAGGGGTAGAACTTTTGAGCAGCAGGCCATGCTTTCTAGGTCACAGTCAGTTGCAGAGAGCACTGAGGTTCCAGCCCTGTGATAAGTGCTCGGCCTGGGCTGCCTCAGCTGATGCCTCTGGCGCCCTTGGAGGTGAAGATGACATTAGCTGAGATTCATGGACCACTTCCATAAAGGTGCTTAGTCCAGGAGAAAGGGCATATCTCATTTACATGAAGACCTGGCGAGGTTGGCGGATAACAATGAGGGTGGGGCTCCTGAGATTGTGTATAAGATGGAAACTGCATGGCCAAAGGGATCTTTGAAAAAGCTTCAGGAAGGCATCACCTCAGGGGCCAACCGTCACTCAGTAAACGCAGCAGACTCAAACATCAGGACAGTCATTGTGTGTGCCTGTGGAGCACTAGAGTGGTGAACCTGTGTTTGGAGCCTGTGATGTTACACGGATATGTTTGCTTTTGACACCGGGTTCACCCTCAGTCAAGGAGATGCTCAGATAGGAGAAGTGCATAGGATCTGAGAAACCAACTGAGAGAACCCAGATCCCCATGTCCTGTCTCCAGGGATGTGCTCTTTAGATAGAAATGTGGACGAATAAACAGTAAATAGAATGTCTAGTGGGAACAATAGTGACTAGACTGTATGGCAACATCAGTAGCAATTGGTATTTTTTTCCTTCCTCAAGTTTGTCTAGTTAAAGGCATCTGAAGTTTTATGTGCATATGAAGCAATTTTTCTGTTCCTGTTTTACACATATGGAAACTGAGCTTCCTAGAGTTTAAGTCCTTGCCTGAGATTGCCCAGCATGGAAACAGGTACATCTGAAATGAAGCCTGGGGATTGTCCTGGTGGTCCGGTGGTTAAGACTTCATGCTCGCAAAGCAGGGGGCCCCGGTTCAACCCCTGGTCAGGGAATTAGAGCCCGCGTGCTGCACCTAAAGATCCTGTGTGTGGCAACTAAGACCTGGTGCCGCCAAATGAAAAAATGAAGGAGATAAAAGAAAGAAAGAAAGAAAGAAACGAAGCCCAGGTCTTCCCAGTGGTGCTCCTTTCTCAGTTCTGGATCCCAACTCACTGACTCAGAGGATCCACTTGTAATAACTATAAGGGGCAGCTAAAGAAGCTCAGCTTTACGCTTTTGAGAGAAACTGAGCGGTGGTTGGAAAGCATTGAAAGGTCATGTTCCTTCCCCTTCACTGATGTGGGAGAGTATCTATAGTTTAGGTGAACCGTCAAATTAGACTTTTCATCTGCAAAGACCCACCCAAGCAGGAATGTGGTTCAAACATGTGGATGCCAGGGATTTCAATGGAAACATACTTGGGTGTCTAAGTTCCCTTCATCGCTCCTCCTACTGGGCTGGGGTAGATGGGGCCCGGTGGGGAATTACCGCCCTGTAGCTCTTTCTGCCTCTTGAGTCCCCAGAGCTGGGCTTCCTTGTTTACTTATTTAGAGCCCAGCAGAGGAAGTGGTGAAGGAAACTTGCTGAGTCGTTTTCTGAGAAGAGACCATATTTGTTCTCAGAGGCAGCTGTTGCTTTCTGGGATCTGGCTACAACAGAAAGGACATTGGCTCCAACAAGACTTTTCCAGAGGGTACCTGGGAGTTGGAAGAGCTGAAGACACCTCCACACTCTGGATTTGGAGTTCTCTGTCCATGGGTGCAATGCCCGTGCTTAGCTGGTGAGCTTCATCCTGAGAGCAGCCATGGCATTCAAGAACGTGCCCTTTCGTTCTGAGGTCCTGAGCTGGGACCCTGACACCCTTGCGGACTATTTCAGAAAGGTGAGCCTTGCTCTTCGGGGGGGTGGGAGGGCTGGGCAGAGGCTTGAGGAGGGAGCCCAGGCAGAACGCGAGAGGCATGAATGATAGCAGTGCAGGTCCAACCCTGTGCAGTCTCTCTGGTTCAGGGAGCAGCACTGAGATCCTGGGCAATAGTTCTGGGGAGAAGGGAGCCCCTCAAGGGGCAAGTGCCTACTACATGCCAGGATTTGAGTTTGTCCTCTTCAGGCATGGCCGCATCTAATGCACTCCAGGATCACTGTCCTACTGGCTCAGCTGCAAAATAAGCTCAAGGAAGCTAACTGGACCCAAACCCCAGGGACTACATGTAATGGAGGCAGGATTCCGCTCACACCTGTCCGGTTTCAAAGTCTATGCCCTGAGACTCAGAACTGCTGTAACTGCTAGTGAGATCAAGGCTTCTTGCTTGAAAGGAGTCTTGCGGGGTAGGAGAGAGGAAAGGAAGGGTGGGAGCCTGTGATGAACAATGCTGGAGATGGCGTCTGAGCAAGTCATTGCTTGTGACTTTGAAAGAGAGCTATTCAACCACTTGCCTAGAACAGAGTCTCATGGGGACTTCATGAGGGTCTTATGATGCAGGCTGGGAAATGACATGAGCCTCAGGTTGTAGCTAGGGAAACTGAGGCCCCTGAAAAGGAAAAGATTTGCCGGGCAGGGTCAGGGGCCAAGCTTGTGGCAGAGCTGAGCCCAGAGTGTTGCTGTCCTGCCTTCTAGTCTTGAAGGAGCTCAAGGATCCTGGTGTTTGGTCATCTGCTGGTGGGACCATGGGTCACAGGCTTGTTCGGGCAGATCCCAAGTCACGTGACCCTCTATGACTGTCCAAGGGATACGATGTCCCATGAGGGACCACTGAGCTCTTAACACTCCCATTTCTGGAGGCTGGCATCCAATTCAGTGGATACTCCAGATTATCACAAAGATATGATTTTAAGTCATGACCTTAGAGGTTTTCTAAGTCAACTTAACTGTTTTTCCTGGTGTGGGGTAGACTCCGTGTAACACATACCCAAACCTGGGGTCTACATGCTACCAAAGTATTTAGTGTCACAACTGTCTCCCCTAAGAAAAATGTGAAAATGTTGAATTGGGTGTGGCATGATAGAGGCACAGCCCACAGATCCTGTTATTTGCTTCTTGTTGTGCATCTCGTTTCTGTTATTTTTCCCTCACTGGAAGTCATAAGAAACTTAGGTTTCAGCACAGTGGGTGTGAAGATCGTTGAGATAGCTGACTTTTGAAAGAGTCAAAAGTATTTATTCTAAATACTTTTCTTAAATGTAGGCCAAATAACTGAGGGCCACAGTGAAATTTGCTAAGATGCTATAAAGTAGCATATTAGATCAATAAGGAAAGGAGAAAAGAGTTGAAAATTAGCAAGGGCACCCCTGGAGACAGGCCGCTGGTCTCCAACCTGGGAAGGAGAGTTGCACAGCCTGGGGCAGCAACTGAGGAATCCAAGGGTAAAGGTCCGTTCAGGACAGGGAGATGGCCTACAGGTCAGGATGGTTCACATAGATGCTCTCTTCCTGAGTTGGGCGAAGAGAGGATTTTCTTCTTACAGATCCTAGACTCCAGATCATGTCCACAGAAACTGAAGAGGTTCCCTTCCCAGCATGAAGGCAGGAACAAGGAGATGGAAGGGTGTTTGTGATCCAGGAAGTTCCAGCCCTTCTACAGACCCAGATAGACACCCTTCAAATACTGAACATCTCACTTCCCCTAGAGAGAAAATGCTAAGTGAACTGACCATGGAGTCATTTGGGAATGGATCTTAGCCACCAGAGTCCTACTGGCAGAAGCAATTTTTCTTTCTTTTCTTTTTTTTAAATCAAGGAGCGTGTCATGTTTCTGATTTAGGCATGCTATTTTCTTGTTCTTCCTTTTTATTTATTTTTGTTTCTTTATCTGACCGTGCTGGGTTTAGTTGTGGTGTGCAGGATCTGCATTGTGATATGCTGGATCTCTCAGTCATGGCGTGAACCCAAGCCCCCTATATTTGGAGTCAGCCACTGGACCCCCAGGGAAATCCCAGAAGGTTTAATTTCTAATGAAGCACTGGGGCCAGGTCCCCCTTGGAGGCACCTCCCCAACCAGCTCTGGAGTCAGCCACACCTTGGCTTGAATCCTAACTCTGCCACCTGCTAGCTTGGTTATCACTTCTCTGTGCCTCGGCTTCCTCGTCAGCAAAACAGAGATACTAACAGTGACTAGCTCATGGGACTGTTGGGATAAATAAAGGAAATGCATGTGTGAGGCCTCCAGCAGAGAGGGGGGCCAATTCACGTTCGAGC
The DNA here is from genome assembly GCF_054371585.1 of Giraffa tippelskirchi. Lineage (NCBI taxonomy): Eukaryota > Metazoa > Chordata > Mammalia > Artiodactyla > Giraffidae > Giraffa > Giraffa tippelskirchi. The sequence continues at coordinate 115,793,105 of NC_137282.1, forward strand.
TTCCCTTTCTCCTACTCGATTCACTGGACCCTGCCTGGGGACTCCCTGCAGACCAGCGGGCTTTTGTGTCTTACTATCTCAGACGTGCAGCTCATCCTTTGTCTGGAACTTAAGCTCTTGAGGATTGAGGTCATGTTTTCTATTTCTTGAAGTCCTCTAATTCCTTTTGACTTGGCAGAAAGGGATCCTTGGCCCATGCAATGGAGAAGACTCTGGATCAGAGCCACGAGTTCTAATCCTAGCTGAGTCCCCAACTCACTGTGTGACCTTCAGCCAGTCCTTTCCCGTCTCTGGGCCTTAGTTGTCCTATCCACAACACCAGGTACCTGCTCAGAGCAGTACCAACCAGAGCTTGTCACTCATAAGAATTATCTAGGTATATGCTAAAAAGACAGGGCTTCCCTGGTAGCTCAGTCAGTAAAGGATCTGCCTGCAATGCAGGAGACATGGGTTCGATCCCTGGTTTGGGAAGATCTCCTGGAGAAGGAAATCCCCTGGATTTTCCGGTATTCTTGCCTGGAAAATCCCATGGACAGAAGAGCCTGGTGAGCTACAGTCCATAGGGTCACAAAGAGTAGGATACTACTGAAGCAACTGAGCACACATCCATGCATGCTAAAAGGAGAGAGGTCTTACCCCAGGCCTAGATATTGCTGACTCGGAACCAAACTTCCAGGCAGGCCCCAGTCAGCAGGACTGTCTGTCTATCTAGAGTCCAAGTCAGCTCTGCAGAATCAGAGCTTCAGCTGATAACGCTGATGGTGAAATTGATGAATTAAAGGCAGTTGAATATTCCAAGAAAAATTTCACCCATTTGCAATATGCAGAAAGGGGTGTTTGGGGCTATGCAGAAGCTGGTTTCTTCCCAAGGACCACTAAATCATTTTTCCAAGCTTTCTAATATTCACCCTACTCTGTCACACCGTGAGGTTCACAACAATTGCACTCACTCTTCTATTTCTTGGCAATAAGAAAAGGTTATGATTTTAAGTTTGCGCCAAAAGAAGGCCTCCACAAACTGTGAAACCCATACTTGTGAGGAGAAGCTGAGATTCTCAAGGACAAACATTTTACCTTACATTCTCTAGCTAGAAACCTCAAATTTAGAGATATTTCAAAGGTAAATGCTTACACTGTTGAGGACTAGATCAAACAGACACCTGCTTCAATTGTCAATTGATGTGACTCAAGGAAAGCAACAGGTTCTAAAAATGATCATTCCTGTTGATGCTGTAATTCTATTCTGAGAGTCTAACTTCGACTATTTAAAATAGAAGAAAAAATTTTATGCAAAAGAATATCTATGATGTTTTTAGATCTTGTATATTAAGTTGCACTTAAGTCTGTTCACTTACCATTTGTAAGTTTTACTGGTAGTAACTAAGAGGAGAACATTCCTGATAGAGATATTAAAGCCTTGCTCCGAGGCCCAGTTGTCACCTCTGTCACCTGCCTGTCCGTGGAACCTTAAATAAGTTACTTGACTCTTTGTGCCTTTGACTCTCCATTTGAAAAATGTGAAGCTTAAATGATTAAAATTGGTTTAAACACTTATAATGGTGCCTACCATATAGCAAGTGTTCAGTAATTATTAGAAGTTTCAATTATCATTGTTACAGCAGCAGTTTGGGGAAAACACTAAATGTTCAGCAATAGAGCAAATTAAAATAATGTTCAAAATCACTTTGTAATAACATGAGGCAGTGCCTTTATTATTCAAGAGAAAAAGACAAGGAGGTTGAATATGAATGATAACATTGATTATGTTTAGAAAGATGCTTTGGAAAAACCACTGGAGGAGACACATTGCCATGTTCACCAAGGTTGTCTTTGGGTGACCAGATGATGGATACTATTTATTTTCTTCTTTCAACTGTTTTCTATTTGCTGGAGGAGCGTATGGCCAGCCCTCTGCAGCCCTAACAGCATTCTTTCTGTAGGGGTTGGCCTCAAAGCCTTCGACAGGCAATTTCTCCATTTTAAAGTCCCAAGGGGTTAGTTAGTGAAAGCAGGGCTGATGTAAGGACAGGGCCCCTCTGGTAGACGGAGGGAGGGGGGAGCCTGGCTAGCCACAAGTACCACAAATTGCTGAGCTCCTGGGGCAGGCGAGGAAGGGGAACCAATGGCATGAAGCTGACGGCACCTCCTCTCCTCTTTTTCAGCTAAACTACAAGGACTGTGAAAAGGTCGTGAGGAAATATCACATTGATGGGCCACGGTTTCTGGTGAGTGCTGGCTAGTTCAACACATTATGACCCAAACTATTTTGTAGCTTTAACCAATGGCTGCAGAGCCAACTGGTCTACCCTGTCTCTGAGGCTGCTCAGGGGCAATGCCTGTCTTCAGGATCCCGTACAACCCAAGGCCTTCTTCAGGGTTTTGTATGAGCACCTCTCTCATCACCTCTCAGGATCCTCCTATTTAGAATACCTCCCAGATCTTTCACAGATACTAAGGTACATTCTGAAGTCAAAGTGTAAGTAGGAATCAAATTACAGTTAACACACGCACACACCCCTCTTGAAGATCTATTCAAATAACACTCATACTCTGCGAAGGCCAATGGGAAAAACAGCCACATGGGAGAATGGAAGATTCTCTTTTCTTATTTCTCACTCTAGGGAACATACTCACTGACTAGAATAAAGGGTAGAATCACCCTCCTTATTTCAGTAATGTCCCTCTTTCTCTTTACTAAATTCACATCATTGGTTTTGTGCCAATTAACACACATGTGGTATAGCTTTCTCTACTCTTTTATATTGCAAAAAGCTTCCAGTGTAATACTAAGACGCAGCTCTATATGAAGGACTAAGCCATTACAGAGAAGGGGCTGCTGCTCTAACTGAGTTTGAGCCACTGGGTAGTGGCTGGGAGGTGGTCTGAGCATCTCCCCTGGAATGACACTTTTGCCAATGGGTAATGGAGACCCTGACTGCACCGATCCATCCCTTTTGGTTGTGTTTCTTCATTGTTTAAAAAAGAAGCAGGAACAAGACTTCAAAGATCTCATGGGGTCAATGTTCCCAATTTGGATTTGGACTCAGTGGATAAATCAAACTGTTTCCTTGCAGGACTTGGTCAGCAGCACCGAGGAAACTGGGCTATGAGGCTTCAGGGATGGAAGGGGCCATAGAGGGTACATGCTCTAGTTTTCCACCCAGTACACCAATCCATTTCCTGTATTGCATCTCTGCTACCAATAGCTTCTTGAATTCCTTCACTGTTAGTGAGCTCACTACCATACATAGTCATCTATTCCTTTCTGGGCAGTACTTAAGTCTCACACTGAGACCAAACTTATGTCCCCGTTGCTTTCATGTGCCATATAAGACATCTTCATTCACTGTTCCACGTAAATCATTCATTCACCTTGCCATTCACTTAACAAGGACTTTTCTGGGCTCCTTTTACATACCAGATCATGCCATGTGCTGGGAAGGTAGAGATGATTAAGATGTGATTTCTGCCTCCCAGGAGCTTGTTTTATAGCAGAAAGTTATCTCCAAGAAGGCTCTAATCACCACCTCAATTGCAATTAGAGAAACATGTACCGAAATGTGAAGTGATTTATTCTGTCACACACTTAGTAACTGGACTAAAGCATGCATTTAATTTAATTTAACACTGCTTGAGTTTTTAACAATGCTACTTCTTTGCACTGGGCTTTAAGCCAATAGACTTTGAGCGTTTATTTGTTATTCTTCTTGCAACTTACCGCTAAATCTGAATATTTCATTCTTTTAGCTTTTAGCTAAAAGATACTTTTAGCACTGAGAACTGAGACTTCTCAGGGCTGAATCGAAAGAGAGTAAGACCTCTTTCTTGAGAATGGTCCTGGTCATGGCCCTGGGTGACCTCTAATAAGCACTTACCCTCTCTGAACTTCTTGTTCCTTCCTCTGTAATGGAGCACACTGGACTGAGTGATAGTGGGTGACAATCCAGCCCAGCTCTGGGGGGTCCCCCCATCCCCCTCTTGTGATCTTCAGGCCTGTTGAGACAGGGTCGTTGCCTTGGTTGAGGAGCTTTGCCTTCTCTTCCCCGATATCTGGGACGTGCCAGGCCCTCAGAGAATGCTGCTTACTCTCATTACTGTGTGAACAACAGGAAGTAGAAAGAGGGGCTCAAGGAGCCAGGGGAGTAGGGAGCAGAACCCAGCCCTGCCCTGGCAGCTTCTGCTAAAACCGCCTTCCACGCCAGGTGCTCTGGGGATGATCTGGGCTTTGATCTGAGCTCTGAACTCTCAGCTACCACCCTTTCCAGCTTTATAATGTCCAGGGCCATTCTGCTTTACAGGTGGAAATGGAAGACCCCAGCTGTCTTTACCCCTCCACCCTTCCATTTCTCTCCATTCTCTCCCTTCCTCCATCCTTTCATCCTCCCTCCCTTCCTTCCTTTTTCCTTTCTTCAGTGCAGGAGCTAGCAGTCCCCTTGAATCTGTTCTGCCACCATTGTGTTTTCCACTGAGAAGTCTGGTGAGGGAATGGGGGTTCTATGCTCCCAAAAGGCTGAAAAAGAGGAGGCCACGTGCTCGGAGCTGTGTCAGTTAGAAAGGTGTGCGGCTGCATGAAAGAGAAACTGAACCACAGTGGCTTAACCAAAGAGGGGCTTATCTGTCTCAAGTGATAAGAAGTCTAGAGGTGGGCACTCGGGGCTGAAGAGGTGCTAAAGGAAGTCATCAAAAACTCAGGCCTCACCTAGCCAATGGAGGCTCTCTGTGGCTTCTGTCCTAATGGCTATAAAATGGCCACTCCATCTCCAGGCATTACATCTGCATCCCAAGCAGGAGGAAGAAGGGGAGCGCAAAGAGTGAAAAATGCAAAGTGCATGGGGATTGTATTTCCCTTTATTTTCAGGGGTACTTCCCAAAAGCTTTGTTCAGTTAGACTTCAGATTATATCTCACCAGCCACAATGAAGTCCCGTGACCTTGGTCATTTTGAACTGGACACATTTACTGCCTTGAACAAAATCCAGATCCCATCAGTAAGGGAGCAAGAGAGTGGATATTGGGTAGGCAAGCGACAGTGTCTGCTACAACGCCTCTCCAGGCCGGGCCCAGTTCTCAGCTTTTCTTGCTGTCTTGTCCCTCTTAAGGACACACTCAGAACATAATCATATTCCTGTAAAGCCACTAGTCTAACTCCAAGTCATTGTACAAGTAACTCAGAGTTTCCAGACTTCACTGAAGGTCTTTGATGATGGTAGAGGAGGGGGTTTTACACTGTTACATCACATAGAAAAATCCTCCAAACATCGTGTTTGTGTGTGCTCAGCTGCTCAGTCATGTCTGACTCTGTGGCCCCACGGACTGTAGCCTGCTAGGCTCCTCTGTCCGTGGGATTCTCCAGGTAAGAATCCTGGAGTTGGCAGCCATTTCCTCCTGCAAGGGATCTTCCCAACCCAGGGATCAAACCTGCGTCTCCTGGATTGCAGGCAGATTCTCTACAGCTTGAGCCATCGGGGAAGCCCAAACATGTTTACCATCCTCCATCTTTCCTCCTGATTCCTATCCCTGTCTCAAAGGCCTTTCTCTGTATTTCTAGCCATACTCACATGCTTACCTTTTCCTTCACCTGCTTCCTGAAATTCCCTCAGTGTATGTCTTTGACTCAACAGAAGAGAAGGCAATGGCCCACCACCTAGTTCTCAGCATTCATCCCTCTGGCCACTCCCAGGAAGCTCTCCAATCCTCATGCCACACTGCTAACATGAGTCTTGGGATCCTCTCTGAGAAGGGGGTGGTTCCAGGGGAGGGGATGCCATGGCTCAGTGGTGCTAAAAAAAAGAAGTTAAGAAGTTTGATGAAAGTCTTGATTGACTCAGGACTCTTGCCTGTTGCAAGGTCTGATATGGGGGCTGGGTCAGACTCTGTTCCTAAGAACTGAAGTGGATGAGGCCATAAGCGCATTTTAAGATGCCCCAGCCCCCGTGCCAGCTTGACTTAAAGGGAAGTTTGTCCAGGTCATCTCAGAAGGCAGCCAAAATCCTGCCAGGCAGCTCCCAGCCCAGAGCGGAAGAAGAAGCAAAGACACTAACTAACCTCCAACAGCCAGCCAGACCCCAGCTGCTCCCTCCCCTGGGACAGAAATTACTCACCTAAGCCCTGTTTATCACTCTCAAAAGGTCTGTCAGGCACTGAGCCAAGCACAGGACACACTTCATCTCATTCAGTCCTCACAGCCCCTGAAACAGAGCTGTTCATATTATTAAGGTTCCCATTATACAGATAAGGAAACTGAGGCTTAGAGAGATTAAGTGTCTGTCCCAAGTCAGGGAACTGCTAAGTGAAGGAACCAAGATTCTAAACCAGCCTGTCTGACTCCAATGCTCCCACCCTAGCCCCTGGGCCTCTGGCCTCAATTAGACTGTTGAAGGGGTCCCTTCTTTGCCTCAGCATTGGTTCTGTGGAGCATTTGCCCACCCTCTTTGCTTTCCTCTTCCCTCTCCCTCCTCTCTCTTCCAACGCAGGCCACTAGGGCTCCCAAAGGGCTTAAATGTGGTAGGAGGAAGCTTGCAGGAAGGCAATAGCCCACAAATGCCATAAAGCAGGGTCCTAGCCCCAGCTCCATCACCTACAAGCTGAAATTCCCTTACACCCCCGGGCCCCACTTTCCCACTAAAATGAGAACAACGCTGACAGTTGCTACATCACAGGGTTGGTGTGAGGATTAATCAAGGTGTTGTAAGGAGACAGAGTCAGTTCTTTACAAACATGAGTCTCTTTCTCCTTTCCCCTCTCGGCTCCCTCAGGGCAGCCTCTTTATTGCTTCCTCACATCTAGAGAATTCTACCAATGCCTCAGGTGAAGGAGGCAGCTGGGCTGTGATGAGGCCACAAGAGCATAGATTCCTTCTCCAGGCCGGCTCCTCACAGCTGTTTCACAGGGCAACCGAGGGGGCCCTGAGGTCTGGGGTGAGAGTCTAGGAAAGCTGTTACAGCATGGCCAAGTCCACATAAAATCCGAGTTTCGGGAGTCCCTGTGGCCCAATCTGGCTGTCCCGGGCCCGAGGGCTTCAGTGCCCCATCTAGAAGCTGCCTGCTCGGTCGGGTGAATGGGGCTCCTCTTCCGCTGGCTGCAGTCCCCGCTGTCCGCTGCCATTTCATACCTGACTCTGCTCACCTGGCCTGGAGCCCTGCCTGCGCGTTGTAACTACCACTGTCTCCATTTCAGAACCTGGCAGAGAACGACATCCAGAAGTTCCCTAAGCTCCGTGTGCCGTAAGTACTGACCCGAGGACTGCGGTGGGGTGGGGAGTAGACCGGGGAAGCTGAGTTACTTTTCTGTCACTGTCAGTTTAAAATAAGAAAGTAATCAGGAAGAGAGAAGGCAAGAGCAGTGTTCGGGGAAGAGAAGTTACATAATGTGTTGAGAAAAAGAAGTAACGGTTCTAGTCCAGCTGGTATTTGGCTGCTCTTGCCAAAGATAAGCCTGATTCTGGACCATGTTTTCATTTCCTCTCGCCCCAGTGGGGTGGGTTGGCCTTTGAAAATAGCACCAGAATCAAGAGATCTGAGGTTTCATCATGGTTTTCATCACCAACTCAGTAATTGCTTCAGTTTTTTGGACCTCGGTAAAATGAGAGCATTGGACCAGAGGAGTCTGGCAATGGACTCCATTTGGTCTGTCAATAGTGACCACTTTGGGTGGCTGCCACGGGCATCACGTTGCGAAGGATTCTGGGGAAAGGGGGCCATTTCTGAGGTCTGACGTGGGTGCTAAGATGGGAAGTTGCTGTGTGCATATTGTACCATGTTTTCTGCCCTTCTAGCAGAAGTCTCATGCTTGGATGCTTGCAGGAGCCAGATAGAAATGTGTGAAATGGGCCAGGCTGAAAAATACAAAGTCCAATCATTTTATCACCTTTGAATAAAGCTTGAATATGGAGAAATATTTTTCTGTCGTAAGAAAAATGATAGGGTCTTAGTTGCAGCACTCCGGATCTTTCTTGCGTCACGTGGGATATTTTGCTGTGGTGCGTGGATTCTCCAGTTATGGTGCGTGGATTCCCTAGTTGTGGTGCATGGGCTCAGTTGTTGTGGCGTACGGACTTGGTTGCCCCGAGGCATGTGGGATCCCCGATCAGGGATCAAACCTGCCTCCCCTGCATTGCAAGACAGATTCTTAACCACTGTACTTACAAGGAAGTCTCAATGCCCAATCTTTGAATTTATCAAGTAGCTAGAAATACAAGTTTTATGCAATATATCTCAATTTTTAAATGTTTCTCAAATATTTTTTAATATTGTGAATGCCAAAGTAAGCACCCTTAGGGGCCAGATTTAGTGTAGGGGCCACTAGTCTGAGATCTCCACTCCAGACACCCTCTGGGGTCCTTTCTCTTGCTCTAAACGTCTTAGGGCTCACAACAATGAAAGGGAAGTAGGTCAATGAAATAGGAGGTGAAAAGTTTCGTGAATAGGTAGAGCTGCCAGAGTAGCTCAAATAAGAAAAATATGACTCTCAGGTTTCCCTCATCTGGAAGGGTGAGGAAAATGAAGGGAATACGGATTTGCCTTTGGTACTGCCTGTCTCCAGGGGCCACTATTGTTGAATAATTGATCTTAAGAGTTTTTTTTCCCAGTCCAAAATGGCTATTTAAATCTAAGTTAAATTAAAAATTCAGGGACTTCCCTGGTGGTCCAGGGATCTAACACTCCATGCTCCCAATGCAGAGGGCCTGGGTTCGATCCCTGGCCAGGGGACTAGATCTTGTATGCTACAGCCAAGGGTTCCCATGCTGCATCTAAAAATCCTACCTGCCACACTAAAAGATCTCGCATGCCACAACTATGAACCAGTGCAGCCAAATACCTAAAAATAAAGATTTAAAAAAACATTCCGCCCCTCAGAGGCACTAGCCACATTTCAAGGGCTCAATAGCCCTTGTGGTGACGATTATATTGGACATTATAGATGTGATACCCTAGAAAAAGGCCACAGTTCTAGATCAAGAAGAGAACTTAGCATATTGCAGTGAGAACTGGTGGCTGGTGGGCCAGAGTCAGCCTGTAGACACATAAAGCTGGATCCACACAGTGTTTTAAAATCAAGAAGTGGCATCAGAAAGACTTTGGGGAAGAAGGGAACCTAACTTGGATCTTGAAATATATTGAGAGTGGTCAGATGAAAAATGATTGAAAGACATTCTACAAATGGGGACTATATTGGGAAGGCGTGACACCGGTGTGTTTATTGGAACTGCAAGTAGGTCAGAGCAGTTGAGGCGTATACATGGGGGAGTGAGCAGTAAAAAGACCACAGTAAGTGGTTACAATTGTGAAGGATGCTTTGAGCTGTGATGAGTCTGAGAGTGTTGGTGAAGTGAGTTCACCAGGGGGAACACTGAGGTACAACTTGCATGTTGACTCGCTCCAGGGTGTGTAAAAGATGATGCAGAGGAGCGCTCAGTTGGAGGCCTGGAGCCTGGTTAGGAATGATGGCTATGGTCCTGCTATGAGAAGGCAGCTTCTCCCAGGGCTGTGGCTAGGAAGATGCTGGAAGGAGGGGATTCAATCTGAGCAGTAGAAGGAAGGAGATGAGGAAGGCACTTTCAACTGGGAGGATCATTTTTTTAATCTTAAGGCTGAGCTGAGCTGATGTCTGTAGTTTGAGAGCCTGGAAAAGGAGGTAGGGTGAGAAGCGACTGCTAGTTAGTGCAGGACAATTCTAAATGCTCACATTGCAGGTGAGGTGGAGGTGGGATATTTCTTCAGCTATTTAAAAACTAAAACAACAACTTGGCCTGCAGTAAAGATCCCCCTCCAGTGTGTTTGCCCCCCAAGGCAAGTCACGAGGGCTGTCCATGGAGCATGAAAGGTGAACTGGTGGGGAAAGCATCCCGGGAAGGTCCAGCTGCCCTGATCAGGTGATTCTGAGTGTGAGCATTGGTATAGTAAGTACCAATTTTCAGCTATACCTCTGTGAGCTCTGTTCCTGGGATGAGTCCTAGAGTACTTACTCTGAGTATCCAAGTGTATAAAATGAATGAACAGGTTACATGAACTTCATGAGCACATTCTTTTAAAAGATATTATTTCAGATCTGAACAGGTAGACAGGAGAGCTTAGTGAGTAAAATGCAAACTCTGAGATCAGACTAGTTGAGACCCAATTCTCCCATTCATTAGCCATGAGTCTGTAGACAAGTTATCGGAGTTCCCTGAGCCTCAGCTTCCTCATCTGTAAAATGGGGACAATAACAGACCCTATCTCAATAACTGACCCTATCAGTGAGAGAGTTAGACGAAATAATGGAGATATAATAAAATGTACTGAAGAGGCATTAACTATTCCAGCCATTTAATGCGAAATCCCAATGAGCACAATTTCAGATTTTTACCAATGATTTTATCCTACTAACTGGGGAGGATGAAAGAATAGAAAGGCATGGGCTTTGGAGCGAGGCAAAGCCAGGTTCTAAAGCAGGCTCTGCCTCCTACCAGCTGTGGGACTCAGGCAAGTCATTTCAAGTCTGAGCCTCAGGAAAGAAGGAACTCAGAGGGGGCAGTGTAAATGGGTACGTGGGTAAGTGGGAGGCAGCCTACATAGGCTGCATGTGTGTATAGATATTCAGTGCTCATTTGTTCCGTTCCTTTGTACACAGGTCCATTTGCCCTAGACCATTTCCCTAAAGGGCTATAGAAAAGAAATTGTGTTTATGTACAGTAGACCAAAACAAGATTACACTCCTCTGAATATCTCAATTTCCTTCAATTTGCTTTAAAAAGTCAGTACTAAACGGTTTTTATAAGAAGGCAGTTTCTGGTGGGAAAGTGTTCTTTGTCTGCAGACATAGAACTGTCTCAGGCACAGTTTCTCCCAGGGACCTCACAGACAGTGTGACAGAGGAGAGTTTTAAAATAAAACCATGTAACAGCCTTTTAGAGGACTGAGCCTAGCACCTGTGGTAGAACTGAGCACTATCTGGTTAAATCGATAGAATACACGATAAAATCTTCTGATGGTCATCTGGAGTCTTTTTTTTTTTAATGCTGTAAATTTTTGTTGTTACTTTTGCATGGGGTCTTTGATGTTGCTCAAGGGCTTTCTTTAATCCTGCTGAGCGGGGGCTGCCCTCTAGTTGCAGTGCGCGGGCTTCACTTGCCGTGGCTTCTCTTGTTGCAGAGCACAGGCTGTAAGGTGCAAGGGCTCAGTAGTTAATGGTGCACAAGATTAAGGTGCCCGCAGCACATGGGATCCTCCCAGAGCAGGGATTGAACCCATGCCCCCTGCATTGGCAGGCAGACTCTTATCCAGTGTACCACCAGGGAAGTCCAATGTTGTAAATTTTATGTTTAAAATAATACAGTGTAACTTATAAAAAAAAATAAGAAGAGGGCAGGGATGTGGTGGTAATGTAGGCAACAGATAGGTATTGGACGATTCTCTTTAAAACGTCAATGATCACTGTCCCCATTATCCATAGTGGAATTAGGATGGAAAAAGCTAAGATCCAGTTAGAGAGACAAGGCAGTCGTGCCTGTTGACTTGTCTGTCTTCCGAAAAGGCTGTGGGCTCCTAACCTCAGAGACAGCTCCCTGTCTCATCTGCTCAGTGGCTACCTAAGATATAAAGACAGCAGAGGGCAGCGGGCAGGGTGGAAGGAGGGCACGGAGCTGAAGACAGCTGTGTGTCCGTGACGCGCGCTCAGCTCCCGGCAGGATGGGGACAGTGCCAGGTCCCTCTCCGAAGCGTGCCTTCCCCCTCCCATTCACCGGCTAAAGCCCCGTCCAGGTACCCCGTCCTCCCTGCTCGAAAAGCGCCCCCGTTCCACTGACTGCCGCTCCTCCTCCTCAACGGGAGCCCAGAGCGCTTGACTTCCAGCTCAGCTCAGTGTGAAAATCCGGCCCGGGGCCTTTGACAACACCTCCCCCAGCGCCCTGCTGTCCTTGTTGGCAAAACTGAGGATAACTCTTCCTGGCCGCTACCCAAAATGACTGTGGAGCACAAGCAACAGAAAACTTGCAAACCTGTCAGGGGGAGGACTTGGCTGAGAAGTGGGGAGACCCTCAAATTCTTGCTTCCCGCTCACGTGCCTGGTTGCTCCTGGAGAGCTGAGTCTTGAGACGGGTGTCCTGGCTCCTCCGGTGACAGGACAGAATTTTGGAAGGTTTGACCCTTGGTTCACAGAAGACTTGCCTTTAAAGGCGGAATTTTGTTCCTTTAAAGAAAAGTGAAGTGCAAGCGAAAGCCAGACTGGGTGTGAGAATGTGGGCTGGGAGGTGGGACGGGGTCACAGGGTGGTGTCAGAGAGCAGAGAGGGAGGAGGGGCAGAGCGGTGTGCCTCTGAAACTGGGGTCAAGGGAGCAGCCCCCCGCCCCCCCAAGCCCTCTAGGAGCCTGGAAAACTCATCTACAGCTCACACTATGCGAACTTTGATAAGAAAAACATTTCAGCTGTGCACGATGCATATGATCACACAGGCAGCAAAATAGAGTGTTTGGGAAATAATGTTGGCTCTCACTTGTGCTGCGGGCTCTGATACTTTCTGTTCTGTTCTGTTTTCTTCCTCCCTTCCTCCCTGCCTGCCTTCCTTTCCCATTTTCCTTCTTACTTCTGTGTGACCAGCAAAGTTGACTTCAAGACGCACTTGTGAGCCTCTACCCCCATTGGCAGAACACAGGAACCATGGAAAGGGAGCCCCACGTGTCCTGGGAGATCCCTACAGGGGTCACAACAGGACAGAGACCCTGAGTTCTGCTTCCACTCCCCCACCTCAGTCCACTTCCTCCATTTTTATTCTTTTAAAAACAAGTCCAAGAAGACCAGATCACAGGAGTGATTTCACAAGCTTTCAGACCATAGGACCCACCCGTGTCTCTGGGGCGCTTGTTGTGACTGCATCCAGCTGCTCCCAGGCTCTCTCCTGGACGCTCTGATGGGTTAAGTCTCCAGTGGGCCTGGTGATCAGTGTTTGTGCATGCAACCGCTATGGTCAGGCCCGTCAGGGATTCTCCAACTAAGGCCAACCCTCCTGTTTCACTGAGGAGGAAGGGAGGACTAGGGAGGGCAATATCTGGCCTGAGGTCACGCCGTGGGCACTGTCCGTGGGCAGGAGGCTGCAGTCAGACTCAGCAGGACCCCTCTCCCAACCTCTGTACCGTCCAGCAGGACCAGAGGAGGCCTCCACCTGAGAAGTCAGAGACCAGCCCCCATCACACAGCGAGCCAGGGGTCTCGGCTGCCCTGGCCTGGCTTCCTGTGGAAAGCTCCGCTCCTCTTCTGAGGCTAAAGACGGAGCAGAGAGAACGATGGCTACTCGCTGCCCAGGCCCTGTTGGGTCTCTCCTGGGGCTGAGTGCGGCCCGGGGTTTGTGGGAAGGAGGGAGAATGAGTCACCTCCGGCCACTCACTGTCGCTCGGTCCTCTGGGGGCGTGGGAGTGAGTGGGGGACAGCCATGAGGGTTTGCAGACAGAGGTGCAAGAACCTCGTGCTTTGATCCCAGCTCCGCTGCCCTGCGCACACAGCCCCCACAGAGAGCGGCCCCAGCGTGCGGGGAGGGGGTGCTCTGAGGCCCCCAGAGCGGGCCCCGGGGGCCCACATCTGCGTCAGGCTGGGCTGCCGGCCCCTCTGGCTCTGCTGCTCTCAGCTCGTGCTCCTCCTCTGGGGCTGCGGTTTGACATTTCCTTCCTTCGCCAGTTAGAGCCCCTGTGGCCTCCCGCCTGGCTGCTAAAGATACCATAAGGAGTTGCCTAGAGCAGCAGGTCTTTTCAGGATCAAAGCCGCTGCGCCAGCAGGTCAGGGCCACCCCACTTCTCCCTGTGCCCTCCCTTACTGCCCTGACTGCGCGAGGCACCCGCTCCCCAGCACCCCCTACTTCAGGTCCTGCAGAAATGTCACCTCCTCCCAGAGGCCCACCGGGTGGTTTTTCAATTGTAACCGCGCTCTGCTCCTGCGCTCCTGCCCCCTCGCCCAGCCCGCACCTCTGCTGCCTGTGTGTACACACAGCTCTCACCTTGAATTTCACTTCCTCCAGTGTTCGCTGTTTGTCGTCTGTCTCCGCTAGCAAGTAAGCTCCTCGAGAGCAGGGATCCTTGTTTCGTTCACCGAGGTGCCCTGAACCCCAGCAGAGCTCTTGGCGCTTAGAGAGCCTGGGGTGCACACTGTGGAGTGAATGGGGGTGACTGCGCCGCCCTGACTGATGCTTTGCAGGCGCCCTGCTGCTGCCTGTCAGGGGAGGGAGCAGAGGGACTCTCGATAGCTTCTTGAACAATTGCTTAAAGGAGACAGAGGAACCAGGAACAAGCAATCTGGGGGTGTGACTGGAGGCCACTGGGAAGCTCCCCAACCCCGAAACCCGGTTTAAAGCATCTCCCCGTGACGTGTGGGATCCCAACAATGAGATCGGAGGAAGGATTACAGGCTCCTCTCTCTCTCTGTCCTCTAATGGCCCCAGCTCGTTTATTAAAAGTTTGTTCATCCTGTTACTCGGGCTTCCCTGGTGGCTCAGATGGTAAAGAATCTGCCTGCAATGCGGGAGACCTGGGTTTGATCCCTGGAGGAGGGTATGGCAATCCACTCCAGTATTCTTGCCTGGAGAATCCCCATGGACAGAGGAGCCTGGTGGGCTACAGTCCATGGGGTCGCAAAGAGTCAGACACGACTGAGCAACTTAAGCACAGCACAGCCTCTCACTCGAATGAGTTGAGAATTCTGAGCAGGTTCCCGGGAACGTGGAGAAGTGGGGGCGGGGCGGGGATTGGGGGCCTGGGGGATGGTGAGGGAAGCAAGAAGTGGTGGGGGCCAAGACGACTTTGCTAACTTAGCAATTTTGTTTTACACCAAACTTGTGACCTTGCTGCAGTCCCTTCAGCGAAGGAAGGTAGACTCTGGGTCCTGCCCAGAGGGCAACGGGCTCCACAGAGCTATTCCCAAGGGGCTTCCGGCCTCAGGGACATCACCACAGGATGTGGTGTGTTGACAGTGTGCCCCTCTGGAAATGAGGGAGCCTGGCTTCTGAGGCTGGCATGTGCTGCTGGGGAGGGTGCCCGCTGTGCAGCTCAGTCTGTTCCTCTCTGCACCTCTGTGGCCCCTCGCGTAAAATGATGCGGGGCGAGACCACCTCTGAGCCTCCTCCAGCCGCCCCAGGTCTCTTGGGAACACGAGCCTGCCAGCTGACAGGCTCCCTGGGTCTCCTTAGCTGTGCTAAGGGAGGCTGCAGTTTACTGCCAGGGCGTGCCAGAGGTGCCGTCTCACTCTGCCGTTCCTGCCCTGGGGTTTGGAGATTTGCTAGTTTACAACATCCAAGGAATGAGAGGGTCCTGGCCAAGGCAGGCCTCTGGGCACGGGTGATTCAGGGAGTCTCCCACTTTGCAGTCTGTGCCTATATGGGGAATACCTCACCGAGTGTTTATAAGAATCCATGTCATCAAGGAGGGAGCGGAGGATGGAAGGAGATTTAAGGCCCAGGGAAGGCACTGAAGCTCTTGTCGAGAGTTCTGCAATGAGCGGCTGACCCTCCAGGTCTCAGAGATGGACTGAAGATTCTTATGTTAGACATCGCTACAGGGATGTCAAACCAAGAGTTAGGGGAGCTCAGCCCTGCGAATACCAGCACGATAAAATACACTGCGGTCATGTCCTGATCTTAAGGCTGCTGGATTTCAGAGGAGGAGGAGACGGTGTGAGCTGGCCAGTCCCCACGGAAGGGCTCTGAGCTAGACCCAGGAGGCTGAGCCAGTGCAGAGAGCTTCCTGGGCAGGAGCAAGGGGATGGAGGTGGCAAGTTCTGCGAGAAAGTGAGGAGCAGAGGGAGATGACTGGCTAGAGGCCAGAGGAAGAGTCCGGCTAATGTTGGCCCAAGTGCCTGAGGTCACACAGACCAGGGAATGTTCAGGGCTCAGGGGAGGAAGGCTGAAGGTGAAGAGAGAGAATGCTTTTTTCACCTCACCCATCCCTTTCTCTTGTAGGATTCTCAGTAAGTTAAGTCAAGAAATCAACAAGAATGAAGAGAGAAGGAGCATTTTCACACGCAAGTGAGTGGGGCAGCCAAGTGCCCGGGGTTACTTTAATGAGATTGAAAGAATTTTCAAACTCAAGTCTAGATGGGAGGCACAGGACTGGTTTTGCCCTCATTTTTTATCTCCAGTCCAGGGGTCCCCCTACTCTGCCCTGCATCCTGCCCCTGCATCAGGGGAGCTTCTCCTAGAAAGGCAGGCAGTCACGAGCTCCCACTTGTACCACCAATGTGACTTCAGTGGTTTCCAGAATTTTTGGGTAGCGTGGCCCCAAGTTTCAAAGCTACAAGGACAAGAGTCCTGGGTGGTGAGACATACCCTCCCCTGGGGGCTCCTCTTGCAGGGCTGGACTAAGAGAGATACCTCCCCAAGTCAGTAGGGCCGTTAATGCCATGTTGTTTGCCTTTGCAGACCCCAAGTCCAGCGGTTTCCGGAGGAGACAGGTAAAGGCCTCTGGGGTGAGAATGGTTGCTTTAGGAGATGAGTGGCACTTCGGTTCTTCTGACTGCCGGTCCAGGTTGAAGGGAGGAGAGATATCACTATGCCAGGCAGCTGGCCATGATTCCCTTCTCAGCGGAGACCCTCTGCACAGACACAGGGAGGGACTCTGCGGGCGGTGCCTGGAACAAGCTGGGTTTTGACTGGGCACCTGAACACAGCCAGTCCTCCTGCTTCTGAGCCTTGAAAGCAATTATTCAGTTGTTAAATTCCACATCTTGTTAAAACGCAGATTCCTGGGTCCCCCCAGTTCCTGCTGAATCAGAAATTCTAAGGATAGGGCCTGGGAAATCTGCATATTTTGAAGCTGTCTCAAGTGACTTTCACAGATGTGAAAGGCTAAGAACCACTGCCCCTGTCTGGTAGAATGAGACCCTCAGGCGGGACTCCGAGAGCGGACCCTGACTTGCTGGCCCCCAGGCGTGCAGGATGACCGCGGGGGGTGGGGCCGGGAGTGGGGAGGCACCAGGATGGGGAGCGGCTCTGACTTCCCTTCCGTGGGTTCTGTTGGCACTGATGATGGTGTTGTCTTCCTCCGCAGAAAGCCATGAGGAAGACAACGGAGGCTGGTCGTCCTTTGTGAGTATGGGTGGGTCCTCCCGCCTTAGAGCAGAGTCCGGAGGTCCTTTGTGGTGCGGCGCTGGCATGATGCCGGGAGGAGCCCCCCCGGGATCAGGCGGGGTCTGTGACGGTCAGGGGGTGACGCTGGCTTTCCTGCCCACGCCGTCTCTGGTCTCGTCCACTGCTCTTGCCCTCGTCGCAAGGAGCGGTGGTGGAGGACACCTCACGAATGGCTTGGCCGTGAGCCGCTTTGTGACAGACGAGGATGGTGGGCTGGGCTCGGCTGAGGACTGTGGGGTGCTGGCCACACCACTGTTCACCAGGACTGCCCCCACAGCAGGGCCCTCCCCCGAAGCCCTCCTCACGTGGTCTGCACTAAAGTAGCTTTAAAGTAGCTTTTCTCACAGGCTTAAGTCCCCACTGGAGACACAGAGGGAAAGGGAGTCCACAATGAACTATCAGCCCTTGAAAGACCTCAGGGATGGGACAGCCCAATTGGGTTTTATATTTGAGGGGTCATGATGACCCCTTTGAGAGTCTGATGCGTTCTGTACAGCTTCTCCCCAGAAAACTGCGTGTATCATCATCACACTTGAAGCCAGACTCAGGCTAAGAACTCTGTTACGGCTCGTAGCCCAGTCTGTTGTTTTTATAGACGAAGCAGCTGGGCCCACTGGAGGACGTGACTTATGTAGAGGTCATGACTACTTAGAGGCAGGCTTAGGATGCAGCTCGCCCACCCTTAGTCTAGTGGTCCTTCTGGAAAGCGGCTGCCTCTAATGCCTCTAGGTAGCAGGCACTAAACACCCCTGTTTTACTGGGATTCTGGTAAAAGCAAGCATTGAATTTGAAAACAAAAAACAAAAAACCTGCTAGCTAAGTCTGTGTTTTTTGCATGAGAATAGAGGAATGTAACAGATTAATTTTGTTCCCAAGGGACAGTAGGCCAGAGTTCCCTCCCAAATATTTACATCTCACAAAGAAACTGTGTCTTAGCCACTGCTCACCATGCAGTGCCTCCTGTGAGCTCAGTCTAGGGCTGGCCTCCCACACGTGGTCTTCAAACAGGGAGTCCCCACCAGCTGCTGCTACAACACTCGGGGGTGAGAATAAATGACCCTGTGACTATTTTATAGCTTAGAGGACACACACAGATCAGAACGTGATTTGGAACAAAAACGCACATAGGAACATGTGAGCCGAATCACTGGGGAAGCTAGTTGTTCTAGAAGCGAAGAAGAAAAGTCTGTTGTTGAGAAGGGCTGATAAGGTGAAGGCCCAGTGGGAAGGCAGGAGCCATGGGACTAGGGCATGCAGGCTGAGAGATGGTAGGGAGGCCCTGCAGGTCTAAGGGGCAGTCAGCAAGGCCTGGAACGGTGCTGAGGCTGTGGTTCTTACGTCTCTCCCGTTCATCATCCTCTGCTCTCAAGTTGTAGTGACATTGATGGCAGGACCAAGTCTTTTTTGTGTTCAGGAAGATGAACTCAACCTCATCTTGGCTTCCAATATGTATATGTATTGGAATATATATATGTATATGTATATGTATATATATATACACATATGATATATGTGCTGTGCTGTGCTGTGCTTAGTCACCCAGTCAAGTCCGACTCTTTTCGACCCCATGGACTGTAGCCCGCCAGGCTCCTCTGTCTATGGGGATTCTCCAGGCAAGGATACTGGAGTGGGTTGCTGTGCCCTCCTCCAGGGGATCTTCCCAACCTAGGGATTGAACCCAGGTCTCCCGCATTGCAGGCAGATTCTTAACCATCTGAGCCACCAAGGAAGCCCAAGAATACTGGAGTGGGTAGCTTGTCCCTTCTCCAGGGGAACTTTCTGACCCAGGAATCAAACTGAGGTCTCCTGCATTGCAGGCGGATTCTTTACCAGCTGAGGTACCAGGGAAGCCCATAGGATATATGTGTCAAAAAAAGGCTGTATTCTCGCCCAGAAAATTCCATGGACAGAGGAGCCTGGTGTGCCACAGTCCACAGTGTCGCAGAGTCAGACACGACTGAAATGACTGAACACACAGCTCTCAGTTAAGCTCCTTAGACAGTCTCCCTTAAGCCACCGGCAATGCCGTCAGGATTTCTAGGTTCTAGTGCGCACCTTTCCTCACCAAGTTGCAACCTGCTGCTGCTTCTCTCTGCACCCCCTTGACTTCAGAGAAATGCCCAGGGGTCAGAAGCAATGGCACCCCACTCCAGTACTCTTGCCTGGAAAATCCCATGGACAGAAGAGCCTGGTAGGCTGCAGTCCATGGGGTCACAAAGAGTCAGACACGACTGAGCGACTTCACTTTCACTTTTCACTTTCATGCATTGGAGAAGGAAATGGCAACCCACTCCAGTGTTCTTGCCTGGAGAATCCCAGGGACAGCGGAGCCTGGTGGGCTTCTGTCTACGGAGTCGCACAGAGTCGGACACGACTGAAGCGACGCAGCAGCAGCAGCAGCAGCAGCAGCAGTTAGGACCCACGTGACTTTGGCCTGAGCGTGATAAGCCAGTCATTGCTCGGCAGCTGATGGTGTCACCCGTGCCTGGGAAATCATGACTATTACTGTCCTTCATGGGCTGCTTCAAAGGCAATCACCCAGCCCCTAGAGCTTACTTTCCCTGAGAACTGCAGAGAAACAAATATAAAATCCAATAAAAAAACTTAAAATTTAGAGTCTCTTCTAAGAGAGCTAGCTGTCACGAATAATAAGCCGTTGTCTCCGTACACTCAACTCTCAGCAGAGACTAGCCCAACCCTGACTACCCCTTCTCAGGCACAGCTTAGCCTGCCTTCTAGTTAAGGAACTTTGGTTGTCTGATTTTCCCATCAGCGTGGCCTTGGAGGCTGTGCCAGGTTATGATGAGAGGAAAGTTTTGAGTATAGGCACCCCAAGAACAGGGCTTCCCAGGTGGCACAGTGATAAAGAACCCGCCTGCCAATGCAGGAGCCTCAGGAGACGTGGGTTCTATCCCTGAGTCTGGAAGATCCCCTGGAAAAGGAAATGGCAACCCACTCCGGCACTCTTGCTGGGGCAGTCCTATGGCAGGCCCCAGTCCATGGGGTCACAAAGAGCCAGACACGACTGAGTGACTGGGCGCAGAGCCTGAGAACAGGACTGGCAATTAACCAGGGGCGTCATGAATGCTCCTGGTGTTTAGTCCTCCTTTGGTGATGCCTGAAGTGCAAAATGTGTTTATTCAAAATGGGAGGCTCTCCCATCCCTCTGTGGCTGTGGCCACCTCATTTCTTCTGCTTTGTCTGCTGTGCAAAGAAATATAGGGAAAAATACACTTGCCTAGGGAGTCTGAAGACCTTGACTGGGTCCTAAGACGACAGCCTGCTGGCCACGTGAATTTGTACTCCCTGAGCTCAGTGTCCTCATCTGGAAGGTGGGAGGAACCAAGTGAGGACCACTGTAAGGCTTGGCAGAGAGAGAGTAGATGTGGGCATGCCCACTGCCAAGGAGCCTCTACACACTATGCTGCCCCCATCACGCTGTTGGCAGGAAGAAGATGACTATGAAAGTCCCAATGATGACGCAGACGTGGAGGATGACGGTGACTATGAGTCCCCCAACGAAGAGGAAGTAGCACCTGTGGAAGATGATGCCGATTACGAGCCACCACCCTCCAACGATGAGGAAGCTCTGCAGAACTCCATCCTGCCTGCCAAGCCTTTGTCCAACCCCAACTCCATGTACATAGGTAAGGGCCCTGGAGCCCAGCCCCCAGCCCCCAGCCCCCACTGATGCACGGGAGGCCATCACCCATGCAGCAGAAAGCGTTGCGTGCTGATGCCAACTGACCGGCCACCTGACTTGGCTTTGGGCAAGTAACTCCGCCTCTCTGGGCCTCCATTTCCTTATCTGTGAAATAGGACAGTAATAATACCGGCCACAGAGGTTTGCTGTGAAGTTTAATATTTATGATTTGCAGCCACACCATTGCTGGTGGTGGCTGATATCAGGACTGAACTGCTGCTTGAGGGCATTTGGAAGGAGCAACTTACTTTGTGTGTTACTTTGGTACTCGAGTACTTTCCTGTTCCTCCCCGTCTTGGACCAATTCATGATGATGTGGCACTGCCCACAGACTGTCAGGATAAAAACAACAATATGGACTGTGGTTTGACCATGACTTTAAACATTTTCAACAGTATTTAAGATTTTCATTGTCCATCTGTTCCTGTCAGCACATTTCTCCCTTGCTCATTTATTCATTCATCCATTCAACAAAAATTATTGGTCTCCTCTTATCCAGGAATCATTTTAAATTGTTGAAATTCAAAATTATCTGGAAAGAAGACACAGTGCTTGCTTCACAGGGCTTACGTTCTGCCAGTGGTGGTAATAGGAAATAGCCACATACACGCTTGCATAATATCAAGCAGTAAGCCAAACAGTTGATGATCAGCATCACAAAAATTAATACCACGAATTCTTTAGGCTGTAGAACCCTTGGCAATTTTAAAGTCATTTCAAATTTTGTCAACATTTCATGTTTTGAAGCACCCTGTATGATACAGATGACAATTACCAAGCCTGTTTCATATTTAGGGAAACTGAAGTCCAGAGAAGAAATAGGTAACTGTCATTGAGTGTCCATACACGCCAATAATGAGCACACAGAATGAATGAGGCAGTAGACAGTCCTCACCCTAAAGAATTCATAGTTCAATGGGTGAGGCAACAAAATGATTAAATTAAACCATGATATATGCTCAGGAAGATGCATGTGGGAGATGAGGCTGAGGCTATTCCTAGTCCGGGCTTGCTTCCCTGAGGACGTGATGTTTCAGTTTAAACTTAAAGGATGAGCAGGAGTTGTCTAAGTGAGGGTGGAGGTGTAAAGGGAAAGCACCCTGAGCCATAGAAATGGCTGTGCAAAGGCACTGAGGCTGGAAGAAGGTCAGAGGGCTGAGAGATGGCTGGAGTGGGTGTGTAGGTATGAGGTTAGGCCAGGCTTGCCTAAGCTCTGAGCCCCATTCCCTGTGGAGGAGCATTGCCTCCCCAGGGCTGAGACTAGGGGAGGCAAAATAGGTCAGGGCACAAAATGCAGGAATTACTCACAGTCCTGGCCTGGCCTTTTGCTGTCAAAGAGGAGGAACACTGTTAGTCTGTCACCCTGGCCTGGGGGTACTTCTGTGATCATCAGAGTAATGTGCGTTTCTGTTCAGAGCCTGTGGTTTGGTAACAGGAGCTGGTGACTGACTCCTCCCTGTAAGGAAGGAGGAAGTCGGAGGGGAGGAGGACAGCCCAGAGCACTTGTGAGGGAAGGAAAGGGACCCAGAACAGGATCCTCGTGAGCCATGACCGTGGACTTAACCTTGCCCAGGCGGCCAGGTGTGCCTGTGTGTGTGGGTCTGCATGTCATGTACATGTGTATACACGTGTGTGCACCTACACATGCCTGTATATGCAGGGGCATGTATGTTTACTTCTTTACAATTTTATCTGAAAACACTCCCTCGTGGTACTGGTTGAGATCATTATCAAGAGGCTTTTTTTTTAATGCCTTCGTCAACAAAACCTCTGATAAATACTCAGTCCCCAGAGGTGAGGGGAGAGCTGTGTCCAAGTATAGGAGTAAGACGAACTGGGCAGGCACAGAGAAGGCAAGGGGCCAAGGACGCCCCGCGCTGTACGACCCAGCTGTGGGCGCATCTCTGCCATGCATCTGGCGATGCACCAGGCCGGTGGCCCTGCTCACTTGGATGCAGAATTTCTCCTTCCATTTGGTCGCCTTTATTTCCACAGACCGCCCCCACACTGGGAAAGTGCAGCAGCCGCCCGTGCCCCCACAAAGGCCGATGACCGCCCTCCCTCCTTTGCCCGCGGGTGGCCGGATTCACCAGGTAGGCTCCGTCCTTTCTCTTATGCTACCTTGTGTCCACTTGATGACTTCCTCTGTGGATAGAACAGACTGTAGACATCTTTATCCAACTGCAGCCAGTAAGAAAAAATTATATGCAGGCTGGGAAATTCATACCCAAGTACAGTGGGCTTTTGTGGGGGATGCAATACTAGTGATTTTTATACACAGCATAATGCTTTTTATCACTGGTATTTTCTCTTTACCATAAATAATATAAGCTGTTTGTATAATAAAAAGTTTCATTCTAATATTCATTGTGCTATTATTTCCCACTTTTGAAATAAGTGAAGACTAAAATAAAATCTAAGAGGAACAAGTAAGTGGCCCTGCTAGTATTTGGGCCCTAAGCCTTCTCTCTCCGCAAAAAGACTTGCAGCGCCTGCTGGCCAATAGCTGAAATTCCACGGACAGAAAGCCTGGGACCAAAATGTGCGATGTGATGAATCCAGGGAGTGAGGGGCAGCAAACCCATTCCTCTTTCTTCAAGCTTACAGTTCCAGATTCCATGGATCTAATTAAGTAACAGGCACACCTCATTTTGTTGCATTTGCCTTATTGCACTTCACAGATACTGTGTTTTTCATAAATTGAAGATTTGTAACAACCCTGCCTTGTCAGATGATGGTTAGCATTTTTAAGCAATATTTTAAAATTAAGATATGTATGTTGCTTTATTAGACATAATACTATCACACACTTAATAGATTCCAATATAGTATAAATGTAGCTTTTATATACAGTGGGAAATTAAAAAAATGTGTGACTAGAGTTGATGAAAATCCAATTAGCAATCAAACTAGAAAGATTAAAAGATAATTTATGCTAACTTGGGGGACAGACTCTCAGAAATGCTGAGAACTGCTCCTCCAATCAGGAACTAGAGATTCAGTTTATACATTTTTGAGAGAAAGACTCATGTGTCATACTCACAAGTTAACATTAACACAAAGTCCATCAGAGCTGTTTTGGCCAGGTGTGCATGCAGAGTAAGCCTTTAGGTCAGTGCACACCCGTGGCAGGATGAGGAAGAAAGACTAAACTTAAAAATCACAGTGCTGGTATCAGAAGAAAGGGACCACTTCCCCCCAAATTTGTTTATATCCTCCTGTCTTGAGGAGGTCTGGTTAATGCAGATGTATATTGCACAGCAGGAAAGGCCCATCACAAATAGGCACATACTGTATGTGTTTCAGTTCTGAGTTGGTCTGATTATCCTGCCATAGAGAAATTTATGATTTTCCCATTCACTAGCCTTATTTTGATTTTTGCTTTATTGTGGTGGTCTGGAACCAAACCCCCAATATCTCCGAGGTCTGCTTATATCCAAAGAGACCCAGAGAAGTTCAGGCTCAGGAGTCCAGAGCTGGAAATGTGCTCTCTCCACAAGGGACCGCAGCACTCAGACAGCTGTGGGGAAGGCCAGGTGTCAGGGCTAAGGGATGCAGAGGAAGCGTCTTCCCCAAAGCTCGAAATCCGGATCACACCACCGCTGGGACACTCTGTTTAAGAACAGATGGCTTCCTCCTGCTTTTGCAATTTTATTACAAAGGGAGCTCATGGAGCTGAATTTATCTACACATGGGTTTTGCTCTTGAAATCTGCAGCTCACTCTTGGGATGCAGAATTTCATTCATTCAATTTATGGATACTTACTGAGCAGCAGCACCCAGCAGTGTTCTGGGAATGGAGGATGAACAAGACAAATAAGGTCCCTGCTTCCATAAAATTTTCATTTGGGTTGGGGGAGATGAATAATCAACAAGTAAAGAGATGCATAAACAAGGTAATTTGCGTAGTAATGTGTAGTTAGGGAGACAGGAGACCAGGGAACATGATGGTAGGTGGAGAGGTGACATTGAGCTGGACAGTGTGAGACAGTTGTGGTGAGAGCTGGGAAGAGAATATTCCAGGCAGAGGAAGATACAAGTACGGAGATTCCAAAGATGCACAAGCATGAGATTTTGCAGGAACTGCAAGAAGGTACTTAGGGTTAGAGCCCAGTGGGCCCTGGAGAGAGGAGCCCACAAAGGTGGTGGAAGGGTGGACAGGAGTCAGCCCAGGCAGGGCCTTGCAGGCCATGGTAGGCTTTAGTTTTGTTCCTAATGTGATAGGAGCCACTAGAAAGCTTGGCAGAGGAGTGACATGAAGAAAATGCTCTCCCAGAGCGTGGAACAGGGAGCTCAGTTCACGTGAGTAATGGACAGGTACATGTGTACCTGTCCATGGGATGGAGAAAAGTGAACAGGTTCGGTCCTATTTGGGGCTATAAAGCTCTCAGGGCTTGCTGATGGGTTGGAAATGCTTCCTAACATGTGGATTTCTGTTAAAGCAGCCACCCCCCCCACCCCAGCCCAACCACGAAGAGCCTGGCAGAAGTAGAAACCACAAAACGGCCAAGCGTGAGTATGGGGCCACCCTCTCTTGCCCACCCGCCCTCCTCCCCCAGCCCAGTGCTCTTTTCTTTGAATTGACTTCAGTCTCTTTCCCTTCCAGTCCCTGCTCCTTCCATAGACAGAAGCACGAAACCAGCCCTAGATCGTTCATTAGTTCCATTTGACAGAGAGCCCTTCACACTAGGTTGGTACCTTTCATATTTGTTGCTCAGTAATAGTGGCCATGAAGAGTTGGACATGGGTTGGCAGCTGAACAACAATAATGACAACAACAATAGTGGCTGACTGGTGACTCAGCTGGTAAAGAATCCGCCTGCAATGCAGATCTGGGTGCCATCCCTGGGTCAGGAGGATCCCCTGGAGGAGGGCATGGCAACCTACTCCAGTATTCTTGCCTGGAGAATCCCATGGACAGAGGAGCCTGGCAGGCTATGGTCCAGGGGGTTGCAGAGAGTTGGACAAGATCAAGAGACTACCAACACAAAACAACAGTGGTGGCCGACATTAATGCATGCTTACTGCATGCCCTTCATGGGCACCACCCCATTCAACTGTCGCCACAATCCCATGGAGAGGGGACTGTTAGAATCATCCTCGTAGGGGAGGAAACTGAGATGTGAAGCGGTAACCTCCCAAGATCACTCAGATGCCAGGTGACGGGGGTGGAGACCCAAGCTCAGAGCTCCTGCCCGTCACCCTCTGCTGGGCCTGCTTCTCCACGGGCGCCATCTGTGCACACACACCCATCACGTGGTCCTCCTGAAGGACGATGGGGAAGCATCTGGGCTAGGAGGCAGAGGCCAGGGAGAGCCGCTGTCGGCCGCCTTGGCTGCTAACTGAGCCGCTCCCTGACCACAGGGATGTTGCTTTTTCAGAGCTGTCTCCTTACTTATAAGGTGGACGCTCTATAATGAGAAAACACTTTGTGAAACTCTAAGGTGCTTTTCCAGTGTCAGAGTTGTCTTTTGTTGTGTGTATCCTTGACCAAACTGTGTGTACCCTACAGTCCTTTCCTCCAGAATTGATTCAGAGTATTCTTGGATGGCAGCTACCTCTACTTAAAGCTATTTTTAATTCAGTTCTAAAACTTAGCTACAGTGTATTGAGCACCTACTATGGGGCAAGTGCTTTAGCTACCACAAATAAGTTAGAGTCATCTCTGGCTGTCTCCAGGGGGGACTGACTCCAAGATCCCTGTGGATATGAAAATCCAGGGATACTCAAGTCCCCTATATAAAATGGTGTAGTATTTTCATATAACTTCTGTGTATCCTTCCATGAACTTTAAATCATCTCTAGATTACTCATAATACCCAATACAACATGAATGCTGTGTGTGTGTGTGTGTGTGTGTGTGTGTTAGTCGCTCAGTCGTGTCTGACTCTTTGCGACCCCATGGACTGTAGCCCACCAGACTCTTTTGTCCATGGGATTCTCCAGGCGAGAATACTGGAGTGGGTTGCCATTTAATATAAATACACATACATCATTGCCAGTGCATGGCAAATTCAAGTTTTGCTTTTAAGACCTTTCTGGAATTATTTTTTCCAAATATTTTTGATCTGAGGTTGGTAGATCCGTGGGTATGGAACCCATGGATATGGAGAGTTACTTCTACATTGTCTCTAGCCCTCACCCCAGGCCCACAAAGGGGGGGAGGGTGTATTATCATCCCCACTTTGCAGATGATAAAGCTGAGGTTCAGAGAGGTTGAGTTAATTTCCCAAAAGTGCAGAACTAGGTGCAGGATTTGAACTCGACTTGGATTTGAACCCAAGTCTTTCTGACTTCAAAGTGGGTGCCTGTTCTACCACGTCTTGCTGCAGTTGGAGACCCTGGACTCTCCTTGCTGGGGAGCTCTGGGGAAGGAGTTCTGAGCCTTGAGGGATAAGGAACCTGGAATCCAGCCTCACCCTAGCCCTTCTTTAGCTACATAGTGAGCAAGCCATTTAGCCTTTGTGGCCTCTGTCTTCTCTTCTGTCAGCAAAATGTCAGCTCTTGGATTTGAGGCTATGTTTGCTACAGTTTCCCTGAACTGCGTCATAGCTCTGCTGGTTCATGCCAAGCTATGTCAACTATCTGAGTTTAAAGTGGCCTGTGGCAGAGGGCTGGACACATTACATGAAGCTGAAGAGAGAGACTGGACTTCAGACTCCAGCCCTGCTTGCTACCATGAGCCAAAGTGTCAGAAAATTGTAACACTGATGTCAAATCTTTCAGGATCACTTCCTGTACAAAAGTTACCCTTTTAAAACATTTTTGTTTTTATTTAGTTTTCTTTTCAAAAACACCTTTTCTTGACAGTACTAGCTCTACCCTTGAACCCCTTATCCATGATGTTTTGGGAGAATTAACCTCTTAAAATGCTCAGACTTTTATCAGGAGGCTCCTAACATGCCCTGGGAATGTGCATAAACCGGCAGACGTTTTTCAGAAAATTTATTCAGGCCTAATGATATAAATCTGTTTCCTGGGTATCCCTCTAAAGTAGGGTTTCCATATCAAACCAAAATTTTGTAAGTAATGAACATTTTTATACCATCCAAACTGCTCATAGGTAGTCAGCTCTTCACAGTGAGACAAGATTCTTAGGACATATTATGGGCTGGACATGTATTCAGTCTTTGAGGAATAAATTGTGTCTCAAAAATGCAGCTCCAGGCAGATGTATCACCACTCTTACAGAGTGTTGAGAGCTGGGAGGCAGACGGAGGGGAAGAAAGAGGAGCTATCTAACAATTGTCAGCATTCACGGGTCATTGCTGGCCCTGCATATAAATTGTCACCTGATCTTTAGAGCAAACCTACGCAGTTTAACACATAATTCCCATTTTACAGGTGAGGAAATTGAGACTCAAAAATTTTAAGTAACTTGCTCAAAATCATACAAGATTTGCATCTAAACCTGGCTGAATCCAGTTAACTAATGCTTTTATTACATTGAAGACATAGGGTATTACTCTGGGGAACTTCAGACAGAAGGAAAAATACATTGCTTTGAATGACTTTGCAATGCACGGTTCTTAGGTACACCTAGCATTTCTTCAGGAAGCCTACATGTCATCTGTTACAAGAGAAAAATAAAAGAAGAAAGGAAGGGAGGGAGGGAGGGAAAGAGAGGGAGAGAGGAAAGAAAGAGAGAAAGAAAGAAAAACAAAAGTCAAAGCAAAATGATTTGCAGCCCACCGGAAGAATCTTCTGAAACTCTGTACCCCGAATTAAATTTTTTTCAGTAACTAAATGCAATAGCTTATGCAATGGCAAGTGTACCACAGGACTGAAGAAAGATTGACTCCTCCGTGGCAAATGAGTTTATTTCAGATATGCAAATAAACTTAGGCTGTACAAAGCAGCTCTTGGCCAATGAAAGAGGCACAAAATTTCAAGAAGGCATTAATCCTTTTCAGCATCAATTATATTAAAACATTTTGGAAAGAAGCTCAGCATTCACAATACTGCTTGCATGTACACAACACTGTGTGACCCTTGGGTGAAGTCACTTAATTTGTCTGAGACTATAAAATTAGGTGCTCTTGTAAGGGACCCTTCAGGTCTAAAGCCTGTGACTCCTCAATGCGTTGTGTGTGTTAAGTCACTTCAGTTGTGCCGACTCTTTGTGACCCTATGGACTGTAGCCTGCCAGATTCCTCTGCCCATGGGATTCTCCAGGCAAGAACACTGGAGTGGGTCGCCATTCCCTGCTCCAGGGGATCTTTCTGTCTCTTAGGTCTCCTGCACTGGCAGGCAGGTTTTTTAGCACTAGCACTGCCAGGGAAGCCCATGATTCCTCAATGCTTAAACTCAATTAGCCCTCCTAGGGGCTGGGATTCAGTTTCATCTAAAGTTTCAAAGCTTAGCTGGTACATTCAAGGCTCATCTGCTATTTGTCATTTACAGGAAAGAAACCAGCGATTTCTGACAAGGTGAGTTTCCTCCTTGTTTCGTCTTGTTTGTTTTTGGTCTGTTTTGTATCTTGTCTTTGTTCTGCGGAAAGTGCCGAGAATACTGACATGTCTTTCCTCCTGCCTTGCAGCCCTCGGTCCTAGGGGGAAGGTGAGTAACTCTGGGTGCCGGTGTATTGGTACAGGGCATGTGCTGTATCTGGGTGCCCGTGTGTTGGTTCAGGGCATGTGCTGCATATGACTCCGGTTTGTTTCTCATCCATCCTTTCTCTCAACACTGCAGGCCTCCTGGGGAGCATTTGCCCAAGATACAAAAGCCCCCATTACCACCAGCCACGGAAAGGCATGACAGGGGCAGCCCCCTGCCAGGGAAGAAGCCACCTGTGCCAAGGTAAGTGTCTTCTGTTGCTTGGGTTGTGGTGCAGAAGGGGTGACGTGAACCCCTGCCTTGGATCAGTCAGCCCCATGTAGGGACCCAAGACCATGGTGCTCCTGGGTGGGGGTGGGCTCATTTTGCCGCTGGGCCTTGAGGGATGTCCAGGCTTCTCAGGTTGGATGTAGAGTGCCTGGGTCACTTTACGGGACAAGGCGATCTCGCACAGAGAGACGTAAACAGATGGTTCCTCTGGAGCACGGAAACAACGCCCTTTGTGGAGACCTTCTCAGCCAGTCTGGTTTTTGGTTGAATTTTCCTTCCACTACAAGGTGCACGCTGCGCCTTCCGTCTTATAACCATGGAGGCAGTGGAGAGGGCATCACTGTGGCCATGTGAGGTCTCTGTCAGCAGCTTCCTCACCGGCCAACCACATGTTATAGTGGCAGAGCACCCGTCAGCTCTAACATTTCTAACTTTACTATGCAGTCTCTGGGGACCTATTAACCACATGGCACAAACATCTCTGGGGTAGGCCCAACTCTGCTCCCTACTAAGGACAAAACCAAGGCTTCCATCAGCCTCATCTGTGCAACCAGGATTCAAAATTATGACCTTTGCTTGGCTAATGTGAGGACAAAATCAGGGCCAGGGCTAGGGTGCACTGGTAAGACCTTAGCAACTGAGTTAATGCTTTAATGGTATATTCTAAAAAATCAAAATAAATGCCAAAAATATCATAGTGAACAAAATAGCAAAGTTTTAAATAAACAACAAGATGAGATCATGTGAATCACTGATCAGGAGGCAAACTGTCAGCAAACTGTCCTCCTCGGGCCCCTCTCTGTAAGGAGAACATGATGCGAGACCATGAAGGCTGCTGCCCAGCACAGGTCTAAGGCCGCCGCCACCAAATCTGTTTGGCCAGTTTATGCATCTGGAAAAAGGACCAAAGCAGCAGCTTTTCCCAGCTGTCTTTCCTTCACACCAAGGGTGAGCCCCAAGATGGCTTGTTTTCAAACATCAGCAAAGGAGAATATTTCCTCAAATGTTTTTATTTGCTTGGAGAAACATCCATTCAGTGAAATTTAATAGCTACTAAAGAGTTTGCTGACTAAACCTTTTTTCTTTAATGTAATTATTTGCTGCAGTTGCCAAACAGAATAGAGGTTTGCCTAGCTCATCTCACAATAATGACAGAACATTGAGTAACCAAGCCTCCCTCTCTCCTGCTTTTCTGCTGGGTTTTTTGGGTTGTTTTTTTTTTGCTTCCCATTTTATTACGGCTCAGTGGGTTTGATGTCTCGATATTAGATCAAGTGAAACTATTTATAATCTTTGAGAGTCTTTATGCCCAGTTCTGTTTCTTTGCCCTGATTCATTTCAGGCATATGCGGGGACCAGAGAGAAGAGAAAATGTAAGTACAGAATGTCATTTGGTGAATGCTTGGCCCAGGGAAACCAGTGTAGACTCTGCAGAGGTCTAGGCTCTGTCTCAGCCTTCACTGAAGTCTAGTGCTGGAAGCCAGGCCTGCGCACAGTAGGTTCCTGAATACTGGTGTCTTTTGGGGCCTCCATTTTTCCCTCCTGCCCAGAATGCTGCATGGCTTAGCTCCTGTCCCTCCGAAGGTTCCTAGGGAGGCTGGGTTAATTGCAACCCCATTACCAGGCGGTAGTCAGCAAGGGGAGTGGCAAGTAGGTAGAAGGGAGGATGAAGTAAGGGGTGCTCCAGAGTCTGGGCCTCCCAGAAAGTCTCTTAGGCCTCTGTTTTCCCCTTAAATACCTCTGTGGCCTAAGAGAGGACACAGTGCTTATGGAATGTATATTGTGTACATGTTGCCAACCTAGCTACTTTTGACTGACTGTTTGCTTAGGACTGCTCAGTTTTAGCAATGAAAGTCTCATGTCCCAAGAACTTCATCAATATTAGGCAAATGAGGACCAAGACAGGTAGTCATTCTAACTTTACATTTTCTTTGTATTGACTATCCCTAGGAGGAGTCATTGTTTCTCTTTCACTATTAAGAAATTGAAGTTTAGAAGGGTAAAATACTCATTGCAAGTTGCACAGCTGGGAGATAGCCAGGATTGAAATCCAGGTCTGTCTGACTTCCTCTGTACTGTAAACTGCCCGAAGAAGGCCATCACACCCTTGCCATGTTCAAGGCCTCAGTCCATAGGTGCCTGGTGTTTCATAGCTCTATGCTAAATGGTGTGCTTATTCTGATGAAGTGCTAAGATATAATGGAGATATAATGGAGATGAAGTGCTAAGATAGAAGATATAATGGATATGCTCCAATGTGCTAAGGGGCATATGATCACAGGATGAGCTACAGAGAAGTGAAGAAAGTGATGTATAAGGGTTGAAGAGCTAAGTGTGACTTCTTAGAGATGTGGTCATTGAATGATGGGGAAGACACAGGATAGTCGCCCTGAGGGAAAGCTCAGTGCACTTCAGCCTCAGGAATGTCCTGACTAAGGCAGGTGGGTGGCAATGCCCATGGAGCCTGTGGGAAGAGCCATAGGGACAAAGAGGAGAGAAGGTTGAAAATGAGGGTAATATCATATTCCCAAGGATCCCTATTTCTGCAAGGATTGACACTTGCTGTCATGAGAATCTAAAAATCTTATGTTTTGGACCAGAGGAGACCTGGCTGCAGCAGTGTCAAAGACCAATTTCACTTTGAGGATTCCATAAGTCCATGTGTATTTATCTAGGCAGCCCTTTGCTAGGATTCCTTCCCAGTTGGCCAACTCGGATGAGTGACTCTGGCTATGATCCATCTTGCCTCATCTCAATGGTAGGACTAAGGATAACAACGGAGAAGGAAATGGCACCCCACTCCAGTACTCTTGCCTGGAAAATCCCATGGACGGAGGAGCCTGGTGGGCTAAACTTTTATTGAGCACTCAAATATACCGGGCAGAAGTAGTAACTAATTTAATCCTCACAACAGCACTTGAGGAAGGTGCTCGCTCATCACTACTGTCCTAGCCTAACAAAACAAGTCCAAGTTGACAATTCTGGTCTACTAGTCAATGGCAAAATTATTTTTGCCTCTCTGAACATCATTTCCTATCTAATGAGTAGAACATAGAGCCCCTCCCTTAGCCATTTCAGAAGGCTGTCCTAAAGATAAATGTGCTGAACCAAGTGGACACACCTTGGAAGCTGTTTTCAAATCAGTAAGGCTGTATAAACTTGGGCAAACTCCAGGAGATGGTGAGGGACAGGAAAGCCTGGCGTGCTGCAGCCCATGGTTGTCACAAAGAGTCAGACACGGCTTGGCGACAGAGAAACAGCAACAAGGCTGCAGTGCTTTGAGCCAGATGGTCAACATGAAGCAGAGACCCAGAGAGGGCTAAGCTTGGGGTCAGAGAGGCTAGGTGTGAATCAGTGTCTGTAACCCTTGGCAAGTTAGGAGTCGTTCTTGGGCAGCATATTTTCATTTGTAAAGTGAAAACGTTAAATTCTTGAAGAGATGCTTGAAGAATTGGATGAAATATTGCATATGAATCTTTGGGAGACATAGTAGATATCACCATTATTAGTATCTCTAGGCCTGTTTAGACACTTCAGAACCTATTTTAAGTATATAAAGAGTGTTTCAGATTGGAATGTCTTTAAATGATTATTTGTATTAAGAAATCATAAATTATTTAGCAAGTTCTACTGTTCTCTACAGTACCTTTATTGTGGAGACACACAACTGCTAAAGAAAGAAAACAGAGGCATTTCTATGATTGAGAAATACATTTTTCTTTGAGAAATTGTGTTTTGATGATAAATTAATATCTTTTTTTTTTCTTCCCGTTACCAGGATGAAGATGATGGTATGTTTAGGAAGACTTTCTTACAAATTGTAACCTTTCCTTTAGTTTTCTGCTCAGGGATTCAGATGGAATTAGTTAGTATGGAAACTCTGTAGAATCCATTATTACTGTAAAATTAGTATTAAGCATATGTATGCCAGTTGGTATACTGTATAACTATAATAAAATGGAATTACTTGGCTGGATTACCAAACAGAACTGCTAAGTTCATGCATAACAGTGCAAATTATTAATACTTACTAGTACAACAAAATTGAAAGTCACACGTACAGTATGATAGAAAGCATTCCAGTATTTATGCTCTAATGCATTTGGGTAAAGGATTACTAACTGTATATGAATGACATAGCATAAAATTTGTCTTTCATTAAAAAAAAACCTGTGAATCATTTCTGAAATTCACATGGTTTCTAACTGACAATTTTCTGCCAAGTTAACATTTCAAAAATAAAAAAAGTGTACTATGGAGAATGATGCAGAATGGCAGTGTTTGAAACTGTGTTCTGAGGTGGTAAATAATCTAGAAATACCTTGTGGGCTGGGCATCCACCCCACCACTTCCTAATGACATTTGATCGTTTGAATTTTTGTATCTCCCTTTACACTAGTTGTTTCTAACCAGGGAGCAGTGTGGGGATGTATGTTCCTGTGACACTTGGATTCTGATAATCCTTCTTTTTACTTTTCCTCTGAAGTACATCAAAGACTTCCGCCCCAGCCGTCACCTCTCCCCATGACCTCCAACACCTTCCCTTCAAGATCTACCAAGCCATCGCCCAAGAACTCCCTCCCATTAACTCACTCATCTGGAGCCTTCTCAGAAAGGTGTGTGCTGAATCATTCAGTTCTAACCTAGCATAACGTCTGGGGCCACTGATATTGAGCTAATGCCAGGTGGGTTAAGGAAGAAAGAAAGAAGCCACCAGTCATAGGGTCAGAACATTTTGGGTCTCAAGAAAGAAAACGAAGCTGAGCATAAAGAATGCACAAATGCACATATTAACTCACTGCTGTCCTCTGAGTCTTGTGGTTGGGGAGAAGAGAGGTACAGAATTGACTGCCCTGTCATGGCCCCAGACAGAATGGGCTCTTTGGCAGGAAACGGGAAATGTTTTTTACTCTGTCGGTTAAAAACAGACAAGCAAACACTCAATAAGCCCAATTAATTACTTGGAGTTCAGTCTCCATCTTGGGTGGGAATACCCATCCAATGCACCTTGCACTTAGCAGACATGGAATAGTCACTGTACAGGCTCTGTCCCCAGCAGGTCTGTCTTCTCAGTAGCAAGAGTGTTTCTCCGGAGCCACGAGGAGGCAGGCTTTCCAGAAGGAGAGACACAGACAGGAGGAAGGCTCAGGGCGTTTCTCATGAATGAGCCCTCAGGCCGTCTCCTGGCACCCCGAGGGTCATCCACCAGCCTCTGGGGCTCATCTTCTCCCTTACTATCCGAAGGGAGAGGCCTAGTCCCTACCCTAATGATGGGAGAAAACTCACCCACCAGTAAGATCCTTCCACCCTGCTAGATATCCGCAAGGATTCTCAATTTTTTTCATTTACCCCGGGTGCCTCTTGCTCTGATTTTCTACTGCTTCTTCTCATTCTTCCAGTTCTTTTTCTTCTTCTGTTACGTCTGCCACTTCCTTATGCCATCTCATCCCACCCTGAGCCCAGCCCTATCCTTCATTCTTTCAAAATACCACTCGCACGAGATTTCCGAACAAAGCAGGCCTTTATAGAAAGTTTGGCCTAAAGGGTGGGGAGACTGCTGCGCAGCGTGGAGCAGACAGAATTCCAGGGCCTCCCCCGCCCTCCCCGCTCACTGCCCCCACAGATGCAGTTTCTGTCTGCCACAGCACTACCGAGCCCTCTGCTTCTCACGCCCTCCCCTCTCCTTATAGCCTGTTAGGCCCTGGGGATCCACCATTCCCAAACAACATGCCATGGAATATATCTTCCTAACAGAGAAGTGTTCTCCCAGAGAACTTCTGTCGCGCTCGGGACTCAAAGTCCTCAGACCGCTGCTGCCTTTTAAAGTAGCTTTTAAAGCTCTTTACACCGTTCTCCTGTTGCTTTTGGTTTCATCTGGAGAGGCTTGTTAGACTTTGGCATGGTCTTCCTGAGACGGGAGTGAAATATGTTCAACAAGTTCCTTCTTTTTGCCCTGCCCCCGTGGTTTCAGGGAGGGGGTGAGAAGTAATAGTCACAGAAGCAGCATTTCCTCAGTTCAGGCTCCCTCTCTGACCCTTAAGCCCCAACCCAACTTAAAATCTGTTCTTTTTTTTGCCTCCACAGTAACAGTAATTTTTCGCAGAGTGCCTCCCTGCCACCATACTTCTCTCAAGGTTTGTACTCTGGGCTCTAGTGACCTACTCTCGCCAGTATGCCATCATGACTGGATGTCCCCAAGCCTTTCGGCAAAAGTTTTGTTGTTTCCTAAAAGCATCTGACTTCCTCATTCAGTACTTCCTTATTCAGCACTTCAGTTTCTGAAGTGTACCAAAGGTTGCTGTAGTGATAGGATACTCCACACAACAACAACAACACACACACACACACACACACTCTCTTCCGCAGGAAGGCGGCCATGGCCTTTATCTTCCCACACAGAACTTTTCTTCCCTGCTGTTTTTATATGATGCTTAGGATAGTGCTAGCTTTCTCTGTAGTTTTGATTTCCATAATGAATCTAACCTGGAGTGCTAGTTGAGGAACATGTTTAAAATACAGATTAAGAAACCCCAACTCCCAGGATTCTGATACAGTGAGTCTGGCTGAAGACCTGTATTTTTTAATAATACCTCCTTTGGATATCCATGATAAGTATTTCTTGAGAGAGTTCTCAAACTTTAAAATGCATGCAGATCATCTGGGAGCTATGTTAAAATGCAGAGTCTAATCAGTGGGTCTTGGATGGGACCCAAGGTTCTGCATTTCTATCAAGTTTCCATGTGATTCCCAAGTTCCAGGTTCCCAGCTGGTATTGCTGGTTCATGGACCACTTCAAATAGAAACAAAGGCCTACACAGTAGGACTAGCTGTGTTTATTTTTTATCCTTAAAGACTTGCAAGTGACTAGCACATGGTAAGCACTTTAAAATGTTTGTTGAATGACTGTCAAATAACTATGGAGAGTCACTCAACTCTAGTAAACAATTTTTTTTTCTCATGCTAAGAAACATCTTGTATTACCAGATGTTCCGATTTCTTTTTCAAGAAAAAAATAGAAATGGCTTTTAATATGAAATTACCTGATTTTTAAAGGTTGACTTAAAACTTAAAAATTCTGTGAGGGAAAAATAAAACACCCCTTTTTTTTTGTAGTCATGTACATATGCAAGAACACTAGTATGTGTTATAAACAGAAAACTGATAAGTTTAAATTTTAACTTAAGAGTAGACTCTTTTTTTCAGGAGCATGTCTGTTACATTTAGTTGGGTACATCATGCCATGTATGTGTGAGATTCTACTGCTGACACCAATGAAACCCACTATATTTTCAGTGTTTCCTAAGCATTTTAGGATACAGTGTCCTTATTCACTACATGGCTTCCACAGTGCACCCCACCCACCCCTCAGTGGCCACAACTCATTATTTTGTAAACCTACTTTGTGTTCCTTGCCTGGTCTGTCCAGGCATCTGAGCTTCAGACACTTCACTTACAGCAGTATCTCCCAAAGTAAATTCCATAGACCCCTGCTTCTATGAGTTGGTGATAGAGATTACTAATATCAACAGTTGGCTATTTATTATTTTTTTGAACATAATCATCCCTCTAATACAGGAGGGGGGACCAGGACCCCCACAGATACCAAAATCCAAGGATGTTCAAGTTCTTTGTATAGAATGATGTAGCACAGTTGGCCCTTCACATCCACAGCTCCACATCCACAGACCTGGCTAACCCATTGGTTGAACCAATCTGTAGTTGGCTGAATTCACAGATGTGGAAGCCATGGATGCAGAGGGCTTACTCTTCTACCTTAATCAAAATTGATCCCTTTTCTCTTAAGAGTGCCAGGACGCCTGGTCCTCAGTCTAGCCCACTGGTTGCCGCAAGGTCAGGAAGATAAAGGATATGCTTTATATTGGCCAAAAACCTGTCTCAGTTCCCTTGAGGATCTAGATATTAAGGGTGGAGGGTGACTGCAACGAAAAGTAATATATTGTCTGTCATGAATAGTGACTTTGTGGTGCTGACCTGCAGATGCAGATAGAGAATAATTCCTCAATTCTAAGACAGCCATGCACTACAGACCTTCGCTACATGACTTTCTCATATAGCTAGATTTCATTCACTCAACAGACATCATACAAGTGCCTGCATGTTGCACTGCAAAGGTGGGCATGGGGAAGGTCTGTTCGGGTACTGGGGACCTTAAGACGGAAGATCAGAAGCTCAGGCTAGCCCCTTCTGCATCTCGAATAATCCTGACTAGGAAGACATGGACTCTTCAAGTAACTCTCCCCTCTCAGGGGCCCTGGGGCAGGCGATTAACCCCTCTGTGGTATATCGTAGATGAAGTAACAGACCTGGTGCAGAACCACCTGGAGTGCTTGTTAAATGCAGATTCTTGAGCCTGGGTGATTCAGGGTCCCCCTGGAATTCTCATCTACGCACAGTCATATTTGGGAATCACAAGTTCAAGTCCTGGCCCTTCCACTAAGACACATGATTTGTTTAGACTCTATGAACCTTTGTTTCATGATATTCAAAAAGAAGATAATAACCACCTTGTGGGGTTGCTGTGAGGATGAAAGGTGGTGTACACAGGTGCCTTACTCAGGGCCTGGACAGAGCAGTGCTGAAAAAATATTTTTGAATGAACAAATGAATGATGCATAAATTATTAAGAGAACATTCAACTCACGGAATTTACCAGCCTGTAGTAGCTGTTCTGGCATATAGAGACAGGCTTAGCAATTGCAAATCAATACAATCAAACCTTCCCTGAGATTAGGAAACACATTCTCTTGAAAAATTTCATGGAACTGTCAACAAGAAAAAAAAAAAGCATTAGAGAAGGTGAGGCACAAGTGCTGGGTAATTTACAGACTCCAACACAGACTTCTTGATGGATCAGATATCGTCAGGGCCTCCTTCTATGTAAGTCTAACAGTTCTACTTCTGTAAGAAATTTGGTCAAGAACAGCAGGTAGTAAGCTCTGGCTCTGAAAGCTAAGAATATTCTCAAGGTAATTTCACCTCATCTTGGGTAAGTCACACTTCTTTTTGTGAAAATGAGAACATAATTATCTTCACCTCCACATTGTTACCACTTGGTGGTGTATATGTGATGTGCTCAGTTAAGCAACCAATCAGATGTGCGGTGTAGTGTCAGAATTTCACTGGCATGGCCGCAGAATGGGGCCCGAGCAGCCCTTGTGGTTTTGACAAGTGAAAGTTATTTTGGAAGCCGTGGTTTCTTGAAATGTTAACTGCTGGGAACAACTGCAAGGGCATTGTGGGGGTGGGCAGCGATGGGCTATGACTAGTGAAAAATTGCTTAGAGTAAATTAACGCTCAAAATGCTATGCTTTCAAAGGCTGTAGCAACAGACCACTTCCTAGAGTGGAAGGCAGGAACTTCTCGCCAGTTCCAAGCAAACCTCGACCACAATCCCCTGGGGAAGAAGAGGTAATAAGGCATATGTTCATATTTTATTTCTACCCCAGCAAATGAATCATCAGAATTTCCTACTGAATACTCTGTTATACTTTTATTTTCTTTTAGTCTTAATTTTTTAGTGAAAAATATTGAGAGGAGAATTCAGTTGAAAAATATGTTCTTTTTCCTTGATGTTCCTCTTCCAATGGCAAATGTGTGTTTCACATTACACAGTGAGAAAAATAATTCTGTTTTTCATGTTTGTTAGTTATGACATAGCATAAGTCATTTAACTGCTCATTAACCCAGTGTTTTTCATTAAATATATTATTATACTAAACTGAAGAAATTATTACATCTCAATCTTTCCTGATTAGAGACTCCATCATCTAT
This sequence comes from Giraffa tippelskirchi, assembly GCF_054371585.1. Classification (NCBI taxonomy): domain Eukaryota; kingdom Metazoa; phylum Chordata; class Mammalia; order Artiodactyla; family Giraffidae; genus Giraffa; species Giraffa tippelskirchi. The sequence goes on from NC_137282.1 coordinate 115,832,503, forward strand.
GAATGCTTATTCACCTCTACCTTGGGAATGAGTATATGATAAAAAGCAGTTCACACAAAATATCTTCTACTTAGCTTCACCTGATGATTCTATATTCAAAGTAATAACACAAGTGTTTCAAACTTCATGGAATTGAGGTGGTGATTTATGGAAATGATTACTTGGAGGCTTTTTTTTTTCCCACTTACTTATGTAACTACAAAATTTATTCCGTTTTTAAAAATTTACATTTTCAGAATTCATTAAATGAAGACTGGTACGTGTCTTATATTACCCGAACAGAGGCAGAAGCAGCTCTGAGAAAGATAAACCAGGTACTGTGCTACAAGTTTATTTTTAAGTATAAACAGAAGAAAAGAAATGGGACTAACTTTTACTGAGTACCAATGATAGGCTTTAGATACTGGCTTCAAGCTTGCTTTTCATAGCTGCTAACAAGTAACAACAGATTTTTAGTTTTACAACCTCTCTTCCTACAGTTTGGATAGATCATCCAATAAAACAAAACCCAGGGGATTCAGTGGCAAAGAATCGGCCTGCCAATGCAGGAGGCACAGGAGATCTGGGTTCTATCCCTGGATCAGAAAGATCCCCTGGAGGAGGAAATGGCAACCCACTCCAGTGTTCTTGCCTCGAAGCTCCCATAGACAGAGGAGCCTGGTGGGCTACCGGCCATGGGGTCTCAAAGAGTCAGACAGACTGAGCATACAGTTATGGGCTAGGAATTCTGCTGGGTGCATTCATGCTGTTATACCAAAGGGTACCAATTAGTGCCAGCTTCTCACCTACTAACGTCCACAGCAATGATTACTAGGACCCTGGGAAAAATTTTAAATTAAGGTAGTCATTTGATGGGTGGAATCTTAGGATATTTTATTAATGAAAACGGTCCATCTTTTCACAGGAATCACACAGCATCAAAAGGAAACTCTCTCCCCAAAATATCCAACATCTTACTAGTTGTATCTTCCTCTTGACACCCAATCGCCATCCATATTAATGTGGAGGAACCCATGTTGAGACAGACAACAGCAACTTTTTGTCCTTTTCCCTAGAAATTTCTAATTGTCATTTAATATTAATGGTCTTAAACCAGATTTCCTGTCTTCCGGAACTGAACACTAATCTTAAACCTATATATCAGAGATGGGAAGGTAAAGATCCTTCATCTTTCACATTCTTCACATCTCAAGACCACAACAAAAGTCCTCAAGCCTCAAGCTTGGTCGCACTTTTATTTTTTTAATGATATGAAGCGATTAATGTTCACCTCCCCATCTTTTAAAACCCTTCTTTCTTTTTGGCAGTGCTGAGGCTCTGCTGCTGCTCAGGCTCTCTCCAGTTGCAGCGAGCGGGGGCTCCTCTTCATTGCGGTGCGCAGGCTTCTCACGCGGCAGCTTCTCTTGCCGCGGATCACAGGCTCCAGGCACAGAGGCTCAGTAGTTGCTGCTCCCTGGTTTTGCGCAGGCTTCTCACTGCGGTGGCTTCTCTTGCCACGGATCACAGGCTCCAGGCACACAGGCTCAGTAGTTGCCGCTCCCTGGCTCCAGAGCACAGGCTCAGTAATTGTGGCACATGGGCTTAGTTGCTCCGAGGCATGTGGGATCTTCCCAGACCAGGGATTGAACCCGTGTGCCCTGCATTGGCAGGCAGATCCTTAACCACTGGACCACCAGGGGAGCCCTTGACTGCACATTTAAATCACCTGGGGAGCATTAAAAAAAATTCAGATTTTACCTGGAGAGATTCTGATTTAATTAGTCAGGGATGCTGTGTGGGCTCTGGAAGTCTTCAAAATTTGAAATTCCAAGTGAAGCCAGAGCTATAAATCCACAGGTATATTTGTTTAACAGAGATGTTTTGACTAGAATTTACTCATTCAACCTGGAATGAAAAAAGAACAAAGGAAAGCCACTGAAAATTGATCATCCTGATTTCAATACACAGGAGAAGGAGTAATTAAAAGGAGTTCTTCCTAATTCAATTTTAATATTAGATCTTTATAGTATTATTATAATATTATGTAGCTAATTTATGAAATGAAATTTTAAAGTATAGGACAGATCACCACACTATTTTGCTAAATATCAGGAAAAAAGGATAATCCACATTGGATTTTTTTCAGGTGTTTGATGATGAAACACAGTATCTGGGCACTATGAGGTTTTAAAATGGGTACATTTCTTAGGTATTTGGGTGTATTCTGACTTTGACCGTGGAAAGAAAGTACATAGAATTAACTCTCAGGAGCAGGAAGAGATATCTTTAGTTCACCACTAAAGTCCTTATTTTGCTGGCCCTGTATCCACTCAACCGTCTATTATTTATTATTGTAAAAGAGATTCCTTTTTCATTGAGAGACTTCAAAGAGGTCTCTTTGAAATTTGGGAATTTCTCTAATATAATCTCTGCTGCCTGTTTCTTGACAACCAAGAAATCCATGACACATGGGACTACCACTGTTTGGGGAACTAACTGTTCACGTAATTGTCAGCTGGTAGGTTTCAAGATCTCTAGAGGATTGTCTGCTGCTCTTAGAGGCAACAGAAGTATTGACTTTTGCTACTTCCATAATAACAAGAATTTATCCTTTTAGGATGGCACTTTCCTGGTTAGAGACAGCTCTAAAAAAACAATATCCAATCCATATGTTCTCATGGTGTTGTACAAAGATAAAGTTTACAACATCCAAATCCGTTATCAGGAGGAAAGCCAAGTTTACTTGTTGGGAACTGGACTCCGAGGGAAAGAGGTAAGGATCTCAAAGTTGTAAAACTTCCCCCAATTTTCTGTTTGTGCCTCTCTGCATACCTACCTGCATAGAACCTGGCTGTAGCCTTCTTTTGGGGTCCATACTGCCTGGCAACTTTAGAGTTAAGTTGTGTTAGTGAAACCCTGCATTTTACTAGAAGGAAATAAAATGTTAACAGTATCTACCTCTGCCACAGTGTCTTTTTTACATCTTTTATTCTTACCAGTCTAAAATCACATGTGTAACTTAAAAAAATGTTTAAATTAAAAATATCATTAGATGGTGACAAAGTTAAGTCCCTTGTATGACACAGAGGTGAGTTAAAGTCACCTGTGTAGCATGATTTTGATGTAAGGGTATAGTGTATTTATAAGGCTGTGTCTTAAATGAACATCTGGAAAAATGACTTGGGTCATTTCTCACTAAAAATGGAGGTTAGGCCAATGATGCTGTACAAATTGCCAAAAACATTTTCCTCTGTTTTCCCAAGGTGTATACCAGTCCCTTTGGGGGTAGTAATGAGAACTGTGTGAAGAAAACCTTTCAGGGCTGCTTTTTGCAAAGGAAACTATGGCTAACCTAATGCTTCAAACGTGTTTTTTTAAGTTCAAAGTTCCAGGAGGAGGATCAGCTGTATCAAACATTTCCAGACAGAAACAAAACTTACCCGTAACTTCTACTTCACTCCAGATATTTTTGTTTTGATTATGTAAGCCAGTAGAACAAACACACGATTTGGTCACATGTTTGAATCACTGGTCCGGGGCGGTCCCGTAGAAGCAGGGACGCCTGCCCTCCAGGACCCCCACTGGGCTTGAGTGGGAGCACGCAGACACACGCCTCTCATTGCCGTTGCCCGGAGCGGGGACACCAGGAAGAGTAGTCTTGGAGCAAGTGCGCAGCTCTGTCTGGGGTACCTAGGTAACTTCCGACTCATTTCTAAATGGACGGATGGGGGTGTCTCAGTCTGGCCGTCAGGGAAAGGGTGATACAGGTAATGAATGAGAGTGTGGAGGCGGCAGCGGGGACACAGCAGATCTCATGAAGGAACTATGATGCCATACTACAGACATCATCTTCTACTACAGACAGCATCTCTGCTGTCTGACCTCCTGATTCCTTATATCTCCTAACATTATTAGTGATTTAATGGAGGGACACAAAAACCAAAACCAAGTCACAAATAGGACAATCCTCCTGAAATCCGATGATTGGTGTCCTTATAAAAAGAGGGAGGTAAACGGTGAGGCCCTATATTCAATAGCCTATGATAAACCATAATGGAAAACAATATGAAAAAGAATATACATATATCTTAATCACTTTGCTGTACATCAGAAACTAACACATTATCAATCAACTATACTTGAATAAAAAAGAACAATCCTAAGGTAAAGCTATCATAATTAGACTCTCCCTCTATCTCTCTCTGTATATAATATATATAACCCCCTACATGAAGTTAAAAATACATATACATAAATACATACTTGTCTTTTATCCATGGTTTGCTGAATGTTGGTGAGGAATTTTTTTCAAAGTTCCATAGCAGAAATCATTAAAATCTTTGCCAAATTTTACATAGACTGAGGTAGGATATTATGCAGATTAAAAAAAAAAAATTGCGAAATTCATGCTACATATTCCAATGCTGATTTTCTTCCTATTTTGACTCTTTCAGGACTTTCTGTCTGTGTCAGATATTATCGACTACTTCCGAAAAATGCCGCTTCTGCTTATTGATGGGAAAAACCGAGGTTCCAGATACCAGTGCACGTTAACGTATTCTGCAGGTTATCACTAGCAAGTTAGCCAAGCAAATGAACCTTCCTCCTGCCTCTGTCCCAGCATGGAAGATCAGTCAGCCTTGGTGAACGGTCAAACACTTGGGACTGAATTGAACCGCTTCAACGTGAATATAAGGGTTTTGTCCTTTCACTTATGAAAGTGTTTGAAATGAAGACTGTCAAATATCCCATAATTTATTTATTTTTCTTCAATGTTTGTAAAGTGCATGAGTAATAATGTTCACACGTGAAGTCTAACAGTGCACTGTAATGATTCATTTTAAAAACGTGTATTTTTAAATACCCATGTCCAAATACATTAGCTTGCACACCTACAGAAACAGTTTGGGGCAAGTTTAGAAACACTGAAATGGTAACAGATTTTGGTAACACATGAAACTGATTTTTTAACTAGCCAATCCTTTGTCGGTCAAAGGCAATCATCAATTTTATATGTATAATTTGAAAATTACTAAAATTCAGTTTCTTGGCAGCAATAATTTAAGAAGCTTCAAAAGCATTTCATCCTTTCTTATTTCATGTTTTTGCTGGAGGGTGGGGATTTTTTGTGTACTTTTTTTATGAAAAAGATAAATGCATGTTGGAATAACTTCCTGGAATTAAAATTAATTTGCCTTCTGCTTCACTTTTGGTTCCTAAAACAACTTATTGACTTTATTTCATGCTATTATTTTCCTGTTTTAAAGCAAATTTAAGCTACAAATACCAAAAGAAAACATTTTAAATTTAGAATGAGGCTTTGGCATCAAATACACTGGATTTAATTTCATCACATCTGACATCCTCATCCTATCTCTTCCACCTCTACCCAACTCCAAAAGTATCAAGTGATGTGATTTTTACCAACATCTTCCTGGGAAGATGAAAGAGCAATTTATGTATACATGGAAAAGTTTAATCAGACTTTCTAATTAGATACCTTTCTTCTATTTTTATCCCCCCTGCCATCTGTCATAAAGCCATTATCTTTACCCTTCCCCAAAAGGCTTTATAAATTCTTCAAAGCAATTCAGTTCTTTCCTTCAACTTACATATCTCATTTAACAAAAAATAGTTAGCAATTTCACAAGACGAAAACCTCACATTCACTTAAGTTTTCCCTTTTGAGGCCTTGGTTGTTATTCCACGACTTGTATCAATAACAAAATTTTTGTCTTCTTGGTTTTATCTATGAGTTTTAAAAGCCACAAATAATATCTTGTATTTTCATTTTCATGAGCTTGTAGAAAGACCGCTGGAAGAGATATTGGAAGTCATCTAGTTAAAAGTGATGATTTGCTAAGATAACGAATCTGTGGAGACTTTTAATCAATGATGATAGACAAGATGCTTCACAAAACTTCATCCTTACAAACTAGAAGTTCTCAAAACAGGACCCAGAACTCAGGAATTCTAAAACTGAAAAACCTGCATCATTTACAACATGTTTATTCAGTAGGATATTCAATGAGCATTTATTTCATGCTTCTTCTGTTCACTGAGCTGGGTGCTGGGTATTAAGCATAGAAAACTCTGCAGGTTCTGGTACGGAGTGAGCTGACCTTGTGCCTTGCTTCATGGTATTTTATACTTAATGTTCAAAAATTTCTAAAATGAAGAGCACAGTAGATTTCAAAGCAACTATTTGGTAATGAATAATGTTTACAAGGTAAATAAATGCTTATTATTTTAAGTTGCTGTTGGTGGAAAGTGGTAGAAAACCTATTCCACTGCAATAACTGAAATGAGTTGTGAGTATCTGATGTTTTTATGACTAGCATTCTTCCTCCCTTTCTTCAGGCCATGGCAATTCTATTCTTTTGGTGGGGACTTTCTTTCTCTAGAGGTTTCCCAGGTGGCTCAGTGGTAAAGAATCTACCAATGCAGGAGACACAGGTTCGATCCCTGGGTTGTGAAGATCCCCTGGAGGAGGAAATGGCAACTCACTTCAGTATTCTTGCCTGGGAAATGCCATGGACAGAGAAGCTTGGTGAGCTGCAATCCATGGGGGTCGCAAAGAGTCAGACACAATTGAGTGAGTGAGCAGGCGTGCCTGCTCCTTCTCCACTTTGGCATGTATCCCAGCCTCCCCACACACAGCTGCTCAGAACCCATCTTAACTGAAGCTGGCCCAGTCAAGATCCTTCTCTGGATTGTTAAACACAGAGGTTAAGACAGAGGATCTCTCTTTTCTCTGTACACCCACCATACCTCTACCCTCCTCTACCTGTTATATGGAAGGGATGGGTTTTTAATAGGAAAGGATATAGACCAGTGCACAGAAACAGAACCAGGGTAGAGATATCTGATGGATTAGTGAAGTCCCTGAAATCTATCCCAGCCATGGACTTCCAAGTCACACGACCTAATAAATGATTCAGCTAGTTTGAATTGTTTTTGACACTTGCTACCAGGAGACACCTGATTAATATAAACCCATACCGTACATTTATAATTTAGTAACTCTCTTTCAACCTAAGCCAAATTCGAGCATAGAGGATAGGAGGATAGTGCTCCATGGCCAACTTCCTATGTAATACTCTTGCCATTGGTGAAATAAATTAGCCATTTCTTGGAACATTAAAACAAGAGAAGCCTACAAGAGCATGAAATGATTTTTATAATTCAACACATTTTTATTTTTTTAATTGAATATGTTAGTAAACTCAATTTTCCTAGAAATGGGTTAATTCAATAATAAAAAGTCAAAAATTTATAACAAATAAATAAAAAGTCAGATTGAAAAACTACCAGAAGCAAGGGATACATCTGGCATTTTAGACTCTTCAAAGTGGGGGCTGTTTCCTTCTGTTTCCTTTAAGTCATCTGTCTTCACAGGATGACTAAAATGTAGGGTAAGGTCACAAAGCAGTAACTGGGAGAGTTCTGTGTAAAAAAATAATAATAATAATATAAGACACTATATTGTAGCACATATGTCACAGGCAACTATTATTTAAGTTGCTATTTCCTAATTATTAATTTAGTTTTTTAAGTGATTATTGCTTAAACCACAATTTAGATGTGCCAAATTTTGACTTAGAGTCAAATTTATACACTGCAAAATAAACATGATATAGAAGCTTAGTAGAAGGGCTCTTTAGCTCAAATTGTCAGCTGTTTTACTAAATTGCAATTTGATTTATGCAAATTTATGTATTTTTAAAAATTACTAGTTTTATCTGATATACATGCATACAGTAGAAAGAATCAAATAAAGCATGTTACAAAAAATAGCAGTTCCTATCTCCCAGAGGCAACCATTTTTGATGTTTTTGGAGCTCATTTTGTTTTTGTGGGGTGTGTGTGTGTGTGTGTGTGTGTGTGTGTGTGTTGCATTTTTATTTTGGGAGGGGTGGTATTTAACCTCCGTATCTCTAAATGATATGCATTTTTTTTCAATTTTAGGTATTTGCTTCTGACCACAGAAGATTACAATATAGCTCTTTTCATTTATCCCCATTCCCCCAATATACTTGAGTACAATTTTTCTTAGCTCAATATTTAATGTTTAATTTTTTTGATTATATATTCTTTACAGTTGAGTCTTGTAGGACGTTTCCCTTCCTGCAAGCTTCCACCCAACTACAGTTAATAATTGTTTCCTTTTTTCATTGCTTAATTACCATGGATATATTCCAAATTTACGCAGTTGGGTAAATCTCCTCCCTGTATAGTCAAGCGCTGTTACTGTTCTACTGTTGAGAGTCTCTCCTCTCCTAGAGCCTTCTCATCAGCTCTAGTTTGGACTGACAGCTCTCTATAGCTGCTACAGTTCACATCCTGGGCATTCCCTTCACCGCTATCCAATGGACTCCTTTCACCCCTCCCTTGTGTGGAGAATCTTTCTTCCAGAATCTCATGTCTCTCTCTTTTTTTTTTTGGTTTACTCCTTTGGTGGAATACAACCAAGGTAAAGGGAAATGCATATGTCTGAAAGTTTCTCTCTCTACACCAATGTTTAATAGATTGACTGGCTATAGAAATCTAGGTTGGACATCACATTTCTTCAGATTTCCAAACATAGTGCTGAGCTTTCTCTTAGCTTCCAGCTAATTTCATACAATTCTAATTCTTAGTCATTGTTTCTCTTTAAAAGATTTAAGAATCATTTTGTTCTTCCAGTGTTCTGAAATTTCGTAGGATTGCATTTTAGTATAAGACCATTTTCATCTACTGTGCTGGGCTCTTTCATTGTAAAAAAATCATATCCTTCAGCTCTGGAAAATTTTCTCAGATTACTTCTTTCGTGAATTCCTCCCCATTCATTGTCTGTTCTTTCTTTCTAACACTCTACACATAGGATGTTAGACCTCCTTGTCCATCTGTGTTTTTTGTTTACACTCAAGGGAATTTTCTTCATTTAATCTTTCAACCCTTCTCTAGAGTTTATTTCTATTGTCACACTTTTAATTTTGTTCTCCAAATATTTTTATAGTATCTTGTTCCTTTTTCATAAATGTAGCATCTTCTTTTACTTCTCTGTGGATATTAATGATAGTTTCTTAAGAGTTTTTAATTTCCATTTGTAATCTTTTTCTCCTCACTGATTGAATCTACTTATTGGTTCTGTCTCTGCTTTTCATATTAGATGTTTTCCTCAAACATTCTTTTTCCATAGTTGTCTGCTCATATTTAAGACTGTCGTACTAAAAAGACAATTGGAATTTCTTTCCCATGGCAATTATTGTGTGGTGATCTGGCTGGGTGTTTTGTTGAGGAAACTCAGCTATGAGTATCTTTAGGTCTTTTCTCTTAGGCTTATCAGATTCCTGAAAGGAAAATCTGCCTGAGTTTATAAATCTGTTTTGTAGCCAAGTGGGGAAAGAAAGCTATGGGTTTTGTAACTCAATATGTAAACTTTGTCTTAAGACCCTTGTTTTTAGTACTACTATTTCCTTCCACTTGTGAGACTTTAAGTCTCAGGTCTACCAGTTGTGTCACTCTGGGAAAGTTAGTTAATCCCTCTATATGTTTCTGTATCTGTAAATGTCAATGGGAGTATTTCCAACCTCATAAGGTTGTTATAGCAATTCAGTCCATTTATGTAGAGCTCTTGGAAGAGTATCTGAATTATGGTAAATGGTACAAGTGTTAGCTATTGACATTAATACTTCTGGGAGAAAGTAAATACTGGGAGAAAGAAATACTTCTGGGGGTAACGGAGTGTTTGTTTAATCTTCCATATTTACCAGAAGTCTACCTTCCTGTCTGGCTCTATTAGTCCTTTGTATCTTCACAGTCTGCCTATCCCACAACTTTTCAGGAAAACATGGATCATATTTATTCTATTTTACTTCATGAAAGAATAATTGCCAAACTAGAACAGTTAATCTAGTTTGAGAAAAATCTAATTGTTTTTAAAAATCTTCTCTAATTGTTTTAAATGAGTGCAAGCATCCAGAATCAATTATTCATTTAATAAATGTTGGCCAAAAGCTTATTATATAAAGGCACTGGGTTAAGTGCTAGGAATAACCTTAAGGGATGGGATAAGTAAGCAAATATTCAATTACAATACAGTATGATAGGTGATATGAAAAAGTAGAAGAAATGACATACTGGCTTAAAAATGTTTTCCAATGTAAGTAACTGTGACTAATAAGTAGCAGTTAACCTGGTGAAGTGGAGGTGGGGATGCAACCTGTGGAGATGGAGTGGGCACTTCAGGAGAAGATGCATGTATTAACTAAGGCACAGCCACAAACAAGAGCAAATGTGTAGATATGGAGATAGTTCAATGTGGCTACAGCCTGGAATGTGCAGGGAATGAAGAATGAGGTAGCAGAAAGGAGAGGTAGGTAGGGCCCGATCTCAAGGTCTTATAGTCCATTCTAGGAGGTCTGGACTTAGTCCTGAGGCCAATGATGAGCCAGTGAGCATTTTCAGCAGATTTATATTTCAGAAAGGTAATCCCTGCTGTTGAGATTGCTTTTGAGAGATGATGAATTAAGCAAAGGTAACCCTATTCCTTTACATCAGACTCCTCACAGCCTCTGTTAATATGTACTGTGAATTTGTGACAGAATTATCTAGCATAAAGTCCTTCCCAAAATTATTTGATCATCAGATCACTGATTCCATTTATAACATCTATTAACATCACCTGAGACAGCAATGTTCCCGGATCAAAGTTCATGAAGTGCTTGGGAAATGCTTCAGTCAGTTCAGTCGCTCAGTAGTGTCTGACTCTTTGTGACCCCATGGACCGCAGCATACCAGGCCTCCCTGTCCATCACCAACTCCCGGAGTTTACTCAAACTCATGTCCATTGAGTCGGTGATGCCATCCAGCCATCTCATCCTCTGTCGTCCCCTTCTCCCGCCTTCAATCTTTCCCAGCATCAGGGTCTTTTCAAATGAGTCAGTTCTTTGCATCAGTGGCCAAAGTACTGGAGTTTCAGCTTCAGCATCAGTCCTTTCAATGAATATTCAGGACTGATTTCCTTTAGGATGGACTGGTTGGATCTCTGTGCTGTCCAAGGGACTCTCAAGAGTCTTCTCCAACACCACAGTTCAAAAGCATCAATTCTTCGGCCCTCAGCTTTCTTTACAGTCCAACTCTCACATCCATACATGACTACTGGAAAAACCATAGCTTTGACTAGACGGACCTTTGTTGGCAAAGTAATGTCTCTGCTTTTTAATATGCTGTCTAGGTTGGTCACAACTTCTCTTTCAAGGAGCAAGCGTCTTTTAATTTCATGGCTGTAGTTACCATCTGCAGTGATTTTAGAGCCCCCCCAAAATAAAGTCTGTCACTGTTTCCATTGTTTCCCTACCTATTTGCCATGAAGTGATGGGGCCAGATGCCATGATCTTAGTTTTCTGAATGTTGAGTTTTAAGCCAACTTTTTCACTCTCCTCTTTCACTTTCATCAAGAGCGTCTTTAGTTTTCTTCTCTTTCTGCCATAAATGTGGGAAATGCTTAGGGGAATACATGGAAAAATGTAACAGGCACTCCCTATTTGGTGCCTAACAGCCACGTCCCTCTTCTTCCTGGGGCACAACTTGATTGCACTTGAGGTGATCCTCTCCCCAGTTTCAGCAGTATGTCCTGACTGGTCTAAACTGGTTGTGGCAGTCCTAGTCTCCTTGGTGGTAACTGCTGTAGGATACACATGTGGTGCAAATCTGGCCAATGAAAGGAAAGGGAAAGTGTGCTGGAGGGATCTGGAAGAAGGATTATTAAAAAGACACAGGCGGAGAGTGTCTGTATATGATCATGTTTGCAGGTAATGACCATGAGAAGTGATGAGCAGAGTGAGCATAACAGAGCAGAGAATATGAAAACCTAGTACCTGCTGAAACCTCTAAAATCCTGAATTAACTTCAGGGGTGCCCAACTGTGAATCTTCTTACTATTTCTTTATTGTATAATCAATGTTAAGTTGGTATTTTGTTACTTGTAGAAAGGTCCCATAACTGACACAGAGGCTGTCTTCATATATCAAGAGTTGTCAAAGAACAGTAACTACATATTCAGAGATTTTCATGGTTAGAAAAAGGACCAATGGGTGAAAGGAATAGGGAAAAGATTTCAGCTAGTCCATGATGAAAAACTGTCTAATATAGAATAGACTGGTAACAGAGAGTTTTCCAACACAGGAAATGTTTGGTCAAGAATAGATGAAATATTCAATCACGGAAATTCTACATGCTTGGAATAAAATTACAGAATATGTCTGTAAGGTGAGTGACTAAACATCATGATCTATAAGGTCTAATCCTACTAGAATCATCAATTCACAAAATCAAGCAAACTTACAAGTTTTGACTTGGAAGGAACTTTAGAGACTTAGTAATGATTAACGGATAACGATACTGAATTTTGCAGACTGTGACATCATTGTGTAACAGTTTGTTGAAGGGAAGGATGAGGAGTAAATTTAGAGGGGTTAGTTAGACATCATAAGGTTTCTATAAGGAGGAGAAGGGGACCACAGAGGATGAGATGGTTGGATGGCATCATCGACTCCATGGACATGAGTTTGAGCAAGCTCCAGGAGTTGGTGCAGTTGCTTATCTGCAACTCAGAAAACTGACTGCAGTTGCTGCAGTCCATGGAGTTTCAAAGAGTCGGACACGACTGAGTGACTGAACTGAAGCATTTTATAAAGTGTCAGGGATGAAAATTCAAGTCTGCTATCTTTCAGGTCAATGCTCAAACATAATGAATGCATCTTCAGAGATCTAGTTTCTATTACATTGTAAACATTTCTTAAGAAATAGAGAAATCCTAAGGAGTAGGCAAAATTCAGTTACATCCCAGCAGAAGCACAAATTGACTACTCTTTATAACAATGACCTGCAAACTTTTTAATTCAGTGATTCCTACTTACCATTCATTTTCTTTAGCTCCAAAGAAATTGTGTTAATGTTTTTAATTATGGCTTCCACATTTAGTTTATGGTCAGTAACATTATTCTTAATCATCTGGTTTGAAAAGAGAAACAATGTATAAATCATGCATGTATACTTTAAAAATACTCAAATTTTCAGCATTTCTGGAAGAAGAAAATCTGTTATTTCAGAACTAAAATTTTAGTGAAATTATAGTTTCTTTAAATGGTTAGAATTCTCACACAGGAAGTCATCAACTTGTTACTATTCTTCCAACTGAAAACACCTCTAACCAGAACTCTTAGGATGAGGCTTCTTCTTTAATCAAACCATATCCATACAATGGAGCCCTTACAATGGAAATGCAGATATCCCCATTTCAGAAATCCTCAGCACTTATAAAACTACCTTGTGGCTGGGTGCTCAGTTGCTTCAGTCCTTTCCGATCTTTGCCCCTCTATGTACTGTATCCCATCAGGCTCCTGTGTCCATCAGATTCTCCAGGTAAGGATACTGGAGTGGGACGCCATGCCCTCCAGAGATCCAATGTGGGTATCCTGCGTTGTAGGAGGATTCTTTACTGCTGAAACACTGGAGAAGCCCATAAACTTCCTTACAATTTAGCAATCTCATAATATCTTCTCTTATTTATGTAAGCATCATTTTCTGCGGAGAAGGCAAAGGCACCCCACTCCAGATTCTTGCCTGGAAAATCTCATGGACAGAGGAGACTGGTAGGCTGCAGTCCATGGGGTCGCCAAGAGTCGGACAAGACTGAGCAACTTCACTTTCGCTTTTCACTTTCATGCATTGGAGAAGGAAATGGCAACCCACTCCAGTGTTCTTGCCTGGAGAATCCCAGGGACAGCGGAACCTGGTGAGCTGCCGTCTATGGGGTCGCACAGAGTCAGACACGACTGAAGTGACTTAGCAGCAGCAGCAGCATTTTCTTACTTATGCCTGAATGACAAGGTCCATATATGATTTATTTAAGTACATATTAAAGCATAAAAAATAAGACACAATTATAACTCCTTGATAAAGAAGATGGCAACATGGACACTTGTACTTTAGCTTTGGGAGTTAGGGCAATGCATATTCTAGTTCAGCTGAGATACATAAATCAACAGATTACGTTATATGTACAAAACATATGTTTAGTCAATTGTGTCAGATATAAACATATGGAGATGTTTCCAGGTCATTCACTAGAAACTAACCTTAGTCATTCAAATATCTCAAAATAGCTTGAATAAACCACAATTAGTGCACACAACTTCAGAAATACAGAATATGGCAAGTTATGCCTTAGGCTACTTGTCCAAAAAAATGAGAACAAACTAACCTTGGAATCAATTCTTTGCCCCTGCCTTTTCCTGAGTCAAGGGAATTTATCCTATTTCACTCACTTCAGAGCCACTGTAAAGGAAATAAATTGTTTGCTCTCCAGACAATGAATAAAGTACACCCTGCATCCACCTACAAGCCCCTAGGCGCTCAAAATCTAACGGCAGCTATCTTACTTGGGTATAGCAAAGTCAGATATACAGGTCTGAGGAGAAAGTAAAGATGATAAAAAGCAAAGGAGGTGGGGTGGGGATGGTGCAATTCAAGAACCTTAAAGAAATGAACGCAAAAATAGAATTAAAACCCTGAGGTAAGTAGAAACGAAATGCAAGGAGAAATGCCCAAGAAAGTTGACCCTCCCCACTCTGGGTTCCAGTTACCCAGGACCCCCAGGTGCCCATAGGTAGGTGGGGTCAAAGGGCAGCGTGGCAAGGAGACCCCTTTGGACTAGACCAAGGCCAGAGCTAGTCAACCCTTCCCCAGGAAGCTCCGTCAGGCCGTCACTCTGAGACTGGAGACGCTGGCCAAGCGGCACGTCTGCAGGAGGGGGGAAGTGGAGACCAGGATCGGGGCCCAATAGCACTGGAGCCCACCATACCATAGACTGAAGGCATGAATGCAACTAAGGCACTATCCCGGGACCAAGGGCCAGGAGGCCAGGCCGTCCGGTAAAGGGAGACCATTATCCCCTTCTTCTAAGAGCCACGCGCTCCTTCTCGGTCTGACGCCCGGAGGAGTCTCCGGTCTGTGGCCGCAGTCTAGGGTCTGAAGATGGCGCCTGAGGCAGCCTCGAAGATTCCGCAATTCCTCAGGCTCCCAAACCAGATCGGAACAAAGTGAAACAGACTCAACGTGACCACCGGCCCCGCCCGGACCCTCCCGGCCAACCATTCCTTCTTGACTCAACACACGACCGTGCCTGTGAGGAAAGAGGGCCTTGCGAACTGCACTGGGTCCAGGCTGAAGATGCAACTTGAGGCAGCCTGGACAGGTTAACAGTCTTCACCTGCACCACACAGACCAAAGATGTATTAGGATTATTTAAAACCCAGTAACCCAGGCCAGCCCACAACCCGGACTCCGTGGGGACGCACCAATTTCTCGCTGTTAAGTGGGGAGAGCAAGAGCTGGGCCGAGGAAGTGAGATTGGGCTTCCCGATTGGTCAGTGTCTTCTCCTCGTGCATCCTGGGAGTTGTAGTCCCACGCTAGGCCCCTGCAGAGAAAGTTCTGGCTGCGTGGCAGGAAGTGATTAGTACTACTGCGTGGGCAGAGCAGGACAACGAGAACGCATTTTCCCGACTGTGTGCCAGGCGCTGGGCTAGGTGCTTTACAACTCTTGTTTGCCTTTAATTTTCACAGAGTAGGAGTGTGGTTAAGGTCAGACTTTGGACTGAAACTTCTTGGGTTTAAATTCTATTCCAGCACTGGTTTAGCTATAGATGTCCTCAGCTATCATATGAAGATAGGAATAACTACTGTCCATCTTCTTTTGAGAGTTAAGTGAGATAATGCATCACATTGGGCTTGGCAGATGATATGCTCCATAAATGTTAGCTATTATCATTCCTATAAATCTGTACAGATGAGCTGAGAGGTATACACTTGTCTCTTGCCAAGTAGAGAAGTTGGGATTCAAGCCATCTCTGCTGGATTCCAAGAGGAATTTCTGTCACCACTGACTTTGAGTTGACCCAAAGATTTTTCTTGGTGCCCTCAGGAATTGCCTTAGACTTGATGAACTTCAGATTCAGATTCTACACAAGTCCACCTTCTCTAAATCTTCCTTATTTGCCCTTACCAGCCTCTTGAGCCAGTGGGTTCCCAACAACTTGTGACACATAGTCTGTTTTTATTTTATATCCGACCTGGTGGCTCAGATGGTAACCCATCTGCCTGCGATGCCGGAGACCTGGATTTGATTCCTGGGTCAGGCAGATCCCCTGCAGAAGACAATGGCTACCTATTCCAGTATTCTTGCCTGCAGAATTCCATAGACAGAGGAACCTGGTGGGCTACAGTCCTTGGGGGTCACAAAGAATAGGACAAGACTGTGCAGTGAACACTTTAGTTTTTCGCCACCTTCATTTTAACACTAGAATTTGTTGTATGGGGTAGAATTAGAGGAGGAAGGGCATAGAAGGGCTGAGCTCCTGAGCTTCAGTCCTCAGGACAGGGAGCTGTGCGATCTTGGAAAAGAGGAACTTCTCTTCTCTGAACCTCAGTTTTCTCAGCTGTTTCTTTGTGAGAGAGATGGGCCCAATCAGTGTTTTCTAAATATCACTCCTTGTTGGGCTGCTGTTACGATTGCTTGCCCTAGCTGTGTAACACCTGTTTTATTACTTTAATATTTTAAATTTACTTTCATTGACATTTAAATCTACTTCATTTTTTTAACATCATGGAGTTTAGTATGATAATTTACTATGGAGTAAAAGTTAAGCGGAGGGAATAGGAAAAATGAAGACCATGTAAATAAAACAATCATCTAGATATTTTACTTCTTAATGACTCTAATCCTGAAGCCTGATCTCTTTGTTAAAATGTGTTAAGTATTAGAGAAATGTTAAAGTTAGTCTAGTGCAAACTGAGACTTTCTTCTTGATGTAGTCAGAAGAACTGAAAGAGTTGGATGGGGAATAACTCTAACAGTGTGATTACACATTGTTTAATGCCTCTGTACCATATAAAACATCTGTCAGATCCTTAGTAGTATATGCCCCACACATTGCTGAACATAATATTAGCTGCTGTCGGACATACCATCCATCCCTGAAGACTTTTCCATTCTGTGGAATCTAAAAAAAGAAAGCAAACAAATGTATGTAACAAGATAGAAACAGACTCACAGATACAGAGAACAAACTAGGGGTTGCCACTGGGAAAAGGGGAAGGGGGGGTGGGGCAAAATAGGCGTATGGGCTTAAGAGATACAGACTACTATTCATAAAATAAATAAGCGACAAGAACACAGCACAGAAAAATATAGCCATTACTTTGTAATAATTTTAAGTGGAGTACAATCAATAACAATACTGAATCCTATGTTGTGCATCTGAAATTAATATAATATTTTAAATCAGCTATACTTCAACTATATTAAAAAAAAAAAAAAAGACTTCATACTGAACTTGCTATGGGTATCTTCCAAACTTAATCCTGGAAGGCCTTTTCCAGAATTAACCCTACCCAGTTCTGCAATTTCAAACTCTCTGCCAGTGCTTCCCTAATTCACCATTTTAACTGTGGACACTTGCTAGTGTCAGAGTCTTGCATTTTCTTAATTCTGACATGTGTGCTGAGCATTTTTAGATCTATTTCTCCAAGTGGTGAAAAGGGGGACAAAGAGGCACAGAAGCTCAGAAAATAAACATTCTTTTAGAGGCCCCCCAGGTGGCGCTAGTGGTAAAGAACCCATCTGCTAATGCAGGAGACATAAGAGACTCAGGTTTGATTCCTGGCTGAGGAAGATCCCCCGGAGGAGGGCACGGAAACACGCCCTAGTATTCTTGCCTGGAGACGTCCATCGACAGGGGAGCCTGGCAGGTGGCAGTCCACGGGGTCTCATAGAGTCAGACACGACTCAGGCGACTTAGCACATTGTTAGAAGCTGTCATCTTCTGGAACTCTCTCAGGCAGCTGTTATCACCCCAGTCATATAGAAAGTGAAGCTTGAGCTTAGTGCCTGCTCGGGGGCCATAAGAACCAGATTTAGTCTCAAGCACAGATCCTGTCTGTGAGATTCCAGAACCTTCTGTGCTTTTTGCTGAAGCAAGTTGTTTCCCAGACCAGGATACCATCTCTTGATACATGATATAAACAAATAGATCACGGATCCATAATGTCATGGGCTTCGCAGATCATTGAATGTGAACACACACACACTAATACACACAGAAACATATAAATATGGTGTGACCTCTGAACGAGGGACATTTTAATAAAACAAAAGTAACTTACACTGATCTATACAAGCAGAGATAACTCAACATCAAAAACAAAAGAAGAAAAGGAAGGAAGATCGTAATAATTTCAGGATAAAACTACCTTAACACATATCTTCCTGGATGTGTCTTTTTGCCTCTCCTTAATTGATGCAGGCTAATGAAAACTTCACCTCAGAATCAGACCTGCGTGAATTCAGATGGGTGTTTGGAAACTGCACAAAGACAACAGCAGGAGAAAAGAAGGTGTTTAGCAGAAGTAGGGTGAAAAACATAGGAGGGCTGAGATAGCATTAAGGCTGACAATGATGAAAATCAAGTAACGATGGGGGCTGGTGCTGAGTAGGATGTGGTGTCTCTGGGGTCGCACTGTCCCAAACACACTGAATCCACTCATTCACAGGGTGCAGTAAGTGTTTGCAGGACCTGCGTCAGCTCAGATACCTGTGGACTAAGATTCAGTTCATAGGACTTTCGATTAAATTTAGAGACCTACTACCCGTCTATAGTGCTGATCACTTCTTATGAGTAGGTTCAAACTTGGGAAAAGATCATCATTAAACCTTTTATTTAAAAAAAGAATTGGCTTTGTGTTTCTTTTAAATTAGTGTTAAAAGAGGAAAAAAGAGATCTGGACTCAGAAAAACATAGACTGCAATAATATATTTTCCTCCACAAAAATGTCTTGGAACAATGATGACTACCTACTGACGTGCTTTTCCTTCTCAAGTAGCTATAGATTCTGTCTTTTTTTCCCCCCTAAGAACATAAAATTTTAAAAGCATGATCTGCTACTTAAGGCTTGAGACCATTATAGATGAGGCCCTAAAATAAATCTATCTTCCTTAATAAGTTTGTAGATCCAACATTTACTGAAACCCAACACAGGTTGCTGTTGTTGATGCTATTGTTAATCAAATAAGGGAGATTAAAAAGCTGGCAAATTCCCCTGTCAAGAGAATAGCTGTTATAGAACAACAAGGTGATTAAGCATTTTATGGAGCCGGGTGTGAGTGCCTCAGTTAGTTTTATTACAAATTCTTGACATAAAGTCTTCATTTCTAGGAAAACAAATTGAGTAAATTATCTCCTGTCTTCCCCTTGCTCTCAGAGCTCCCATTCCCATCCTCCTCCTGCTCACTGTAAATTACAAGTGCTGGTCTCTGTTCTGAGGGCTGACTTCCTGCTGGAGCATCAACTCCTTTCTGAATACTGCTTTACACAACTCCTGTGTACGCAGATGTGGTAGGCAATGAGCACATGCTCAGATCATTACCCGAGGAGCATGACCAGTGTCCAAAACATCCAGGACATTCTCGTGCATTAGAAGAGCCAGTGCTTTCCTCAAGTCCAATCAAACTAAGGAAGGAAGACAGGGAGTGGCTTCTGCCTCTGGTGGTCTAAGTGGAGGTGGGGGTTCCTGACTTCTGTCTTCCATAAGCAGCTGAGGTTACATTGGGCACAGTCATTTTCTTTTCTCTGAAAGAAACACTTCAAAACTTTAGAAAGAAGTTATTGGGATATATGTGTACCTATTGGAGAAGGGCATGGCAACCCATTCCCGTATTCTTGCCTGAAGAATCCCATGGAGAGAGGAGTCTGGCGGGCTATAGTCCATGGGGTTGCAGAGTCGGACACGACTGAAGTGACTTAGCACATGTATACACATAGCTAATTCACAATGGTATAGCAGAAACTAACACAACATTGTAAAGCAATTATATTCCAACAAAGAAATATATATATATATATATATAGCTGAATCATTTTGCTGTATACCAGAAAGAAGTTATTAACAAAATACACATATCTCACTGCATTAACTAAAATATTTTGATTTCTAATTAAGAAATTATTTTATGTAAAAATCCTGCTGTCTGTGACAGCAGAAATGGACTTTGAGGATATTATACTCAGTGAAATGAGCATAATTCATCTTTTAGACAGAGAAAGATGAATACTATATGCTATCACTTGTATGTGGAATGTAGAATGGTGATTACCAGAGGCTGAGTGGTGGGGAAAATGGGAAGATTTGGTCAAGAGGTACAAGTTTTAAGTTATGAGTTCCGCGGATCCAATGTACAGCATGGTGGCTATAGTTAAGCAGTACTGTGTTGTATACTTGACAGAGAGTAGAGCTTTCCTGTTCTCCCATCACAACAACATGGTAATTATGGGAACTGAAGGATGAGCTAACTAGCCTGGTTGTGGTAAACATTTCATAATATATACATGTATCAAATATCACACTGTACACTTTAAACTTACATAATGTTATACGCAACTATATCTCAATAAAGCTGGGGGAAAAAGAAATTAAAGTTCTGTGCCAACATTTTCCTCTGAAATAGGCAGTTATCCAAATAGAGTTGCCAATAAAATATGGGACATCCAGTTACATTTGAATTTCAGTTAAATAATTTCAGATAATTTTATTATTATAAGTATGTCCTGAATATTGTTTGACAGATAATTATATTAAAAATTTATCTAAGAATCATATTTAACTGGTAATTATGCACTTTTATTTGCTAAATCTGGCAACCCTATGCCCAAAACGCTTCAATCTTGAAAAGCAAAGCAAACAGTCTGAAGGTATGGAAGCCAGGAAAATACTGAGGCTTTCCAACTTGATGTCTAAAATAAAAAAATGCATATACTTACTGTGCCAGAACTTGGCTTCTTCTTCCCTTCAACATTCTTACAATGCAAGAAAGAGCCTGGGTTTTTGAGAAAGCAGATGGACAAAAGCTGTCAATATTCAACACGGTGCTATTTTTGACAGTTGCTTGCTATGCCTGTTTGCCTGAAAACTCTCTACAGTCAGCTTTTTAGGAAATGCCTTCATCCAGCAAAGGCATATTCATGACACACGTTGTATTTATTTTCAGAGATCCGCCAATCAGAGGAAACCTTCTCTGTCCTTAAATAAGATGTTTCTAATTCTATCATGTCAGCTCTCCATCTCCCAACAATACTTCTGTTGTTTATTAAAAACATAGATCCTGATCAGATGTTTCTCCCTCTAGGCATTGCCCCCAACTCCCACACCTCACCCTCATCAGCCAGCCATGAAATGACAAACGAGTGCCTTTATGAAAAAAAATACATTATGATCATGAAGTCAATGACAATAGAATCTAAGTGCAAACTCACATTTTAAATGAAAAATATATATGTGAAATATCAATAACTTCAGATATGCAGATGACACCACCCTCACGGCAGAAAGTGAAGAGAAATGAAAGAGCCTCTTGATGAAAGTGAAAGAGGAGAGTTAAAAAGCTTGCTTAAAACTGAACATTCAAAAAACGAAGATCATGGCACCCAATCCCATCACTTCATGGCAAATAGATGGGAACACAATGGAAACAGTAACAGACTTTATTTTCTTGGGCTCCAAAATCATTGTGGATGGTGACTGCAGCCATGAAATTGAAACACATTTGCTCATTGATCTATGGAAGGCCTGGTTACTGATGCTGTCATTTATTCAAAGGCCCTTTCAAGTGAAGCATTTGAGAGACTTCCGGTTTTTAACAAGTCCGCATGGTGCCGTTACAAGAGCACAGCTGAAGCTGACGACTGGAGCAATCCCAGCAGTGAGCCCAGGGCCGCTTCCAAATACAAGGCAAAACAGGACAAGATGAAGGCTAACCGAACTTTGTAAAGAACTTGAATGCTTTAGTCCTCTCCGTGAAGAAAAGACGGCCTTCTGCAAGTCACCCAGAAAGAGCTCCTTTCCTCCACCAACTCTGAATGCGGCGCTATAGATGATCCAGTGCTTGAATGCGTATTTTTCTCCATATAAACTGGACCTTTTCTGCAGAAGTTTCCTGTAGCTACTTCATATCTTCCACTAAAGTAGTAACTTGAGTCATTTTTCATAGTACATTGCTGTGGTTTGTTTGGCGCCTGTCATAAGGGGACACAGAGCCTTTTTAACACCAGGGCCCTCATACTTCTGTCTGCTTTATCATAGACTGTCTACAGTCTCCCCAGATCTCTCACCTCCCTCCCCATTCCAGATACAGCCGATCTCTACTGCTGCTCCTTGTGACCAAATATCATGTTTGTCCCAAACCATCAACTGAGCCCTTGGGGCATCTGGAAGTTGAAGACGACAGCTGAGCATGTCTTGATATTCCGGTCCCAGGGCCCTTCCTCTCTCTTACGCGTCCCTCCTTACTCTCTGCTTTGGACTCTGGCCTTCTTCCATCTGACCGGTTTCTCATTGTGAGCTGTAGGTACTCTCATGTTAGATCTCCTTCTTGGGTGCATTGATTACATTTTGAAATTCATTTGTATACGTCCATTCTGTCGATTAAAGTGTTCCAAAAGTTGAAAAAAAAAAAGATTTTCTCCTTGGAAGAAAAGTAAAGACAAACCTAGACAGCGTATTAAAAAGCAGAGATATTGCTTTGCCTACAAAGGTCTGTCTAGTCAAAGCTATGGTTTTTCCAGTGGTCATGTATGGATGTGAGAGTTGAACTATAAAGCAAGTTGAGCACCGAAGAATTGATGCTTCTGAACTGTGGTGTTGGAGAAGACTCTTGAGCGTCCCTTGGACTGCAAGGAGATCCAACCAGTCAGTTCTAAAAGAAATCAACCCTGATTATTCATTGGAAGGGCTGAAGCTGAAGCTCCAATAATTTGACCACCTGATGCAAAGAACTGAATCATTTGAAAAGACCCTGATGCTGGGAAACATTGAAGGCAGGAGGAGAAGGGGACAACAGAGGATGAGATGGTTGGGTGGCATCACCGACTCAATGGACATGAGTTTGATCAAACTCTGAGAGATGGTGAAGGACAGGGAAGTCTGTCGTGCTGCCGTCCATGGGGTCGCAAAGAGTTAGACACAACTGAGTGACTGAACAACAACATCGTATGTGCTTAAGAACAAGTGTGGAAAATAAACACCTAAATGTTAATGATTATCCCTGAATTCTGAGATTTATGGGTGATATATTTTTCGTTGCATTTACTTATTTATTCTAGCTTACTGATTTATTCTTTACCACCTTGCTACCTGGGAATCTCTAAATCTAAGGTAGGGCTCCCTATATCTGCATTTTAGATCCCTCCTCTTCCATTTTAATCTAAGTGGACTGTGGATCAGATTTCAAGGAATATGACTTATGGCTTCATTGAACATCTTTTACCTATATAAAATGTGTGATCATAGTTGAAACTTATTTTGGTTACTGATGACAGAATTCAGTAAGGAAATGGCAACCCACTCCAGTATTCTTGCCTGGGAAACCCCATGGACAGAGGAGCCTGGTGGGCTACTGTCCATGGGGTCGCAAAGAGTCGGACACGACTGAGCAACTAAACAACAACAACTATGTATATATATATACACGTACCTGTATGTATATAATTTTCAACCATATATCATGTCCACTTAACTTCCAATTAAGTGTTTGGGACAGAAGGTCCCCCTCGAACAGCAAACAGAGACTCACAGTGTCTGCTTGATTCTTGGAGGTAGGAAGAAGGAGATGGATAGTCCAGCCTCAGGTTCTTCCTCATTTAGGTCTTTGTTTCTTCTCTTTCCTAGCCTTTTTGGTTATCTGCTTCCAGTTTCACTTGCAAACTCCAGTACCAAAGTCTGAGATTTTACATGATGTTCTTTTCTTTAATATTTACTTTTTTTGAGGGGTGCACCTAGCGGCATGTGGGATCTTAGTTCCTTGACCAGGGATTGAACCCTTGCACCCTGCAGCGAAAGTGTAGAGTTTTAACCACTGGATTGACATTTTTATTGTAACATTTTGTGCTAAAATAACTCCCTAGTGCTAGTTCTGCTGGCATTCCCCTGGTCTTGGAGACCACCATCCTCCGCCTGTGCTGCTTGCTCTAACATCCCTGCTGGCTTCCTACTGCTGCTCCTGCCCCCAGGATCTGCTTGCTCCACACACTACAGCTGGATGGGCTTTTTAAGTGTCGATGAGATCATGTCATCTCCTGCTCAAAGCCCTCCAGTACTTTCCTATAGTCCACTTCAGAAGAAACACAACATTCCTGACCTGGTCTGTAAGTCCACGTGAGCTCCAGTCTCCCTTTGTCTCAGTCTTCTTTCATTCCTAGAACATATCCACAGCTGTTTTGCAGTTGTTTCTTTCTGACCCTCCCATAGTGGTTTCTCTTCATACTTTAGGGTTCAGAGAAGCCATCCGTATCCTCTAATATCACCCCACCATCTCTCCCAGGCCCTTATTTGTTTCTGTGTAATACTCAATTTCATTTGTAATTTTACTTTTTGATTTGTAGTTTTTTATGTTTCTGTTTACTTTTTAGTTTTATTGCGGTGGGTCTTTTTGGCTATTGCTGGATCTCTTTCATAAGGGCAAGAAACTATCATCTTGTTTACTCTTGTCTACTCGTCTCTTATCATTATAGCCTGTGCCTAGCACAATTCCTGGAACACAGTAAGGGCAAAAACGATCTTTGTCCAGTGACTGAATGAAGGAGCTGGCCTGCTGCAGGGGTTTCCTTAGGGCAGAGAAGCCACGGTGTGCATTATACCTGCCAGTGTCCTGGGCCCTCAGCAAAGCTCTGGCAGCAGAAGTCACATCTTTGTGGCTTCTAAAGCCCTCTGAATGAGGAACAGTTCCTGCGGTGGCCAAGGAGACAGTGGATGAACCGCAGAATCTAAACATTGAATAGTCTCAGTTTTGTGTGCTTTCTGATTCATTCTGGTGCAGAGACCAAAGTTCCAAGAGAGCAATGAAAAGCACACTCATGGTTGTTCTAGAAGGCAACGGGCCTGAAGGCTTCAAAGCAGCCTCGTGTGGTGTGGGGGGAATTATGAAACTTGTCTCTTATGAAAGAACTCTCTTGGCTGTGGATCGTCATTTGAATAAAAATCAAATGACTTCGGATCTGTCCAAAATGAAGGATGTTTTAATACTTTGTGTGTAAAAACACTGATTTTTTGCTTCTTTTTTATTAAACAGATTTTATTATTTTTCAGAATCTTGTCAGCATAATCATTTTACGGATGGATGAAATATTCAGCCCTGTTGCTGCAGGAGTTCTTTCACAGCAATTACCTTGTGGCATTTTCACTATAATTAGGTTTTCACCGAGGATTTTTCCCTGGGTCTCTGTAATAAATGAAATATGACCAGAATTTAAATTTGTCAATTACCAGCAAGCACAGTGCATAAACACACAACAGAGCCATGAATTCCAAACTGCAGGCTGTTGCTGGGGGGCAGATGCTCTGAAAATTAAAATGGAAATAAAACTACTGACTGGCAAGTGAAAAGTGGTCCCCAAAGAAAGCAGATCTCCCCTAACACTCATGCATGATTCTACCCAACAGGGCGAGCTCTTGATTACAAATTCCTCACCGTGAAACTGACAGATCAAGCAGCAAGGAGTGAATCTGTGTTAAGATGATTTACACTGGCCTCTGATCTCTTGCTCTGGGTCTTCCTATATTTCTTGAGTCTAGATCAAAAGGCTTTTGGACATGGTTGGCCAGAGTCCCATTGCCTTGTGCAGCCTGATGGTGGTCAAGGACAGACAGGTTTGGGATAGGGTCTGCTGCCTCCTACTAGCTCCATTTTCACTGGCCTGTCTTCAATAATTGCTCCTGTGGGGCCCTCTGCTGGCCATCCCTTGTACAGGGGAAAATTCTAGGAGTCTGCACTGTTGAGGACTCTTGACAGATCCTTGACAGATTTCATTAAACAAACCACAAAGCAAGAGCCACTTTTTTGAATTGCATGTGTAAGAAGTCCTAGGCAAAGAAAAAGAAACACATTTTTTGGTAAACTTAACGAGTATCATGTGTTTATTCATGCAACAAATCTTTCCTATGTATCTCTTCTGTGTCAGTCATATAGGGGTGAGCCCAAACTGACAGGTCTCTCACTGATCTGCAGGTAGACACGGACAGCTCACAGTCTGGAGGAAGAAACAGACCAGGATTCACAAATGGCACAGTTTAATTAGTCACTGTCATACAGGGCGTGTGATGTTGAGGAAGCTTTCAAGGAGAATGTCCCTGGGGTAGGGACACTTGGGCTAAGATCAGAAGAAGAGAAGGACATTCCAGGCAGAGGCAACTGCAGGTCCAGAAGCAGAAGACAATCCTAGTACATGAGAAGGTTTGAAGGAATGTCCACCAAGGCTGGAGTGCCAGGAGCAAGGGGATGCCTAGGCCAAGAGGAGATGGGAGAAGGGGGCAGAGGCCAGATCATGGAGGTTGCGTGAAGGAATGGCATCTCTCCTGACACCTGTGGGAAGGTACTAAGGGCTTCCAGGTGAAGGATGGGAATGATGGTGGTTGATAGGATCATATTTGTGGTTTGGAAAGACGACCCTGGCTTCATGATGGGGAACAGATTGAAAGAGCAGACACATAGGCTCAGGAAGTCCAGGTAAGAGCTTAGTGGGACAGTCCATGTGACAGTTGACAATGCTTTGTTTAAAATGGTATCAGAGGAACTTCCCTGGTGGTCCAGTGGTTCCGATTCTGCACTTCCCCTCCGGGGGGCACGGGTTTGACCCCTTGTTGAGGAACTAAGATCTTACATGCTGTGTGTGTGCAGTGTGCGTGCCAAGTCGCTTTAGTCGTGCCCGAATCTTTGCGACTCTATGGCTGAGGCCTGCCAGACTCCTCTGTCCATTGGATTCTCCAAGCAAGAATCCTGGAGTGGGTTTCCATGCCCTCCTCCAGGGGATCTTCTCAACTCAGGGATCGAACCCATGTCTCTTACGTCTCCTGCATTGGCAGGTGGGTTCTGTACCACTGAGCCGCCTGGGAAGCCCATGCTGTATGAGGGATGGCCAAAAAATAAAAAAATAAAGAAAAAAAAATTTTTCTAAATGCTTGCAGAGAGATGGTAATGAAATCAAAGAGCATTTAAGGGGTGGAATCCGCATGGATTTGGTGATGAGTGAGATATGGTGGGAAGAACAGGGGCAGGGTCTGCATTATCTCATTTAATTGTTAGAACCTTGCAAAATAGCATTATCCCCAATTAACATATGAGGAAAACTGAGGCTCAGAGAGGTTTAGTGTTGGGCTTGAGATTACTCAGCTGGGAAGTGGGCAGGGTCATATGCCTACTAGTCCACTGCAGTGTCTCTGAGATCCCTTGGGGTTATTTACCCCAAATTCATCTCCCCTGTGTACCTCAATGTACCTTCAACTTCTTGAGAACACCCTAAAATGCTTGCTGTATTTGTTTCTTTGTCTTTCTTTCCTGCTCGATTGTTGAAGCTTCGGCCTTGTCCTGGACTGTCAGTGATTAGCCCAGTGCCTGGCTCAGAGTGGGAGCCAGGGAGATTTTGTTGAGTAAATAAGAAACTTTCATCAGCCTCCTATGGAAGGGAGCCAGGGCAATGTATTCTCACTGACCTAATTCTCTCTTACACCGGGACCACAGGTTTGGGATTTTTGTTGGATTTGAGGCAGGAGGTAGATGCCCCACTCCCAGGGTAAAGCGATTGGAGATTCATTCCCTGTGGACCAGAGCTCTAAGATGAGAACAACAGGAGAATTAGGAGAGGAGGCTGGACCCTCCCGAGACCACATATTTCTCATTCTCGCAGTCAGGAGACCTCCCTGACCACACATATGCAGAAAGACTCCTTGGATGTCAAAGGAAAGTGAGGCTAATTAGTGCCAGGCTACACACAGGCTTTTGTGGTAGAATCCATCTTGGCTAAGAGATGTGTGTGCACACGTGGGAGGATCCTGAGATACACCAAATAAGGACTGTGAACCCAGCAAATCAAAATGATTGGCCAAAGGAAACCCGGAAGAAATGCCCCCGGAAGTGATTTCAATTGCCTTGAGGGGGCAACTCAGGAGCCCTCTCTCTGAGCCCGCTTGTGTGTCTATCCACACACACTATACTCCTTTTCCCCCCATTAAACACTTCCCTTATTTCACTACTTTTCACTTTTGTGGGAGTTCTGTTTTGCAAAGCCAAAAGGCATGGGCCCTTGTGACCGGCCTCTGGTCTAGCGGCTAGGGTTTCCTGCTCGCACCTCCACGACCTGGCCTCAGTCTCTGGCCAAGGAACTGAGGTCCCACGCCAAGCTGCGGCAGCCTGAGACCTCCAGAGATCAGAATGCTCAAAATGGATTTTCAAGGAGGATTTAGAAGCTTCTAGTATGGTTAAAAAAGCACAGGCTTCGAAACCATGTGACTCTGGACTTCTGTCTTTGCTCATCAGTTTATAAGCTGCGCATTCTAGAGTTATCCTTTTTGAGTACTCATGTCCTCCTGGGGAAAGCGAGGATAATTTGAGTATTTACTTCACTGTGTTGTTTGAATATTGCATTTGATCATCTATGCAAAGAGTTTGGCACATTAGTGTATAAATTCCTTATTTTTGTAGGAAAAAAGTGTCAAAGTGACATGGCTAGCCAAGAAGGTGGATGAAGCTGCGAATTTCTCTCCATCTGGCCTCAAAGTTCCTGCCACTTACAGACTCCTCTTCCTGCAGTTTATTCTGGAATAAGGAGAGAGGAAGTTGGCTCTCTGGGGGTCCCTGACAAGCTGACAGATGTCCCTTAAGGCAGCTTTCAACAGAGAACTCTTTTTTATTGTTATTATTATTCTTTGTGATTTACAGCATGTGCCTACAAGCCTCTGGGCATGATCGTAGGTTAGGAATTAATAAATCATATCTGGTTCCTGTTTAATTCATGGCTCCCACAAAATTAAACATGGAGACAAGAAGGAGGACCTAAGAAAACGAAGTGTCCCAAGGTCTGGATTCTGGGACACAGGAGGCTGTGGGAGGAACAGTACCTACCAGAATTGCAGTTGGAGCAAGACAGGTAGATGCCAGAGGGAGCTGAGGAGCCTGAGCACACGCCAGACAGCAGGAAGTCCTCCCTTCAGATTCAAGGAATCCAGAAGTCTGGGCTCATATACAAAAGGGAAAGTCATTCAGTTATGTGTGACGCTTTTGTGATCTCATGGACTGTAACCCGCCAGGCTCCTCCGTCCTTGGGATTTCCCAGGCAAGAATTCTGGAATGGGTTGTCGTTTTCTTCTCCGGGAGATCTTCCAGACCCAGAGTGAACCCCTGTGTTCCCTGCATTGGCAGGCAGATTCTTTACAGTCTGAACCACCAGGGAAGCTGGGATCATATATGCAGGGATTCAAATCCTGGCCACATGACTTATGTCTTTTAGCTGAGCCAATGGCTCAAGGTCTCACAGCAGAACTGGAGTAAGATAAACCTAAACCTGTGGCTGGTTATCAGTCATTGTAGGAGAGGAAAAAGAATTTTCCCTCGACTCTTCTAAGTTCTTGGCTGAAACTCCCTGTAATATAAAGACAGGCTTCCCTGGTGGCTCGAATGGTAAAAAATTCATCTGTAATGCGGAACTCCTCGGTTCGATCCCTGGATTGGGAAGTTCCCCCGGAGGAGGGCATGGCAATCCACTCCAGTTCTTGTCTGGAGAATTGCCCTGGACAGAGGAGCCTGGTGGGCTACAGTCCATAGGGTCGCAAAGAGTCATACACGACTGAGCGACTAAGCCCAACAATATAATATAAAGACAGATTTTATTACAAGGGAAAAACAAACAGGAGTATAGTAATACTGTTAGAAAACAAAATTCAACTGAGTAAATTTTAAAGCTTTACTGGCTTTATTCAACAATTCATGAGCCAGGCAGCATCTGAGCCAGCAGATAGGAAGGAGTTCTGAGGAGCTGTACAAGATGAAAGACGTTTATAGGGAGAAGGGAGCAGGAGCAAGGATGCTATACTAGGTAAAGAAGTGGGTTGATTACTGTAGGGTTACTTTCCTTTAGGTGCTGGCAGGTGTCTATCAGGCAGATCACCCCACTAGTGCCAATCAGGTGATTCCTGATTGACTAGTTTAAGATTCCTCTTCTGTGAGAGTCAAAACTATAATTTTATTAAGTCTCAGTCTGAGGACTTGGGGCTTAGCATAAGTAACTCCATTTTAAGTCTGCTGTCCTTTTTTTTTTCTTTAACACTGCCCTTTTGGACCTCTCTCCCACCAAATCCCCCACCACCCCGCCTCTCTAGAGCATCACAGAGTGTGGAGCTGAGCTCTTTGTGTTTCTGAGCAGGTTCCCACGAGCTGTCTGCCTTACACATGACAGTGCACATGTATCAATCCCAGCCTCCCAATTCCTCTCTGCTATGTCCATCTGTCTGTTCTCTACATCCCTGTCTCTATTCCTGCCCTGCAAATAGGTTCATCAGTACCATTTTCCTAGGCTTCACATATATGAATGAATATACAATGGCTCAGATCATAAAGAATCTGCCTGCAATGCAGGAGACCCATGTTCAATCCCCAGGTTGGGAAGATTCCCTGGAGAAGGGAATGGCAACTCACTCCAGCATTCTTGTCTGGTGAATTCCATGGACAGAGGAGCCTGGTAGGCTACAGTCCAAGGGATTGCAAAGAGTAGGACATGACTGAGTGACTAACACACACACACACACACACAAACACACTGTATTTGTGTCTTTCTGACTTACCTCACTCTGTATGACAGACTCTAGGTCCATTCACAAATGACCCAATATTGTTCTTTTCATGGCTGAGTAATATTTTATTGACCCTGATGCTGGGAAATATTGAAGGCAAAAGAAGGAGGTGGCAGAGGATGATATGGCTAGATAGCATCACCAACTCAATGGACATGAATTTGAGCAAACCCCGGGAGATAGTGGAGGACAGGGAAGACTGGTATGCTACAGTCCATGGGGTTGCAAAGAAACAGACATGACTTAGCCACTGAACAACAGCAACAAATATTCCATTGTGTATGTATACCGCATCTTCTTTATCCATTCCTCTGTCAGTGAACAGTCAGGCTGCTTCCAGGTCCTGGGCTACATTAGATAGTGCTGCAGTGAGCATTGGGTGCATACGGCTTTTTGAATTATGGTTTTCTCAGGGGATATTCCCAGTAGAGGGATTTCCGGGTCAAATGGTAGTTCTATTTTTAGTTTTTTAAGGAACTTCTATACTGTTCTCCTCGGAGAAGGCAATTGCACCCCACTCCAGTACTCTTGCCTGGAAAATCCCATGGATGGAGGAGCCTGGTAGGCTGCAGTCCATGGGGTCGCAAAGAGTCAGACACGACTGAGCGACTTCACTTTCACTTTTCACTTTCATGCATTGGAGAAGGAAATGGCAACCCACTCTAGTGTTCTTGCCTGGAGAATCCCAGGGACGGGGGAGCCTGGTGGGCTGCCGTCTATGGGGTCACACAGAGTCGGACACGACTGAAGCGACTTAGCAGCAGCAGCAGCATACTGTTCTCCATAGTGACTGTATCAATTTACATTCCCAGCAATTCTTTTGTTTTTAACAACATGTATACCTTGTATATGGGCTTTCCTGGTGGCTCGGATGGTAAAAGAATCTGCCTGCAATGCAGAAGACCTGGGTTTGATCCCTGGGTTGGGAAGATCCCCTGGAGGAGGGAAGGGCAACCCACTCCAGTATTCTTGCCCTGAGAATCCCCATGGTCAGAGGAGCCTGGTGGGCTATAGTCCATGGGGTCGAAAAGAGTTGGACACGACTGAGCAGGTAAGTACACAGCATACACATACCTTGTGTATACATGGGAGATAGCCAGAGAAACTGAGCCGCTCCCTGAGACGGCCCAGGCCTCCACTTTAAATACCAGCTTACCCTGAAGACAAAAGAAAGACGGGGGGCTGCTTAAGGGGGGGTTCCCAGGAAAGACTCAGTAAATGAGTGAGATTTGCTATGAAGATTTAAGTCAGTGCCTTCCTTATTGACCAGAGTTTTTTCTGATTTAGAGTCATCCTTGGGATTCCCTGGTGGCTCAGACGGTAAAGCATCTACCTGCAATGCAGGAGACCTAGGTTCAATCCCTGGGTCAGGAAGATCCCCTGGAGAAGGAAATGGCAACCCACTCTAGTACTCTTACCTAAAACACTCCATGGACGGAGGAGTCTGGTGGGTTACAGTTCATGGGGTCGGAAAGAGTCGGACACAACTGAGCAACTTCACTTTTTTCCTCTTCCTCGTACAGAGAAGGAGATGTCTACAAATAGAGATGTCCTTTATATAAATGTTAATGTCCTTACATAAGGGCATTACTACTCTGTTTAAGAGCTTCTCTGAGTCTGCAGTTTCTCAAAATAATCAGTTCAAAATAATCCTTATGCCAAAAAGGCATACTTTGGGGTGGCATATTCTGCTACCCTTCACCATCATGTTATACTGTTTATGAGCATAGTATGGCATATTATTATTGTTGTTTAGTCGCTAAGTCCTGTATGACTGTCTTGCATCCCTATAGACTATAGCCTGCCAGGCTCCTCTGTCCATCCATGGGATCTCCCAGGCAAGAATATTGGAGTGTCTTGCCATTTCCTCCTCTGGGGGATCTTCCTGACCCAGGGATAGAACTCTCATTCCCTGCATTGGCAAACAGATTCTTTCCCACTGAGCCACCAGAGAAGCCCCTTCTTGTTGCTTAAATGTTTACTGCATAACTATGAGTTCCTTAAAACAAACGCCTAATACAAACAGAGCTCAATAAATGCATGCTGAACGTTTTACTGCCTTGGACTTTTCACTTCTGAAATTCCCTGCCCCCGCAATACCCAGCTCCCACCCCACAATTACATTGATCACCAGAAAAAACGTTTTAGAGAAAAACATCTTAAGATCTTCACAAATCACCAAATTCACAATATAAGAAGAAATATCGGCACGGTATGGGGCTGTCTTTCAAACGTCACGTCCCGCTAGCCATGCTTTCCTGGGTAAACTGTCATATCACACATTGATGACTGACTTTTTTCCCTACTCCTTGATGGCCACTTTTCGCAGTGAAATAACGGTTTTAGTCTCAGGAGACTCGCCCCATATGTGCCGCAGAGTCAAGCGGTGATGAGGGGAGAGCCGGGCTCCCTTATTCCATTCCAAGGACAGCAAGATTCAAATTCTCTCCCCAGCAAAGCATTAACCTGTCACTTACTAATCCCTGGGCTGCTTGCCCAGAGTCAAGACCAGGAAACCCCACACCAGGTGTCACTGATGTTATATGTGGGCCATTCCTTCCCCAAGGCCAGGCTCAACCCTCTTTTGGGCCACTAGCAAAATCTCTTATTTTAATCCTGAGTTTTCTAACATTTCCAGGCTTATGTCTTAACCCAGTCAGTATATCACTTTTAATGTAAATTTTTCCTAGTTACAAAACCAAAACTATCATAGAAGACTCAGAAAAGTGCCCCAAAAGAAAAACAAGAGATCACCAGTAATTTCTCCATGTAAGGACGATATTGCTGGTGTTTTTGCACAAAGTCTACTAGTCTTTTCCCTCCTCCTATTCTGTAGCTTTAGAAAAAGAATTTTCCTTCAAATGTCCTCATGTTTAAGATAAGGGGAAGAAAAGTTCCTTCTGTTATTCTTTCCAGAAAGAACCCAATAATTCCTATTATGTAGACTCTTTCAAAGAAACAGTCTGTTCAAAACTGTTGCTGAGCCATCTGTTGCTATAGCGATGCTTGGCCCTAGAGTGCAGTAAACAAGCATCCTGATCCAGCCTCTAAACAGAAGCCACCATTATTGCCCCCAGAGCTTTCCAGAGGGCCTCATTTTGCCAAAGGTATTCATTTAAATTAGCAGCTCCCTTCTTAGTCGCTACTATTTATTTTGCTTCATACCATGCCTTGCCAGGGCGCTGAAAATGCAGTGAGGACAATACATCTAGATGTGGAAGGTTGGTGGCAACTCCCCTTTGGTGGGCAGCCTTTGGGGATCTAAGGCACATGCAGAGTCTTTTCTTCTGGTGCTGTCTTGGCTGGGCACACCGTCCACCGTCTTAAATGCATGCCACCCAGGGCAAAGCAAGGTAGGCTTCAGGCTTACAGGTTCAATTTAACTATATCGAAAGTTCTTATGATACCTTATTTAACCAACCCCATGTAACTTTATTTGAACTAAACATATTGAGACAATCTCACATAGAACATGTTGGAAAGCTCTTTGGAATGTTATGTACAGCTGCAAAATATTACAGCTGAAGGGATGCAGATTGGTGATGGGGAAGATATTCAAAGTAGAAAGCATACATTATTTCATTTGATTATGACAACAAATTCTATAAGGACAGGCAGTATCTTTTCTTCCCTCTTTTAAAGATGTGGAAGCAGAGGCTTAGAAAGAGTAAATGATTTGCCCAAGATCCCGGAGCAGAAAGTGGTAGAGTTGGTTTCAAACCGATGCTGTCTACCTTGGAGTCTGCTCTCTTGGCCCTTGTGACATTGCCTTGAAGGGTAGGAATAGATATGTATGGAGTTCCTATTCTTCGCACAAAACACTAGAGGTTTTACATGTTCCATTTAAACGTCATGATTGGCCTGGGTAGACACTGTCATACCTGGTTGCCAGACAGTGAAGCTGAGGCCCAGATATATGGTGCGGCCAAGGTTGTCAAGCCAGTAGTAGAGTGAAACTTGAACTCATGCTACCTGGCTTCAAATCCTGGGCTTCTTCTGTACAGCCTTGCCTGGTACCTAAAAGCCAGTAAGACTACCGCCCTCCATATACAAATGAGGAAACTGAGGCCTGGAAATACAGTGTCCTGCCCAAGGTCATTCATTGTTCAAGGTCCAGAGACCACCTCCCTCTGGCTTGACAAGAGCTCCTTTGCTGGTCTGATATGCAAAACACTTTTTAAATTGGCCAAATCCCAGGTGACTCCCAAGCAACTGCACTTGAAGAGTGGTTTATTACAGGATTGCAACGAAGCTGTGAGCTATTTCTGCTCTGCGCTTGGTCATCTCTTCCCCTCACCTGCCTTTGTCAAGCCTCACATTCATGGAGATTCATCTTGGAAGGGAAGCATCTAAGTGGTTCCTCCAAATGAAGTTTCTGATATCAGGTCCTATGTATTATCCCTGCTCCCTCTCTGCTGGGTCATCGAAGGTGGTGGTGTCGTTTCTGCTCCCAAAGATCACATCTCCTATTGATCGTGCTCTCAAATGATGTCTTGTTCCAGGTTCTGGTAACTGCCTTCTCCCCGTACCACTTCAGGCTGTGGACCGAAATGGTGCCACACTGGTTTTAGCCACGGTGTTAATATCCCACAGCTTTCTTCTTCATCCAATCCTGCCCATGTCTTTGTAACTGTCTCTCCCCTTATCACCCACTTTGAGTGTCTCCCACCTGGACTCTGACTGATTCACTCACCCAGTTATTCTCTGACTCATCCTCCACTTTATTTCCTTCCCCAGATTTACCACAATCAGTCATTGTTTCGCATATCATGAATTTGCTCTCAATGTTTTTCTCCCTTCTACAATATCAGCTTCAAGAAGACCAAGACTTTATTGATTTACCATCAAATAGTTTCTCCTAACATCAGGATGGCCATCTTCTCAGCCCAACTGTCAGCTTTGCAGGGAGTTTTCAAGGAAACCTCTGGAATGATTGGTTGCAACTGAGGGTGATGTTGGTGACCACTTCCATTGAAAGGTCCACTCTGAGAGTCTTTTTTTAGGTGAGAGCAAAGGTGGCATTTCAGAGCTCTGTCTGACCCTGATTGCTTCTTTGGATTTGTCCTGGATGATTCCTACTGCCATGATGCTGACTGTCAGGAGCATAGATATCATTGTGCCAAGATCAAATTACTCTCGACCAAGGTGAGTCTACCTGGTATGTGCACTGAATAGGGCTGAGGTGCTGTGGCAATGCCTCTAGAAAAGGAAATCCACCCGTGCGGAACATGATCTGCCTTCAGCTGCTGTCTTTGGATATTCATTGTCTGGCTGAGCCCTGTTGGAGGAATCACATGAAAAGAAATGAAAACCTCACCCACGAGTCCATCCAGTGATCCATCCAAGGCCATTCAGGAAGGGCCATAGGACCTCCATTTATTGGTGCCAGAAGGAGGACTCCCACTTCAGACACACTGTGACCAGCACTCCCAGCATCAGGCAATCCAGAGACTTCCTCAGCTGTTTTCCGAGGATAGTCTAGCCTCCACTTCACTGGTCAAGGCTTGCAGTCTCTCATCAGCATGAGAGACAGGCCATGTTGAGTTTGAGAGTTTAGGCCCTGGAGTCTGGTAACCTGGTTCAAATTTTGGATTCTCCATTTACTAGCTCTGGGACTCTAAGCAACTCACTTAACTTTCCTGGACCTCAGTTTTTTCATCTGTATAATGGGAATACCATCAGCCTTCTGAATATACACATGTGGAACCCACAGTTAGGGAGGACCAATTGTACTATACCTTTTTATATAAGAGACTTGAACATCTTTGGATTTCAGTATCTGCAGGGGTTTCTGGGACCAATCCTTCCTGGATACCAGGGGAAGACTGTACTCAAACCTACATCCTAGGGTCATGGGGAAGATTAAACCAAACAAGATAAACAGGTAAGGCACTGGGTGCATGCTCAATGAAGTGCTACTCTAGCAATTTTAAGGAAATATCAGATTTTCCTTTGAGAGGTCTGCTGGGTAATTTTTAAACAGCCCAGTTTTACAGCCCTTACACCCCTTCTGTATCATCTTTCCTTTGCATTTCACTGTTTCCCTAAAGCAGTCATTTAGGTTGCTTTCTAGTTCTACTTCAACCCAACATTTAAAAAGCTTCCTTATCACTGCTTTTGAACCCCAGCCCCTGGCCACCAGTGGCCCAGCTAAGGAAAATGTGTTAGTGATACAGAATATTTCCCCAACAGCCCTCCCAGTCCTACCCTGGGGCTCTTGAACCTCTCACGGCACCCACCAGGTCCCTCCTCTCCCACTCCACTATCCTGGCAGTGTGGGTGAGCCCACGCCATGTGAATGAGTGGGAGGAAGTACAGGCTCTGTGCTGGAATCTTGTGTCTATCATTTATTTAGCTGTGTGAATTCCGAGACTCTAAGGAATTGCCCTGTGCCCCAGTATTCTCATTTGTAAATGTAGTGTGAAAAACATTTGTACCCAGGGCTTGGAAATGGAAGTCATTTCTATTAAACTTAGGATTTTCTTTTCTTTTCTGGAGGAACTCTTAATACACCTGGGATGATTAAATGAATATTTCTAATACCTGAGATTGCACCAAATGGTATCAAGTACAGGCCAATCATGCTGGTTAAAGTGATTGCATTTCTTCTTTTTTATCTAACTATAGATGGCTGCCTTTGACTTAAGAATTGATCTAATCAGATGCTTTCCTCCCTCCCTCCCTTCCTTCTCTCCTTTTGGTGGAGGGATGATGTGGAAGTTGGCAATCAGGTGGGCAGACCATGGCAGTTCTTACACTGAGAGCTGCCCAGGTCTACTTTACCATACTCAAAAGAGCAATGACCGTGGCAACTGCTGTTGCTATTTAGGGTCTGCTCAGCGAAGTTCTTACTGCTCATCTCTTCACCAAAGCTGAGAAAGCCTCCAAGACCTGCGTCTGCTTGCCAGCCTTGCTTCTCAGCCCTTTGGCCCATCTGCCCTATACGCTGCCATTCCCCAGACTCTTCAGATTGTTCTCCATGGCACTGTCTCTGCCCTTGATGCCCCCTGGAGGAATGTTGCTTATCTTTCCAGAGACAGATGGATAGCTCCCTGAGCCTGTAAGCAGTGCTTCTCAAAGGACAGCCTTTGACAGGTACCACTTTGCAAGCAGTAACTGGTCCACAAGAAGACAAGTACAAAAAATAGCAATATGACAGGGCAATTTTAAGTCTGTTGAATCTGGTAATACTAAGTTTATGTTGTAATTGTGTCTATCTTTGCTTTTTACAAAAGTGTTGGTATATGAGGGAGCAGGGAAATAAAACAGAATTTTTCTTTCCTGCAGCTAGTGTGATAAGCTCTGATCCAGACTAACATGCTTAACTCTTAACTTGGCTTGATTTCCTGTGACCACCCACCTCCACCTTGCCCAGCCTCACCTTCCTCCCCATTTCTCCTTTTCCCAACCTTCCCATTCCCAGCTGCTTCCCTGCCTTGAATCTTCCGATGTATTCTATCTTCTGCCTGGTAGCTCTTGCACCCTCTCTCTGTTTGGCCTCTGCTTCCGGACTTCTGGGGGCAGCTCAAACGTGACTTCCTCAGCCATGCCTCCCAATATGCTGCAATCTCACTTAGGGCACCCCTCGTACTTCTGTGACACCTGCTTTTCCTCTTTCTTTCTAGCACCTGATCCCAACTGGGGAGTTTGCTGGGAGTTCCATTGTTTAGGAATGTGATATCCCATCCCTATGAAGCAAGTAACATCATACTAGTTGTCCATTATCTACCTGGTTTTCAGTAAAATGCCTGGCACATAGTATATGCTCAGTAAACATTGTCTGGCTCTTTGGATGACTGAGTAAATGAATGCTCAAGAGAACTCAAAGATCACTAACTATTTTAGTGAATTACCTACTTGCCCTTGGGCAGAGTTGTTCATTTCATCTTCCTACATCACTCTTATGCCTTAATAAACTTTTTTTTTAAAAAGCAGCATTTCTTCTAACATATACGCTCAAAAAGCAGGGCTTTAGGATCGGGGAGAAAGGAGTTTAACTCCTACCTCTTCCACCAGTCAGCTGCACAACCATAGGCTAGTCATTTGAGCTCAGTGCAAACTCAGTTTTTCTCATCTGAAAAGTGGGAACATAAACACTTACCTCACGGGATTGTTAGATAACTAGATGAGATGGTGCAGTTAAAATCACTGAGCGGAGTGGCACAGGGTGGACGCCCAATCAGCACGAGCTCTTCTCTCTTCTCGTTCCCCTCCTTACTTGGTCATGACTCCATGAGGGGCACACGCTGCGGTTATTCATCGTGCTGCCACTGGGACCTGGGACACAGTGGGCACTAAACACAAATGTACGGAGTGCATAAAGAGCTATTAAATTATTATTAAATTGCTATGGCAACCCACTCCAGTGTTCTTGCCTGGAGAATCCCAGGATGGTAGAGCCTGGTGGGCTGCCATCTATGGGGTCGCACAGAGTCCGACACAACTGAAGCGACTTAGCAGCAGCAAACTGTTAAACATAAAAGGCTTCCCTGAGGCTCAGATGGTAAAAAAGCTGCCTGCAATGCGAGAAACCCAGGTTCTATCCCTGTGTTGGGAAGATCCCCTGGAGAAAGGAATGGCAACCCACTCCAGTATTCTTGCCTGCAGAATCCCATGGACAGGAGAGCCTGATGAGCTATAGTCCCTGGGGTCGCAAAGAGTCGGACACGACTGAGCGACTGACACTTTCATTTTCATAAACATCAGATAATTGTACCGAATGATCAATATTTTCAGTTTTTTAATATGCAAAGTGGAGATAATAGCCTTTATTTTTGAGACAATTAAACAAAATAATCTATGTATGTGCATAACCTATGAGGTGTTCAATAACTGGTCGTTGATAGTACTATAATTATTAATAGATCATTTTGTATCCCCAAATCCTCAGCCCAAGTGCATCTGAAATAAAGCAAGCAAGCCAACAAATAAAAGCAGTGGACAGTGGTTTGGCTGCACGTCTTTCCAGAAATGTTGTGAGTAAATAACCCACCCCCACCCCACTAGGAGCACAGCTCAGGTCAAAAGGTCAAAAGCAAATTGGCTTGTAATCAGGAGTGACGGCAGGGGGTGCTATTTCCTTATAAAGAGATGGCCAACTGCGTGCAGCTTTGATGCAGAACTTGACAGTTCAGGAAGTCAGGAGCAGGAAGTTCCTTGGAGCTGGAATCCTGTCGGTTCTGAACAGAAATCTGTTGACTGATACTCCCAAATCCGGGGCCCTGAATGTTAGCCCCTCTGGCGGCTTGGGGACTGTGGGCTGGCCCCATGCCCTCTCTTGTATCACCAGCTTAAAGCAGGGCGTCAGTGTATGGGTGAAACAGAGAAGCAGAGGGCCAGGCGCCTCACACCTCGGGGGGCCCTCCCCACTGTGTTTGGCTTGCGCTTCTCTCACCAGGCCACACAGGGGTGGGTGGAGAGAAGGAGCAGACCTGAGGCTGCTGGGGGCTGCCCTTTTCGAATTCTTGCTTGCACAAAGGCCCCACGTGAGCTCACAGCAGCCTTTTAAAGCACACAGTTGTTCATCAGGGTGACTTTCTCTCGGGTGGAAGTGATTTCCCAGTTGCAACAAGGCTTAGCCTTGGCCCTGTCCCTAAAGTCGCTAATAACTTGAAGGAAGATGTAGAAGGCTTATGTATCAGATCCAGTGATACACAGCATCTGGTTATCCTCTCCAATCTCAAACCATGCTATCTCTTCCAGAAGCCTTCCCTGGCCCCTTTGCCCAGTCTAATAGCCCCTCTATGCACTCAGCATCACTATTCTCCACCATCACACTCAGCCCATTGAATTGTCATCAGCTGCTTAACTGCCTGTTTCTTCCTTTGGACTCTGCCAGAGAGTCTCTTAGGCTGCAAGGAGATCAAATCAGTCAATCTTAAAGGAAATCAACCCAGAATATTCGTCAGAAGAACTGTTGGTGAAGCTGAAGCTCTAATACTTTGGCCACCTGATGCGAAGAGCTAACTTATTGGAAAAGACTCTGATGCTGGGAAAGGCTGAAGGCAAAAGGAGAAGGGGGTGTCAGAGGATGAGATGGTTATATAACATCACCAACTCAGTGGACATGAATTTGAGCAAAGTCTGGGAGATAATGGAGGAGAGAGGAGCCTGGCGTGCTATAGTCCATGGGGTTGCAAAGAGTTGGACACGACTTAGTGACTGAACAACAACAGAGATTATCAAGGGCAGAGACAAGTCACTCATTTCTGTGCCCCTAGCACAGGGCTTGGCTCAGAACAGGTGCTCAGGGAATATATGATGAATGAACGAAAACAAGACTTGGGAAAATTCAGCTAATAGACTGGATAATAAATAAGGACCTAGGAAAAGATGATTCTCAATGGAAGGAGTTGCTGAAAGAACTAAATTTATTCAGATTAACTGTAAAGATCTGTTCCTAGTCTTAAGACATAAACCGCATAGGGAATGGATGGACGAGTGCTGGCTTGATAGAACCCATGTGTGTATGTGGTAGGGGATGGAGGGGCAGAGACAGAACTAGGGTGAAGAGGGGAGATGTTAAGAGACTAGAGGTGGAGTCTTAGAATTAACAGTATGGTGTGCAGAGCTCGGAAATGGCAACCTTTTCCATTGTCTGTTCGGGTTTGACCACATCTGGAGTTCAGGGATATGAAAGAGGGAGTTACTTTCTGGGCAGGGGGTAGGATGAGGCAAGAGAGGTGCCCAGGGTGCAAATATAAAGTGGTCCTCACTCCCAGACTCATGCTAGTGCAGAATGGGCACCTGGGAGCCAGGGTTTCTTCAGTGTCGCAACTGGGCATCTCTTATCTTCATGCTGGTCTTGACCCTGGGGGCCATCAAGAAGGCTCTGGGAAGTAAAGATGGTTGAACATGCAAGGGATGTTTACCCTGGAGAAGAGAAAACTTCATGGAGATCCAGTCTCAATAAATAGCTTCTCCTGAACAGCAGAATGAATCGGCCATACCCATGCTACGCCTTCCCTTAACCATAACCCTACTGCCACTATCATACCTAGAAATTTAACTATTAGCCCTTAAATTGAATCTCATTTAAAATGATAGCCCTCATGTTCAATTTTCAAGGTAATTCCTCTTAACTTTCGTATTCTATTCTCATAATCTAATTTTCATATTTTGTTGTGTGAGGCAATAAACACTAACAATATATGCCAGTTGCCATGCAGTGGACTTCACACATCTTACTCACCTAATACTTGCAACACACCACGAAGTAAGGGACATTATCCTCACTTCATAGACAGAAAAACTTAAGCCTAGAAACACAAAATCACTAGCTTATGAATAGAAGCTCATACAGAATCATGTAAGTCACGTAGTTCTGGGCCTTGTACTGCTCCTTCTGTGGTTCAGAAAGAATGGGCCATATGGAGAGAGTAGATAAGATATGCAAATATGTTTTGAGATCTTTAAAATGCCCTTTAAATGTATAATACTTGTTGCTGGTTATTATGAGTAGTGCTAACTTATTATATACTTAAACAACTCCTCATAAAATAAATTACCTTTGACTTGAATATAACCGGTCTTTTTAAAAAAATCTTTTTAGTTGGAAATAACAAAAATTTACCTCCTAGCTTAGAGAAAAGCCTGTGTTCATTTTTTGCCTCCTCTATAGAGGACTTAAAACTCAAAGACCTTAGTGGAATCAATTTTAGGTATTCACCAGAGAGGGTTGCAAACTGTTTATCAAATTCTCATTGATTTTTCCCCCATAGGAATTGCCAGCTATACAGGCAGAACAAAAAGGATTCTCTTCCTGCCTCTTTCCTGCACTCCTGAGCAGGTATCTTTGAAACAAAAATGCAGAAATAAATACAAGCATCCATAGTCTCCAAGGCTCTGAGGTTACAATCTATAATTTTCTCTCTTGTTTGAGTTGACCACAAAGTACTGGTATTCACTTTATTTAACAAACACTTAGTATGAGGCCCTGTTCAAAGCCCTTTACAAATACCTAGTCATTTAATCCTCTTATGAAACCCTCTGAGATAGAATCTCTGATTAGCATTCATTTTACAGATGAAGAAGGTGAGGCACAGAAGAAAGATATTTTTTGCCTCTGGTGATTGTTGTTCAGTTGCTCAGTTGTGTCCAACTCTTTGCGACCTCATGGAGTGCAGGCCTCCAGGCCTCCCTGTCCTTTACCACCTCCCAGAGTTTGCTCAAACTCATGTCCGTTGAATTGGTGATGCCATCCAACCATCTCAACCTCTGTCATCCCCTTCTCCTCCTGCCTTTCCCAGCATCAGGGCTTTTTCCAATGAGTTGGCTTCTCGCATCAAGGGGCCAAATTATTGGAGCTTCAGCTTCAGCATCAGCTTTTCCATTGAATATTCAGGATTGATTTTCTTTAGGACTGACAAGTTTGATCTTGCTTTCCAAGGGACTCATGCCTAACCATGATGCATTGTTGCCTTTTCAACCTCAGCCTCTCCAGCTGCAACATTCATGCTCACAGGACTAAAGTCTCTTGAGCTGGTAGTCCATTTTTTATTACTAAATGTATCTGAAAAAATGTACCAACAACAACCAAGAATTACCTTGCCTGTCTCAAGGTTTCAGATCAGATTTAGCAGAACACATCTGTCTTGGAGGGGGACACCAGAGACCAGGAATTTGAAGCAAGTGTTTTATTTTTCCCTAGTTAAGTCTGAGTTTGACAAAAGAAACAGAAATCTTGTTTGCAAATGTAGATCCAGTTTGAGGCAAAGCCCCCAGATGCTGTAGTACCTCCAACATCTGGATAAAGAGTCAATTACAGTTCTGGGTGTTTAGCCTGGTTTCCATGGCAGCAGTCAGCTAAATGGCTTTGTCTGCTTCTTTTACTTTTAATAGAGCTTTAACAATAATGATCATGATAATACTTCTAATAACATTACAAGTCACAATCATAGTGACCAATACTTACCCAATGTTTGCTAGGGTCAGGACTGTGATAACTAGCTCTATGGGCTATGGGTCTAATGTTTGATGCTCAGAACAGAACTGCGAGACAGAGGTGATTCTGATGTGCAATTTACAGATGAGAGAACAGATCTAGAGAAGTTAGTTTCCTCACTTAAAAGCACAAAGAGTTGCAGATTTGAGTTCCCAAACAAGGTCTGCTTGACCAGGGCCTGAGTTAGTGTTCCAAACTGCTTCTCACATTATAGAATCATGTGTGTGAGCTTGCTAAGTCACTTCAGTTGTGTCTGACTCTTTGTGACCTATAGGCCATAGCCTGCTGGTCTCCTCTGTCCATGGGGTTCTCCAGGCAAGAATCCTGGGGTGGGTTGCTGTGTCCTCCTCTAGGGGATCTTCTCAACTCAGGGACTGAACCTGTGTCTCTTATGTTTACCTGCATTGGCAGGTGGGTTCTTTACTACTAGTGCTACCTGGGAAGCCCATAAAATCTTGACCTTAATTCCAAACCCTCATCCTGCACATGGAAATTCAGTTTAAGATTATTCTCAGAACTTCCCTCGTGGTTCAGTGGTTAAGAATCCACCAGCCAATGCTGGGGACACAGGTTCGATCCCTGATCCTGGAAGACCTCACATGGTGCAGGCCCACTAAGCCTATGCACCACAATTACTGAGCCCACATTCTAGGGCCCATGAGCTGCAACTGTTGAAGCCGGCACAGCCTAGAGCCCATGCTCTGCAGCAAGACAAGCCACTGCCATGGGAAGCCCGCCTGCTACAGCTAGAGAAAGCACACATGCCACGACGAAGACCCAGCACAGCCGAAAATAAAGATATAAGTAAACAAAAGAAAACATGTAAAAAGGATGATTCTTTAGTTTTCCTTCCTTTATTTGTGTGTGCTTAATCTCTCAGTCATGTCCAACTCTTTGTGACACCATGGACTGTAGCCCACCAGACTCCTCTGTCCTCAGCATTTTCCAGGCAAGAATATTGGAGTGGATTGCCATTTCCTACTCCAGGGGATCTTCCTGGAGTAGACCAACCCAGGGATCAAACCTGTATCTCTTACATCTTCTGCATTGGCAGGCAGATTCTTTACCACTGTGCCATCTGGAAAGTTTCGTTTATTTACTCAAAGACAAAATATTTCCTGAGTCATTACTCTGCACTAAACTGGGGGAAGAAA
This sequence comes from Giraffa tippelskirchi, assembly GCF_054371585.1. NCBI lineage: Eukaryota > Metazoa > Chordata > Mammalia > Artiodactyla > Giraffidae > Giraffa > Giraffa tippelskirchi. The sequence continues at coordinate 115,877,288 of NC_137282.1, forward strand.
GCTTAGCTTAGGCCACTAAGTGGGGGAAGAAAACATATCCCCTGCTTCATGGGACTATAAAGAGCTAATAAAGGGTGAGAGATGGGCTTTAACCAAGAGATTAATAGGTAACAAAACAAAGTTAACACCTTGGTGTCTGGAGACCCTGAAGGAGTCTCTGGTCTAGAATTCAGGGAAGGCTTCCTGGGGGAAGTGATATCTAGGCTGGGACAAAAACAACAAACCAGAGCTTTTCAGGAAAATTGGAGTTAGGACAAGGGGCAGTCTGGGCATGGGAAAGAGCATTTGCCCAAGTGTGAGAAAAATCACACTTTCAGGTCTGTGGAAGAAACTTAGCATGATCTGAACTGGGGTGAAGGAGGAGGCAGTAAGACACTAGAAACTAGAAACTTAAGGATTGATTTTTCAGGAGCCTATATGCTCTGTAAGAGCTAATGCTTGATTCCTGGGGTGGTGGAAAGCCTCCCAAAGGGGGATTCTCATGAGCCGTCAGTCACAGAGGTCAGCCTTTACCTACTCACCGCTGTCTGACAGTGGGACTGGCCATGTGACAAGGAGATGACCCCCAGAATGCTTAGAGGTGGAAATGACTGCACATGGAGAGTTGCCAGTGATTTCTAAACCCCCTGTGGTTACTCAGAAGCCAGCTGATATCCTATGGCTGGGAACTACTCATAAGACCTTTCTAGAGATCTTCTCCAGAAAATGAAGATTACAGCCTCAGCACGTAAGAGCCGTGCCTAGGACACTGAGCAAAGATTAGGAAGTCAGCTCTGCCTCTTGAGACGGATGTAAGCTTGGGTATTAATTGCCATCTAGTTTCTTCTGCTATTAAAGCAAACTGTTCACTTATTTGAATGACTGCACTTTTATAGATGAGAAGAGTTTTGGCCTTGGGTTCAAACATGTCTCAGTTCAAACCTCAGTTTTGTTGCTTATTTGCTGAGGGCCTTGGGGCCGGTTACAACAATCTCTGTTCCCAGGTTTCTGGGTCTCTAAAATGAAGGGAGTAAGAGTACCTACCTTTTATGATGTTGGGGACTATTTACTTGGTTAGGTGAGGCAACACACAGAGTGCTTATCCCCATACCCGGCATGTAGCACTCAGCAAATGATGGTTCGTATTAACAGTTCCTTGGGCGAACTCTTGGAGACAGTGGGGGCAGGGAGGCCTGGCATGCTGCAGTCCATGGGCTCGCAAAGAGCTGGACACAACTTAGTGACTGAACAGAGACAACATTAACATTTCCAGTTCAGTCTCCTTAAGATCTGAATAACAAGTAACTCCTCCGTCTTCTCCTCCAATTTAAAAATTTGACATGTAAAGCTGAAGGAATGAATTAGTAATGGTGGAATTTCAGACAGAGAGGAAGAATTAGGACACAGAAAACAGTTGAAAATCCATGGAGGAGGACTCTGGAAAAACTCACAAGGTTTTGTGACATCTGGCAATTCTCTTTCTCTCTGCTTTTATATTTGGAGATAATTTCAAACTTGTAGACAAGTAAATAAACCTATTCATCTACTGTTAACATTGTGCCTCATTTGCTTTTTCTGTCTGTATGCATGCATGTGCACACACACAAATGTGCATGTACTCACATATAATTTTTTTTTCTGAACCATATAAACAAACTGCATATATCATAGCCTTTCATCATTGAATACTGTACTGGGTGTTTTCTAAGGATGGAGATATTCTCTTACATGGTCATAACAGAGTCACCAACATTGTAAATTCAAGATTGAATTTTTATCTGATCTACCATCCACGTTTCAATTTTGTCAGTTCACCACAAAATAGTACTTTTCTCTCAGTACAGTTTCCAGCCTTTGCATCTGTTTGTCGTATCTCTTTGGTCTCTTTTAATATGGAACATTTCCATCTTTCCCTCACTTGACATAAGCCTCTCTGAAAAGAAAAAAGGGAGGATGTTTATGCCAATCAGAGATAACAGGGTTTGAACCCCAACTTTTCATGTAGGAGCTGAGTGACCCGGGCAAGCTATTCCTCTGCCCTGAATTTCAGTCTTCTCATCGGCTTGATGGGAATAGTAATTCTATGTGGTGAGAATTCAGTGAAATGATCTGTGCTCCTGGGCCTCTAACAAGGAGCCTGGAAGCTAGTAAATGATCAGCACATGAGATTAATGCAACAAACATAATGTAATCAGTAATGCATTAGTAATTAACGTGTGATCATTTCCAGCTCTAACACCTTCTTGCTATGTGACCTTGAAGAATTTGCTTTGCCTCTCAGAGACTGCATATCCTAGGCTGCAAGACTGCGTCTTCTAACATCTTCCTCCTGGGACCGAAGGAGACAACACAGGTGAAGTATCCAGCTCAAGGCTGGTGCTCAAGGTGTTCTGTTAATGCTGGTAACTTTTCTCCTTGCAAATGCCCACTAGTCTTCTATCAGCAAATAGAAACCTCCACCTCCGTTTCCCTCATCAGCACTCCTTTCATGCAGAGTCCTCCAAAGGCAAGTATGGAAATTAACTTTGTGGAAATTGACTCCAAGTCCTTATAGCAGGAGGCATCCTGTGAGATGCTCTGAATCCCCCAAGATTCCCACTGTTTGAAGGTGAAATTGGAGGGCATTCCCCGGCGGCCTGGTGGTTAGGACTCGGCACTTTCAATGCTGTGACCTGGGTTCAGCTCCTTTGCTGGGAACTAAGATTTCGCTATGTGGCTTGGCCAAGCTTGAAAAAGAGAGAAAGGAAGGGAGAAAGCGAGGGATGGAGGGAGGAAGAAGGAAAGAAAGAGAGCAAAAGAAAGAAGAAACTGGAGACCTCGCCTCCCAACACAGCTTTTTCTCTGAGTGTATTTTGGAACACTCTTCTCTGTTGGTCAAACAAACCGCTGTTGTGGGTGTGTGGGTGCAGTGGGAGTTTGGGGCGGCGGTGCGCCCAGAGTGGTGTGATTCATTGTTGATTAAAATTAGAGTCTGGGGCTCCTTGTGACTTTCCTGTCATCATGGAAACTGACGGATGACTGCCCAGAACAGCTCCCCAGGGCTGCCTGGGAGGCCGAGCACTGAGTTAAGAGCATTTAATCCTAGGAACAGGGCTGGCTCCCTGCGAGCAGGTCTCTGTCGGTGTCCCCTCCTTGGGGAGGCTTCTTCTGGCCTCAGCTCTCATTTCACCCCCACCAAGCTCCCCAGTGTGACACCCCCTGTTTCACTGTCTTCTGATACTTCACAGCATCTGATGGCTGGTCTGGTTTATCTGCTTCCCTGGCTAAGATATAAGTCCCAGATATCGGAGAGTGTGTCTGTGCTCCTCTCCACCACCAAGTCCCCAGCCCGTGACACAGTGTCCCAGTGTTATGGTCGCCAGTATTTGTTGTTGCCTGACTAAATGAGCCCCCTCCACTCTGACCTCCCCGTGATGATGGGCTCCAGTGACAGCAGACTAACGGAGCTCACCATGCTTTGGGCTCTGTCTTGACTTTGGAGAGCGTAGTGGAAGGTCAAGAGGGGATGTGTGAGAGATGAGTCAGGACTGAGTTAAGAGCATTTAATCCCTGGGAGATCAACTTGCTCCCTGAGGTGGGGTTTCCTCCCCTCCTTCTTTAATTGGAGTCGACTGTCATGACCCCTTCAACCCACCTGGGATGCAAAAACCCTGGAGATGGCCAAGAGTGCTTTACTGAATCATCTTCTCAAACACGAAGACCTTCCTTGTCCAAATGAGCTGCGAGTAAAAAATAGGAGTTGTTGCATGCAAAATGAGGTCACTAATTTGATTGCTCAGACTCATGGAACTCACCCGGTGGGTAGGACAGATAGGGAGTGTGGTGGGCTGGAAAAGGCACAATCACTACACTTTCAATCTCTCATTTTATATCCTGCAGGATGTGAAACTAGGGCTTAGGGTCCAAATCCTAGTCAAGCTCCATAACATCTGTATGACCTGGACAGATGCTTTTCCTCTCTGGATCCTCACTTTGCTCATCTATGAGTTGGAACCATAACTCCTACCTCACCTGGGAGGAGTGAGTGATGTGCCCTTGTTGGGGGACCCAGAACAGGCTGAGGTAGTGGGTGCTCAGGCAGGTTAGGGTAACGTTCAGGATCATGGCCTCTGGAGTCAAACCTAAATGTGTGTGTCTTAGTTTTCCCTCTTGCAAGTTGGGTGACCATGGATAGTGCACTTTATTTCTCTCAAACCTGTTTTCTCATCTGTAAAGTGGATCTAATGATTCCTGCATATTTCCTTGAGCCATTGGTGGAATCGACTAGAATCACCTAGAATAATAGGTGGGGGAGCCTGGTGGGCTGCTGTCTATGGGGTCGCACAGAGTCGGACATGACTGAAGCAACTTAGCAGCAGCAGCAGCAGCATTACTATGGAAAGCTTTATAAATGTATATCCTTCCTTCTCAGATGGAAATGAAACTACCATGGTGACCAGGTCTCATGGGACACCCAAATCCTTAAATAAAATAGTGGATTTATTTTTCAACCAAATCCAAGAAAAAAATTGATCTCAGAGGTCCATAATGTATGCAACAAAAGGGTTGATGGAAGGATCTTTAGCATTTGGGAAAGTGAGGATGAAGTTTCTAGAGATGCATTCCAGAGAGAAGACAGAGTTACGCCCCCATCTGCACTGCGGCATCCCCTCCTTACAGCCTCCCTTGGCCCAGAGCATCAGCCCTGTTCACAGCCTCTGTCACATCCCGCTTCCATTCCTCAGGAAGCCGTTTCAGCGACTCTTCAGACACCTTGTCCTGAGATGCGCTCTTCGGGTATGGCCGACCCCAGAGGCCTTTTCCTGATGAGGGAATCTGAGCTTCATGGCTCATGTGTGGACAAGGCAGGTGGCCTGTGACTCAAAGAGGCTGGAAGTGACCTTCTCCAACTCGACTCCATGGGTTTGTTTGCAAGAACACAGACACGCGCGGCCACTGACAATAGGTGTTCCGGCATCATATACGGGGCATATTTTGCTCAGAAACATGTCCTGTTAGTTGTTGAAACCTTTTTTGCATTCCCTGAAACAAATGACACTGCTGCGTATTTTCTTTTGGGGGGCTGTAAATAAAAATCTTTTATGTTGACAATGATAATATTATATTCGACAATCTATTTGCATTTCTTGATTCTGTGGATTTTATTGCTCAGTATAAATCCCCAGGCTGAGGCACATTAAGCTTCACTCTGGGAGAAACACTGCATTTTATCATAGGGCTGGACAGCTACGTGCGTGGAATGTCACCTGCGGGGACGAGGGTTTGCCCTGATGTGTGTGGGATAAATACGCATAGAGAGGGAAAAATGCATACATGTGCACGGGATTTGGCGTGTGTACACGAAATCTTTGGATTATCTTTGGATTCTCAGTCAAGATGGATTTCCAAGACGGAGCCGGTCTGAGCACAAGCCTCTTTTGTGTGCTGCATATGGCGCCATCCCATCAGTCAGGTCCTCAGGAAAACGATCTTGCCTGCTTTGGCCCTGGCCAGAAATCTTTGGCCCACGTGGTGGGCAGAAAATTCAATTGAGGACAAAGAAGTATCTCAGAGACTCACAGAGGAGTGGAGTCGCTCGCCACTTTCCTGCAGGTGTTCTGAATACTTCTGAGCATAGAAGCATCTTCTCCCAACAGGCAAGTCAGTAACTGCTGAGAAAAATCTTGCCACAAGCTTGAGCCAGGGTTAATATCAACCATCAACTGTCCACTGAGCACTGACTATGTGCCGTGCATTGTGCTAAGCACACTGTCATTTAATCTTTACAACAATCTGATATGAGGTAGGTGCTATAATTATCCCCATTTTATAGATGGGGAAACTGAGATCCCATGTTCCACAGCTGGTAATTTGCTGAGCAGAGATTCAACCCTTGTGCAGTGAGGCTCCAGCTGTTGCTATTCAGGACAGGAGAAAATATGCTAAGTATGGCTTCAGAAACCATCACTCCAATGCCAGGCATCAAAATATAAAGAAAGAATGAGTAGTGGTTTTCATGGGTTAATGATGTCTGTTTGGTCGTCTGGCATAAGTTAATTTCCATATTGTTTTTCTACTTCTAACGAGACTGTCTTCTTCTTTTCTAGTGAAGTTTTCCAGGTGTAGGAAGTGGGAACATATTGGCCAGGTTTACCTAAAAGTCTCTGACTCTGTTAAAGGGTTTGGTTGTAGTAGCTTCACCCAAATCCCTTGGAAAAGAGCAGGGAGTCCTTCAGCTCCATTCAGAAGAGCACTCTTCTGGTTTTGGATTTTTGGGTCACTAGACTGGTTACATTAAGCAAATGGGTCCTCTAAATACCCAAGTTTTAAAGGAAAAGTTCTGTGGCTTGAGTTATTAAAGTGCTTAATTAATTGTGTTTCAAGCCAACTACCTTTTTTTGAGTCTAAGGAAGATTCACTCAGTCAGAAGGATTAGATGAGAGGGGATTAATAAATAACTTCCTTTTTCTACCCCTTTTAACTTGGCCTGAGATTCATCTGAATGGCTGTTTTCAAATTGAGCTTCTAAGTATGGCATTGGTGAGTGAATTGCCCCTTTTATTTTCCAGGTGATTGAATCCCATTTTTCACTTACTATTTCCTTCTGGAAAAATCAACATGTTTTTATAATTTAGCTTCTCAGTGAGTGATTTTGTAAGACAGGAACCTTAGTATCATGAAAGACACTGGGCTGGTGATGACATTCAAGACAGGGTGGTCAGGCTCATCGGCAGCTGAACTCACTCCACCAGCTGGCCTGGAAAGCGTTTTGATTTCATTGTGTTTGCACTTGAAACACCAAAGGAATGTCCGCACCTCATCCTTGGGTCAGGGCTCGGAGATAGGAGAGCTGAATTCTGGACAGGATTTTGTCACCCATGGAGCAGCTGAAGGGCAGTGTTACTAAGAGGCAAAGTCTGGAACCATGTGCTAGAGGCCTAGTGTCTTGGAAAGTGTTGGACATACTTTCCCTCTCACGCTGGGCTCATGAGTCTATCTTAGGCAGCGCTGGCATAGGATTTTAAATAATATTGAGTCACATTGCAACATAATGATTTTCTTTCCAACTCTTTTTCAAGCCTTCTGATGATTTCAAGGACAAAGTCTCAGTTTCACGTTTGTGTCTAACATTTCTCTCATCTCTTTTTTAGATGAAGACCAAGTCTGAGTCTTAGACTTTTAGAAGGTAACGGTTTCTGGTTTGAATTTAATAACTTTGTTTCATTTGTGATAACTTTTGCTTGATGGCAGTTTCTAAAGTAGGATAGAAAATTTGGTTTTAAAACAAATGAGTTTGTTTTTCACTGTTAGGTGCATGATTGTGTTCCTGGATGTGGCAAGACTCACCTGTGTGGCCCATGAACCCTAAGGTATGAGATATACTGGTTTAAGTGGCCCAATAGGAAATTACAGGACGTTGGTTTCTCCTAAACGCATAGACGTTTGCCCTTTACTGAAAGGATGTGTTCTAACTGGAGGGGGTACAACATTGAGATCAGATCTGATTTCAGTCTTCCCTTTACTCCCACCAGCCGTGAGTCTTAGCCTTCGAGAACCTTGGTTTTCCCGTCTGTAGAGTGGGTATTGTGAGAGTTGGAGAGTAGCCAGTGTGCTTTGTTTCCTAAGATAGAATGGGCAATGCAGGTGGCATTCACCTGGGAGGTGGGCGCTGGCCCTTGGGCTGAACCTGGAGAAGTGCTGTTTCCCTACTTCCAGGGTAGTTTTATTCTGTTTCCTTGTTGCCCAGATTCTGAGTATGTGGCTGGGTGGGAGGCAAGGTGGAAATGTAGTTTATATCCTATGTAGTGCGGTGAGGAGGGGCTTCCTAGGAGGCGCTAGTGGTAAAGAACCTGCCTGCCAATGCAGGAGATGTAAGAGATGCGGGTTCAATCCCTGGGTCAGGAAGATCGCCTGGAGGAGGGCATGGCAACCCACTCCAGTATTCTTGCCTGGAGAATCCCATGGATAGAGGAGCCTGGTGGGCTACAGTCCATAGGGTCGCACATGACAGAAGCGACTTAGCACACACGCCTAGTGTGGTGAGGAAATGTGCTCTTGAGGCCAGAAAATCAAGCAGACCCATCTGGCCAAGACAGATCAGCAGCAGGAAGGTCAAACTTTTGTGCACGGGCAGGTTTTCCCCTTCTCAGGCTGCAAATCTTTGGCAATTGGAGGCAGGCTCTGAATAAAGCTTAATTGAAATTCGTTCTTAATCAGGGCCATCACTTAACATCAACTCTACGTACTAAAGCTGTGTGATCATAATTAAGAGCTGGAATTAGGGAGAAGCACAGAATGTGAAAGCCAGTTGTAGATGGGCGCAGTGCCAGCGGGGACAGCGGGGAACTGCTCAGGTGACTAGGCTTTCCGAGCAGTTGAGGACCAGTGGCTGCCCCGACCACAGCTCCAGCGGGCACCCTTCAGGTGGTTGCCCCACACAGAGGCCCTGAAGCACACCCCAGTCCCAGAGATTACCCCAGAGGGGGCTAATACCACGTCAGAGGGTCGAACCCTATACTGCAAATGTTTTCACAGACACTGGCTCACGAGCTGGCCACTGTCCCTCTCCCAGCTGTGACCTCTGTGTCCTTTATCTCAAGAGCAGTTGCCTCTATTTACACTAAATAGACCCAGAGTCATTTGCTGGTTCCTGTATTTGGGGCTAGTTGAGCTGGAGGCCCCCGCAGCTGGTCTGAGCAGGCAGCTGGCCTGGCAGTGGTCATGCGGAAGGTCCCGCTCGTCCCACAAAGTTTAGCAAACACCTGATCTCCCGCAGAGCAGGTGAGGTAGTGTTTGTGAAGGATCACGCTGTCCCCTTACACTAGGTGAGGATGCCAATGTGACCAGCCTGTGCCCACGGGTGGACTCCCTTTGGCCACCCTGCTTCCCCGTTCTCTTCTCCTATGCCCTCATTTGGGTGGAGGACCTCTCTGCCGTCCTTCCTGCCTGCAGGTCTTGGGAGAGCAAAACCTTCACTCACCATCCCACTGACCTCCGCATCTCCATGTCCCAAGGCACATTCACAGCCCCCTTGGGAGGCATTAGGGAACTCATCTTATACATGAAGAAGCAGAAGCAGAGAAAAGTAAGGCATCTTGGCTACCGTTACAAAGCAGATGGGCAGCTGGGTTGCGGGCCCAGGATTCTACATCTTAAAGTCCATTCTAAACTGCTCTATTTGTGGTAAACATTCATTTAAAGATCCCTGATTTTTTATATGGATGAATGGATAAGTAGTTAGCTATATAGATACATGGGAAAAAAATAGCTGGACAAGTGAATGCATGCTCAGTCACTTCAGTTGTGCCCTACTCTTTGTGACCCTGTGGACTGTAGCCCACCAGGCTCCTCTGTCCATGGGATTCTCCAGGCAAGAATTCTGGAGTGAGTTGTCATGCCCACCTCTGGGGATCTTCTGGACCCAGGAATCGAACCTGTGTCTCCTGCATCGAAGGAGGATTCTTTACCCACTGAGCCACCTGGGAAACCTGGACAAGTGAATAGATAGGTGGAAAGACAGAGAAATGATCATGTAAGTGTGGACAGCTCCTGAAGGACACATGAGAAACCATGGACAATAGTTGCCTCTGGAAAGGGAATGGGGAATCTGGGCGTGAGAGAGAGATTATTTTTAGTTGTCTTTTTCCTTTGCTTCCTCTGAAGTGGTGGACTGTTTTTCTCAAGCACATATTCATTTTTAAAAGTTCCTTTCCTAATTCTGTGCCTCTCCATCCCTGTGCATCCATCTATAAGGCCAATTAGAAGCTGACAGTCTAGAAAAATTGCAGGTTTCTAGGGGAACCCACAAAGTTTCCTTATCAGAAACCTACTCCTCTGGATGAGTCAAATTCATTGGCTCTCTTGGATCCATGGGCAGCTCAGGCTTATACCAAAAAGAACAAGAGTGGAATGTGGGTGAAACTCAGCCTTTGAAATCCAGGAGTCGACGTGGCTGCCCCAGTCACCTCTTCCTCAGTGACCAGCTAACAGTAGAGATGCCCGCTTCACTGATGCTTACAAATATGACCGTAAACCACCAACATGCCCGATCACTCAGAGCTGGTTAAGTGATTTGGGGTTCAGCCATACAATAGAATATCACATAATTATTAAGAATAAATAAGAAATCTGGTACTTTCCACATTCAATGTTAAATTAAAACAATGGAACAAACACCTCTATCTTCTTCAGTCTGGTTTCATAGATCATAGACAAGTTCTTCAGCTGATCTGAACCTCAGCCAAGGCTGTCCCCCACCCCATCCTGCAATTTGGACTTCTCAGAAGGAAATGCAGAGAAAGAAGTCAAAATATGTCAAAGAGTTAATATTAACTCTCTCTTGGTTGTGATCTTTTGAGTAATTTGTATCATTTTTCATGTTTTTTTTCCCTCTTGCAATGTGCAAATACACGTTTTTATTATAAAAAACATTTATAAAGAATAATCTCTTTGATAAAGAGCAATAGTAAAAATCTCAGCACAGGGAGACTGAAAGGAAATAAGATAAAACATCATTTGTCTAAACATATTTTTGGCTGGTTAAATCAAAATTTATTTTTTCTCCCTATTTTTATAGTTTTCTGAATTTTCTATGTTTGATATGTTTACTTTTATAATGGAACATTTATATTTAAGGTGATCTTTTTTTTTCTTGTAATGAGTGGAGAAGAAAAGATAGGCTGTCAGAAATTTCTCTCCAAAGCCTATCCATGTGTCTCATGAGATCCTCCAGTGTGCACAGAGGAGCGGTTGATGATACAGAGGTGAAGGAGACATAAATCCTTTAATCAAATAGATGGCAGTCCAGTTGAGGAGATAAGACCCTTCCTGATACAAGATGCAAAGTAATTTCCTAGCAGTCAGCCTATCGAGAGTAATAATCATAGTAACACAACAGTGGCAGAGGGCCCGGGAGCTCCAGCTTTAACGCCACCTCCTCCCTTGGGGAGGAGCTCACCTCCATCTCTCAGTCACATTGGGTCTGAACCTGACTTTCCTCTCCTACAGACGTAGCCTATCCCATGGGGTTGTTGTGAAGATTAAATTAAGCCTACACAAGAAGGCCTGGGCAAGGTATTTTGCAAACATCCCATCCTCAGCACGATTCATCCTCGCTTCAGCTCTGGTGTGCCAGGCCTGCTATTTGAAAATCAGGCTTTCATGAATGTGGCCGAGTTGGCATTTGAACTCACATTTATCTCATCTCAAAGCCAATGGTCTTATTCCAACTAGCCGCCACATTTCCCTTCAAAGCTCAATCTGAATTTCTTGTAAACTTCACCGTATGGTCTCGTCAGGAAGAAAAATCTGAATTTTCATGAGAACATCAGAGGAGAAATGAATCTGTTTGAAAGAACATCAGAGGGAGGTAGACGCCCCTCTTTGTGCTGTATCTTGCATCTTCAACCACCATTTTGCAGTTCGTGTCTCTTGGCACAGGGTTCCTCTGAGTGTGACGGGATGCTGGCTGGCTCTGGCTGGAGGGAAGAGGGTAAGGACTCATAGGGGAGGGTAGTGGGATCTGGAAGTGCCTCAGGGACCTCTGCAATGAAAGCCAAGAGGTGTAGGCAGACAGCCCTCAAGCCAAGGTCAGAAGTCTGGGGGAGCTGAGAGGAAAGCAGTGGAGGCTGAGCAAGAGGCACGAGGAGAATTAAAGTGCAGGGAAAAGTCTGTCTTTGGGCTTTGATTCATCCCCAAACTGGTTCGCTCCTTGCTGTACTGTGCTGTGGTTAGTCACTCAGTCGTGTCCAACTCTTGCCGCCCCATGAACTATAGCCCACCAGGCTCCTCTGTCCATAGGGATTCTCCAGGCAAGAAGACTGGAGTGGGTTGTCATGCCTTCCTCCAGGGGATCTTTCCAACCCAGGGATTAAACTCAGGTCTCCCACATTGCAGGCGGATTCTTTACCTTCTGAGCCACTGGGGAAGCCCAAGAATACTGGAGTGGGTAGCCTACCCCTTCTCCAGGAAATCTTCCTGACCCAGGAATCAAAACGGGGTCTCCTGCATTGCAGGCGGGTTCTTTACCAGCTGAGCTACCAGGGAAGCCCAGTTAGCTCCTTGGGAGAGGCTTAAGACTGGTCGTTTCTCCCTGCCCCTCTGGTCAACTGTCTTTTAAGAGAACTGTGTAAACTTAATTGTATCTCATCCCACCTCATTCTTTCTATCCCATTCACCCACTCTGCCCCAGGTCTCTAAGAATTAGTCCTTTCTAGAGTTTCATATTGGAGAAGGAAATGTCAACCCACTCTAGTATTCTTGCCTAGAGAATCCTGTGGACAGAGGAGCCTAGTGGGCTGCTGTCCACAGAGTCTCACAGAGTCGGGCATGACTCAAGCGACTTAGCATGCATGCATGCACTGGAGAAGGCAATGGCAACCCACTCCAGTGTTCTTGCCTGGACAATCCCAGGGACGGAGGAGCCTGGTGGGCTGCCGTCTATGGGGTCGCACAGAGTCGGACACGACTGACAAGGCTTAGCAGCAGCAGCAGTAGCAGCAGAGTTTCATATAAATGGAATCATACAGCAAGGATTCTTTTGAACCAGGCTCTATCTACTCAACATACTGTGACTCTCCTCTGAGTGTCTTCCCTGGTGTTGTGTGGGTCAGTAATTTGCTCTTTTTTTATTTATGAATGATACTCTTTCCAACTGGTTCACGGGAATTACCTCCATGCCTTCAGATAAGCCAGAGACGGCATACTCTGATGCCTCTGGTGCTTGGTAGGAGCCTGAGCACATGGACAACCCTCGTGAGTGGGCCAGTCTGTCTTCCCTGATCCAGGGCACGGGAGTGACCACTCTGTACCCACACTCGCTAATTGCCCTGATACTCACAGCCTTCCCCTCCGCTCCCACAGGCTGGGAGAGAGAGCCCCGAGGGTCCAGGCACGTCCGCCTCCCTTCAGAATCGGTTCAACACTTCCCACAGCCATGGGGAGACATTCTGGTTTAGCCACAGGGGTTACGAGATGTGGCTGGGTGATCAGATCATGGGCAGATCCTTCCAAAACCATGAACTTTAATTTCCTCATTTGTCAGACAGAGGTACTGGGACTTCCCTGGCTGGTCCAGTGGTTAAAACGTGTGCTCCCAGTGAAGGGGGTCTGGCTTCAGTCTCTGGTCAGGAAACTTAAATCTCACATGCTGCAAAGTGCAGCATAAAAATACCAACCAAACGAAAAACAAAGAAAACCCCCCAAAACAAAAAAAAAACAAAGATACTGATATCTACCTCACAGGGTCATCAAGTAGGCACTTGGGCATGAATGTGCTGTTCAAAGCAGAAAATACTTCGCTGTGCAGGGGCAGTTAATCTGCTCGTTTAGTTTCACCCCGTCTCAGATTAATAACTGCCTGCTTTAGCTAGGACTCCCTCTCTCCCCCTGGATCTTCCGTTTCTTTACTAATCAGATGAGGGGTTGAGCTTGAGTTCTCTAAGATGCCTTCTACCTTGAGCCTTCTTGGATTTGAAGGTGCTAAGATACTAGATTAAGGGCCTACCTCAATGTCCAGCAATGAAAAAATAAATGTGTTTTTGGTTTGTTTTTTTTTTTAAGAGGATAACTGGCTTCTCTAAAATTCTCTTCCCGGGTAAAAGATTCAGCTCTACTTTTGGGAATAAGCCAGTGTTTTTTACATCAATCAATAGGCTGAAATCTTTACCTATTTCCAAGCCCATCACAGAAAATAATAGACCTTCTTCCTCCGGTTCTGCTGGCTGGTGCTATGGAGCATGTTTTGCTGGATGTTTGATGGGGACAAACGTGCCCCCAGCTTGCTGGGGCAGCAGGAGCGGCGTTCCATTTTGTGAGCCGGTATTTTCATCCCAACCAGCTCTACACGGGCCCTGTCATTCAGCAGAAGATTCCTGAGGGCCTACTGTGTGTTGGAAGACTTGTATGCGCTGTCACTGCCGACAGCCCTGTGATGGAGGCGTTAGACCACATTTTAAGGTGGAGAAATGAGGTCAGTGTAATGCAACCTGCAGTATTTATTCCTTCAGTTAATTACCGTCTTGGAGCTACAATACTAGGTCCTTTCCACTGTAATGGGCCCTGGGTTGCGCAAAGATAATCCAGATATGTTTGAATTCTTTGTGACTAGGAAGAGAAGGTAATGGCTTAATATTTACTGAAAAGAAAGTCGAGAATTTCAAGATGCCAGTAACTTACCACCTAGTTCAACTACCTCATTTTACTGATGAAGGAAAGGAGGTACACAAAGGTGATCTGACTTGCCCAGGGTGGCACGGCTGGCTGGCGATGAGGGGAAACTTCTACTTAGCCCTCTCCATTTCCAGATTAGAGCTTTCACGGATGCAGCCTGCCCATGGGGAGAGTGGGGAGTGTTGCAGAAACAAGGAAACAGAGAATTAGGAACAAAGTTGTTTCCAAGTCACCTGTCCCCAGTCTGCGGAGTTCAAAGTAAAGAGCAGAATTCTGGGAACCAGTCAGCAGAGATGCTTTTAAAATTAGCACAATGCCCTGTCCCTTCCCTGTGACCTCTGGCAGACTCAAGGGCAAATTTCAGAACAGCCATTTCTGAAAGACCCTCACTTCTGCATTAAGATTCAAGTCCTGGGTCAGGAGAGTTGCAAGAGGAGCGGATTTATGTATACTTACAGCTGATGCACCCTTTGTACAGCAGAAACCAACTCAACATTGTAAAGAAATAATCCTCCAATTAAAAATAAATAATTAAAAGTGAACCCTAAAAATAAGTAAAAGTGTTCCCTAAAAAAGACTCAGGCACTTCAGAGTCACGCTTCCCACGTTTTCTCAGCTGCACCCCATGAGATGTGGGATCTTAACTCACTAACGAGGGATCGAATCCAGGCCCCCCTGCATCAGAAATGCACGGTCTCAACCACTGGACCACCAGGGAAGGCCCCAGAAATTCCCTTTTCACAAGCAAAGACTTCTTTTACTATTTGGCCCCATACAGGCTTTGTTTTGAAGAACCTTGGCTAGCTATAAAGTTATCTTTATTAATCCATCACAAGTTACTTTTTTCCATTTTATCTTATGCAAAGACAAAAACTTTAGATCAGTATGAGATGATCAGTGAATTGACACTGCTGATGACAGCAGCCCCTGATGGGTACCCCCTCCTGTCAGGGGCTATGTTGGATAAGCACCTGACGGTCTCAGCTCACAGATCATCCTGCCAACCCTTGAGGTCAGTACCCTTATGATCCCTGGTTCCCAAGTGCAGGCACCAGTGTTCAGCAAGGCCATGCTGCTAGGAAGTGGTGGAGACAGGAAATCTGAGCCCCCGAGCTGTGCTGGGAAGCACCCTCCATTAGTCTGTACACCTTACTGAGGCCAGAAGAGCAAGCACCCAGGCCTGTTGAATCTAGAACCCTGACTGCCTCTGAGGGTCCTAACACACTGCGCCTCCTCCATCCCGGAGGCCTTTCTGGGACCTGGGGTGGCTGAGGAGCTGTAGAGGTGATGTAAGATCCGAGAGGACCCCAGCCACCTAGGGAAGCCTGGACTGAGGCACACAGACAGCTTGAGCACCGTGACCATTCTCCTCGCAGGATACAAGGCTCTCATACTTGAGCAGTTTGGGCCAGGTGACCCATGAGGGCAAGGATGCAGAAGCTTGTGAGCCAGGCAGACAGTGGTGCCAGAAAGATTTTTCCATTTCACAGCTGTGTGAACTTGAGCAACGCTTTATCATTTCTTCAAGCCTTGGTGTTCCCACCTGTAAAATGGGACCAGTAAAACCTACCTCGGTGTTACTTCAGATGATTCAGTGAAAGAAGAATTGCCTGAAAAACAGTAGGCGCTTAATAATTGAGAGCTGCCATTCTTACTATCTAGCAGGTACAGCTGTAAGAATCTCCTGTGGCCATGAACCTGAAATATTCTATTTCTGACTCACCCAGAGTCTGGGTAAGACTGGGTCGTAGCTCTATCCCTAGTTGTCTCTTGTACTGGCCAAGGTCTGGAACAGCCCTCTGTGGGTCAGCAACCACCCCCCACACTTCACGATCTGGGGAGAGGCATGCCTCCTCCACGCAAAGACCTGGATGCACCCTGTACCAGGACAGCTGACCTGGAGAAGTTGACGTGTGGATCAGGTCAAGGCAACAGAGAACCAAGAAAGCATGAAAGAAAAGAATGAGGAGACAAATGCAGAGGTGATGGTGGAGGCTGCATTGAAATTGATGGGGAGCGGGATATAAAATTTAGCCATATTCATAATCATTATTATCTCCTTCTGGCCAAGTGATTATCTTGTTCTCTCAAAGGCCATGTGGGGGTACCATCATCATTATTCCCATTTTACAGATAGGGAGGTCAGGTGAGTACGGAGCCACAGAGACATAGATTATTTCTCTTATACTCTGTTGCCATCTGGCTGGGCTCTGGGTATCCAGCTGGTGAGTGATGCCATGGGCTGGAGCAAAACCACCCTTTGGACCTCCCTCGCTCTTTGCAGGGCTGTATGTCCCTGGCTGACTTTGCCCAAGTCTTCAAACTGTGGTCCTGGCTTAGCAAACCTGCAGGAACTGGCCTCCAGGGGGCAGCAGGAGCCGTGGCAGCCTCGAACTGGATGCAAAACTAGGCTGTACATGCAAAGCGAGGGGACACGCACACCAGAGGCTACTCAGGGGAGCCGAGGAGGGGCTGACATGCCGAGGCCCACACTGCCTGTGCTGGGGGCTGGAGGCAGGGCTTTGAGAGAGCGAGAAGCAGAAGGGGGTTGACTTAGCATGCTTGGCCTCCTGCAGTTGCCCCCTCCTGACTAGTCCCAGGGGAGTAAATGTGGCATCCTCAGCCCCCCAGGACTGAGGGAGGCCAGTACAGTCTGGGGAGGGGGAGGGCCAGAGACCAGAGGTGTTTGGGATGCATCAAGCTGGGGTCCATCAGGAAGGGCCTTTCCCAAGCCACCAGGGACCACTC
The DNA here is from genome assembly GCF_054371585.1 of Giraffa tippelskirchi. Lineage (NCBI taxonomy): Eukaryota > Metazoa > Chordata > Mammalia > Artiodactyla > Giraffidae > Giraffa > Giraffa tippelskirchi. The sequence goes on from NC_137282.1 coordinate 115,894,163, forward strand.
AGAGCCCAGGGTGTTTCTCAGGACTGTGCTTGGACCCCTCTGGCCTCTGCCTAAACCACTTGCCACCACTGTGTAGTTCTAGGTTCCCCTAAAGGCCAGGTTCCATAGGGACCTGAGTCAGAGGTCTGCTCTTTTGGCCTGTTGTCCAGAGGATCTGTGTGTAGGCTCACATCTGACAGCCCCTGCGCTGCACTGGCAACGGGAAAATCTCCTGGAAGGACCACAGAAAGGATGAATACAGCTGTTTATTGCTCACCCCTTTGCCAGGCCCTAAGGGCTCTGGGATATCTTTAAGTATTCCCCCCTTCGCAGTATTTCCTTTGTTTATTCTTTATACATGATGACCCAGACCGAGGTCCAGAGAGGTGAAGAGCCATGCCCCAGGGCACACAGCAGTCAGTGCCTGCGGCAGGATCAGAACTCAGGGCTACCTGCTTCTAAAGCATGAGCCCTTTTACTCTCCAGGTAACTGGGCATGTGTTGGAGAAGCAGTAAGTCTGTGTCCAGCCCAGGATCAAGGAAAGGAGCCAGGATGTCCGTAGCCTTCAAGAAGGGTTCTTGCCTTGGAGCTTACACCGTGGGCCCTGGCATATATCAAACACTGAGACACTTAGGATTTTTTAAAAATCTTTTGATGATATAAGAGAGCTAAGCCTTTTGTTCTCTTCTCCACCCTGGCCTCTGCCAGTGATGGCTCAACCGCCTGATCAGACCAGAGACCGTGTGGCTCCGGACTTCAACCCTGTGCATTTTGGCAGGAAGGGGGTCGGGAGTGGGAGAAGGGTTTGAGTCTGGCAATCCATCTTCAGACTCCTCCAGCTTCCTGGAAGCAGGCCCTTCCAGCTCTGCTTCCGTTTGCCCTTGGATTTTCCAATCTCAGTTTCTTTGTATGAAAAATGGTTCTCCTGCCTGTGGCCTCACTGGAAATTTGCAAGGATTCCAGGAGAAGGAGGCTCTGGGAACCTGAATGTGCAGTTCAGCCATCAATCATTACTGAGGACAACTACAGCATCCTGTCTCGGTCATTGTGGGGTGAGCCTCTGACCACACTGACTCCATCCCATAGTCAAATAAGATTCAAATAGTCCATTTGAATGATCCCTGTAATGACCTCGTAAACGTTTGGCTAGCTCTGGTCAATCAGACGATCTCTGTCGTTGGTGTCTCCTCATGTTATTTTGTCTCTTATCTATCTGTCTCAGTGTCGTCAATATTCAAATTAGTTATTTGAATGACTAGAAGCCAGAAGCTTCTTTCCAGGCCCCATGGCCCAGACCTGCTGAAGTGTTTTTCTTCCTCCAGCTTTCCCAGATTGCAAAATGCCAAGGTTTCCCCTGTGCTCTGGACAGTCCCCCTACCACCGGAGCGTCCTTCCTGTCAGTTCAATGTGGTGGGGCCCGCAGGTCATCCATAAAGCATCAGCTTTCCCCCAGCCTGCATGAGTAAGAAAAGGAAAAGAGGCCACACCAGCATCATTAGGTATTCCAGATTGGTAGATCTCTTCTGCCTTTCTGTCAAAGGTGTTGCTTAGCCAGTAAGTTGATGAATTGGAAACAGGGAGAAGGAAAGACAGAGACAATTAATAACATTGCTTGCTCAGAAATTGCCCTCAGAGCCTGATCCACTGCCCCAACAGCAGACACCTCTCACCTTTGGAATCTTTCAGGTCTTCCTGCACCAGGTATCTTCTGCTTATGGTTCAAACTACAATGGCAGCTATGAGGGGGTAACAGCTCTTTGGCTCTTTGGAGTTGGGCTGAGATCTCAGAATCTGTCAATTTGAGCAAGTGCTTTAGTCTCTCTGAGCCTCAGTTTCCACATCTGTGTGATGGGTATTTCTCAGTCTTAATTCCCCAATGTAGGATTAAGGGTAGGACTTGAGATAATTCATAACAGTAAGTGTTTGGTATTTAGTAGAAGTGGACCCTGCCAACCCCACCCCCAGCCCCCGCCCCAGCAAAATCTCCAGGCTTTCTAGAAGATTGTTGCTTTGTAGTCAACAAATTTCTGACTCCTCAATTTCCCAGGTGGCGCTAGTGGTATAGAACCCACCTATCAATGCAGGAGATGTGAGAGATGTGGGTTCAATCCCCAGGTCAGGAAGATCCCCTGGAGGAGGGTGTGGCAACCCACTCCAGTATTCTTGCCTGGAGAATCCCATGGACAGAGGAGCCTGGTGGGCTACAGTCCATGGGGTTGCAAAGAGTTGGACATGACTGAGTGACTTAGAACCAGCACCAGCACCAAATAAAGGTGCAAATAGTACTTTCACATTGACTAGAAATTGCACTTCTGGGTCTCTAACCAGTGGAAATGAAAACCCTTCAGTTTGCATGGTCATGGATGATTGTTGCTACATTGGTTGAACTGTTGAGAGGAAACTAGAAGACTCCTAGAAAGCTAATATACATCAATAGAGGAAAGCCCAAAGAAACTATGGTACATCTGCAGTGTTGAATTCAGTGTCTATGACAGTAATGTTTGTTTTTTTTTCCTTTTATTCATCTGGAGAGATGGCTGTGATGCATTCAGTGAAAAATTTAGGCAGACAAATAAGTATAGTATGATTTTTTTTTAAAACATTTTTTTTTTTTCCTCACTCCTATGGGTGAATATACGTATTTCTATGACCCTAACAAGAGATGTGGCACTTCCCTGGTGACTCAGTGGTACAGAATTCACCTGCCAATCAGGAGATGCAGGTTTGATCCCTGGGTTGGGAAAATCCTCTAGAGAAGGAAATGGAAACCCACTCCAGTATTCTTGCCTGGGAAATCCCATGGACAGAGAAGCCTGGCGGGCTACAGTCCATGGGGTCACAAAAGAGCCACCCACGCCTTGGCACATGCCCCTGTGCTGGCCCTGACTTAGTGACTAAACAATAACAAGCAATGTGGAGTGATATACATCAGCTGTCAGCACTGCAAGTGGGGTGTAGAAGGGAGACTAGAGGGGGAAAAAAGATTTAAGAGTCTATTGAATTTACTTCTATTCATCTCTGAATTGTTTGCTCTTTTCTAAACATATGTCATTTTTTTGTAATGAAATAAAGTTGTTACAAGACATGTATTTATGTCCTCAGTGAATGAAATGAGTGTTGGAATGAGGTCTGATAATCCTACCATTTCACTCTTGTGAAATGGGAGGTGTTTTCATGTCTCTACCGATATGCAAATACCCCTAAGGGGGCTGATAAAGCCAGAGTTGTCACTGAGCACCAATCTGGGGCTTATCAGCCTCAGGCTAAGATTAAAATAGGAGTGTGTGTGTGTGTGTGTGTGTGTGTGTGTGTGTGTGTGTGTGCCTGCGCATGTGCCACACATGCCTGCTCCTGGGGGGGAGGGGGAGGAGAGAGAAGTGTCATCTGTCAGTTACCTTCTGCGTGTCCAGCAACGTGCTGTGCGTCTTCATACACAGACCCCACTTCACTGAGTCCAGATGCAACCCTGCAGTACAGGGACCAGCCTCATTTTATGAACAAGGAAACTATAGGTTTAAACGGTTTGTGATGGTCTTGCCTAAGATTATCCCCCAAAGGCCGAGCTGGATACAAATGCAGGCCATCAGATTCCAAGGCAAAGCAGGATGGTTCCAAAAGACCTGCTTTAAAACAATATGAATAATAAGAATAGAAATAGTGGCCACTCCTTCAGGGTGGGCCCACTACCGCGTCTTGGGAGTGTAAAACCTGCTATCTGTTTAATAACAGATCTGTTTGAAGGAAAAAAAGAATAGAAATAATAAGACAGCTAGCATTCATTGAATTTTAGCTTCATCCTTGCCAGATCCTGTCAAGTACTTTAGGTGACTGTCTTAGTTTTCAAAAAGACCCGACGATAAGAACCGTTATCATTCCCATTTAACAGATGAGGGAACTGAGCCACAGCAAAGTGTGGTGGGATGCAAATTCACAAAGTGAAGAGAAGGAATTTGAAGCCAGGCAGTCTAACTTTAGAGCCTGCCCCTTCGCTCCCCGGGGGCACAGAGCTTTGATGCCAGAGTGCTGACCTCCCATTCAGGGCTCTTTCCACTGGACGAGGCTGACCTCAGCCCCCAGGAGCTACTCAGAGATCAAACCTGGATGCTGCTCTGGTTCTCGTCTGGCTCGTCCAGACAGGTCTTAGTGAGGCTTCCAAGGCTAACTTTAACTTTGTCCTTCTCTGGGGCATCTCAGAGCATCTCACTTCCAACACCCTGTCCTCATGGACATCAGCTGCCCACTTCTGGGAGTCCTGCCCTGAGCAGCAGACCTTGGCACAGGCCCCTGTGCCGGCCGGGCACCTGTCTTCAGGGTTTCACTTGGGAGAAAGCCATCTCATTTATCTAAGACAGGGTGTGCCAGAAGTTAGCCATTTTCTCTCCACTGGAATGATTTTTGTAATTTCTGCCAGTCACCCAAAATATTATTTATTTAATATTTTAATTTAAATCTTCTTGCTGTTTAAAATGAGGAAAAAAATCCCAAACTTTAAAAAGAAATATTTGGCATGGTAAACCTATATCACATATATTACGTTTGGTGAACCAGCATGGCTTACCATAGGTAGGATATTATAAAGCGAAGATGGTAAAAGCAGAACAAGTGTTGGAGAGACAGGCTGACTTGCCAGCACCTACCTTTCTCCGTGACGCCCTGGGAAGGCGTGTGGGCATTGCCGGCTCTGACTCAGGGGCCCCCCGATGCTACTGAGAAGCATTGCCTTGGACATGTTCTTCCTCGATACCCGGGTGTTTTCCACGCAGCTCTCACAGCTGCTGTGAGGACCTCCATGCTCATCAGCCTCTCCGGAAAGCCTCTTGGCTAGAGGACCTGTCTTGCACAGTGATGACCAGCCCAGCAGCCCCGTCCCTCAGACCAGTCTGGGCCCCTCAGCTGGCTAATGGGGCTGCTTTGAGAGCCTTCCCAGGAAAAGGTCTGAAAGGACGTGACATCCCCTTTAGCAGGTAATACTGCCCCCTAGAAGCGGAGTGGTGCTAGGGGAGACAAACTATCTCATTCGGTCATCTGATTTTTTTAATACTGAGAAAATATTTATACATCCTTTAGTAATAAGAAGGGCTTCCCAGGTGAGCCTGGTGGTAAAGAACCCACCTGCCAATGCAATAGATGTAAAGGATGAAGGTTCAATCTCTCGTCAGAAAGGTCCCCTGGAGAAGGGAATGGCAACCAACTCCAGGATTCTTGCCTGGAGAATCCCATGGACAGAGGAGCCTGGTGAGCTACAGTCCATGGGGTCACACAAAGGCAGACACGACCGAAGTGACTTAGCATGCATGCAATAATAAGGAAGACTTTCCTGAGATAGTCTGGCATCCCAGTGTCCTGTCCTTCCATTTAAGTTATTGGGTGTTAAATATTCACAGCAGCTGTATTTTAGAGATGAGAAAACTAAGCCTAGAGAAGTTAGATAACTAGCCCCAGGTCATACAAAGATGAGTGAGAGAGATGGGACTCGAACCCACACAGTCTGTTTCTGTGCGTGTTCATTTTATCAAGCTGCCTCTCAGCCCGAGAGCCAAGAACTGAGACAGGTGCTGGGGAGGCAGATGGAGGCAGAGGGAGACGCCTGGGGTTCTCTCTACTTTGCTTTGCTGGGAGGTGAGGGCTAACCTTGCACTGACTGTCTCACCCTATTGCACATCCAGCCGGACACTGCCTGGATGGAGTATGCAGAGCTCACTGGAGGCGGATGAAGCCAAGCCCCCCTTGCCCCCTGACAGCAGCCCCTGGCCTAGGCTGGCCCCCAGCTGGCCTGGGCGACCCCGCAGGGGGTGCAGGAGGAGCTCGGCTCTCGCTCTCTGTTTTGGCTTGGCAGAGGTGCACGCCAGCCTCCCCAGGAGCTCCAGCCCTCCTGTTTACCCTGCAAACAGTCAAGCACTCCACACTGCCGTTCAGAGGCCAGGGGGCGGCCGCCTCGCCTCGGGGCTCCGGCGGTCCAGGCCTGTCTGAGCTGTCCCTGGGCCTGCGCCTGCACACACGCCCAGAGGCCGTCTGCCCAGGAATTAATGGCCCCACACCCTCCATAGGTGCAGCCACGAGCCAGGGAGGCGGTCAGGGAGGGAGGAGGGGAGGGGATACAGGAAGGAGGGCGAGTGCTGCTGGACTCTGCCCAACTCACCCTCTCAGGAACCCTGTGACTTTGAGCCTCTGGGGCCTGAGCCCTCAGTTTGCCCATCAGGATCTGCCCTTTCAGAGCCGGGGAAAGCAGCAAACTCACAAACTCAGAAGATTCTGGACAGGTATCTACTGGGGGAATGGCAATGCAATGTGAACACCAATTTTTTTTAAAGTTTTTTGGCTGTGCCACGTAGTAAGTGGGATCTTAGTTCCCCAGCAAGGGGTCAAACCCAGGTCCCCTGCATTGGAAGCACAGAGGCTTAACCACTGTACCACTAGGGAAGTCCCAAGAGTACCAATATTTAACAATATTATTATGATAGTTAGAAGGTGTTCGACACCAGGCATGGAACTAAACCTTGAAAACCTGGCATTGAAAACGTAACATATTTTCAGAAGAGTACTAATTATAAATGTCCCCCTGAATGAATTTTAGCACATTGAACAGAACTGCAAGTAGCACCCAGATCAAGAAGCAGAATATCCCCAACCCTCCTGACAATGTCCTCAGATGCCCGTCTGGCCACTAACTACCATCCAACATGCATCATCTCTTTTGATTCTCCCAGAATTCCAGGAGGTGGTGAGCAGGACGATGGCTACAGCATCCTCTGCTCTGATGCTCCAATTCTCCTGCTGCTTCTTTGGTTTATGGAGCTACCCCCCTCTCCCCCACCTGAAGGTGTGTCTAACTCTTAAATTAAAATGAACTTTTATCACAAGAGTTTTCTGAGACTTTCTGAGAGTTTTCTGAGAGAAGATTTCAAGAAGACTGGAGATCTCCTAACAGTAACAATATCACTAATGGCAATAGAAGTAGCTCTTATTTATGGAGTATTTGCTTGTGCCAGGAACTTACACAGCTAAGTGCAGTGAATTCTGGTAATGTTCTGTGAGGTGGGTGCTGTGTGTCCTCATTTAAAGGCATAGGCACTGAGGCTGGGAGAGGTAAAATAATTTTTCCAGGGCTTTCCCATCCTGATTGGCAGAGCCAGTATTCCAAACCAGGTCTGCTCAGTTTCAGAGCGGGTGATCTTAATGATGAAGCTAGACCCCGACCTATACCCTCCTGCCTTCTGAAAGCTTCTTAAAATCATGACTGCTAGTTAATCCTTGGTCAGAACCAGTGGGGCTTCCCAGGTGGTTCCGCAGTAAAGAATCTGCTTGCCAATGCAAGAGGTTCAGGTTTGATCTCTGCTTTGGAAAATCTCCTGGAGGAGGAAATGGCAACCCACTCCAGGATTCTTGCTTGGAAAATCCCATGGACAGAGGAGCCTGGTGGGCTACAGTCCATGGGGTCACGGAGTGGGACACAACTGAGCGTGCATGCATGCAGAACCAGTGAGACAACTTGAGGAAGTTATATTATCAGGGAAGGAAACAGCCTCAGAGGGCTCAGTGACTCGCGTAATGTGGTAGTTCCCAACATTTTTGTGTTCGTGGACCGCTATTAGAATCTGAGGGGCATACTCTAAAGGACTGCAAAGCAAATACCAAATTTATAAAAATAAATTGAGCGATATTGCAGATTTTTATGTTTACTAAACACATGAATGAACAGATGAGTAGAGATGTGTAGTTCCAGCTCTGCATCTTCGTTGCCTCCTACAGGGGCGGCCACTTTGTAGACCTCGGTGTCTGCTTCGTGGGTGGAAGGAGTGATCACGCTGAGTGACACTAGAGATCTTAGTAACTTGCCAAATTTTGTCTGGAGGCCTGAGATACAGGGATGTGGTGTGGCCTCAGATCTAGCATGCGTGTCTGACTCTGTGACCTCATGGACTCCAGCTTGCCAGGCTTCTCTGTCTTTTTCAGGCAAGAATACTGGCATGGGTTGTCATTTCCTCCTTCAGGAGATCTTCCTGACCCAGGGACTGAACTTGGGTCATCTGCATGTCCTGCACTGGCAGGGGGATTCTTTACCACTAGCACCGCCTAGGAATCCCCCTCAGATCTAGCAACCTCCCTGATTTCTCAATGTCTGCCATTTTCATTCAGGCCAGAGAAGGGCAGTAGGAAGCTCTAGGAATTGCTAGTGTATTTTATGTGTGTGTGTGTGTGTGTATATATATATATATATATATATATATATATATATATAAAATCCAGATTCACATTGGTACAAGATGCTTTCTTCAAGCTTAACAAGGCTGGCATTGGGACGCTTTTTGCTTCAAATATGGAAAGACTCAGCAACCACGGCTTGAGCAGTGACTTCCTTGATTCTCCCATTATAAGAACTCCAGAGCCATGAAAGTTCCAGAAAGTTCCTCCTGTCTTTCTAATCCTTTGAACATTGGTCTTAGGACTGTCCCCTCATGGTTGCAACATGGCAGTGGTAGCTCCTAGCACCAGAGCTACCTACCCACATCAACATCCAGCCAAAGAAGTGTGTTTCCTTGCACACATGCAAGGAAGCCTAGGAAAGACAATGTCTAGCACTTCCAGTTTCTGCTATGATGGAAAGTGGCTCTGCCTGTAAGGAAGAAGTAAGCCTAGGTTTGAGGAGATTGGCTATTGGAAGGGTAATCAATAGAACTTACCACGACTGGCAGAGAAGAATTGCATTTCACCAATACGGCTCTGCCCCTGTCTCCCACATAGGGCATGGACTCATGCAGCCAAGCTCACTGCACCAGTGCAGGCCTGCTCCCCAGACTGCACACTTCAACCATGTCCCTTCCCCATGTGATGCCGGGGGACATAAACATGGAGAATGTCTTCCAACAAAAACCAGTTGCCTTGAGCATCCACAATATGCCAGGTTCTGTGCTAGAGGCCTAATCTGTTATGTCATTTGTCCTCCCATTTTACAGATGAGGAAGTTGAGGCTCAGAGAGATAAGGGACTTGTCTGAGGTGGCACAGGTACTATGGTAAGAAACTGGAGTTGAACCCAGTTCTCTGACTCCAGGCCTGCCCTCTTGGAAGCTATTATAAAACTGCCCTGACCTGAAGTCTCTGGGGCTCCAACATGAATTTCCATTCTGGTAGCATCTCCTTGGCTTAAGGCCAAGCCAGAAGTGCCTCCCTTTTCCCAGCTGGCCTGGCCTCAGCTGATCCCTAATCTAGGTTCTGTCTCCTGATGGATTCCTTTGCTCCTACTAGTTACTTTCTTTGTGTGCATGTGTGGGAGGGTGGGTCGGGGGGCAGCAGGGTCACTTTTACTTGCCCCTTCAGGAGTGCCTCTTTCCAGGCACCTCAGGCCCATGGCTACAGAAGACACGTGGGCAATCAGACCGGGTCTTGGAATCACAGATGGGGAAAATCCAAGGGATGAGATTCTGTTGGCTCTGGGCAGGGGCAGCTGTCGTTGTCGCCAGCCTCAAGTTCTGGCTGGCCGCCCCTCTCCCGGGCCACAGGCAGAGGGATGGGTGCTGCAGGAGCACCAGGGAGCAGGGTGAGGGTGTGCTCCACATGGACATGCCCGCATGGGTCCCAGCAGCCCCTCTGCTGGAACAAACACGTTCCCCATCCTGCCAAGAAAACCCACTGGACGTTGTGACATCGCCCCTGCCAAATAAACACAGTTAAGCTTGCTGTGCATTTTCCCCAAAATAAAGGTTGTCAGACACCCCCGATCCCCAGGGTCAGGCTCTTTGGGGAGTGACCCCCCCCCGCCCCCCAGCTAGTCCCTGTAAGAGAATTCTGGTGCAAGGGAGAACGATCAGACACACAGCCAACCATCTGCTTCGTCTTGTCCATCTTGCTCTCCCGTCCTCTTCTCTGGATCTGAAATGCCCCTACTAGGAAGGACAGTCATGTTTGCATAATGGAGCTTGACTCGAGAGCAGGAAGTTGATCACCCACCAATATATTCGGAGGCCCAGCCACGGGCTCATGCTGGGCTCCCCAGCTTAGAGCACTGCGCATGCCTGGATCTCTTTCCATCCGTCTGTCCGTCCAAGTCCTCATCCATCCAACAAGCATTTGGAGAGTGCCGGCTATGTGGCAGGCACTGAGGATCAGGCCTGGGGTGCCCTGCCCATGCAGAGTTTACCGAGTGGTGGAGGAGACAGACAGGTCACCCCTGTGATGCGCTCACCTGTAGGGAGCTCCATACCTTGATGGGGTCCATCTCTGCCTCACCCCAAAGCGTTTGGTTTCAGTGGGCCCTGTCATCATTTCATCTCTTTCAGGAGTGGAGGATGCTCTCAGGAAACAAGGCAAGTGGTCAGACTAAGGAAGACCACCCTGGATTTGAGTGGGTGAGATAGGAGGCAGACAGAGGCAGGGAGGCTGACCCAGAGGTGAGAGGATGGCTCTGAAGCAGGTGAGGAGGGTGTGGAGAGGGCGGGGAGGGAGTTGAACACTGCAGGAGGTGATGTCAGTAGGACTGGGTAAAGGATAAGATGGGGGTGGTGAGGAAGGGAGGGTCAAAGGTGATACCCACATTTGTTTTTGGGGAAACTGGGTGGATGTTGGGGATCCTTCCTGATGACAAAGAAATGCTGAAAGAAGGGGCTGATCATCAGGTCATACACAAGGCAGTGGAGCTGGACTAGCACTCAGCTTTCTATCAAGGCACTCCATCCAGGAGACATGGCCTCGGGGTACCAATGGGGAGAAGGCTGCTGTTGGTTTAGGAGAGGGTAAAGCTGCTGCTCCCTTAGAGCGGTGGTTTCAGCTGGGGGTCTTCCACCCAGGGGACATTTATCAATGTCAGGAGACAATTTTGTTTGTCCCAATGTGGCATCTAGTGGGTAGAGGAAGGTATACTGCTGAACATCCTACGGTGCCCCAGAATGGAGAATGATATGGCCTCAAATGCCCATAATGTTGAGGTCTTGAAATACATCATTAGAGAAGCTAAGTAGTGAAGTTCCATCACGGCAGCCTGGAAGCCCGATGCTTAGGTTCAAACCTCAGCTCTCCCGCTTTAGTGCCTGTCTGGTCACAGGCAAGTTGCTTAGTTGCTCTGTGCCTTGGGTTAAAGGAACTGTTGCTTGTCAAGCATCAAGCATTTCACATGGAGCCTAGTGTCTAGGAGATGAGCATATAGTAAAAGGGGAGCAGTCTCTAAGCTTGTCACCAGTCACCTTACACGGTCACACCCTGGGAGAGTGAGGCAGCTCACCTTTGCCTGTACCTGCTCAGCTCTGGACATTGACTGTGACACCTTTGTATAAGCTGGTTACGATAACAGTTGGGCTCTCACATGATGCCAGGCATCATGCAAAATGATTTACACGCACTAGTTCATGTTATCCTCAGAAAACCCTATCAAGTAGGGAAGTTATTCCCATTTTACAGGTGACATGACTGAGACTCAGAGAGATTATGTACAAGGCACGGTGAATACATAGAGGAATAAGGCTTATCTGTAATCTCTTGAACTTCAGTTTAGTTATAGAGACAAGAAAATAAATGGACACTATAACAAAACAACAGCAAGTGTAATTTCCACTCTACCTCATCTGCCACGCATTCAACAAATGATTCCTGAGCATCTGCTATGGACCAGGCCCTGTCTCGGTCACCTGGATTCTTGTCTCTAAGTAGTTCACAGGCTAGTGGGCAAGACAGATTACAGGATAACACAAGCTACCAGCATCCATATTACTTGGCATCTCCCTAGTGTTAGGTACTAACATGCTTTGGCTCATTCAACTTTAAAATTTGTCATGACAAGGTATTACTGCTACCTTCATTTTACAGTTTGGGGACTGAGGTTTTGAAAGGTTATTAAGGAATTTGCCCAAAATATTACAGCTGATCTGTGGTGGACCCAAGTGGAGAAGCATTGGTTTTTCTAACCCCAGAGCTCAAAGTTGTAATCACTCAGATAGATCTCATATTTATAGGTATCATCTGCTCATACCTGGCACCCTGTCCTACCACCTTCTCTGTTTGCCTGAGACATCCCTTTGAACTTCACTTCCTGGAAGTGGTCAGCAGTCATCCCTGGGCTTGCTCAGCATTGGAAGAAGATCCCATTCATAGTTTTAAGGTAGTGGGATCCTGGGTGTTGGCAACCTGAAGCTTGTTCCTGTGAAGCCAAGATGGCAATAGATGAAGCAGGGCAGTCCTAGGGCACCACCTAGAGTTCAGACAGCCTCCTGAGGGCACTACTTACTCATCAGACAGGATCTCCTTGCACTGACATGACCAGGAGAATATAAGTTCAGCCCATTCTCTAAGAGAGGCTGAGGGCATGTGTGTTTTAAAGGAAGAGGAAGAGGGACCCTGCAGGGTTATCTCATCAAAGGGGTTCCCTGCAAGGACCCAGGCAGGGTCATCATCTTCCCTAGCTTCCTTTCCAAGTTTCCCTCAATGCAGCACAGTCAGATGGCTCAAGGGAACTCACACGCTGACAAAATCCAAGCCAGTGTATTCCCCTCTTCCGGGCACAGGTCCCAGATGTCCCTGCAGTTACTGCAGGATGCCAGGGTACCAGCTGGACTCCTGTCAATTGCCTGCACAGCTACCAACCAGTAAATAGCGAATTTGTGGCCAAATTTTTTGCAGTTCCATTTATTCCCCAGATATCATTGAGAATCTCTAAGAGGCCCGGCACTGGCATCTGAAAGTCACGATGAAAATGGATCATGGTGAGCCAAGCAGATATGGCCTGTCTTCAAGGACACATGGGTTGGAAGCCGTTTCCATGGCTACCGTCATGGCTGGGGTTGTGGTCTGCTGTCTCCAGCAACAGGCAGTCTTCCTAGAAGAGCCAAAGAGCAGGCACATCTACTTAGAATGTTCTGATGTGAGAGTGTCCAGAGGCTTCCACATCCATCTGGGGAACCCCAGAGACCTCTCAGAGGTGATGGCCTCTGATAAGACAGAAATTTCACAAGTGGAGCTGGATAAATCCTTTACGTGGAGGAAAAATGATCAGAAAAACAACAAAAAATTCTCAAAAAAATTCTCAGAAAGTTTGCTATGTTCCAGACTCAGTATACCTATTTTGCTCAGTCGTGTCCGACTCTTGTGACTCCATGGACTGTAGCCCGCCAGGCTCCTCTGTCCATTGAATTTTCCAGGCAAAAATATTGGACTGGTTTGCCATTTCTTACTCCAGGAGAGCTTCCAAACTCTGGGACAGAACCCGTCTGTATCTCTTGCGTCTCCTGCATTGGCAGGCAGATTCTTTACCACTAGCGCCACCTGGGAAGCCCCAGCCTCACAAAACGCAGGTGAGCAACAGGGATCAAAATAAGGCTGAGGCTGAATTGCCCCCCTCTCCCAATCATCGATTCTTCCTTTCACTCACTTGCTCATTCAAAATATATTTATCACATACCTGGTACTGTGCCACCGGCTTTACAGAGTGGTCTTATTTAAGCCTCACAGCACCTCCCTGAGGTAGGTACTCTTCACACTTGGTCCACTGGACAGATATGGAAGCAAAGCTCAGAGAGGGCAAGGTCGTTGGTCAATGTTGCACAGCCAGTAGGTAGACTTAGGTCAAATTCTGATTCTGCCACCTTCAACTGTGTGACTGCAAACTTCACAAACATTGGTTTCCTCATGTGCAAAATGGCTGTGATGATCCCTAACCCACAGCTGCAGCAGAGGTTAAATGTTCCCGAAAGGTCTGGTCTGTAGATCCTTTAGTATACTTCAATTCTCCTGCCCTGTCTTGGCTCCCAGGGTTCTGGGCTGTGACTCTTCTTAGAACCAGGCAGGGCTTGTTCTGTCCATGAAAATCTGCCCCCTCAGCCCTCAGGCCATCCATTCCTGACCTTCTGGAAGCATCTACCACAGCTGAGTGGTGGTGTTCAGGTCCAGATCTCTGGTGCTTGTGTCCTGGGGGTGCCACTCTGCAGGTAGGGGGTGGAGGGGGTGGACATTTCCCTCGACTGAGAATGGAGGATTCAGCAGTCCTATTTCTCACATCTCTGTGCCTGAGCACTGCTGCCAGAAACTAGCAAGGCAATAAATGCTTTACACGTAAAGTAATAAAAGTTTGGAAAAATAAAATTGAAATCTTGCCCAAGTGCTAACTCCTGAAAGGGCCCGTTTGTCTTATTGGGAGCCAGCTGAATAAGCGTGAATGGAAACGCTGGGGGCAGTCAAAGTCCTGGCTCAGCCCGGAAGAGAGATCCCCACTGGCCCCGACTCCTAGGGCCTCGGTGTCCTAATGTTTGTTTGGGGCAAAATGAAAGTGAAAGTGTGAGTCACTCAGTCACGTCCAATTCTTTAAGACGACTATGAACTGTAGCCCTCCAGGCTCTTCTGTCCGTGGGATTCTCCAGGCAAGAATACTGGCGTGGTAGCCAGGCCCTTCTGCAGGGGATCTTCCCAACCCAGGGCTCAGACCTAGGTCTCCTGCGCAGCAGGCAGATTCTTTACCATCTGAGCCATGAGGCGCTTGGGGGAGGGGCCACCGTATAAAACTTCCACGGGCTCCACTGGGCTGGAAGGCATAGAAACCCAGTTTGAAACAAAGAGTCAGATGAGGGGGAAGAGAGGAAGATGGAAAGCAAACCTGGGTATTCGTGCTAGTTTGGCTCCACACTTCTTAGCACTGTCTCTTGCCAGGTTTTGAGCCGGGTGCTTTAACAAGTGCATCCTCTCCAAGCCATACAGCAGCCCTAGGAGGTGAGAGCCGCACTGGGAGAGCAGATACACTGACTGTATCTGCTTTGTGATGGGCTGGCACCAGGCAGAGGCAGGGAGATAGCAGGGCCCTCCATTTAAGGAAGCTCTCACTCTTAGGGTTGTGAAGGTGCAGGGTTGGCATCTGAGAATGAGAGCCTCCTTAAATGGTAGGGTGATGGGGAAGGGAAGTTGGGAAAGCAGGCATCTCAGCTCACCTTGGCCTTGTCTTGCTCTGTGACCTCAGGACAGCTACTTTTCTAGACCTGAATATTCCCAGCTGTGAACCTGTGTTCAAGAGCACCTACCCCTCAGGGTCATGTGAGGATGACTTGAGATGTGCTGGGTGAAGGTGCTCAGATAACCATGAACACTTCTTAAATGTGAACTGGTATTATTACCGGGTCATCTTACAGATGAGGAAACTGAGGCTTAGAAAGATCACACAGCTAGGAGGCAGGGTTGGACTAAACCTAGGCTGGGGTGGGGGATTTAGGGTGAGGTGAGGGATGAGAGGAGGCATCCAGATTTGAGGCCTGGAGACAAGGTGAAGAAGTAGGACTGTTGCCAAGGGCCTGACCTTGAACTTGGGTGGCATCAGCTTTGGGTGCTGATGGGTGGCATCAGCATAGGGGTGTGGCTGTGAGATTATGAATCTGTCAAGAAGCTATAGCTAGCTTCCTGGAGAAACTGATGGAAGCTGGCAACCATCTCCCTCAAAATTGTACCCACCCCATTCCATACAACCTGTGCATATCCCTGGTCTGTATAGGAAGAAGGCTCTTGATTTTCAGATATTGCGTGGATGCAGCATATGAGTCCTGGCCCACCTCTTTTTATGGCCAGTTTTGCCATAGCCCCTCCTCCTTTCCCTTTCCTCTCGTTCTTTATCTCTTTTGATAGGACCTTCTTGAAAAGTTGAGGCACTGGGGTTCCCAAAGCTTTCCTATCTCTCACTGTCCCCTGCTTGGGACATTGCTTGGGTAGACACAAGTAGCCCAGACTGAATTCCCATATCATGATCTACATTCTGGCACCAATTCCTGCTTTGGGTACTGCACACAGTACTGAGGCCACTCAGGTTATAGAAATGAAAGAGGGGAATGTAGACCTGACATTTACCAGGTACCCAATAAAAGTATGAAGAATCTGTATGTAATTTTGCCATGGCCCTAATCATAAAATGTCATCATTATCGGTATATGGCCAATTTCTCCCTGTCGGGTTGTAAGATCTTTGAGGATGGAGGATGGCAACCTTATTTTATTCATCTCTGAATAAAAGATGAAGGGAGGGGTGGAAGGGAGGAGAGAAAAGGGAAGGTGTGAGGGCATCCTAGTTTCTGTTGGCCTGGTAGAATCTCTTTTTCTGCAGACTAAATAGGCTGAGAAAATATAACGTTGGAGCTGTAGATTGTCAGAAGCGATCTGATGGGACAGAATGGTTGTGACCCACAGGTATGGAGAAAACAAGCCTTGACAATATCAGTTGAGCCTCTGAATCCAGCCAGACCTAGAAGTGCCTCCTGGTTGTATGAATCACTGGTTTTCTGTTTTGTTCTTTTCTTTACTTTTTACCCCCAAAGCTAATGTGCAAAGGGTATCCATCACTTGTAACTAAGGATCCTGACTAGTACAAAAGTGAGGACGATGTCCTCGATGAAGCGAGTGAGGATGGAGAGGGGGCGGAGGGAGGGGTGTCTGCCATGTGCAAGGAGTGTGCACTGAGCCATTTCTGGTACAATGGGCTCTGGGTTTCTCTTGCTGTGGATCAAGGGCTAGAATACAGCCTCCAGGTCTATCAGAGAAGAGGCATTTAAGGTAAGAGGGAGGTTGCAGGTGGGGTGGGGGTGGACAGAAGTCCTGGGAGGCAGAGAGACAGGATTAATGAAAGCCTGAGCAGCAGCTCCTGATGTTTACAGCAAACAGAAGACTGGTGGGCCCACCCCCCTGGACCTTGAAGGGAGGGGACGGTTATAAACAGGGGTGGGAGTGATGATGGGGAGAGCGGAGGCAGGTAGGAGGGAGGGGGCTCCTAATTCCTAGGGTTTTGGCCCCTCTTCCACATAACCCAGGCTTCTTCCAGGAGCTGGGTTTCTGCTTGGCCCCCCACCCCACCCCCCGACTTCCTGGCTGACCCTGCTCTCAGCGCTCTCTACTCACCTTCCCACTAAGACAGAGATCTGGGATGGGGCCAGGGGTCAGGATTTTATCAAACTTCCCAGATGAAGCTCAGGACCCTGCATGTTTGAAAGCCACTGACCTAATTCAAAACTCCATTTTTATGAATGTAAAGACTGAGGACCAAGAAGCAAAAGGGCGTCATCACATACTAAGTCAGTGCCAGAGGCTAGGACTCAGATCCCCCCAACAGAGTAAACAGCGTTGGGTTTCTGTCTCAGGGCATGGACTTTTTAATCCCAGCAGGGCCCAGAGTGTTGGCTGGAAGCAGAAAAGAACACAGGCCTCCCTTTGCTTTTTAAAATTTTCAGACCCTAGGAGCAGGGTGAAGGTCCAGAGCCAGCCCTCTGAGCTGATGTATCAATTGTATGTTAAGAGCCACTTGGCTCTGAGTGAAGGCTAAAAGCACCCACAACCTGTAGGGACTCGGGACAGTCATAGAGTACTTGTCAATGTGTTTTCCTCCTTTGGCCATTTCAGGTTCTAGGGAAGCCTGACCTCCAGGTAAGACAAAATTGTTTTCATGCTCACTCAGTTGTGTTCGACTCTGTGCAACCCTATGAACTGTAGCCCTCCAGGCTCCTCTGTCCATGGGATTTCCCAGGCAAGAATACTGGAGTGGGTTGCCATTTCCTCCCCCAAGGGATCTTCCCGATCCAGGGATTGAACCTTGCAGTCTCCTGCATTGCCAGCAGCTTCTTTATCGCTGAGCCACCTGAGAAGCCCAAGACCATATTTTAATCTCTTGCTACTCGAAAGATGAACTCTGCACCAGTGGCATCACCCTGAAGCTTCTAGTGCAGAATCTCAAGCCCCATACCACATCTACTGAATCAGAATCTATATTTTAACCTCAGGGTGTGATTCCTATACACATGGAAGTGTGAGGTGCACTGTTACACGCCACAGTGTAGCTTGAAATAAATGGTTGATTATTTCAGCCACACGTGGCTGATTCTACAGCAAAGCAAATTGGCCTCCTTGATGTATGAGGATGGGCTGTGAAATATTTGGTGTTGAATGCTTTTTTGTAAATCAGGTCTTGCTGGAAACCCACCCAAGAAGTAGCAATTTAAAACAAACGGCAGTAGCAAAGAAAGGAATTAGCAATTTAAAATAACCAACAGCAAGCATGGACGCCTTGCTTTGTAGTGTGAAGCACTGCAACTTCCCTTAGGAAATTTGTATTTTTTCTTACTAAACAAACTTAAGTTGAAGTATGACTGTTCATGCAACGTACTCATGTCTGTTACAAAGTTTGCATTCGATGAGCCGTTGGTTGCACCAGGAGCCATACCAAGCATTTGACACACTTGACCTTATGGAATCTTTCCCACGAATGGTGAGAGAGGTGCTACTTTTTTTAAATTAATGTGTGGCTGCACTGGTCTTCACTGCTCCGTGTTGGCTTTCTCGAGTTGTGGTCTGCACAGGCTCGAGGGTGCTCCAGTCTCAGTAGCCGTGGTGTACCGGCTTAGTTGCCCTGAGGCATGTGGATATCTTCCTGGACCAGGGATTGAACCTGGGTCCCCTGCATCTGCAGGTAGGCTCTCAACCACTGGGCCATCGGGGAAGTCCAAGGGAGGTGTTACTTCTACTCCCAGTTAGCAAAAGAGCGAAATAAGGAACATTCAGGGCCGGTCACTCTGACTTTGGCATTTCAGCTTGCCTTTTACTTTGTTTTATGATCTTTTTCTTACCATCTCCCACATCCCACTGTTTCGTGTTTTCTTCCATTCTATGTATCTGCTTGGCCTCCATTCATTACAGGGCCCTATTATGGGTGGTACTGCCCTTACCTGCAGGCTGGCTGATTCAAGACTGAGTCCTTATCCACCATCTTCTCTCCCACACCAGGCTGATATTTCCTCTGTCCTCAATTTTCCCAGGGCCAAGTATCACAACTGGGATCACACCCTGAAGCCCAAAGCCCACCAGAATTATTCACACTGGCCCACCTTACACTGTTTACCCAGCCATGCCTCGCCTTTTCTGTGGACACCCCAATAAAGGCTGTCATTTAGGCCTTCTGCTTATTCCTGCTTGCCTTCTGACCCAAACCCGATTCTGCCCTGGGGCTGGTGTGGCATGACCTCTCCTTTTGGGATATGCAAATAATAGAAATCTTCTTTCAATGGCATAGAGCTCTCTGTGCTGCCACTCAGTAACCTCCATAATCAGAACCCCTTGAGCACCAATAAAACGCCCCTTCCCATCACTGCCAAACCCTGACATTTAACACTGAGCCTCCTGGCTTCTAGGTTCTAGCAGTTAGCAACGACTGGATTGTGCAGTGCTTACCGCATGTCTCTGGAATAGATGTCAAGACTATTGCAATAGAGGAGAAAGATCAGTGTCCACTCTGAATACAATGAAGACAGCTGGAGATTTTTAGTCAACCAACAGAGTAGCGGGTCAGTGAATGGAAAATTACTAAGAGGAGACCTCACCGTAGAAGAATTTTTACTAAAATGAGTTAACAGGATTCATACTGAAGGCAGGCCAAAGACTTGGACGCCAAGGGTGGGGACTAAAAAATTCGATCAAGTATCAGAGGTGATCAGATATCTGTGTGGGGATTCTCATTAAAGTGACTCCGCAGAATTGTTAGGCAAGCCGATGACAGGGTCCAAGGATGAGGCCTTGTCAAAAGAGAGCCCATCAGCTACTGGGATGCTAGTCACAGCGCAAATTAAGTCAGCTGGTGAGTGAACAATGTATCCATTTAAATTTTCTGTTTTAAAAATTTTGCTTAAAGTTGTTATTTAAAATATGTGTTCACATGATGATACTTGATGGAAAAGATGAGAGGAAGTGATCACTTTCAGACTCTGCTAGAAAAGAGTGGAAATGAGTGCATTTTTGCTGAAAAAGAATTTGGCAATATGCATCAACAGTTTTAATCCAGTAATTCCTTTGATCCAGTAATTCCATTTCAAAATAATAATAACTACTGTAGAAAAAGGGGGGGAAAAGAGGCTCAGAGAAGTCCATCTAAAGTTGGTCAAGGAGAGACTCTTGATGAGTTTTGTGTGGAGGCCTTTTCTCCCCCAACCTTGTTCATGCGCATTATATCAGCTTTGTTTGCATTTGTTTTGATTTGGAGTCTGGTTCTTCAGGATAAAAAGAAATGGAGTAAATAAAGATATTCCATATTCAAGGATAGGAGGACCCGATATTATAAAGATGTCCATTCTTTGCAAGTTAATGTGTAGATTCAACGTCACCCCGATCACAATCCCAGTTATTTTGTAAATATATATATAAAAAACTGATTCTAAAATTTATATGGAGAGGCAAAAGACCCAAAATAGCTGATACCATATGAAAGAAAAACAAATTCAGAAACTGACACTATCTGTGTTCAAGACTTACTATAAAGCTATAGGTATCAAGACAGTGTGGTACTGGTGAAAGAACATACTAATAAATCTATGTAATGGTTCATTGCAGCATTATTCAAAATAGCCAGGACCATCAACAGAGGAACAGATTAAGAAAATGTGATATATATATATATATATATATATATATATGTATATATGATGGAATATTACTCAGCCATAAAAAAGAATAAAATAATGCCATTTGCAGCAACATGGATAGCCCTAGAGATTCTCATACTGAGTGAAGTAGGTCAGACAAAGAAAAATATATGATATTGCTTATATGTGGAATCTAAGAAAAGGCTACAAATGAACTTATCTACAAAATGAAATATTAATAGAGTTACAGATGCAGAAAATAAACTTACAGTTACTGGGTGGGTTAGAGGGGAGAGATAAATTGGGAGATTGGGATTGACAAATACACATTAGTGTGTATAAAATAGATAACTAATAAGGACCTACTTGCAACACAGGGAACTCTACTCAACTCTCCGTAATGGTCTATATGCGAAAAGAATATAAAAAAGAGTGGCTATATATATTTGTATAACAGATTCACTTTGCTGTACACCTGAAGCTAACACAACATTGTAAATCTATTATACCCCAATAAAAATTTAAAAATAAATAAATAATAACTTTACACATTAATGCAAACTAGAGTACATACAGGGCTTCCTAGGTAGTGCTGGTGGTAAAGAACCCATCTGCCAATGCAGGAGATGTAAGAGACCTGGATTTAATCCCCTGGAGGAGGATATGGTAACCCGCTCCAGTATTCTTGCCTGGAGAATTTCATGGACAGAGGAGCCTGGTGGGCTACTGTCTATAGGGTCACAAAGAGTCAGATATGACTGAAGTGACTTAGCACACGTGCACAAAGTACATACACAAAAACCGTGAAACAGATTAGAGAGTTCAGAAATAGACTCACCTGAATATAGCCAATTGATTATTGACAAAGGACCAGAGCAACACAATGGAAAACAGGTTTTTGAACAAATGGTGCTAGAGAAACCTAGTAACCACATGCAAAAGAAGGAATCTAGATACAGGCTTTACATCTGCATTGTACAAGTATTTAACTCAAAATATAGTACTAAATGTAAAATGCAAAACTACAGTACTCTTAGAAGATAATATAGGAGACAATCTCTTCATAACTTTGGTTTGTTGATGCAACACCAAAGGCCCAATCCATTTAACAAGCATTCAGCAAATGTTAACTATTTTTATGGTAAAATTTTTGTGTGTGTATGGACAAAGATTAAAGAGGGTTTATTTGCTGTTGTGATGGAATTGCAGGTAAATCTTTTTGCTGTTGTTATTAAGATTTAAACTATGTCAGTGTTGCCAAAAGTGTTGTATTTTAAATCAAAACAATCCATTCTTTCCTCCTTCTTTCCTTTCTCCCTCCCTTACTCCCATCTTTCTTTCTTTTCTTTCTTTCTTCCGTCCTTCTTTTTTATAGGAGCAAAGCCAAAAGTCTGCTCTAAAAGAGTGCTATGGCCTGCGTGGAGTCAAGGAACTAACCAGAGAATGCTTCTGAGCCTGGGGCTATGTCTGGAAAAGCTTGGTTCTCTTGGCTTTCCAACTAAGAAAATGAGGGCTATTGTTTAGGAGGAAGAAATCAGCCTGAAAAATATATATCCAGTCAACACAGAGGTCACAGGTGACATTGCTGTCCCCATTCCAGGGACTCAGCGTCACAGGGACACACACGGCTGGTCTCAGGGCACTGTGTTCTGGGCAAGGGTGCAGTGGATGAGCTGTTCAGTGCAACCAGTTGAGGCTCATCTGAGGAGTTCAGGGCTGGAGTGCAGAAAGTGACTCAGCTGTCTGTGAGGTGTCATGAGGAGCTTGGGTGACTTGCCTTAAGTCACTTGGAAGTGAAGTGAAGTGAAATGAAGGCGTTCAGTCGTGTCTGGCTATTCGCAACCACATAGACTGTAGCCTATCAGACTCCTCCATACATGGGATTTTCCAGGCGAGAACACTGGAGTGGGTTGCCATTTCCTTCTCCAGGGATCTCCAGGGATCCAACCGGGCTCTCTCACATTGTAGGCAGAGGCTTTTACCATCTGCGCCAGCAGGGAAGTCACTGGGGGAGGTAGGTAACATGCTGGCCGGGACTGTCAAAGGGCTGACAGGTGACACGCTGGCCGGCACTGTCGAAGGGCTGACAGGTGACATGCTGGAAGGCACTGTACCAAGCCTGACAGGTGACATGTTGGCCAGGACTGTCACAGGCCTGACAGTTGACATACTTGCAGGGACTGTCGCAGGGCTGGCAGGTGACACGCTGGCTGGGACTGTCTCAGGGCTGGCAGGTGACACGCTGGCTGGGACTCTCGCAGGGCTGATAGGTGACACGCTGGCTGGGACTGTCGCAGGGCTGGCAGGTGACATGCTGGCCGAAACTGTCACAGGCCTGACAGGTGAGACGCTGCCGGCAGTGAGCAGGGCTGACAGGTGACACGCTGGCCGGCCCTGTCCCAGGGTTGACAGGTGACACGCTGGGCCCTCACTGTTGCAGGGCTGACAGGTGACATGCTGGGCCCGCACTGTTGCAGGGCTGACAAGTGACACGCTGGCCGGCACTGTAGCAGACCTGGTAGGTGACAAGTACGACATAGACAGACCTGGTGGGACGCACACGTCAACAAGGGGCAGCTGCTACTCAGAGGCTCAGAATTCTGGCCTAGGGCTTCAAATCTGGAAGATCTTTCCAGACCTTTTTCAAATGGAAGCAGGGAATGTGTTGTAGGGAATGTCTCAGGTTTTGAGGGATGGCGATTCATTGACTATTTTCAAAGGATCGAATACAGACAGGGGTCTGCCATCATATTTAATGTGCCTTCTTCTGACAGCTAGAAGAGATTTTTAATTATGCTGGAGAGTTAAATGAAAGATCTTGAAAAGTACGAGGGTCTCAATAATCGAAGAGCCTTCGGACCAAAGTCAACGTTGTCTTCTCCTTCTCTGAAACTAACATTCAAACTGACTGAAACAGATTGAGTAAGGTTGGATACACCCAAGTGACATCTTTCAATGTTTAGTTTACAGACTTAAATACAAATATTTAGGCTATAGTACTTAGGCTTTGATCTAGATGGAAACGGGGAGAGTTTGGGGGAAAAAATCAAGGGAACGTGAGCGGGCCTGACAGTGTTTAGGGCTGGACTGCAACTCACATTTGGAAGACTTTCCTCTCAACCTGTAACAAAACAGGTGAGCAGCAGCAATCAGACAATTTCTGAAAAATGCTGAGTAACAATTCGGAAATTAAAAGGAAAAGCTGAGCTGATGTCTTTTTCTCTATGATTTAGCCGAGAGACTCTGGCAAAGCTGTCATAACAACTCATCTTAATTCTTGGGGAACCTGCGTTCGAATCTCAGCTTACCCACTTGCTACGCTACTGTGATCTCTTGTAGGGTGTGGACCTCCCTGAGCTTCAGGGCTCTCATACATAAATGGGAAATATAATGCTTTATAAGAAAGAAGGAAGATAAACGTGATAGCTCCCAATTGCTGAATGCTTGCTGTGTGTTAGGCATAGATCATATCACTTAACCTCATTACTTCAACATCCTTGCCATCATCATTGTCGTCAGGATGTGTATAAGCCCTGGGTAAGTGTAATAGTGCCATTTATCTCGTTGTCATCATCTTTATTACAGGAGATGTATAACCTCCCGGTCCAGGCCAGGAAGTAGCTTCTCTGAATCGTATTATTGACACTCCAGGAAAACTTCCTTAAGCAATCCTGCCCTAGGAGAATCATCCTTTAAAACATATGTGGCTTTCTTGTCCTTCTGCTCCAACCCTTGAATGTATTAAGCAGTTTGAGATGAAAATAGATGGTCTTTTTCTTTTTAAAAAAACAGCCATTGATTGGGATTCCCTCGTGGCGCAGTAGGTAAGAATCCACCTGCCAGTGCAGGGGACACTTTCGATCCCTGATCCAGGAAGACTCCACGTGCCAGGGATCCTGCCTGAGCCCCTGCACCACAGCTACTGAAGCCTGCGTGCCCAGAGCCTGCGCCCTGCAACTAGAGAAGCCACGGCAATGAGAAGCCCGTGCACCACAGCTCGAGAGGAGCCCCTGTGTGTTGCAACCAGAGAAAGTCTGCGTGCAGCAACGAAGACCTAGCACAGCCAAAAATAAAATTAATTAATTAAATAAAGCAGTGTGTACATGTGAAAAAAACTTAATTAGAAATTTTTATTTATTTGTCTGCATTGGGTCTTAGCTGTGTCACGTGGGATGTTTTACTGAGGCACGTGGGTTCCTCTGGAGCACAGGGACTCAGTAGTTTGTGGCAGGCTGGCCTAGCTGCCCTGTGGCATGTGCAATCCCTGTCTTCTGCGTTGCAAGATGAATTCTCAACCACTGGACCATCAGGGAAGTCCCTAAATGGTCTGTTTTTTTATAGGTAGCTATGAAGATGTTTCTTTTATCTCTATTACCTCTCAAGGCTTTCTTGCCCATATCCTGGGCATGTAATATCTGCCAAATAAATTTTCTAAAAGATAAGTGTGTTATGTTCTCCTATTATGAAAATAATTTAAGCTTGGGATGATAAACTTGGGAACTGCAGGTATTACAAGGAGAAGTAACTCTGAAGGGCAGTGGGTTTCTAAAGAACATAAAGTTCTTTATGTGAGGCAGAACACCATTCCATGTTCGATGCATGAGACGGGGGCTCGGGGCCGGGGCAATGGGATGACCCGGAGGGATGGGATGGGGGGAGTGGATGGGGGGTCCAGGAGGGGGAACACATGTAGACCCATGGCTGATTCATGTCAATGTATGGCAAAAACTATTACAATATTGTAAAGTAATTAGCCCCCAACTAAAATAAATAAATTTATTAAAAAAAAAAAAAGTTCTTTAGAAAGCAAAATGCAAATCTCAGTCTGGAAACTGCAACAAGCTGTGACACATGGCTTATTGGCTCTCAGCTGCATCTTGCCCATTGCAGGCTGTCCCAGGCCTAGCGCAGTGCAAGGGAAATGCTTGGCAGAAAATGTCTGAGCTCAGTACTGTCAATTTCCCCGCTTCGGGTATATGAAGAAATGGTGGGGACTAGGACCTTCTTGTTGTCTTAAGAACCAGAGTGGGACATTGGCAATCAGTGGGCAAGAGCTAGGGATGTGAGGAACATCCAAATGCCAGGAAGACAGAGTTCTTTGAGCAGCAATGTGGCAGAGTGAGGCTGGGAGAACATACAGCTCCGCCAGCTAACAGCAGGGACCCTCTAGGGGAACGAGGGAAGCTTTAGGACCACCTATCTGTTTCTTCACACTGTATATCTGTATTTTAATTTCTTCCTGCAAAAAACTTATGTGATATATATGATGTGACCAATAAAAATAATGCGTGTGTTTCCTTTTTGGTTTTTTCCCCTAAAGATAGGTGTTATTTGCGAACAAGGTTGAAGGATTCACAAGGTGAAAGATGAAGTGGTTGAAGCACTGCAGGAAGATGGAGTAACGGATCAAGGAACGGAAATCTCTTTAGGGGCAGCAGTGCCCACACCTGCCCCTCATACTTGACCTCGGTGGAACCAGAGGGACGTAAAGAATCATTTCTCTTTCTCCCAGGTCCCACCGCAAGCAGGTGGCTTGTTCGCCACCGAGGGGCCGGTGAAATGGAGAAGGTGGCTTATCATAAGCTTGGGTCAGGGTGGGGACAGATACTATCACAGGGGCCAGATCCACACAAGGGCCTCAGCCCTGATTTGTGTTTAAACCCATCCTGTTCCCTCTAAATTCCCCGACAGCCATCTGATAAGATGCATATAGCTGTCTAGTTTGCATGGTCCTGACAATTTTCATTCAAAACATATGCAAATTCTGAGGGCAGGTTGCTGGAGACAGAGGTTGTGGTGAAATGCTTCTCAACTTTTAACCAAATGAATCTATTAACCTCAAGAAGAGGAGCTTTTGATTTCGGCCTCTATTTGCATCAGAAGTACAGTTAGACCCCTGCTCATTCCTTCTCCCATCTGGCGGCTTTTCTCATCTCTGGGAAGGTGAAATTGGCCAAGTGGCCTGGTGAGTTTCCCCCAAGTCACTGAGCTCCTTGGTTCCTAGTGAGGTGGCCACAGATGGCTCTGAACCCTCCAGCTGGGCCCTGCTGAGATGGCGCCTGGGCGGGCTCTGGGCACATCCCCAAGCCCCAAGCCGCTGGGCAGTGGTTGGAGCCAGCGCTTACCAGAAGCAGGCTCTCAGGTCCTCTGGAGCACCTGCCTCGTGTGTTTATACAGTGGCAGGGTCAGCCGGGTAAGGAATCAGCGCACAAAGAGACAAGCGCTGCACACACCTCTCTGGTGAATTAAGGCTCTGAGACCAGTGCGTCTGGAATGGTAACCTGATCTCTGCTGAGGAGAGAGGTAATCTCCCAGGAGGCCAGGAGAATTTTGCAGAAGTGTTTCCTGCTTCCTCTCTCAGGCCTCATGGGCTCGGGCTCTCATCTCCTAAAGCCCAGGCAGGACAACAGCTCAGACCAGTGGCCCTGGGAGGCCACCTTCATGGGCATTCACATGCGGCCCAGGCCTTAGAAACGCCCTGCTCTTAATTTAATGCTGAGTTGTAACTGTTGAAATTCTTAATATATTTTGAACAAGCGCCCACCCCGCCCCCGCCCCGTTTTCAGTTTGCATTGGACCCACCAACTATGTAGCTGGTCCTAGGCGTGGATTATAGTACAGAATCTGGAGACTACCCAAAGTAGCTGCAGCTCCTTAGCGCGGCATTCAAGGCTGGTTCCGATTTAGTCTTCTGATCGCCTTTCCAATCATCCCCACTTTCCACACTCTCAGGAAGTGGTTGCTTCAGCCAGAGATTCTGTCACACACCTCTGTGCCTTTGTACTTCTTCCCTGACCTGGTAAACTTTTCCCTCTCTTCATTTTTCTGTAGACTCCCGTTCATCCTTCAAGATCCTGGAAAATAATCTTTTTCATTTTTTTTTTCCCTGAAGATATCTTTGAAATCCTGCAGGCAGTCAGTGGTTCTATCTTCAGTGATTTCAGAGTTGCTCAACATCTGCATCGGTGCTCTCAGTGATTTGCAGCATGATAAGGCCCCTGTCTCCCAGGAATATTTGGAAATATTTAACAGCTGGTATGGCAGAGGTACCAGCTGATCAGAGCTGCTGGAGGAAGGCCAGGCCGAGCCCAGCAGCAGGGTTCTGGGGAGACTCCCTGCAGGGCCTGGGCTAACCTTTTGCTGGCTGGATCCTGGGAATCAGGGGGCCTTTGGGATCCGGGGCAGAGGCTGTTTGCCAACCATTAAGGAGGACTTCAACCTTTCCAAAGCAGTACTGCTGTCCTGGTCCATCCTGGCTGATGAGCAACCCCGAGAACTTCACTGGAGTATGCGCTGACTTTCAGCAGGGGTTGGTCCGAGCATCTCTCCATTCAGGTGTCCAGGACAGAGCTTGGCTCCGAAAAGGAGGATGGGAAGGTGTGGGGAAAGGCAGGATGGTGTATAACAACCTGGGTCTAGGCATCCTCCTCAGGGGACAAGGAGGAAACAGCCTGCTCTGAAATCAGGCGACATCATCTATCCGGCTTTCCCCTGAGGACCCTCTACAGACAATGAGTCCAACATCTTGCAGAGTATCCTGCAGAGACTGGGAGAAAATGAAAGAAGAAAGAAGCAGTCCCAGGATATATGCATCCACACAAGACACAGAAACACTTGCTCACACACCAACACACACAGAGAAATGCTCAGTACCTGTGCACATCACCAAATGCGTGTCACTCCCACACACCCCATGCTCCCAAATATGCCACCATATCCCTAGATCCAGGAATGACCCATAGAAACCAGGGTGTGGCCAAGGCAGCGTCTCTGCTGGGTTAGGGGGATGGCTGGGGTGGGGGGCCGCATAGATGCTCTGGAGGGGAGAGACCCGGGTGCTGGGAGGGTTTGGAGAGGCAGAGGGCATGGGGGAAGGAAGGGGCAGACCAGAAGCCTATAGGAAGGAGGTGTGGAGTCAGGGGAAGAGGTCGGCGTGGGTGGAGAGCTTCCATGCTCCAGGCAGACACTAGGTACTGAGCCGATGTCACCACCTCTCATAGTCACACCTACCCTGCCTGGTATCAGTGGTGGTCTCACTTCACAGATCAGGCTCAGATCCTTGAAACAACTTGCCCAGAGCCTCACAGCTGGGGAATGGAGGCTTTGCGTGGATCCAGGTCTGCTGGATTTGGAATCCTCTTTTGTGTCTTTCCACCTTGTACCAGATGGTGCAGGGATAAAGAATCCACCTGCCAATGCAGGAGACGGAAGAGACTCATTTGATCCCTGGTTGGGGAAGATCCCCTGGAGGAGGAAATGGTAACCCACTCCAGTATTCTTGCCTGGAGAATCCCATGGACAGAGGAGCCTGGTGGGCTACATACAGTCCATGGGGTCGCAAAGAGTCGGACATGACTGAGCAGGTGAGTTTACCTTGTACCAATCGGGTATGGAGCTGTGTATACTGACCTTTATTCCCCACCGTACAAGTCTCTCCCTCCTAAAGGATGCACCTGGGTGACTGCCCGTCCTCCCCTTCTTACACCTCCGTGAACTCTAAACAGGGAAAAGTAGACGAGAACCACAGTGGACTGACACTTGTGATCCAGGTGGTCATTTTTGTTGGGGGTGTCCTGTGTCTCGTGGGACGTTGGGCAGCCTCCTTGATCAGTAGCATCCATTCCTCCTCTTCCTCCTCCACCTTCAGCTGTGACAAGCACAAAGGTCTGCAGACATTTCCAACTGTCCGCTAGGAGCTAAAATCACTGCCTAGTTGAGATCCTGAGTTAGACACTAGTCTGTGAGATCTGAAGGGGATTTCACAAGCCTCCTGGCCACTTCTGCAAAGCAGAGTAGATGCCTCTTCCTCTGGCCCAGGGGCTGACAAGCCAGGCCCAGCGGCAGGGGGATGGGCCTCCAGAGGGCTTTGTGGGCGGAGCCAGCCCTGCCCTCCTCCATGGGCAGCTGAGTGCCCACAGAGACACTTTGTCCGGCAGCTCCCTTCCACCTGCACCCTCAGGACGTGCAGACCCAACGGCCAATTATGAAAATGAAAAATCCGTGTCTGGGCCTCAAATGAGTATTTTCCTATGGTGTTTGAGTCTGTTGTAATAAGTGCTTAGTTCACCCAGGCATCCCAGGAATGTGGGTCTGATAATGAAAATAGGTGTTGGGCCCTGAGGGGCCCCACTTGCTGGCCTGGCACAGAGGCCAGGCGGGCAGCCTCCCGTCTCAAGGTGGCCGTCCCCTGCTGAGCCAGGGCACTTGGATGAAACCGGCTGTCCTCATTTGGCCCTGGGCGTGTCTCCATGCCCCGCTTCCAGCTGCCTGGCTGCAGCATTTGCCTCCTGAAGAAAGTAAGAGTCCTTATGAGTGTCTAGCTTCATTTCAGGAGAAACAATGCACATCTCCACCTCCAAACAAACATTTTTTGGGAGTTTGCTTTCTCATTTATTGTCACAATCGTGCTATTATTATTCCCATTTTACAGGTGAAGATGTTGAGGCACAGAGCGATCACATCCCTTGCCCAAGGGCTCATAGCTGGCAAGTGGCATTGCTGGGATTTGAATTAAGACAGCTGTTACCTGGGGCTTCCCAGATGGCACTAGTGGTGAAGAACCCGCCTGCCAATGCAGGGGACACGGGTTCGATCCTTGAGTCAGGAAGATTTCCTGGAGGAGGAAATGGCAACCCACTGCAGTGATTCTTGCCTGGAGAATTCTATGGACAGAGGAGCCTGGTGGGCTATAGTTCATGGGGTCGCAAAGAGTCGGGTGTGACTGAAGCAACTTAGCACACAGCTGTTACCTGAGCTGATGCTCTAAGGAACTGACCAAATTGTCTGGGGTCATCGGGGCTGAGAAATGGGGACAGGAGGCCTTGCCTTTGAGTGTCCGCTGGCTGGCCGAGATGGGAGAAGTTCTGCAGGAGACTGAGAACTCCCTGACCTTCATGTCTCCTGGGTGCCAGCAATCTAACTATACCCTCTGAATGACAAAGGAAGGGTTGACAGGGAAGTCCACCTTCCTCGGGGCTCCTGCTGAGATCCTCATCCTTTGATGTTTTACCCTAAAAGAGCATGTTCCCAATCCAGGATGATAGTCGAGATTATTTCCCCAGGAATCAGTATAGTGAGGTGGTGGCAATGCCAGGGGCTAGGATTGTGGGGCATCTCTGCCATCTGATGTCACATGATCTCAGGCAAGTGACTGAAGCTGGGCTTCCTCACCTGTAAGCTGAAGAGAACAAAACTGACCTCAGAGTGAGGTCGCGAGCATGGAGCCTGGCGCACCGGACTCTCTGGAGACAACGCATTGCTATGCAGGTGGGAGATGTGGGGAGGAGGTCAGCTAAGGCCTGTGGGAGTTGGGAACTCCTGGGTCACCTGGGGCTCAGTTGGGTCACCTGTGAAATAAGGGAAATGATAAAATCCCGTTTCAGAGCCGAGGGCCGTGGGTGGAATGCGCAGGGAGCATCAGCTGGCAGAGGCAGGGTGAGAGCTCACTGGTGGGAACAGCCTTGGCTGGCATTCCAGGGACCAATGCTCAGACAGGGATGCATGGGGGCGCTTGAGAGAGATGAGGCTGCCAGCTGGGCGGGCTCTGGTTCTGAGGCTGGTCTCCTCCCCTGGCTTCTAAAGTCCAGGGACTTGAAGGTGTGAGAAACGGTGACACATCTGAAAAGATTGTTGACTGTGGCCCTTTATTCCCAGCATCCCTGGGGCCCAGAGCTGGGATCAGAAGGAGCGGAGCCCTTCAGAGTGAAGGAAACAGCTTGGCTGGGCTGGGGAGGAAGAGAACTCTATGGTGAGAGACCCCGGGGGCGGGTGCCCCCTCCTCCTGCCCTGTTCTCTGGCCGCTCCCCACACGCATGCCCCACTTTGCGGTGCTTACAGAGGACTGACTGTGGGCCCAGAGGACCAGGGCCGGGCCTGGGCTGGTGCTCAGTACTACTAATAAAGCCACTCTTCATCAAGGGCCTGCTGCCTGCCAGGCACTGAGCTAAGTGCTTCCCAGTCGTTATCTAACTGAATCCTAGGGCTCTGTGGGTAGGGATCACACTTCCCGTTTCACGAGAAAACTGTTGGCTTAAAAATACTCACTACCTAAAAGTTGAGAGTTAGGTTTTACTTGGTGGAAATTTTTAGGACTTCAAACCTGGGAGGCAGCATCTCAGGTAACCCTGAGAGAACTGCTCCAAGCAAGTGAGGCACTTGTTCAGTTACTCAGTCGCGTCTGACTCTTTGTGACCCCATGGACTGCAGCACCCCAGGCTTCCCTGTCCTTCACCATCTCCCGGAGCTTGCTCAAACTCCTGTCCATGAGGCAGGGAGCCAGGTTATATAGAAGCTTTGCAAAGGGCAGGTAGTCTGAACATCAAAAGAGTATTGCTAATTAAAGGAAAAGCAGGTATTTAAAGTTAAGGAATTTAGCACTTTTCTATGTATGAGAAGGTACAACAGTCTGGGCTCACTGAAATAATTTCTTTGATGTGCACCTAAGCTCTCTGGGACCATTATCTTGTGTTTTGACATCCTGAGTCCCCTCAGGGCTCATCAAAGGGAGTGGCTACAACTGATGACTGCTAGATGGCAGGTATTCTTTCCTTCCTGAGTCCCCTCAGGGCTCACCAGCTCACCAACAGTGCTGGTTGCAGTTGTTGATGACTGTGACATCCTTTGTTTAATGATATGGCAGGAAATATTTCATTTCTCAAAACTAAGGTTCAGAGTGGTTAGGGCTCTGCCTAAGGTCACACAGCTAGCAAGCAGTAGAGCCCAGATTCATCTGCAGGTGATCCAGTCCCAAGGCCTTAATCATATACTCTTTGCAGCTCTTTAAGAGACCTGTTTCTCTTAAACAGGTGAATAAGACAAATGCCCTATAAACCTTTTCCTCATCCTCTTAATAGTTTATCCTGTTGAATTTCAAGTCGTCAGTTCAATATTTAGTGAGTGATTTCTATAAACTGTTTTCTATGTTCAATGTTCTAAGACAAATCATCTATTTTATGATACACCATCGGTTTCGTGATGACTTTCTGAGAGGAAGTATAAAGGAAGATCACATTAATGTAATGGGATCTGAGTTTGGCCACTTTATGTCATAGATATGGAGGAAGTCTTGAGCCAGGCTCTGTGTTAAACATACGTGATGCAGATGCAAATAATAAGGTACATAGGGAAATGCATGCACTATCTCATTAATTTTAATGCATTTATAAGTACATTTTGTATACATTTTTTATTAATGTGAATTTACACATGGCAAAATGCACATTAAGTGAATTTCCTCATACATGTATACTCATATAACCACTAGTCCTTCAATGACTATTTATTAATCACAATTCTTCGAAGACAGAGTCTACAATAGTGAGCATCATCAGCAAGTCCTCCTTTCTGCATGAAGTCAAAAGTCCAGCAGATAGGAAGATGACAACATGATAAACAAATAAAGAAGTGTGCGAAATTATTGCAATTGTGTTTGTATTATGAGAAAACCAAGCAGGGTGCAAAGATAAAGAAGAAAGAGGAATAGATTCCATTTTCAATAGGGTAGTGGAGGAGAATCTTTTGCAGGCAGCTGAAACCCAAAATATTGAAGTTTGTGGTTTCTGGGGAAAAAACATTATAGGCAGAGAAAACAAAAAGTGTGAAGTCCCTGAGATGGCAAAGAGCTGTCATTTAAGAAGACCAAGGTGGGACTTCCTAGTGATCCAGTGGTTAAGACTCTGTCCTTCCACTGCAGGGGACACAGGTTCAATCCCTGGTCTGGGAACTAAGATCCTGCAAGCCATGCGGCACGGCCGAAAAATAAAAATTTCTTTAAAAAAGAAGACTAAGGTAACTGGTAAGATGTGGGTGATGAAGGTGTGTGGTCATTGGCCAAGACATGCCAAGCTGTTACCAAATTCAGGTTTGTGTGCCCGACACACTGTGCAGCCACACAAAATGAAGCATCAGAGTTTGGAGCAGAGAAAGGCTTATTTCAGGACCAAGAAAAGGAGAATAAGTGGCTTGTGCTCAAAATACCCTGAACTCCTAGAAGGGTTTCAGCAAAGTATTTTTAAAGCCAGGTAGTGGAGGTGGGTCGCAGGGTATGTGATCAGCTTGTGCACAATTCTCTGATTAGTTTATGTTGAAGAAATAGGATGGTTGACCTTGTCAGTCCTTAGTTGACAGTAGGTCTGGGGGCTCATGATCAAGTAGTGAGCAGCTTCCATTTGGTGGTGGTTTTAGCATCTATAAAACAACTCAGGAAGTACTCATCAGATACTATTATCTATGTATTTAAGAGAGGAACTAGAGCGGAGGATGCTGGGGAGGTGTCTGTCCCAGGAAGGCCCCATAGGGTCCTGATCCGTCCTCACCAATCAGCCCAACGTGGTGGGAAATTGGGAGTTGCTTTTAGAGACAGAGACATACCATCTGGGGTACTGGTGTTGTGGTTGAGAGGTCAGGGAAGACTTCTCAACTGCCAGGTGGGCAAAGCAGGGGAAGGGCATTCCAGACAGGACCCTGTGAGCCCAAAGGCTGTGTGGTGTGAAGCAAGAGTGCTTGTTTAAGTGTCTCTGCAGAGCCCTGCTTGGTTGAAGCCCAGGGGAAGGTGAGGAGCTGGAAGGAGGTGTAACTGAGAGGACAGGAGAGGCATCCAGAGGCCAGCCTCAGTAGACGCTGAGAAGAAAAGTGTTAGCCACTCAGTCGTGTCCGACTCTTTGTGACCCCGTGGGCTGTAGCCCACCAGGCTCTTCTGTCCATGGGATTCTCCAGGCAAGAATACTGGAGTGAGTTGCCATTTCTTCTCCAGGGGATCTTCCTGACCCAGGGATTGAACCCGGGTCTCTCGCATTGCAGGCAGACTCCTTACCATCTGAGCCTCCTGAGAAGAAGGCACAGAAGGAATTTGACTTAATCCAGAAAACAACGCTAGAGAAAGATTGTCTGGGCAGTGTGTAGGGTGAACTGGAGACATCATAGATGCGGTACGTGATGAGTCCCCAGAGGCAGTGGGGACCTCTGAAAACCTCAGTGGGTGGTCTCCTGCAAGCCTCCTCGCTGTGTACAGGGTCCCTAAGGCACTGAGGTCTCTCTCACAAGTCTACCTGAGGAAAGTGCTGTGTTTTATTTTGAGGTCCATGGTGCCTGGACATAGCAGCTGCTCTGGAATGACTGATTTTGAGTGGACTCCCATCTCACACGCATCTCTTGCTGCCATCCCAGCAAGAGTCCTCATGGCCAGGGGATCCCAAAGGCTTTTCTTGGGAGGCATGTCTCATGCTGCAGGGACTTTTATAGCCAACTCTGTGTGATCTAGCAATCTGCTACCCCCACACCAGCCTGCAGATGAGATCTGAGGCCCCATCCACATTCTGGAGGAAGCCAGTGATCCCTAAACCATGGTGGGAGGCTCGGCTTCAGCGGGATGGGGGTTTCCAGTGTGAAAGACATTAGACTCGGTTGGATCCCTGAAGATCCTCTGGAGAAGGGCATGGCAACCCACTTCAGTATTCTTACCTGGCAAATCCCATGGACAGAGAAGCCCATAGGGTCGCAAAGAGTTGGACACTACTGAAGTGACTTAGCATGTGTGCACAGCCTAAGCCTTGTGTGATATCACTGTGTGTTACTTTTTCACAATCACCACCAGTGGGTGCCCATCCGCTGCTAGGGCTGTGGCTGGGGTTCCGGGTTGGCCAAGACACCCAGAAAGAACCACAATTGCTCAGGGGCCTTCCACCTGCCGGAGCCAAGAAAGCCAAGCCAAGGAGCTCTGCCAAACCTGGCTCCAGCTCTGTCCACAGGAAGGGATTGGCAAAAACAGGCATCCCTCTGCCTTTTCCTGATCTCTGGACACTCATGCCCTCAGACTGAATCCAGAGGGTCCAGGCCCAGACCCTCATTGCAGTTGTGGCCTAGAATGTCCCAGAAGACCTGCTCAGTGGTGCCTAGAGGGGTGGCAGGGATGCAGAGAGAGAGGTCGGCTTCTGAGAGTCTTTCCCTGGGCTCCTGTCTTCACAGTGGCTCCCTACTGCTCAGCTGGGTGGAGAATAGAACACCAGGAGAAGAGGGGAGAGGAAATTCCTGGGAACTGGGCAAACAGAGGCTAAGAGTCAATCAGGATTCCATCCTTGGGGGGGGTGTTTCCCAGGCAGCACAGTGGTAAAGACTCCACCTGTGATGCAGGAGACGCAAGAGATGTGGGTTCAATACCAGGGTTGGGAAGACCCCCTGGAGTAGGAAGTGGCATCCTGCTCCAGTATTCTTGCCTGGGGAAATCCCATGGACAGAGGAGCCTGGCAGTCTATGGAGTCACAAAGAGTCAGGCAGGACTGAGTGACTAACTGCACACACACACATGCACACACGCACACGCACACACACACCCTTAGCAGTCACCCGGGAGGACCTGTATTTTAATCCAGAGCACGGGATAGGTTTAAGCAGAAGTGGGACACCACCCAACTTGTGTTCTAGAAAGATCTCTGGAGCACTGTAGAGATGGATACCAAAATCCATCAGGGTTCTCCAGAGAGATAAAACCAATTAGATATACATCTCTATCTCTGTATATGAGATATATGTACATATATAATATACAATTATCTTAAGGTGCATATCAATACGCAGAGAAAGATTTATTTTAAGGACTTGCCCCACCTGGCAGGTCTGTAATCTGCTGTGTCAGCTTAGAGGCTGGAAACTCAGGCAGGAGGTGGTGCTGCAGCCTTCAGCGGGGAGACAGCACCTGTCCAATGATGGGCACCCAGAGGTCTCTGGGGGGTCTAGGGTAGGTCACACCCCTGAGCTGGGGTCCAGTTTCTACCCACAGTGGAACTTGATCTGGGCTTGTCTTCTCCTGCATCAAAGCCCCCTGCACACCTCCCAGCCCCTGTCAGTCAGCCCGGTCTGACTGTGAACTCCTTGAGGGCAGAGGTCGGGTCTCACATCGGGGTTCACTGCATTAACACAGTGCCAGATGCACAGGAAGTGCTCAGTAGTGGAAGAATAAGTGGCTTTCCTCCCAGAACCCAACCCATCCCATTATAGCCACCTCTCCCACCCCACACTTACTGGACACTCCAGCAGCCCATATGTCCCTAAAGGACAGAGGTACCTACAGACTTTGGGGTTCAAGATGAAGCATGCCTGGGGCCAAATTGTGGCTCTGATACTTACATGCAGCCTGTTTACACATTAATTTTGATTTGTTGATTGTTGATTCTTTTTTTTTTCCTTCATATGCCTATTTGTCATGATTATGTTGGGTGCTTAACGTAAGCCAGATTCAGATGCTGGGTTCACACAACAGAGGGCTATGATCTGTGATCTTAACAAGGTCATCATCTGGCCAGGGGGATTTTACCAAGAAAATAACAAGATAGTACATTTTGAAGGCAGTGTAGGAGAGGAGATCACAGGGTATTAAGAGAGCCTGGAGAGGGTGCCTAACCCCGTGCGGGGAGCTGAGTCTGAATGGTATGTAAGAGTCAAGGCAGAGAGCAGAGGGAGGGCTGACGGGGGAAGACGCCCCAGGGCAGAGGGTCTGTCTGGTAGGGCCTGTGTACAGCAGGGCAGACATTTCCCAACAGAGTCATCCTTTGGTGCTCTTGCTGGGAACTGGCATGTTTCTTGCAGTTTTTCGGCGTCCCAGGCCACCGGCTCATCTGGTTCTTGCCATAAAGTTCGCTTTGTGCCAGGTTGAAATGAAGCCTCCTTGTCCTCCTCCCGCTCTTTCCCTCACCCTGGTTTGGCACATGTCTCCTTCAGGGAGTCTGAGCCAGTGGGGAGGGCCTGGGAAGGGGGGCCCAGGGGACGCAGGTAGGCCAGCAGGGGCCACCTCTGCAAGCTGGCAGTTAGCACGTGCCAGGCTGTCATCATCCACAGAAACCTGGGCCCTCAGTGCAGGTTTAGGTGTTCTGCCTTGCTCTTCCCATCTGTAAAATGGGTTAGGCAATCACCTTTCCATTAAATGTTACTTTGTGTCTCCTTAGTGGGCTTAGCGAGTACAGAGGTGACCAGCATAGGTGCAGTCTCAGCCTCAATGGGATCTCAGTCTATCTAAACCTTGTCATCTTTGATCTTTCTTACTTAGAGAGACTTCCTTGACCTCCCCTCTGAAGTAGAGTCTTGAAACTTTTTCAGTACACCTCCCCCTTCACAGCCCTGAATGCAATCTGTAATCACAGCTTTATTTCCACCGAAAACCTGTTCCAGCCTGTCTCCTTCAGTGGGCTCCATCCCATAGGGTTTATCAGCCATCTTATCTGTGAACCTGGCACAGAATTGAGCCAGAGTAACAGCTAAAACATATTTGTTAAATAAAAGCAAGGTTTGGGGAAGACAGCTGTAAAATGCGTGATTACAGTGGGAGGAAGTATCACGGGGGGGAGTGCTTCCCTTTAGGGTCTCCTGAGGTTTAGCTCTTACAAGGGCCTTTCCCTCAGGGTAGCTGCTGCTGCTGCTAAGTCGCTTTAGTTGTGTCCGACTCTGTGCGACCCCATAGATGGCAACCCACCAGGCTCCCCTGTCCCTGAGATTCTCCAGGCAAGAACACTGGAGTGGGTTGCCATTTCCTTCTCCAGTGCATGAAAGGGAAAAGTGAAAGTGAAGTCGCTCAGTCGTGTCCAACTCTTAGCGACCCCATGGACTGTAGCCTACCAGGCTCCTCTGTCCATGGGATTTTCCAGGCAAGAGTACTGGAGTGGGGTGCCATTGCCTTCTCCCCCTCAGGGTAGAGACTGTGTCTTATGGGACACAGCCAGGTGCCTGGGAAGGCCAATGAACATTTACTAAACAGTCCATCCTGGGCCAGCCACATGTTGTTTTGATATATATCTCTCTTAGTTTTCACCACCACCCCTTGCACAGCTCAGAATATTGAGGCTCTTACATAAATGGCACCCCACAAACATTTATAGTTAGATCAAATCACTAGGTTTGATTTAGACTAGAGATCATAAAAAGATTTCATTGCATGGGCCAACATTGCCTAGGGTGGGTCAGTTCATTTGAACACTGTGGCTGTAGTGGGCTGAATGGTGACCACCCCCCAAAAGGTTCACATCTGAACCCCTGGAGCCTATGAGTGGGATTTTATTAGAAAATAAGGGTTAGAAAATCTGGCCAATTGCATTTGCTGATGTAAGTAAGTTAAGGGTCTTGCAATGAGTTTATCCTAGATTTTCCAGTGGGTCCTAAAATCATTGATAAGTGTCCTTATAGGAAGGAGAAGAGCAGAAACACGACCCACAGAAGGGAGAAAGCCATATGAAGACAGAGACAGGATGGAGGCAACACAGGCCACGGAAAGACTCGACATGCTGGAAATTGGAAGGGGCAGATAAAGAGTCTCTCCTAGGACCCTGTAAATAAAGCTGAGCGCCGAAGAATTGATGCTTTTGAACTGTGGTGCTGGAGAAGACTCTTGAGAGTCCCTTGGACTGCAAGGAGATCCAACCAGTCCATCCTAAAGGAAATGAGTCCTGAATATTCATTGGAAGGACTGATGCTGAAGCTGAAACTCCAATACTTTGGCCCCCTGATGTGAAGAACTGACTCATTGGAAAAGACCCTGATCCTGGGAAAGATTGAAGGCGGGAGGAGAAGGGGACGACAGAGGATGAGACGGTTGGATGGCATCACTGACTCGATGGACATGAGTTTGAGCAAGCTCCAGGAGTTGGTGATGGCCAGGGAAGCCTGGAATGCTGCAGTCCATAGGTTTGCAAAGAGTTGGACACAACTGAGCGACTGAACTGAACTGAGCTGAGAGTCCTAAGAGGGAGTGAGGGCCTGCTGATACCTTACATTTGGTTTCCAGACCCTGGAACCGTGAGAGAATAAATTCCTGCCATCTTAAGCCACCCAGTATGTGGCACCTTGTTGAGGCAGCACTAGGATATGAATACACAGGCCTTCTCAGATCTTAGAGGAGGGAGAGACATGATCAATTTATGATGTCTGCATGGTTGAGGAAGGGAGGGTGGCAGGCACATAAGTTATCAGCCAACTTTGACTTAGATCAACCAGATGTCTTGGCTGGGGGATTCCTCTGTGTCAGCAGATACCAGATCATTCTATCACAGTCATTCAGCACCAAAGGGTCCAGAAATCCATCAACATTTCTCTCCTTTGGCTGAGGGGAGGCAGGTGGAGGTGTGGGAAGCAATAGTAGATTCATTGTCAGTGACTGGAGGAGATCATCCTGAAAGTGGAAAACATTTTGGGAACTTGGGAGAAGTGAAGCATCCGACAGCTGGCCATCTTTTTCATTCCCCCTCCTGCCTCCTCTCAGTGGGACCAGAGAGAATCTTTCAGAGAAGACAGGCCTGATGTTGGGACGTCATCCTGCAGTACCATCCTGACTCCTGAGAGTCTTCCTGGAGTTCTGCTTTTGTTGGAGTCACTCATTCTGAGTCTAACAGTCCCTCCTGCCAGCACCTTCTCATCTCCTTTGAGTCCTTCATACCACCATTGAAACCTTGGTTTTCTTGTTCTGTCCACAGCAAAATGACAGCCAAACTCCCTCCTCCAAGTAATGAGGGGGCAGTCCAGTGTGGGGAGGATCATCTGGGGACACAGTCTTCTATCCTTTCTTGTTGTGTGATCTTGAAGAACTTTCTATCACTGGCCCTCAGTTTGCTCATCTGCAAAATGGGAAGAAAATAACAATACCTGTTTCAAGATGTTGTTTCAAGGTGTTGCTTTGTGCCCAGTACAGACACTTAATAACTGTACAGAACTATTTAAAAACAAAACATTGAGACAGATGCACAAAATCAATTGTCCTACTGAATTCTAGGCACTTTTACCTTGTCCTTAGCAGTTTTCTTTCCTGGACCTTTAAGTAACTACCATTTATTTAGTGCTGACTGCGCCGGGCACTGTGTCACCTTATTCAGCCCTCACACCAGTCCACTGAAATGGGTACTATTGATATGCCCATTAAACAGATGAGGAAACCAAGGATCACAGAGGACAGTGGCTTGACCAAGGTGTCATAGTAAATGGAAGGTCTGTCTCCAGACTATCCTAGGTCTGAGCTTCTGCACTGAAGGGCACTTCATGTACTCCATTACTGTGCCCGGTCTGGCTGTGGAGCCCACAACCTCTGTGGTCCCTTAGACCACAAGCTCTTTAAGGAAAGGGAATGAGCTCCCTGTCTTTCCATCCCAGGCACTCCACGCTGAGTCTGGGGCAGGGTTGCAATCACTAAGCATGTCAGACAAAGTGAATAGGAGAGGGTTTGGAAAAACTGTCTTGTGTTTTAACAAAGTGGAAACTTTATGCTCTGACAAAGGAAATCTGAGTTATCATCCACCTTCAACCCTCGTGTACTCTCTTCGGCAGCAGCACATATACTAAAATTTGAGTGATACAGAGAAGATTAGCACGGCGCCTGCACAAGGATGACTCTCAGATTCGTGAAGCGTTCCTTATCTGGGGGCTTCCCTGGTGGCTCAGCTGGTAAAGAATCCGCCTGCAATGCGGGAGACCTGGGTTGGGAAGATCCCCTGGAGAAGGGAAAGGCTACCCACTGCAGTACTCTGGCCTGGAGAATTCCATGGACTGTGTAGTTCATGGGGTTGCAAGGAGTCGGACACAACTGAGCGACTTTCACCCTTTCTAACTCTTGTACCCTGGGTCACCGTATGTGTATGTGTCAGTTGTTTCTTTTGTAAAATGGGGACAATCTTGGACTCTCTGCCTTGGCCTGGAGGGGTCAGTGAAGAACCCTTGAGCTGGAATATAGCTGGAGGATGCTGACCTTGTTCACACAGTCCAGCCCGAACAGTGCCCAGCATACAGTAGGTGCAGTGTAAATGACTGCTGGAGTAGATGACTCAGTGCTTTTCTCAGCCATTTATTAAAATCTGCAAAACCAACCTGACATAGATAGGACCGTGTCAGAGCTGAACTGTCTGGGTTTGGAGCAGGGTTCTGCCATCTACTGTAGGAATCAGTTGAAAATATGGGGGTTGGTTAGGGCTGGTTCTTTAATTGGGGACATGCTTGTGTTAGGTTGGTGCAAACGTAATTGCAATTTTGGACCGTGAATTTTAAATCATTATAATGAGGCTCAAACACATCTTTATTAATCAAAATAAGAACCATTACAACCAACACATTTTTGCCAATGAGAAATAAGTTTGTTTATTCCTATAGTGTAAAAACCCATGCCTCGGGATTCAACAAACTCTTGGAAAGCATTTTCTGCCTCCTGCTGGTTATGGAAGTGTTTTCCCTGCAAAATGTTGTTGAGATGCTTGAAGAAGTGGTAGTCGGTTGGTGAGATGTCAGGTGAATAACGGCGGGTGATGTAAAACTTCATAGCCCAATTCATTCCACTTTTGAAGTGTTGGTGGTGTGACATGCTGTCAGGCGTTGTCATGGAGAAGAATTGGGCCCTTTCTGTTGACCAGTGCTGGCTGCAGGGGTTGTAGCTTTTGGTGCATCTCATTGATTTGCTGAGCAGACTTTTCACACATAATGGTTTTGCCAGGATTCAGAAAGTAGTGTACCAGATCAGCAGCAGGCCACCAAACAGTGACTTTTTGGTCGCAAGTTTGGCTTTGGGAAGAGCTTTGGAGTTTCTTCTTGGTCCAACTACTGAGCTGGTCATTGCCAGTTGTTGTATGAAACTCACTTTTCATTGCATGTCATAATCCAATCAAGAAATGGTTCATTGTTGTTGCATAGAATAAGAGAAGATGACACTTCAAAAAGATGATTTTTTGATTTGCAGTCAGCTCATGAGTCACCCACTTCTTGAGCTTTTTCACCTTTCCAATTTGTTTCAAATGCCAAACAACCATAGAACAGTTGACATTGAGTTCTTTAGCAACTTTAGTCATTCTCGGTTGTTGTCAGCTTCTGATGGCTGGTCACTGCACTCTTCATCTTCAAGGGTCTCACCTCCTTTGCAAACTGCTTAAACCATCACTGCACATTAGCAGCTCCTGGGCCAAGGCATTGTTGATGTTGCGAGTTGTCCCCACTGTTTTACAACCCATTTTGAACTTGGATAAGAAAATTGCTCAGATTTGCTTTTTGTTTAACATCATTTCCCTAGTCTAAAATAAATATAAACAGCAAGTAATGGCTCAGATTGTAAAGAATCTGCCTGCAATGCAGGAGACCTGGGTTCAATCCCTGGGTCAGGAAGATCCCCTGGAGAAGGGAATGGCTACCTACTCCAGTATTCTTTTCTGGGAAATCCCATGGACAGAGGAGCCTGGTGGGCTGCAGACCACAGGATCACAAAAAGTTGGACACAACTGAGTGACTGACACTTTTAATAAGTCATTAGCAAAAAATAAAGTGAGAAATATGCATTAAAATGATGTATAACAAAACCACATTTATTTAAGAATGTATTCCAATATCAAGCTTCCCTGATGGTTTAGATGGTTAAGAATCTAACTGCAATGTGGGAGACCTGGGTTCAATCCCTGGGTCAGGAAGATCCCCTGGTGAAGGGAATGGCAACCCATTCCAGTATTCTTGCCTGGAGAATCCCCTGGACAGAGGAGCCTGGTTGACTGAGTGACTAACAGTACTTCTACTCCAGTATCAAACAACAAAGTTCAATAATACAAAACCACAATTACTTTTGCACCAACCTACTATATTTACCCTCTGCTTTCCTAGAAAGGGTTAAACCTTGGGCAGCCTGGCCTGGGTGTTCTCCAACTCTGCTTTGCCCCATTACCTTGCCTCCAGCTGAGTTAGGCCCTGAGTTTACCCGTAAACAGGTGCCACACTCCCCCTGAGAAGCTAGAGATAAGGGCTGTTTCCACGCCCAGGCTCTCCATGTGCTCTCCACGCCCCAACCTACCGGCTTGCCTGGGTCTCAGCTGTCTGGGAGGTTATCCTTTTTAGGCAACTTGGCTCCATCCTGTGGAAACCCCTGTGTTAAGTATTAAGACTTTGGGGGCCTGGAATGACCACACAGACACACGGAATTGATGATCAGGCTCCCAGAATCAGTCTTGGGTCAAGCAAACCCTGGCAGGCCTCACCAAACCCACCAAGTCTGGGACGACCTGGAGAACCTTCATTTCAGATCTGAGGCAGATATCTTCCCAAGGCTCCAGGAGCTTCAGTAACTCCTTATTTCTAGTTCCATCTAGCCTATCAGATACTTCCTCCTAGCCAGTCAGTTATGAGGGATAACATCAGGGATGTCCTTTGGCCATTCTGCTCATGAACAGCAGGCTGAGCATGACTTGTGAACCGGATGCCACCCACCACTTGTTCTGTATCCCCACCCCACCCCTGCCCCCTCCCCAACCCAGAGCTAGGAAAGACTTTTGTGTCCCTAAACGGTTAAAAAAAAAATCAAAAGAAGAAGATTATGACATGTGAAAATTACATGACATTAAATTTTAAGTGTCCATAAATAAAGTTTTACTGGAATAAGACCTGTTCATTGGTTTACCTACCATCTCCGGTGGCTTTTGTACTTTGCAGAGCTGAGCAGTTGCTGGTCTCTGAGAGTTTAGCACTGCCGTTTGATACACTGCCAATCAAAGGGATAGCATAAGTGTCACCTCTCTGTGTAAAAGACACGGTTAAATACAAAGCATATGGGGACTTCCCTGGTGGTACAGCGGTTAAGACTCCATACTCCCAACGCAGGGACGCAGGTTCGATCCCTGGTTGGGGAACTAGATCCCACAGGCTGTGGGGCCGAAAAATAAAACAACAAA
The DNA here is from genome assembly GCF_054371585.1 of Giraffa tippelskirchi. Lineage (NCBI taxonomy): Eukaryota > Metazoa > Chordata > Mammalia > Artiodactyla > Giraffidae > Giraffa > Giraffa tippelskirchi. The sequence goes on from NC_137282.1 coordinate 115,938,143, forward strand.
CAACAACAAAAACATATATAAGGAGCAAATTGGGAAGAAAGACTTGTAAAATATATAATAAAAAATAATAAAAAACATGCAGCATAAAAAATCCACTACAGATCAGCATTTGGCTCAGATGGTAAAGCGTCTGCCTGCAATGCCGGAGACCTGGGTTATATCCCTGGTTCAGGAAGATCCCCTGGAGAAGGAAATGGCAACCCACTCCAGTACTCTTGCCTGGAAAGTTCCATGGACAGAGGAGCCTAGTAGGCTACCGTCCACGGGGTCACAAAGAGTTAGACACGACTGAGCGACTTTACTTACTTACTTTACTTATTTGCAATTGACTTTGAGGAGACGTGACACCCACTTTGAACCCCAGTTAAATGAAATATGATTCCCCCAGCAGACTCCCGTCTTCTCATTACTAGAACTGGATTTCAAAACTTTGGACTCTATTATTTTATTTTTATTGCATTTTTCATTCATAAAAAGTTGCACCTTCATAGTATCCTGGGTTTTGCCTCTTGGCCTGTAGAGATGAACATAGAAGTTTGCTGACCTTTGACTTAAACCACTGGACTGTGCTAGAAATTTCATGATTTTGGTCTCCCAATTCCGCATCTTTGGTTGTCTTACATCCATACAGAGCCTAGGAATCCTTACTGACCATAGTTAAATTTGGCTTCAAATTTAACCACTTCAAATCTCACCACGCTTATGGGAGCGTTAAAAATTAATGGGAGGACCTGTTAAGATCCATCCTTTATCCTGCCCTCCTGGATGACTCTCTTCTCCCCTCCAGGTATATCCAGTACCCCCTCCATCCCACCCCTTTCTACTCTCAGGATGACTCTTTGACTCATTAAGTCTTCATTGATTTTCTTCTCCTCTGCTCAGAATCCCCATAGGAAATATTCAATTCATCCTGGTGGCTTGATAGATCAACTGATACCAAACAAATGAAAAATTAATGTGCGTGTTAGTCGCACAGTCGTATCCAGCTCTTTGCGACCCCATGGACTGTAGCCCACCCAACTCCTCTGTCCATGGGATTCTCCAGGCCAGAATACTGGAGTGGGTTGCCATTCCCTTCTCCAAGAGATCTTCCTGACCCAGGTCTCCTGCATTGTAGCACATTCTTTACCGTCTGAGTCACCAGAGAAAATTAATTCCGTCCTATTATTAGCAAACACTGTGCTAGTGGCTAGATCGGTGGGAGATTCTATGTGACATAAATTGCTACCCCAGGACCAGTGGCTCCGGGCCCCAGGATTCTAATGGCAGTCAGGAATCTTGAGCCCCATTTAGCTTGTGCCCCATCACTTCCTAACAGCGTGACCTTTTTCAGCTGCCCCAACTTTTGTGGTCTGCATTTCCTCATCTGCAAAAGATGGGACTCAGGTTGGGTTCCCTTCAGCCTAGCCTGAAGATGTATTTAAAACCAAGTAAGTTGGCAAGAGGGCTCATCTGTAGGGACAGTGCTGAGTCCTGCCAATGTCTTCTTCCCTTCCAAGCAATAAAACCCAGTCCTCTCAATTTCCCCAGCCCCAGGCCGGGACTAAATGTCTCTGTAAGCATTTGTGGCCCCATTCCTCCCCTCCTTCGTTCTCACCCTTCAGCCACATGTCCCCAAGGAATTCTGGAGCAGACTTCCCTCCTGAAGCCCCAGGCTCAGCCAAGCCCAGTTTCTTCATCCAGGATCAATAATTTTTTTCCTTCTTACCTTAAAGAATAATAATGAATCACCCTGTCAACCACAGAGTCCTTTCTATTCTTCTCTTTGTCTGCCTTTGGATTTCCTCTTTGGTTGTGCAATTTGGCCTTTACAATATCCTTCCCTTGCTAACAAAAATGAAGCACTTGGGCAGAGGAGTTTGGGGATGTTTGGCTCCTCTGGCAGGAATTTGGTGAGTTCTTGATTCTTACTTCCCCCTCTCCCACCACGTCCCTGTAGCTTCAGATCCTGCTGCCTTCTTCTCTTAAGAATGTCTCAAGTCTGTCTCCTCCATCCAAACCCCACCATACTGTCTGATTCGCTGTCTCTCCCATCTCTGGTGGAAAAGGCAATGGCACCCCACTCCAGTACTCTTGCCTGGAAAATCCCATGGATGGAGGAGCCTGGTAGGCTACAGTCCATGGGGTCGCTAAGAGTCGGACACGACTGAGTGACTTCACTTTCACTTTTCACTTTCATGCATTGGAGAAGGAAAAGGCAACCCACTCCAGTATTCTTGCCTGGAGGATCCTAGGGACGGCGGAGCCTGGTGGTCTGCCATCTATGGGGTCGCACAGAGTCGGACACGACTGAAGTGACTTAGCAGCAGCAGCCCATCTCTGGTTCCAGGTACCCTCCACCCCAGCTTATATCCTTCTGTGGCTTCCCATCACCCAAAGGATAAAGTCTTAAGTTTCCTTCCATAATGGTAACTCACAGCTGAATCCGACACGCATGCATGTGTGCAAAGTCACTTCAGTCATGTTCAGCTCTGTGCAACCCTATGGATTGAAGCCCGCAGGCTCCTCTGTCCATGGGGATTCTTCAGGCAAGATTACTGGAGTGGGAAGCCATGCTCTCCTCCAGGGGATCTTCCTGACTCAGTGACGGAACCTGCATCTCTTACATCTCCTGCATTGGCAGATGGATTCTTTACCACTAGTGTCACCTGGGAAGCCCAATCTGACATAGTTTGTCCAGAAGAGTCATTTCTAATACTGAATTTGGATGCCTTTAGTACATACTTGGGACTTCCCTGATAGCTCAGTTAGTAATGAATCCGGCTGCAATGCAGGAGACCCAGGTTCAATTCCTGGGTTGGGAAGATCTGCTGGAGAAAGGACAGGCTACCCACTCCAGTATTCTTGGGCTTCCCTTGCAGCTCAGATGGTAAAGAATCCACCTGCAGTGCGGGAGACCTGGATTCTATCCCTGAGTTGGGAACATCCCCTGGAGAAGGGAAAGGCTGCCCACACCAGTATTCTGGCCTGGAGAATCCCATGGACTGTGTGGTACAGACTTGTGATTAGCTGGCCCCCAAAGCGTCAGAATGTGTGAACTCCCACGAGGTTCTTCCTCCCCTCGCCTCTTCAAATGTTAGGTTGCTTTTGTCCAGTCAGCATCTGAGCCCCCACCTTTTAGAAAAGTCATTAATTGATTTTGTTTTTGCTGTGCTGGCTCTTCACTGCTGTGCGTGGGCTTCCTCTAGTTGTGGCGAGGGGGGTGCCCCGCTCTAGTTGCGGTGCTGTAGCTTCACTTGTTGCCGAGCATGGACTCTATAGCGCAGGCTCAATAGTTGTGGTTGCTCTGCAGCGTGTGGAAGCTTCCTGGACTAGGAATTTAACTTGTGTCCCCTGCATTGGCAGGCAGATTTTTATCCACTGGACCGCTCCAGAAGTCCTGAGCCCCTTTTGATTAGGGAAGAATTTTGTGTTAGTCTTGGATGGCAGAGCCCAGATGCCACCTCTCCCTACTCAGGCAAAGCGGGGACGCAAGACCTCAGCTTGATCATCTGCGTGTTTCCTTGGGCTTTGAGTCTCGAGGAGTGGGCCGGGTAAGAATTACTCCTGGTGGAGCACTATGGTTCTCACTCCCGGGCCCAGGGGCTGACCTGGACTGTCCTTTGGGTCTCTCTTCTTTGGGCACCTGGTTCCCCAGTCCTATGTTTGATCCATGAGCCACTCAAGACCCTTCCCCTGTGTCTTTTTTCAACTATTGTTACCCAGAATGAGTTTCTATGGCTGCAGTGCAGCCAAAAATAAATAAACAAATAAATTTTAAAAAATCTAGACATTAAAAAAAAAACAAAAGTGATCTTGATCAATGACCATGAGCCACTCTGGAAACGAGGCATGCGCAGCCCCATTGTACCGAGCAGAGAAGTGATACAGCCCAGTTCACCTAGGAGGGAAGTGTTGGCAGGGCTGGGGTTTGTTCACCTTCTCACTCAGGGACACTGTTTCCCTCTTTGTCTGGCACATGCTGCACCCAGAGACTCAGGTGGAAAGTGTCAGAGGCTTTGGTGACTGAGATGGAGCTGGAATTTTGCATAAGAAGGATTTACTGAAACCAGAGCAGGTGTCACTGCCATCCTGCTGGAAGCCAGGCTATGGACACCTGTATTTTGGAAAAAACAATCACGATGAGAAGCACTGCTGGGCACACTTTAATTGAAAGACACATTCAGGAGGACTGTGGGCTGCTCCTGGGGTGGGTGCTAAGCCCTTTGACAACCCTTCAGAGAGCCCTGAACTTACTCTCTTCCATCTCTCCCTCCATGAAAATTCTTGCCCCACCACTCTGCTCTTTAGATCGAATGAGACCCACACTATCACCCAGGCCTGTGAGGTCCTACTAGTGTCTCATCCTTAACATCAAAGGTGCTGAGAGCTCATTCCCACTCCAGTGCCTTTGCACTTGGCTATTCCCGTTGCCCTGCTGGACTGGCCTTCTTCCAGTTCTTTGTGGGGCTGCCTCCTTCACACCCACTAGTCTCTACTCAAATGCCATGTCTTCAGAGAGACTTTTCACACCTCCTCATTTTAAATAGTGTCCCCAGTCACTGCTGAGCCCTGACTCTGCTTTAGTTTGCTTCACATTGATGATCATTAACTGGCATGATATTAGATGTTCATGTAATTATATAACCTGATTATGTTTTACTGGCTGTTTCTCCCATTATGGGGTAAGTTCCATTAGTATAGGGACTTTGCTCATTGCATATTAAAAAGAAGAGACATTACTTTGCTGACAAAGGTCCACCTAGTCAAAGCTATGGTTTTTCCAGTAGTCATGCATGGATGTGAGAGTTGGACTATAAAGAAAGCTGAGTGCCGAAGAATTGATGTTTTTGAACTGTGGTGTTGGAGAAGACTCTTGAGAGTCCCTTGGACAGCAAGGAGATCCAACCAGTCCATCCTAAGGGAAATCAGTTCTGAATGTTCATTGGAAGGACTGATGCTGAAGCTACAACTCCAATACTTTGGCCACCTGGTGTGAAGAATTGACTCATTGGAAAAGACCCTCATGCGGGGAAACATTGAAGGCGGGAGGAGAAGGAGATGACAGAGGATGAGATGGTTGGATGACATCACCAACTCGATGGACATGAGTTTGAGCAAGCTCCGGGAGATGGGGATGGACAGGGAAGCCTGGCGTGCTGTAGTCCATCGGATCGCAAAGAGTCAGGGACATGACTGAGTGACTGATGTCTCCTACACTTAGATCAGCACCTGGCACATAGTAGGCAATAGGGAAAATTTCCTTGACAGAGATAAATTCCCAAAGTTAAAGGGAGTTCCCCTCTTCCATGGGCTACCCTACCCTTCCATTTAGCAAGACACGAGAGGGCACTACTTACACTGTGTCCTGCGTGAGTGGCACCCCCTGGAGCCCACACAGTTCCGTGGCATTCCATGGGAAGCCTGCTTCCTGGAGTTGCCCAGCGGGACTTCCTGGGACATGCATAAGCCCTGACATCAGATGGCTCTGGGTTTGGATAAGGCTTCATCACTTAGTGCCCGTGTAAACCTGGACACGTATTTGATGACTCTCTGTGTCTCAGCTTTCTCAGCTACATATTGGGGGTGATTATAAGACCTGCTTGGTAGGGTTGCTCTGAGGATTTCGTAAGATAATATACACAAAGTGCTCCAATATAACACTGAAACCATACATCTGTGCCTGGTAGGGATGAGAGTCAGATGCTGAGGATACATACAGAAGCTCTAGGGGCTAAGTGAGATAAAAAATGAGAATTAGTTCTATCACTCTGGTCAGTGGGTCACAAACGCAAAGGCATCCAGGGCTAGACAGGTCACTTACACAAGTGAAGCTTGCAAGGTGGTCACTGGAAAGCCAGAACTCCGTCTCAAGGGAGCAACTGCTACCCTGTTCCGGCCATGGTTCAGTTGGGGCAGGAATCTGGCGGAGGAGGGAAAGAGTGGGGGCAGGGGCGGGGTGCTGGTGAATCTTGTCTTGGTGTTGCCAGAGCGTCTTACTTTTCAGAGAAGCCTAAATCTTCATATTTGAAATCTCACAGGTTTTAAATATTGGCAACTAATTAATTCAGTGTTCTGGAACCAGTCTCAACTAGCATTCTAACCACCTTTGTCACTTCCTGGTATACATTCCAAAAGTCTCTCTTAATTTTAATCCACTTCATTCGGGTATAATTTACCTGCAGTAGAATGTTCATATTTTAAGTGTACAGATCCACGAACTTTGACAAATAGATGCACCCATGTCATCACCACAATAATCAAGGTACAGAATGTTTCCATTATCCCAGAAAGTTCCCCAGGGTCCCTTCCCAACCAATCTTCACCTCTGCCCTCACCCCAGCCCTAGACAACTACAGGCCTCCCTTGTTTGACTGCTCTTCATTTCATTGTGCTTTGCAGATATGTTTACAAAATGAAGGTTTGCGGCAACCCTGAACCAAGCCAGTCTATCGGTATTATTTTTCCAGCAATATTTGCTTACATCCTGTCTCTGTATCACGTTTTGGTAACCCTCCACCAGCAAAAAAGATTAAGACTCACTGAAGGCTCATATAAAGCTTAGCATTTGTAATCAATAAGATATTTTCAAGTTGAGGTATAAACATTGTTTTTGTAGATGTAACACTTTTGCACAGTTAATAGACTACAGTATAATGTAAACATAATTCTTATATGTGCTAGGAAACCAAACAATTCATGTGACCAAAAATCTATTGCTGTATCTGCTTTATCCTGATGGTCTGAAACTGGACCTACAGTATTTCTGAAGTATGCCTGTATTGATCTGCTTTATGTCACTATAGATTGACTATTCTAGAATTGTATATAAATATTTATGTCAGTATTTATTAATGCCCTTTGTATCTGGTACCTTCCACTTAGCATAGTATTTTGAAATCCTTTTAAATTCTGTGAGACCTGTTTCATGCTCCACATATGGTGAACATACCATCTGCCCTGGAAAACAATATGTGCACTACACTATCAAATGCAGTGCTCCAGAAATATCCATTTGGTCAAGGCGGTTGCTAGTGTTGTTCAGACCCTTTATGTCTTTACTGACTGTTTTGACTATTTATTCTATCAGTTGTTGAGAGAGAAGTGTTAAAACCTCCAACCAAGACAGTGGAATTGTTTACTTTTCCCTTTCATTCTGTCAGTTTTGCCTCACATAAAGTTCTTCCATTTGTAATATTTGTCTACCTGATGAACTGTCCATTTCATCACTTTGAAAGTGTCCATTTTTTATCTTATTTGCAAAACACATATAGAGAGACACAGAATTAGAGAACATACAGACACCAAGATGGGAAAAGCGGGCGGGATGAATTGGGAAATTGAGATTGACATACATACACTATTTTTTTTTTTAAACAGGCTTGTATATTTTAAAGCAATTAGGAAGCAAAGATAGACTTTAATAATATTTACCCAGAATTTTATCATTTCTGATGTTCCTTATTCCTTTTGAAAGATTTGGGTTTCTATCATTTCCCTTAATGTGTGAACAATTTCCTTGAGTTTAGGTCTGCAGGTTATAAATTCTCTTTAGTTCAGTTCAGTTTAGTTCAGTCACTCAGTCGTGTCCGACTCTATGTGACCCAGTGGACTGCAGCATACCAGGCTTCGCTGTCCACCACCAACTCCCGGAGTTTACTCAAACTCATGTCCATTGAGTCAGTGATGCCATCCAATTGTCTCATCCTCTGTCGTCCCCTTCTTCTCCCGCCTTCAATCTTTCCCAGGATCAGGGTCTTTTCTAATGAGTCAGCTCTTCACATCAGGTGGCCAAAGTATTGGAGTTTCAGCTTCGGCATCAGTCCTTCCAATGAACACCCAGGACTGATCTCCTTTAGGATGGACTGGTTGGATCTCCTTGCAGTCCAAGTGACTCTCAAGAGTCTTCTCCAACACCACAGTTCAAAAGCAGCAATTCTTCTGTGCTCAGCTTTCTTTATAGTCCAACTCTCACATCCATACATGACCACTGGAAAAACCACAGCTTTGACTAGACAGACCTTTATTGGCAAAGTAATGTCTCTGTGTTTTAATATGCTGTCTAGGTTGGTCATAGCTTTCCTTACAAGGAGCAAGTGTCTGTTAATTTCATGGCTGCAGTCACCATGTGCAGTGATTTTGGAGCCCAGAAAAATAAAGTCTGTCACTGTTTCCATTGCTTCCCCATCTATTTGCCATGAAGTGATGGGACCGGATGCCATGATCTTAGTTTTCTGAATGTTGAGTTTTATGCCAACTTTTACACTCTCCTCTTTCACTTTCATCATGAGGCTCTTTAGTTCTTCTTCACTTTCTGCCATAAAGGTGGGTGTCATCTGCCTATCTGAGGTTATTGATATTTCTCCCAACAATCTTGATTTCAGCTTGGGCTTCATCTAGTCCAGCATTTCTCATGATGTACTCTGCATATAAGTTAAATAAGCAGAGTGACAATATACAGCCTTGATGTACTCCTTTCCCGATTTGGAACCAGTCTGTTGTTCCATGTCTAGTTCCAACTGTTTCTTCCTGACCTGCATACAGATTTTTCAGGAGACAGGTCAGGTGGTCTGGTATTCCCATCTCTTGAAGAATTTTCCACAGTTTGTTGAGATTCACATAGTCAAAGGCTTTGGCGTATTCAATAAGGCAGAAGTAGATTTTTTCTGGAACTCTCTTGCTTTTTCGATGATCCAGTGAATGTTGGCAATTTGATCTCTGGTTCTTCTGCCTTTTCTAAATCCAGCTTGAACATCTGGAAGTTCATGACTTACGTACTGTTGAAGCCTGGCTTGGAGAATTTTGAGCATTACTTTGCTAGTATGTGAGATGAGTGCAATTGTGCAGTAGTTTGAGCATTCTTTGGCATCGCCTTTTCTTGGGATTGAAATGAAAACTGATCTTTTCCAGTCCTGTGGCCACTGCTGAGTTTTCCAAATTTGCTGGCATACTGAGTGCAGCACTTTCACAGCATCATCTTTCAGGATTAGAAATAGCTCAACTGGAATTCTATCACCTCCACTAGCTTTGTTGGTAGTGATGTTTCCTAAGGCCCACTTGACTTCGCATTCCAGGATGTCTGGCTCTAGGTGAGTGATCACACCATCATGATTATCTGGGTCGTGAAGATCTTTTTTGTATCTTTTTTGAAGATCTTTTTTGAATACACAGTTCTTCTGTGTATTCTTGCCACCTCTTCTTAATATCTTCTGCTTCTGTTAGATCCATACCATTTCTGTCCTTTATTGAGCCCATCTTTACATGAAATATTCCCTTGTTATCTCTCATTTTCTTGAAGAGATCTCTAGTCTTTCCCATTCTATTGTTTTCCTCTATTTCTTTGCATTGATCACTGAGGCAGGCTTTCTTATCTCTCCTTGTTATTCTTTGGAATTCTGCATTCAAATGGGTGTATCTTTCCTTTTTTCCCTTGCCTTTCACTTCTCTTCTTTTCACAGCTATCTGTAAGGCCTCCTCGGAGAGCCATTTTGCCTTTTTGCATTTCTTTTTCTTGGGGATGGTCTTGATCCCTGTCTCCTGCACAATGTCACGAACCTCTATCCATAGTTCTTCAGGCACTCTGTCTATCAGATCTAATCCCTTGAATTTATTTCTCACTTCTCTTAGTTGCCTTTTTTTGGACATTGAGATTGACATATATGCGCTACTACATATAAAATAGATGGCTAATGAGAACCTGCTATATAGCTCAGGAAACTTAGTGCTCTGTGGCGACAGGAAAAAAACACAAAACAAAGGCGAGATATACAGAGACATGTACATATATATATATGTATAGTTGATTGACTTTGTTGTCCAGCAGAAATTAACACAACATTGTAAAGCAAATATACTTCAATAAAAATTAATTTAAAAGAAGTCCCATTTTTCTTTGATAATATTCCTGGTCTTCTGGTCTATTTTATCTAATAGCACCATCCGCTTCTTATGTTTACTATTTTCATCCATTGACGTTTAACCCTCCTGGGTCCTCTCTGTTTCAAGCCTGTCTCCTATAGACAGCTTATAGTTGAGTTGTCCTCTTTTATTAACCCCACAAATCTCTGCCATTTCATTGCAATGTTCAGTTCATTAACAGTTAATATAGTTACTGATGTGACTGGATTTAGATCTACTATTTTATCTTTCCTTTTCTGTTTGCTTAAGTTTTTCAGGTGTGTTGCAGTTTCTGTATTTTGAAGAATTATTTGAATATTTTTAAAGGCTCCATTTCAGTTTATCTATTGGCATTTTATTTCCACTTCTTTGCATTATTTTGCATTATTTGCTCTAGAGATTATAATGACTTCCTTAACACTCTATTTAGAATTAAGGTTGTACCACTTTTACAAAATATACAGAAAAGAAACCCTTGCACTTATATAGATCCATTTACCACAGAACCCTATTCCTTACAGTAAAGTTCCCATTTGAAAGTCTATACACACCTACACGCCATCTATGGGGTCGCACAGAGTCGGACACGACTGAGGTGACTTAGCAGTAGCAGTAGCACACACCTACATACATTTTAGACTCTACAAGACAACGTTACAGTTTTTTTTTTCAAACAGTCTTGGGTGTTTTAAAAAATTAGGAATAGAAAAAAGACTTTAATAATATATACCCAGAATTTTTATCATTTCTGACGTTCCTCATTCCTTTTGTAAGATTTGAGTTTCCAGTACTATCATTTCCCTTCAGTCTGAACAATTTCCTTTAGTTTTAGGTCTGCAGGTGATAAATTCCCTCAGTTTCCTTTCATTTGAAAATTCTTTGTGTTAGTTCATTTCAACCATCCTTTAGCTCCTGTCTCACCTCCTCCATGCAGCCTTCCTGGGATCTCTAGCACACAGGAAGCCCGGTTCTCAGAACTTTTATTGGTGTTGGAGGACGCGTCTTTAAGGTAGAGCCAAATTGTAGGAGGCTGATAAGTCCAAAGTCCACCCACAGGATTGAACGCTCGGTGGATGACCAGTCCTCTTTCATCCCTCCCTCCTTCCCGTACCCTCTCTGTTTTCCTTCCTTCCGTCTCTCCAGATCCCATTTCTTCTCAGAGGAAGAGAACCAAAAGAGGGCAAGAAGCAGAATGCAGCAGCTGACTGGGGAGAGCCCTGTTTGACTGGGTTCCCACCCCCAGCAGTGCACACTGCCCTCCGTGAACTGCTGGTGCTGCTACCAGGAATGTCGCCGTCACAGACAGGAGTTGCCAGCAGCCTGCAGACACTCCCTTTACTGCTGTGCCCTTTGCATTCGGGGCTGAGGAGGGTGGGGGCTGAGGATTGGGGTCCTCAGTCCTCAACAGCCACCCCCCTCCCAGGGGCTAGGTTGGGCTCTGTTTGGGCCCCTTCACAGGCGGGGCCTTGTCAGACTGCACGCCTCGCAGACCCATCGTAGGGGAGGAGCGAGTCTGGAAGAGCAGGCATGGAGCTTATTTGTGGAGACCGCAGAGTTTGTTTGGGCATGTTTGGTGGCAGTGGGGTCTAGCGTGACGAGGCATCCTAGTCTGGGCTTCAGGGACCTGCATCCTGACTCTGCCTCTGACTCCGTCTCCCTGGAGGCGTTTGTGGAGTCCCTGCCTCTCCCAGTCTCGAGCTTCCACTATCTTGAGCAAGGGGTCAGCTTGTTTCAAGTGTTTACTTTTTATGGTCTGAAACTGTATACTTTCCCTTTACCTCCTCAGCCAGGACTGCCTCTGCCTCTCCTGCCAGGAGAATTCCGGCTCTCTGTGGAAAAGGATTCCCCAGGAAAAATATGAGAGGTTTTGAAGGAGGCCAGCTCTTTCCCCTTACTTCAGTTTTCCTGGTTTGCTCACTCATGGTAAGCCCAGGGCTCCCAAGTCCAAGGTGCAGCGGAGAAGTTTCAGCCATGGCATCTACGGGTCTGTACGGAATCCTGGCTGTGGGTCCTTGATCAACTACAGAATCTCTCTAAGGCTCAATTTCCTCACCTATACAATGGAGATAATAGTACTGATTGTAGTGGTTTATTTGGAGGATTAAATGCAATAAGGCAGTTCAAGTCCTGACACAGTGCCTGTCACATAGTGAACCTACAATGCATACTTTTATTATTATTACCATCAGCAGCATTATTTACCACCTCCTCCAACTCTTGGCCTCCCTGGTGGCTCAGACAGTAAAAGAATCTGCCTGTCATGCAGGAGACCCAGGTTGGATCCCTGGATTGGGAAGATCCCCTAGAGAAGGGAATGGCAACCCACTCCAGTATTCTTGCCTGGAGAATCCCGTGGACAGAGGAGCTTGGTGGGCTACAGTCCATGGGGTCACAAAGAGTCCAGACATGACTGAGCAATGAACACTTTCTCTCACTCCAGGGAAAGACAGCCTCCCAGAGACTGAGAGAGCAGCTTGGCATGGCTGGATGCAAGCACGTCTGAGGAGGTCTCTCCAATTAGAAGACCTCCAGCTTCTGTGCCCGAGTCCTCTAGCAGTCACTGTGCCAGGTACCCAAGTGACTTGCAAGGGTCTGTACATGTGGGCCGTTGTGAGAGTTCAAAAGCTCCCTCTGCAGAGCACTTGACCCAGTGTCTGCCTACAGTGAACTGTAGCCAGCAGGACTGTTGGCACTGCCCTAGGGAGCCACCTCGGAGGCTGCGCCACAGCGTGTTGAGGTGCAGGGTCAGTAGACACGGGCAGGAACTAACTGGCTGAGGACTTTAGGAAATTTGCTCGACCACTCTGACCCTCAACTTTCTTGTCTGTGTAGTGATGGGGCTAGTTCCACTCCCTGCACAGGGCTGTTGGGGGTGGGGTTACGTGATCATAATGCAGGGGTGATGATTACATGAGCTGCAATCCCAGGCCAGATTTTGCGTCCCACAAGCTCCCCTCTCTTTTTGAGGAGCTTTGTCCTGTCCCTATGTCAGTGTGGAAGAGGGAAAGAGACTGATACCTGTGCTTTCTCCACCTCCTGTCCCCAAAGCCTTCAGCTCCAGGCTGCACTTGGCTCCATATTGGGTCAACTCAATAGACAGGAAAGCTCACAAGGAAGGCACTCATGCAGATTTTTTTTTTTTTAATTAACAAGAACATAAGAAAACAAAATCACTTCCCAGGGTGTGCTGTGATGCGGCATCACTGGTATGTAAAGCACGTACAAAAAGAGGAAAAAGATCCCACGAACTGCCCATGTGGACCCCTCTGTGGTGGTCTGAAGCCCCTCCTGGGCTATGAAAAAGGAATCACTGATTCGCCTTTGTTTTTCTTGGAAGATTCTGCCACCTCCAGCTCACTGGTCCATGACGTGCACACAGAAAGTTGGGCTTTACAAGATTTTGCCAGTGGGCGGAGCAGGGGTGGGAGTTTGGGGTGCACACTCCTCCTTTCCCTGCCCGGCTCTTGGTCTATGGGGCTGGGGAGGCAACCTCCCTCTGTGGGGGGAGGCTAGACACACTGTCCAGCAGGGGCAGGGATCTGGGCTCCCCTCTTGAGTAGTAGCAAAAGGAGTGTTGGTAGGTAAGTTGGGGGCCACAGAATAAAGACTTGGACCAAGACGAGATGTACCCAGGGCTGGTACTACATGTGATGGATGGCTGGAAGGCAGTGGAGAGATTTTGATATCTTTCCCATCATCAGCTCATCACATTGACTTTCCATGTCTGCTCATCCAATCCCTCCATTCCTGCCTCTGTTGGCCCAAACTTTGAGGGGGGTCACTGGAGCCTGCACTTGACTCCCTGCTCCACCACTTCCTAGTTTGTATGACTCTGGGAAAGTGACTTAACTTCCTTGAGCCTCAGTTTTCTCACCTGTTAAATGGGTAGATTCATATGACCCTCACAAGGTGGCTGGAAATAGAAAGTGAGATCATACCTTCAAAGAACCTCGTACAGCACCTAGCACAGAAGTGCTCAATAAATGGCCAGGTTGGTTACTGTCATGCAGGCACCAACAGTTCCACTGCAAAGTTGGTTGGGTTGTGTGGGTGGATATGTGATACAATGTTCCAGAAAAAAGATGAATTCCTCTGAGCCTCCTGTGTGTGTCTGGGCGATTCAGAGGTCTGGAGTGCCAGCATGGAGGACCCCTGGCATGTCCGTCTGGCCTGGCTCAGGAGCTGTTCCGCTTCTAGACCTCAGTGCCCTCCCTGGGGTAGAGGACACTGTTCGTGTTGACGCTCCCGTAGAAGGGAGGGCTGAACTGGTTGAGGACAGAACCCCCGTAGCCCAGAGTGTTGCTGGGCATGGAGCTGGCCCACTCGCCCCCGCCCGCAGGGACGCTGATGTTGGTGAGGGGGGTGTAGGAGTTGAAGCTCAGTGAGTTCTGCCCCACCTTGTCAGCAGGCTCCAGGCTCAGTCCCGGCGTGGTGGCCATGGGGCGGCCCATGGGACTCGAGCCGCTCACATAGGCTGACATGGTAGAGAGAAAACTGTTGAGGCATGGGGTGCCTGGTGGGGGCGGCGTTGGCCGCTTCTCCGGGGAGCTGGTGGGGCCCGGTGCAGCGCCGTCCAAGATGTCCTGGGCCTCTGCAGTCCCGGGGCTGCCTGCCAGGAGACCAGCCTCCGTTTTCTCTGAGGCCATGGAGCCCGTGCTGGAAGAGACATCTGATTTTCTCTTCCTCTTCCTGCGGAAATTTCCATTGTCAAACATCTTCTCGCAGTTGGGGTCCAGGGTCCAGTAATTCCCTTTGCCTGGCACAAGAGTGGGAGAGGGTAAGTGCAGAGATGGAGCCAATACTTTGCTTCTGCTCCTCCTCATTTGTCATAAGCTAAAACCAAAGGTAGCAGCAGATGCAGAAAGGTAGAGAAGAAAACAGGAATGCCACAAACTCACCATGCAGCCCACCACACGGATCTTTATTCAAGCACCCACCTCACACCTAGGCACTCTCGGAGTACAGGGTGAGAGAGGACTGAGCCATGAAGGAGGTTGCTGTGTGGGCTCTTCAAGAAGTTCAAGTACCAGCTCCAAGGCGAGGGAGGGGCTTCTTCCATTGCTGATGTGAAGGGACACTCAGGGAGAAATAGAGGGCTTCCTGAAACTCCTGAGCATGAACTCCAAGCGTGGACTTGAGTCCCAGCTCCCGACTGGGGACCTGGGGCGGGCCTTGGTTTCCTAGTCTGAGAAGTGGGCCCACTGGACCTGTCCCTTCTTCCTCCTGCTGGCTGTGAGAGAGGGCTAATGCTAGACATGTGAAAGGGGCTTTGTACCCAGGAGGGACAATCTGAACCCTGCCTGCCACATCTCTCAGCCTAAGGGTGAGGCCAGACATTGGACAGAACACTCGCTTTCCTCTGTAGGACAAACAGCCCCGTCCTCACGACCCTCAAAGTGGGTGGAAGTGGGATTCCTCTGAGAGGTACCCTGGCTTCCTATGGTGTGACAAGAGGGCACTCTAATTCTGGGAAATAGATACATGAGTATTTAATATATTACTCTCCGTACATCTCTATGGGCTTCCCTGGTAGCTCAGATAGTAAAGAATCCATCTGTGAGGCCAGAGACCTGCGTTTGATTCCTGGGTTGGGAAGATCCCCTGGAGAAGGCAACCCACTCCAGTATTCTTGGAGGGAAAATACCATGGACAGAGGACCCTGGTGGGCTAGAGTCCACGGGGTCATAAAAAGTCTGACACAACTGAGTGACTAAGCACACACACATCTCTGAGTTCTAGAAATTGCTCGTTACAAAGGAAAAGTTCACACCCTGGTGTGAGAGGGACCTCCATTCTGACTCTTGCTCCATCACGGTCACGTCCCTCTGTGCCACCCTAGGCGGGCGCTTCACCTCTGGGTGTGAGGAAAATAAGAGCCGCCCTGCACGGCTTGATTGAGGAGGCGATGTAGCCAAGGCAGGCAGGCAGCACAGCATGGCCCTGAGTGGGTGTCCCAGGATGTCTGTCCCTTCCCAGCAGGCCCGGAGCGCACGTGGCTTTTTCTGGTTGCAAGCAGTCACCCCCCTCCCCCAGCCCCCACACGGAGTTTCCGCGGCTGGATGGGGGGATCTGAATTAATGGTCACAGTCATTGCAGTCCATGGAGCCTTTGTTAGCACCAAACACCTCACGTGCATCATCTCATGACCCCACTGTCCACAAGCCTGGCAGAGCAACAACTATCCTGGCCCTATTTTTCAGATGGGAAAACCGAGGCTCAGAGGTCACTCAGAGGTCAGCGGCACATCTGCCTGCAGGGTCCACCTTTACTGCGGACTCCTTCTGCCCACCGCCCCTCCACCCCCGGCCTCGGGGTGGGGCAGGACCCCTTCAGGACTTCCTAGAGTAGGGTGTCGGGAGGACTGAGTCTTCCTCGGGGGACGACCCCGCGCCCACGGCCCCCTTACCTGGGTCGTCCTCGTCGCGGGGCACCTTCTTGAAGCAGTCGTTGAGAGACAGGTTGTGGCGGATGGAGTTCTGCCAGCCGGCCTTGCTCTTGTTGTAGAAGGGGAAGTTGTCGGCCACGTACTGGTAGATCTGGCTGAGGGTGAGGCGCTTGTCGGGCGCCCCGTGGATGGCCATGGCGATGAGCGCGGAGTAGGAGTAGGGCGGCCGCACCAGCTTCATCAGCTCCTCCTGCGAGGGCAGCGGCAGCCAGCCCAGGTCGCCGGCCCCCAGCGCGGGCACGCCGGCGGGCAGCAGCTGCCTCTGCACGCCGCCGCCGTAGGCCTGGGGCAGGAAGGGGCTGCTGCCTGGCAGGTAGGGTGGCGGGGTCACGGCCGGCCCGTTGAGCCAGAGGTAGGGGTTGGGGCCGGCCCCGTACTCCCCGCCACCCTCGAAGGAGGGGGGCCGCTGCGGGCTGGGTGCGCCCTGCGGGTGGAAGAAGTTCTCGTAGTAAAGGTTCATCTCGGGGGGCTCCTGGCCGAGGCTGGGGAACTGGGGGCTGCAGCGGGGCGGGGAGGGCGCCGCGAGGTCAAAGGAGCTCATGCTGGGCCGGGCTGGCCGCCGCCACCTGCTGGGGAGCTGGCCCTGCCAGGTGCTGGCCGCCGGCCGCTTATACCAGGCTGGCCCCACCCCGGGGCGTCGCCGCCGGCCCGCCCCTCCCTCCTCCACCTGGGTCGCCCCAGGGCCCTTCCCCGCGGCCACGGCCACGGCGGACCGGAAGGACACGCTCGGCCGGCTTCCCGGCTGGTGGCAGCGAAGACTGGGGCGCCCGTCTGCTCTTCTTCCCTCTTTCTTTCCGTTCTTCTCCTCTGTGTCCCCTCTGTCTGTCTCCTCGTCACCTGGCCCCCTGTTCCTCCTCCTGTCTGTCTGTCCCTGCTGCCCTTTCCCCTTTCTCGCCTTCTGAACTGTCTGCCCTCTCGCTTTCCTTGTCTCTCCTGCCTTCCTCTCTGCAAATCCCTCTTGGTCTCTTCCCTTCTCTCTGTGCATGGAGCTGTCCAGGTCTCCCTCCCTGGCAGTCCCTCTCTGTCTCTCTGAGCTTGTTTCCAGGTCTTTCTACCTCTGTCTCCTCTCGCTCAAGTCCTCACCATCTCTGCTTCTCCCCTGCTTCCTTTTGCTCTCCGTGTCTGTCTCTGTCTGGCATCGTCTCTGTGTCTCTTCCCCTTCCCCTCCGTCTGTTCTTCTCATCCTGACCCCTCACCCAGACTGGAGGAGACACTTCATCAAAAGCCACAGTCTGAGGTCTTTTGAAGTGAAGACACGTTTTCTGGAGTTTCCAGGAGAGAAGCTGGCCCTGGAGAATCAGAAGAGCCTCTGGCCAGGTTCAAAAAGGGCAGTCAGTTCTGAGTGACCTCCCTACACACACACACACACACACACACACACACACGGAAGAGGATTTGAATGGGACTGCAGGAGAAAGTGAGAGAGAACTTGTATTCTCCTGGTTTCTTTCTGGCTGCAGGGACAAAGCAGGTTCTGGTTCCTTATCTGATCCAAGTCCTTTCTTGTTTCGGCTTGCAGAGTCCCCCAGGACCTGGGGGTGAGGCCAGGAGGAGAACCCTCTTGGGCCGCCCTTCTTACCCACACTGCTCTGCCTCGGGCTCCAGCAGGAGCCCCGTCCATACTGGCTTCCCTGCGCCTCATGGTCAGTCCATCCTCCACCCTGGGCTTCATTCTCCATCTGGGTCTTGAAGGCAACTGGTCTCAGCTGCCCCTTCATCCCGGGACAGGCCCTCAGCTTGGGGAGTGAGTGGGTCCCTCTTCTCAGAGCGCAAGGAGCTGCCCCTGAGCAGCACCTGGAGACTTCTCTCTGGGGTCAGAAAGTGGAAAAGCTCACGTCAATCTCTCTGGTCACCACCTCCCTCCGGCCCTCCTGCCTCTACGTCCTTCTCCTCTTTCAACTTCCTCTCACTTCCTCCAGACCCCACATGTCTTCAAGGCCAAAAGAGAAAGGTGGTTTACTTTCTTTCTTTCTTTCTTTTTTTCTGGCTGTGCCGGGTCTTCGCTGCTGCCCTGGGGCTTTCTGCAGCTGTGGTGAGGGGGCTGATCTGCAGTTGCGGGCTCTGGAGCGCAGGCTCCGTGGCTGCGGCTCGGGGGCTCAGGGGCCCCGCAGCACGCGGAATCTTCCTGGGCCAGGGACCGAACCCACGTCCCCTGCCTTGGTCAGCGGATTCTTAACTCCTGGATCCCCAGGGAAGTCCGTAGAAGGCTGCTTTCTGTCCCAGCCGGAGGATCCTCCCTGGCCTGTGTCTCTGTTCTCCTCCACATCAGGTTCACTTGGAAAACCTAAATGCCATCGAATGAATCTCATTATCGACATCTTGGTGCCCAGAGGACGATTTGGGTACCTGAGTGGGAGAGATCCTTCAGGGCCTGAGGAACCACTCGTCCCCACCTTGGACAGTGAGTGAGGTGTGGGTCAGAAAGGGCCTGATTGCCCAGGCGAGGCTTGAGAGCAGCGCCTTTGTCCTTTCCTTCAGAAGAGCAAAGAGAAGGAGGCTGCAATTTTGTTTAGAGTTTCTCTACCAGGCTTGCTGAGGTCAGGGCCCTGAGTTTTTAAAGGACAGCCACATTGGAGCCCACTAACATAGACCCAAAGCCTGACAATGAGCCTGGCAATGTCACTTCTGATCATTCATCCTGCAGAATTAAACAGAGCAAGAATTACCACCACAGCATTATTTATAGTTGTAACAAACTGTAACTAACCTGAATGTCCAACCATAAGGGATTGGTTTTTTAAAAAAACTGAATATTTTCTGAAAGATGAAATAATATGCAGCTATGAAAAATCATGGCATCTGGTCCCATCACTCCATGGGAAATAGATGGGGAAACAGTGGAAACAGTGTCAGACTTTACTTTTTTGGGCTCCAGAATCACTGCTGATGGTGACTGCAGCCATGAAATTAAAAGACGCTTACTACTTGGAAGGAAGGTTATGGCCAACCTAGATAGCATGTTTAAAAGCAGAGACATTACTTTGCCAACAAAAGTCCGTCTAGTCAAGACTATGGTTTTTCCAGTGGTCATGTATGGATGTGAGAGTTGGACGGTGAAGAAAGCTGAGCGCCGCAGAATTGATGCTTTTGAACTATGGTGTTGGAGAAGACTCTTGAGAGTTTCTTGGACTGCAAGGAGATCCAATCAATCCATCCTAAAAGAGATCAATCCTGGGTGTTCATTGGAAGGTCTGATGTGGAAGCTGAAGCTCCAATACTTTGGCCACCTCATGCGAAGGGTTGACTCATTGGAAAAGACCCTAATGCTGGGTAGGATTGGGGGCGGGAGGAGAAGGGGACGACAGAGGATGAGATGGTTGGATGGCATCACCGACTCGATGAACATGGGTTTGGGTAGACTCCGGGAGTTGGTGATGGACAGAGAGGCCTGGCGTGCTGCAATTCATGGGGTCGCAGAGAGTCGGACACGACTGAGCGACTGAACTGAACTGATGAGAAATAGATTGTAGAGTATTTAATAATTTGGAAAAATATTACATTCTAATAATTGGGAAAACAGGCTGCAAAATCGCATGATTTTTTTGGCAAAAATACATATTATACATGTACATGAACTATGTAAATATAGACATCGATCTGTCAATTATTATTTCAAGATAGGAAATCAGTTGTTATTTTGTTGTTGCTTTCTATAGTTCCTAATTTACATGATTAGAGAAAGACAAGCACACAGGTGATTTGCTTTGGAGGTTAAATATAAAAGGCCAGCATAGGCACTAGAGAAGAGATACCTCAGGCACAGGCTCTGAGACCAGAAGGATCTGGGTTCAAATCCAGCTTTGCCACTGAATAACTGTGCAGCCTTGACAAGTGATTTAACTTTTCTCGGCCTCCGTTTTTCAGGTAAAAATGGGAGTGATACCATGAGTTTATGTGGTTGCTGTGAGCATTCTGTGACATAATCAATGTAAGTTGTTTCACATGGTGGAAAGAGATGCCCTCAAATTTTACTTATTATATAAAAAGTCTATATACACTTGATACGTACAATTCATCACTGAGTTTGCTAGCTTTTGAGTTGTTTTCTCAGCAGTGTGTGGGCTGGGGGATGTGTGGCCGGTGGGGGTTTACGGTGAAGCAGTGAAGGGTGGAAGATAGTAGAGATACTGACTCTATAGCCAGATTCCGCCATCTGCAATCAATGGTCAGAGGGACCCCGAGTCACATGACAAGTTCACGGTTGAGCTGGGTTTGGACCCTGTCTCCCAACCCCTCAGCCCACCCTTTGCCTCCTGCTGGGTCTCCTTCCTTAGAGGTGTTTTTGAGGAATACTCACCTGAGCCTCCCCTTGTACCTGCACCCCGGTTCCTTTCCCGGGAAATCAGAGAAAGACCGGCATGTCACAGGCCTCGCCCACACAGAGGCGCCGGCCCAGGCGTCCAGCGGCCAAGGAAGCCAGCCTCTCGCGCCCTCCCGTACCTCCCCTCGGGGCTGGGCCTTCAGGCCTGGGGCACTCAGCTCAGCCCCAGAGTCCTCATGCCTCACTCCACAAGCACTGCCTCCGCCCTTGGGTGGGAAACAGGAGCTGCCTGTAGGACCCCTGGGGGGGTTTTGGGACTACATCTGGGAAGCCCCCATCAACCAGTCCCAGGGTTTCTGGAAAAAGAGTCAAGTGTCTCTATAAACAATGGTCCTTTAGAAGATGAAATTATTGTAGGCTTTTTGAGTTTTCCCAGAGGAGGAAATCCAAGCCTGAGAAGATATGGCTGCCCTGCTTCAGGGAAAATAGTAAAAGGTTGGAACTGCAGTTTGCATATTGTGACATATTTGCATATTGGAGCATCTTTGCATATTGCCTATCCAGAGGGAGGCCATGTATTCTGAGCCCCTGATTGAGATATTTGGGACAAGGCAATAGGACATGAAAAACATGGACTCTGAAGTTGGGTGGAGCTGGGTTCAAATCCCCGACTTGCTGTTTGTTAACTGAGTGATCTCGACCATGTTTCTTGATCTCCCAAGGCCTCAGTTTGCTTATCTACTAAATGGAGCTGCACATAGAACCTGCCCCATATGGATTTTGCATGAAAAACGATGTGATATATGTGTGTGTGCGCGCGCACATTTATCTGCCCAGGACGTGGCGGCACTGCTGCTGAGGAGCACGGTGATGCGCCACCCGGTAGCAGAGGCCAGCTCTGACAGCGAGGCGGAGCAGGGTCTACCCTCTCCAGTCAGGGTTTTCCCGTCGGCTCTCACCTTGGGAAAACCTCGACATTGAGGGCAGTGCCGTGGGAGGAGGTAAGGCCTCGTCTCTTCTGGAGCACGTACCCAGCTGTCAGCCAGATGCTCTGGGGGCCGGGAGCCCACGCAGGTCCACAGCCGGCAGAAAGTGCGAACGTGCACAGGCGCCACCCACCGGGGATGCCACCTGTGGCCTTGACTTTCAGGGGGTGGAGGAACATGTGCGGGAACAGGCCAGGCAGGGTGAATACCCAGAGGCCCAGGAGGCAGCTGAGGTCTGAACCTGCATCACAGGGCAGGACAGGGAGCAAGAAGCTCAGGCTCCAGAGCCAGACTTTTGTTCTCAATCCTGACGCTACTCCTTAGGCACGGTAATATCTCAGGTAGCAGCCGACTGTTCTGGGCCTCAGTGTCCTCATCTGTAAAGTGGGGAAAGGCCACTCTCTCCTAGTGTTGTTCCGAGGACGACGTGCCGGGCATGCAGCACGTGCTCAATGGATGTGAGTGCTTGTCGGGGGCTCGGGAGCCTAAGGGTGAGGGGAGAGGCCGGTGGTCCAGCAGATAGGACCAGGCGACCCTCAGCCTGTGGACTTTCCTACCTCTTCCAAATTCCTCTTTCATAGGCTTGGCTTCTAGGGCTCTGCTCCTTTCTGCACATAAAACACAACAGTTCTTGAGTTTCAGGGTTTCTGGGAGCCTGACTGGGTGAGGATTGGTCAGGATGGGGAATGGGCTTCCAGCCTAA
This sequence comes from Giraffa tippelskirchi, assembly GCF_054371585.1. Classification (NCBI taxonomy): domain Eukaryota; kingdom Metazoa; phylum Chordata; class Mammalia; order Artiodactyla; family Giraffidae; genus Giraffa; species Giraffa tippelskirchi. The sequence continues at coordinate 115,960,414 of NC_137282.1, forward strand.
ACTCTGTGCTGCAGTTTCTTCCTCTATAAAATGGGGCAAGAGATCAGTTTTCTGCCAGGGCAATGAGCTGCTTTCTCTGGGCCTCCTGTCCTGTCCTGCGGTAGTGCTCACCAGCGCTGTGTCTCAGTGCACTTTGAGGTTTCCCATTGCTGGCTTCTCTGCCCTCGAGTAGGAACTTCTGACTCCAAGTAGGAGTCGGCCCATGCTGGTCCCCTCTCTACAGCTCTGGTTCTGGTGAGCATGAGGCTGGAGAAATATGGGCCAACACCGCCCTCTGGTGGTCATCTATTTAAAAGCAGGGAGCCGAGTGCAGCGACCGGGTGACCTGTTGGGTCAATGCCCTTTAAATAAAGAAAAGGGTTCACAGGACCAGCAACAGCTTCAAGGAGGAAACATGTCCCCAACTCTGGATAAAAAGACTTTACTGCAAAAGAAATAGTGAGAACTGGGTTGGCAATGGGGCAAAGTGCCTTAGAAGGCAGCCGGGGGTGGCAGGGGGCAGTTGGGCTGATCTAGATTCAGATTTGACTCATCCAGTTATGTTTTCTGAGTGCCTTGCTGTGGTTTAATTTCTGGGTCTCTGTTTGTTTGTATGAAAAATGAGGGTAACCAGGGTTACCTCCCTCAAAGGGCTGTTGCAAGAACTGAAGGAGATAATATAGGAAATGCCTCTCAAGGGATGCTTGGCAATACTAGTTCATTCTTTCACTTATTAGAAGACACTAACCAACTGTCTCCACAGCAGCAGTTCTGGGTGTGTGTGCGGAACAGTGTCGGAGTCACACAGTGTGGAGGCTTGCAACCTCCCGATTTTCCCATCTCTATGCAGTGTCTGCAGTTTCAACTACTTACCATTTTTTAATCAGCTCTCACATTTCTTTCTTTTTAGCTAAATAAATTTAAAGATAAGTTCCATATGATTTATGGGAATGGTTCATCAGAAATCAGTATCACTTGCCATAAATAAAATAGGGAGAATTGGCATTTTTTTTAAAGCTTACATCATGCTGGTCACAGCCCGAATCCTTACCTTGTTATCTCATCCAGTCCTCACAACAATTTTGTTTTTTTGGGGGGTGTACTATAATTATCCCAATTTTATAGGTGAGGAAATTGAGGCAGTACCAGCCTGAGCTTGTTCACTCGTTGCTAGGATGTGAGATCAGCAGGTTTTAAGAGAGGTGATGAAACACACCAGCCAAGGACTTTCTCCTTGGAGAAGGCAAAAGCGTTGAGCTGAAAAGGGAGTGATTTTTCTCATCATGTGTGTGACAGGCAGAATAATGACCCCTCCCAAATAATGATTTCCAAATCCCTAGAATCTGTGAATTCTTCCAAGATAAAAGGAACTTCACAGAAGTGATTAGGTGAGGACCAGAGAGACTGATGATCCTGGATGATCCAGATGGGCCCAGTGTAAGCAGAAGTGTTCTTCTAAGAGAGAGACAGAGGAGATTTAATCACAGAGGAGGAGACGTAACAGTGGAATCAGAGACTGGAACGATGTGGCCAGAAGCCAGGGAATGCAGAAAGAATGTCTTGCCACCTTTAGAAGCTGGAAGAGGCAAAGAAACAGCCCAATGGAACCTCCACAAGGAACTAACAATCATCTTGTGTGTGTGTGTTAGTTGCTCAGTCGTATCTGACTCTGCGACCGCACGGACTGTAGCCCACCAGGCTCCTCTGTCCGTGGGATTTCCCAGGCAAGAATACTGGAGTGGGTTGCCATGCCCTTCTCCAGGGAATCTTCCAAACCCAGGGATGGAACCTGGGTCTCCTGCCTTGCAGGCAGATTCTTTACTATCTGAGTCACCAGGGAAGCCTAACTGTCATTTTGATTTTGACCCCAAGACTGGTTTAGGATTTCTGACCTCAAGAACAGTAGTAGACACGTTTGTGTTGTTTTAAGCCAGCAAGCTTGTGATCATTTGTGACACCAGCAATAGGAAGCTAATATAAATATATGGGAAGCTGTGACCGCTTCCACTGAACATCCCCTCCTGTATCAGCAGTGGCCTTTGTGCTGCGCCTGAAAACAGTCTTCTCAAAACGGAGCCCTGTCCCCTCTCCTCCTCCCCGATCTCTGGGCGAGGAGTGCCAGCTGGGGGCAGCGGCTCTGGCCGGGCCTGGTCACTCACCCCTTTTCTCACTCCAGGACTTTGTGGGCTCTGCTGGCCGCTCTAGGCCTCCATTTCTCCATCTAGCAAATGGGAGGCAAAGCTGTGTAGTTTTCAAGGTCCTGCTCAGCAGGTCTCACCTATAGGTCCCACTTATGGAGTTTATTAAAATGCAATCTTCCCAGGCCTGTGCCCCAGAGATTCTGACTTGTGAGGCCCAAGTGGGGCTGGGCATAGCTCTCTTAGGGAGCCCCAGTGCACACCCAGCTTAGGAGCCGGTGCGCTGGAATCATGCCACTCGACAACCTGCTCCTTGGAGCCCAAAACGTAAAGTCTCCGCTCTGCCATTTCCAAGCTGGGTGACATAGGGCAAGTCCTTGTGCCTCTCTGGGCCTGTCTCCTTAACTTAAATTGAGACCGATAATAGTCTACACTTCAGAGGCGGGTTGTGAGAACTCAATAGTTACCAAGTGCAAATTGCCAAGAGCAGTGCCTGGCACATAGTAGGTACTCAAGCATGTTGCCTCTCAGAATATGAGCTGTCCAGCCTGGCATTCCAGACCCAGCCCGCACCGGGCCGGGCTCTCCTGTCCCCCGTCCCACGGGCCCACCTCCTCCACGAGCTCCCGCAGCGGGTTGTGGCCACGTGACCATCACGTGCTTGCGGGCAGGTGCCTGCCTCTCCTCTTCTCCGTGTGGACCACTCTGCCTCACCTCCCATCCCGCCTGGAAGACGGCCTCCACTGCTGGGTCCTCATACCCGGCACGCTTCGCTGTGGTGCCCAGGGTACCGCCTGACCTCCTTGTGGGGCCCACAGCATCTCAAGGGAGGGGATGGAGCTTTCTCCAGAGCCTTGGACCAAGCACGTCATACTCGTGACAGGGGAGAACAGGCTGTAAGTGCTCATCTTTCCTGTGGTTTGTCCTGTAGAAACGGGGCCACAGCAGTGACTCTCCCATGGGTCCCTGTAAATCAGAAATCAGCTCTCACATTTCTTTTCTTTTTTTAACTTAATGAACTTATTTTAAAGATCAAGAATCAGTCTGCCAATGCAGGGGACACGGGTTTGATCCCTGGTCCAGGAAGATTGCGCATGTTGTGGGGCAGCGAAGCCCGTGAGCCACAACTGCTGCGGCTGCATGCCCTAGCGTCTATTTCCAAAGCAAGAGATGCCACTGCTCCTGGAGGGTAGCTCCCACTTGCTGCAGGTAGAGAAAACCTGCTTGCAGCGATGAAGACCCAGCACAGCAAAAAATAAATAATTAAAAAATAAAAAGAAATCCATTGATGCCTGTGTGGCTGGCCCAGGGATCACCTGCTCTCATCTCTTTGTCTCACGGTCAAGGTCAGGGTCAGCATGCTTACTCAGGGTCCAGCTGGACAGATCTTCATGTGACCCACTCTGAAGGCAGATCCTAAGATCCCTGGAAACCACACCTACTCGAGTGTAAATGTGGTCACTGAACAAAACTAGGCAACACTTGTTCATGGAAATCTAATGCTTTCCTAAGTATTACTTTGGTGTAATTTTACATTGGTGTAAATTTTAGATTAGATTTTTTTATTACATGTAACACCAAATATGTTATTTGTGTTTGATTTTAAACTCTTTTTAAGGTCTGTGTGAATTTGAGGAGTCTGCCACTGGGACATATTTTTCATAAAATCTACTTCCTTTCCCCCTAATTTTATAAATAGTAAAAAATAACCAAATCCAACTATCTTAAGAATTTTCCCAATAAAGTCATTAAGAGTTAAGTCTAAGAAAAACTGTATGGTTAATTGTGCTTATTATTATAAGAGTTTGGGTTAATAGCTCTGATTATTATAAGGGTTATTTATTATGAACCACTCAGTGAATAGAAGACATTAATATTTTATGGAAGTCTTCTTCACGGTACCTGCTCTGTGGGCTTGGTGCGGATCAGCTCTTGCCTTTCCTGCACTCTGTCCTGACTCCCACTGAGCAGGAGAAACCCACCTTGACCTCCCTGCCCCACCTGTCACAGGGGACGAATGCTTTACCACCAATGCCTCTGTCCCTCATCTGACCTACTCTTCCTTCCTGAGTCCACCTCTGGCAAAATCTTATGAAAAATTGGCTTTGGGGCTGGTCCTTGTCTCTCTTGAAACCCTTGTTATCACACCCTGAAATGTCTCTCATTCTGGGTCTCACCGCTCCAAAGGTCTTCCTCTACGCAATATTTAAATTTCTCCACCTGCCGCTCATAGGCCATGAAGCCATGAAGATGCTCAGGCTGGTCCAGTTCCTCAGCTCCTCAGGGACCCTCCTCTGCTCACATGCACTTCCCTGCCCCTTTGGAAACTGAATCCAGCCAGATTCCAAACCTCTGGGCGCTGTCTCCTCACCTCAGGGCATTCACGGTGCAGCCTGACTCCCCATTACCCCGAGGACAGAACCCGCTGGAGGGCTTGTTGAGGAGAGAGTGGAAGCTGGACCGGGCAACAGGGCGGGGGCTTGGAGAGGGGAGGTGGTGGCTCCGGGAGAGGACTGGCGTGGACACAGGCGACGGATGGCCTAGACGGGAAGGTGTCCGGGATGCAGCCCCAGGGTAAAAGCCAATTTCCTGTCCAGCTTCGGGGTGTCTATTCATTCACTCCTTGTTTATCTTCGGCGGTGTCAGCTCCCAGCTGCCGTATGCGGGACCTTTTGTTGTGGCCCACAGGCTTCGCTCTCGTTGAGGCGCCCGAGCTGAGTAATTGCATCACGTGGGCTTAGTTGCCCCATGGCATGCGGGATCTTAGTTCCCCGACCAGGGATTGAACCTGGGTCCCCTGCATTCGAAGGCAGACGCTCAACCACTGGACCGCCAGGGAAGTGCCCAGGCACCGGTTTGATCCCTGCTGGTCCACGTACCGAGTGTGAGGTCTTAGCTCTCTGTGCCTTGGTTTCTTCATCTAGGTAATCACGTAAAGTACAAAACCGTTAACCAAAAATAAAATAATATTTAAATGAACTGAATTCTTGGAGAAGATTCCTGGGGGTGGTATGAACGAGGTGGGCAGATTTTCACTGGGATGGGCGGGAGCCAGGTTTCATAACGTCACTGGAGGCCCTGGGCCTGCCTGTCTCCTAACCATCCCTAGGTGCTCCCAGTCCAGTGCTGGGCCTGAGGCGTTCAGCTGATGGATCTATGCACTGAGGCTTGCTTGAGTCACGGATTCATTTTTATTGTCAGTAAGAAACAGCAACACTTTGGAGGTGATCAGCTAGAAAAGAGACTGGTTGTATTAAAAATGTAAAGTACAAAACTGTTTACCAAAAATACAATAAAAGACTATTTAAGAGCTGTTCTGTTAAGTGCTAGGACTTAGAAAATGAAACACACACACAAAAATATAGCTCCTTATATCTAATAAACTGGGCTGTAAAAACCTGTGCCCAGGATGACGGGGAGACATTGTGGGAGAAGGCATCCTTGGTGGCTCCTTGTGTGGCTAAGAATCCAAATGGAGCATCATCACCCAGCACCTGGGTCTGGGGCCCGGAGCAGCCCACTCTCTCTGTTGGAGTGCAGGCAACTGATGGACGGGCTCCCAACTCTTTGAGGCATCAATGTCCCACCGCATGTCTCCGATTCTAGAAACCCCCATCCCTGTCTCCCCAGGCACAGCCGTGGTCAGCAGCATCTCACAGGTCGGTGGACATGGAGTCGGAGGTCGGCTTGCCTTCTTCTGTAGGTTTGCCAGCCAGCTGCATGGGAGAAGACAAACAGACACAACCCAAGATAGGGTTCTCATGAGCCCCAAAGCAGGGCTCCCCGTCCCACTGAGAAGGGCCCTGGAGCTGGCCCCTGCCAGAGCCCATTGAGCCTAAGCTGCTGTGACCTTGGCTGACGTGACGGAAAGGCTGGGCCCTGCAGTGGTGAGAGCACAGGCTTTGCTGTTTCTGGGACCATGTGAGCTTGGGCGAGTTGCTTACCCAACTTCGTGAGCCTGATAAAACCCTCAGAGGGACAGAGGAAGGTCCAATGGGATCATGTTTGGAAAGGGCCTAGCATGGGGCCTGACTCAGTGCCCACTCACAGGGGACTTGTAATTACTACAGCCACGGAGTTTGGCTTTAGTGGCATCCTGAGGATCAAACTGTTGGGGTGCCTTTCTTCATCTGGAGCAGACTGACAAGCAACAATGGGAGATGGGACTTGAAAAGTCAGGGTTTGGAAACTAACTTTTAAATAGTAGGATTCTGTAATGTAAGTTGAATAGGAAAGTTCTTCCAAAAGAATTAAAAAGCACTCTTAGCTGCCCAGGACAGCTGGCTGCCTTGGCTCTGACAGGAGCAACAGAGGACAACTCAGGCAAAAGACAGTTACAGGTCCTGAGTTCCCAGGAGCCAGGCACGGACTCCGACACATGCCTGCAGCCCCGGGGGCGGTGCGGCTCAGGGGCGCCCCCTGGAGCCCAAAGGCGAACTGCGCCCGGGCCTTTCCGGCCTCTGTCCGCACCGGGCCCTGCCGCCCTCCTGGAGGGCTCCGCCCGTGGAGCACAGGCGGGCACGCACACCCCGCGCGGGTCCCGCGCTCTCCTCTGTCCGCGCAGCCTCCTCCCTTCCTCCTCCCACAGCCCCGTGCGCACCATTGTCTTGAAGAACTGGTTCACTTTCTTCCTCTTGAGCGTCTTCTTGTCGCCGTCTGACAGAGGGAGGAAGGTCTGGCTGAGGCGGGGGGATGCGCTGGCCTCGTCTGTCCCAGGCACGCCGACCACCGAGAGCGTGAGGGCTGCGGGGGAGCCGAGAGCCGCCGTGAGGGGCGGGCGCGGGGAGGACGAGCGGGGGGCGAGCGGGGGCGAGCGGGGCGAGCGGGAGCCAAGAGCGGGCCGTGGGCTGTACGCCAGGGCTGCGGAGGCTGTCCGTCCGCTTCGCGGAGCCCTGCCTGACCCCGCAGACAAGGTCTGCATCCTGGCTCCATCGAGGTCTCATCCAAGGGCATCTGGGCTGGAACAGGGGGCCCAGGGGTGGGGGAAGGCCCCGGCCACCGGGGCCCTCACTTCTTCACGAGCAGGGCCTCTTGCCCACGTCGGGGAGACGGTATGGGCGCACGCGTGTCTTCCGACACCGAGAACCCAGACTTCCTGGGGGGAGAGCCTCTCCGACCCAGGTGGCGTCTGGTGGTTAAGGCTCCTCAGCGTGGAGTCACAAAGCCTGCTCTAATCCTTGGCTTTGGCCTTGGGAAGGTGGGTAAGAGCCCCGAGCTCAAGTGTGTTGTGAGGCCTGCTGAGGGGGCCAGAGTGAAACGGCTCTGTGGGGGCATCCTGCTCAGGGCCCCCCCCGGTGGGGGCACCGTTCCAGGGGCTGCCACTACTCAGGAGCTGGCCCAGCCATTCTCCAAGCCTCAGCATCCTCATGCATACAGTGGGGCTAATCACACGATCTACGTCACAGGTTTGAGAGGAGGCTTAAAGCAGCGGTCCCCAACCTTTTTGGCATCAGACACCAGTTTCATGGGAGACAATTTTTCCACGGAGTGTTCAGGGGGAATTGCTCAGGTAGTAACGCGAGCAATGAGAGGCGGCAGATGAAGCTTTGCTCGCTTGTCTGCCCCTGACCTCCTGCTTGCCACCTGTTTGTAACAGGCTGCAGACTGGCTGGGGGTTGCGGACCCCTGGCTTAAATGAAACAACAAAGGAGGAGCATTTGGCACAGAGCCTGGCACAGAGTGGCTGACACTTGAGACTCGCCACATGCCAGATAGAGCGCTCTCTAGCTGGCTGCATCCCCAGTTAGGGCCCCAGGTCCCCATCTGTGAGTTAGCAAAGGCCTTCTATATGTTGCTGATGTCCTCACCAGACAACGAATGAGTGATGGGGGGAAGCTGAAGCATCTGTGCATCAAACACTCTGCAACTGTAAGACGTGATGGCAATTTTTGTAAGTTCTGGAAATAGTCTTTCCGGCCCCAAAAGGAAACACAGGACTGAGAGAGATTTACCAGGGGCAGATTTCCAGTCCCTGGAAGGGCCTGGCTAGCTGAGACCCCAGGCCCACCTGGTGTGACATCTGGATCCTCAGTGAATCCTGAGGTCCAGAGTGACAGCAGGCCTCTGCCCCGCTGCCCCCAGCCCTGGGCAGAGCCTGTTGGGATGGCTTCACCCACCGGCGTACCATGAGCAGGGCCTCTCACTCCAGAGTGCTTAGCTCACTTTGCTATGTAGTTGCGGCTCCCACCCATCCTCACCCCTGGCACCTCTATACCCCTGTGCTGGTGGTGGAGGGCACATACCTGGGATGGTAGGCATGGATTGACTGGCAAAGCTCATCTGAGAGAGGATGGATGCCCTGGGGGTGACAGCCACATGCTCCGAAAGGTTGGTGTCACTCATGAACTCGTGCTTCCTGGAAAGCTGGATGAATATATCATGCACACATGTATACACACACACACATACACACACACACACACCCCACAGAGGCTAAGCATGAGGCAGTTCTAGGCCCTGAAAAGTCAGTGTTAAGGGATTGGCATGGCTTCTATAGACTCAGCCTGAAGTCCATTTATTCTGTTTGGTATCACTCTATGTCAATCTCTGCCACAGGTTGCATACTATACAACTGTGGTTGTATACACAGTTACATACTATACATACTATACAACTGTGGCAGTGGCATTCATTTAGACTCCTGTGTGAATGACACCCCTAGAATTGTGAAACACTGTCTCACTTCCAGCCTTCTCCCCTGGCAAGAATGGTCTCTGAGGCCTACTGGGAAGTGTGGGGAGGATTCTTTCGTCACTGGAAGGGATCTCAGCTAGCCCCTTGCCCTTTCGTCTGGCAGTCCTCCCTTACCAGGACGCTAAATCCCTCTTCCTACTCCAGGCTCCCAGAATGCTTCCAACAAACCTCTCTCTTGGGGGGAAGTTGGGTTTGAACCCAGGGCTGTCTGGCACTAAGTCTCATATTCAATAGTTATTAGTTTATACGACAAAAACTCTCCAAGTCAGGGCAGTGGGAATTTCAGCTCTGCATGCCCAGCTGGGCTCTGGGTCCACGGGAGTAGCTGGGCAGAGTCTGAGACGTCAGTGGATAGACTGGCCCTGTGGTTGGGGACAGAGGGCTGAGAGACAGAAACACCTGGGCCAGCCTGGGAGGGTGACTCTCCCACACAGTGGTGGACCAGGAGGCTACTCCCCAGTCTTGCAGAGTCCTGTGCAATGGTAGAAAGGACACAGTGACAGCCAAGGTCAAATTCCACTCTGTCACATCCAGGATGCTGGGGCACCAACCAGCACTTCACCTCCCTGCCCCTCAGATGCCTCATCTGTAACCCCACCTCACTGTGAGGCTTCAGCAAGCCACGTCTCAGAGCCCCCAGCACTGTGCCCGCCATGCAGTGGAGATCTGCCTGTGGCATCAGAGAAGATCCTGCCCTGGCCACTCACCCGCTTCAGGTCTGACTCTGCTGATGGCTTCTCGTCTGCGAACACCACACTGCTCCTCTTGGCTCTCTTCTTGGACCTCCGCAGCTTGACCTCAGGCAGAGTGCTCCCTGGGGAGATGGGTTCCTCCTGCTCCACTTTTGGAGTCTTGGGAGGTGCTATTTCCAGGTCGAAGCTGAATGGCAAGAGGGACAGCAGTAGAGACGGCAGCCAGAACTTTAGTGGAACTGTCTTGCAGGGACCCAGGCTGACTGACCTGTCCTTACAGGGCCAGGGGGTAGATCAGCTCACCTGGCAGAGTTTGGGGAGCTGCTTAATTTGCAAACACTCAAAATACAGGATAAAATAAAGTGGAAGGCAGTGAGCCATAAGACTGGTGACAGGAAGGGAAAACTAGTTAAGAATATGGTCTGGATTCCAATCTATGCCACTTTTGAGCTGAATGACTTTGGGCAAATCACTCAACCTCTCTGAGGCATGATTGCCTTTTATTAAATGGGGGTGTTTGCAGCAATGTTGCAGAGTAGCCAAGAGATGGGGTCCAGGAGTCCTTAGCACATTCTCCCGGGGAGTGCTCATCACAGGATCGTGTCAGTGCAGTAGCTGAGTTGGGTCAAGTGGAGCAGAGGGCTCAGGGAGGTGGGAGGGCAGAGGCTCTGAGTGGCTAAGCAGGGTGACCCGGACAGAGGTACAGGCAGGTACAGGAGGAGGAGCTGGGCAGGGGTGGGGTGGGGTGGGGTGGGGAGGCAGGGGCAGGCTGGAGGTGGGGAGGGAGCGTTGGGAGGGACAGAGCCCTTGCAGAGGGGAGCAGATGCGGAGCCCAGGCGGGCTGACGGAGACTGCTGTGCGCTGTGGGCGAGTTCTGTGGGACCCTCAGGAAAAGCTACATTCCTCTCTGGGCCTCAGCTGACCCCCTAGCAAGGGCACTGAGCCCTACAGGGTGGCTGCAAGAGTTTTCCTGAGGCCCCAGGGGAGGAAAGGCTTTCAGAGAAAAGCGTAGGAAGGTGGAGAAGAAAGGCCTGGGGCAGAAAAGGAAGAGAGGCTGTGCTGGGGGCTGGGCTGGGGCAGGGGTGCAGGGGGTGCTGCCTGGGGCAGGGACTGACCTCTCGGAGGCGGCCTTGCTGGGCGTGCTGCAGTCAGAGTTCAGGGAAGCCATGGAGATGATGGACATCTGCCTGTAGGAGCGCAGCATGGACCGCGGCCGACCCATGCGCCTGTCCTCGAAGTCGGGCTGTGGGGGGCAGGGGGCGCGGAGGGCAGGGGGCTGAGCAGGCAGGCCTGATGTTGGGGCGGGGCACTGGGGGGAACGTGCCCGCCACAGTCCTGCTGCCTTTCTCCTCCACCTGGGCGGGTGGAGCTGTGGGGCAGAGCAGGGCATGAGGACAGAAACTTTCTGGCTGGCTGAGCCTCTGGGTGGTTGTTTAATAAAGAGTTTGTTAGGTCCTGAAAAGTGATGCCTAAATCCTTACAACTTCCCCTCTGACATGAATGTCTTTGTTTTCCACTCCTTTTGCACTGATGGGGAGACCCAGGATGGGAGCTGGCCAGACAGGCCAACCTTGTGGTTACAGGGCTCGTTCTCCAAGCCAGATAATATCAGCTCAGCATCCGGGAGAGAAGGGCAACTGGAGATGGATTTCAGTTACGCGGCCCACGATTCATTCAATCATGTCTATGTAATGAAGCCCCAATAAAAACTCCAGACACTTAGGCTAAGGTGAGCTTTCCTGGTTAGGAATCATACATGGATGTCCCAGTAGGACAAGTATCGACTACGCCAAAGCCCTTGACTGTGTGGATCACAACAAACTATGGAAAATTCTTAAAGAGATGGGAATACCAGACCACCTGAGCTGCCTCCTGAGAAATATGTATGCAGGTCAAGAAGCAACAGTTAGAACTGGACATGGAGCAACAGACTGGTTCCAAATCGGGAAAGGAGTACGTCATGGCTGTATATTGTCACCTTGCTTATTTAACTTATATGCAGAGTACATCATGAGAAATGCCAGGCTGGATGAAGCACAAGCTGAAATCAAGATGCTCAGCCTTGGTGCTCAGCCTTCTTTTTGGTTCAGCTCTCATATCTGTACATGACTACTGGAAAAACCGTAGCTTTAACTAGATGGAACTTTGTTGGCAAAGTGATGTCTCTGCTTTTCAATACGCTGTCTAGGTTGGTCATAACTTTTCTTTCAAGGAGTAAGCGTCTTTTAATTTCATGACTGCAGCACCCTCTGCAGTGATTTTGGAGCCCAAGAAAATAACATCTGTCACTGTTACCATTGTTTCTCCATCTATTTGCCATGAAGTGATGGGACCGGGTGCTATGATCTTAGTTTTTTGAATGTGGAGTTTTAAGCCAGCTTTTTCCCTCTCCTCTTTCAGCTTCATGAAGAGGCACTTAAGTTCCTCTTCACTTTTTGGCCATTAGAGTGGTGTCATCTGCACATCTGAGGTTATTAATAACCTATGTATATTCTTTGGTATAATTTAAATCATCGCTAGATTACTTATAATACCCAATACAATGTAAATGCTATATAAGTAGTTGTAAATATAATGTAAACATGAGGTTAATAGTTGTCAGCACAGCAGATTCAAGTTTTGCTTTTTGGAAATTTCTGGATTCTTTCCTCTCAATATTTTTGATCCTCCCTTTGTTAAATATGCAAATAGAGAATCCCTGGATATGGAGGGAGGGATACTTCTTGAGTTCTGTGAAATGATCAGACCTGAAGGGGTGGTGAGAATCTCCAAACCTATAACCAGTTTGTCAGAGGTGCAGGGAACCCTGGTGTCTGAGGTGAGGGGGTCTTGTGGAGGACTCTGCCTTTAACCTGTGCCACGTGGCCTCAGTCTGGGTGGGTGCCACACAGACAGTGTTGGAAAAGGCAGCCTGTCTCATGGAAAAACTGCCAGCCTGAGTTCACCTAGTATCTCACTTTCTGTCTCTGGGCCTCAGTTTTCCCATCTGTAAAATCAGAGGGTGGGACCAGATGGCCTCTGAGAGACTACGCAGCCTTGGCATTTTATGACGCTATTTTCTGGAGAAGAGGATAAAAGAAGAGCACCATGAGCACCAGGCCAGTGGCCTCTTGAGGACACAGAGCTTGTTAGTGGCCAAAAGCGCTGGCTTTGGAGGCCACCAGAGCCAGGTGCAAATTCTGAGCCTCACTTACTTGTTATATGTTGTTGTTGTTTAGGCGCTAAGTCCTGTATGACCCTTTGCAGCCCATGGACCACCAGGCTCTTCTGCCGTGGTACTTCTCAGGCAAGAACACTGAAGTGGGCTGTCATTTCTTTCTCCAGGGGATCTTCCTGACCCAGGGATCGAACTCGCATCTCCTGCTTGGCAGGTGGATTCTTTACCACTCAGCCATTTGTTATATAGCCTCTAGCAAGTCACATAATGCCTTGGAATCTCTAGTAGGACATGAGGAGTTAAAAACCACTTCCAAGCTTGTTGTGAAGCCTAAATGATCTAACTGCTTAGATGAGACCAGCATATAGTAAGTTGGTGCTTCATCAATGCACAATCTCTTGATTGTTCAGGACTCAATTTATAACTGGCATTTATCTGCGATGACTTTTAAGGAGCCAAGTTTCCTGGAAGGCTCCCTGGATTGGCTCTGGCACTGCTGGTTTTCAGGTCCCTCTCAAGGGCAGCCTCCTTCGCTTTGGCCTATTCGCCCTCCCTGCCCCACCCCACCCATCTCACCCTCCCTGGCCTTGGGGACCAGCCGTACCATCTCTCTGACGCCATATTCCTTCTCCACCTTCACTTTCAGGTTCTTGAAACATTCCTCCATCCGGTCGTGGAAGGGCCGCAGATTTTCTGACACCCTTCTCTCGTGGATCTTAATGCCAGCTCCCAGGAAGGGGATCTGGAGAGGAAAGTGGTAAAGGATGAGCCAGAGGTTGGCCACCTGGCTTCAGGGAAGAGGCTGAAGTCAAGCCCACCTGCTGAGAAATTGCTGAGGGCTTTAGGGTCTCGACAACCTTTAGCTGAGGTCACCAGCCCTGGGAAATGGGAAAATTGCATCCTTGAGGTTTGCTCTGAAAATAAGATTTCTAGGAGAAAGACCTCTGGCTGTCTTGCCTCATGGAAGGGTTGCACCCTTTCCTCCCCCTCCCTCCCATTAGAGGCTGCACGTTAGGGAAAGTCTGCATCTGGTGGAATCTACTGAGGGGCAGAGTGTGAGACCAGAGGAGTGGGGTCTCTGTTGCTTTGACTTAAAGCCTTGTCCAAGAAGTTCTTGGAGATGCAAAAAGGAGAGTGTGACTGTTCAGAGACTGGGAGGTAGGAGAAGGGAAGGGATGAACAGAAAAGGCGTGGGCACAACCTGGTCTTACAACATGTATCCAGTGATAAGACCAAAGAAAGATAACCAAGTGTTAATATCATGGAGCTAACGAGCCCATAGGGGATTTTTAAAGTGAAAGTTAGTCACTCAATCATGTCCAACTCTTTGCTCATGGACTGTAGCCCACCATGTAGACCCCATGGACTGTAGCCCACCATGTAGACCCCATGGACTGTAGCCCACCAGGCTCCTCTGTCCATGGAATCCTCCAGGCAATAATACTGGAGTGGGTTTCCATTCCTTTCTCCAGGGGATCTTCCTGACCCAGGGATCAAACCCAGGTCTCCTGCATTGTAGGCAGATTCTTAACTGTCTGAGCCACATGGGAAGGGAATATTTTTAAAGTGATGTAAAAGCCCTGGGAAGATGAGGAGGTGAGATGACTCATGTGAGGCAGTCAAGCCCTTATTTTTCAGCAGAGGAGGTCAATCCATATTTCATGAATGGTAGATACAAGGACAGAAGCCAAGCCACAGTGGCTGCTGTAAGCTGAGAATAGCTGAAAAACTTAGTAGTATGATCTCAGGGAAGCATAATGAGGGCTGCAAGGAGTACAATATAGATCACTTTGGAGAAAAAAAAAAGTTTTGATGATGGTGACCCAAAGACATTTCTGCCTCCCTCTCTTGGAGTGCTCCCCCAAATGGCAAAGTAAGGAAGACACTGACATTCACTGAGACCAGGAGACACCTATGGACCTGGCCCCAAATACGCCAGGTGGAAGGTGGGTGGAGGATGGCGACTGACCTTCCGGGACAGAGGAGGAGATGGTGATACAAGGACAGTCTGCCTCTGGGAAGCCAGGAAGGGCTCAGGGCTTAGAGGCACCTGGTATGTCAGAAAAGCTAGAGTGAGTTGAGAGGCTGAAAACAGGGATGGATTGAAATTCTGTGACAGGAGCAGCTGGATGCCCAGGTCCCTGCAGTTTCATCTGGTAACGTGTTATATTTTCTCATTTCCTCAAGAAGCAGGAGCTTATCCTCTAAAATAATTACAACAAAGAGCAATGAGCTAAGGGGTACCAGGCACATCAGAGGGCAAGGATGAGAAGCCAGACAGGAAATAGGGGGTTGAGGAAAAGTCTGCATACTGATAAAGGTGAGACCTTCATTCTTCTGTCTCCAAATTGCCAGCAGCGCAGAAGCCAGGAGTTCCTTTGTAGGCAATAGCTCAAAGCATCTGTCCTGGAGAAAGTGAATAGCCCAGACATGTGTGGATTACTCAGTTACCATACGTAATGCCATCCAGGTGACAAGACCTTCTCTCACGTGCACAGATATTCACTCAGCTTTCTAGCCCCCGCTCTTAACTAGGAACAGATTGCCAAAGATCACCAGGTATGGAAGGAAACTCTCCAGTGTGAAAGACAGGGGTCAGGAGCAAAAGACAGGGAAGCAAGCAAACACGGGAGAGGAAGGAAAGAAGTGGGGGAGAAGGGAGGAAAGGAAGATGAATGGATTAACTTGGAAGAAAGAGAGAATCAAGAGAGCTTAAGAAAACATTACTTAAAAAAATAATTAATGTACAAATTAAGAAAAGATTTTCTATCCATGAAACAAGAAAAAGATTTTATTTATAAAGAAAGGAATGATATTGGAAATACTGCATAAAAACTACTGAGATAGTGTTGTAAGTACAAATAAATGTATTTTAATTTTATTAATACATTTTAGAAAAGATAGAAAATCAATTAGCCAAGCATCCATCACAAGATATTAGTAGAAGAGCAGCAAATTAAACTAAAAAAGGGTAAAAGGAAGGAAATAATAAAAGTAAGAGTGAACACAAATGAAAAAGAAAACAAACTGACAACACAGAGGATCGACAAATCCAAAAGTTGGTTCTTTAAAAGATACAACACTGATAAACCCCTTATAGGGCTAGTCAAAAAGATACCAATAGGTACCAATAACCTACGTCAAAATTTTAGAAAGAAGTATCACTATAGGAAGTATAAGCATTATAAAAAGTCATAAAGAGGATATTATAAAAAAATTTATGTCAATAAATTTAATATTTGGATAAAATGGACAAATTGTTAGAAAAATACCACTTACCAAAAAGGACCCAAAAGAAACAGGAAATCTGAGATGTATTAAATTAAATACACACTTTAAAACATTCTTGGCCTGTATGGCTTTGCAGACAAATTCTAGCAAACATCTAGGGGATAAATAAATGCCGACTTTATAGAAACTCTTCAGAAAGGATTTTACATGTGGAGTAATTTTCAACTTACTTCTTGAGACCAGGATAACTGTTATAAAAATTGAATAAGAATATTATAAGAAAGGAAAATTGTAGGTTAATATGTCTTTTGAGCATAGATACAAAAATCCTGAAGAACATATTTTCAAATAGAATCTAGCAATATATAAAAATGATAATACATTATAACCAAGTGGGATTTATGTCATACATGCAAGGTTGGTTTAATATTCCAAAATCAACTAAAATAATTCACTGAATTAGTGGGATAATGAAGAAAAAAATACGAGTATCTCAATAGATACATAGAAGGTATTTGATAAATTAAAAACCCATTCATGACAAAGTAGCAAACTAAGCACAGAATGGGACATCATCTTTCAAACACCCCACTCTGTGAAATATTGACTCCTGCCCTGATGTGGGAGACAGGGGTCCTCTCTCTCTTATACTCATCAGTGCAAAGAGGCAGGAAAAATAACTAAACTGTACAAAACTGGAACAGGATGAGTAAAATATTTTATATTAGAGATGACACGATTGTATCTGTGAAACATCGAAAAGAATGTACAAACAATTTGACTTACTAAGTGAATTTAGTAGGATTACTGGATACAATGTAAACATGTTAAAAATGTAATTATATTGACAAACAAAAAGAAAAAAGTTTAAAAGCAATACTACTTATAATAGTTAAAGATATCAAATCCCTAAAAACAAGTCTAATAAAAATGTGAAATATTTTTACTATGAAAACTAAAAAACTTGCCGAGTGAAATTAAAGAACTAAAGAAAAGGACCGAGACCCCATGTTCCTGTATCAGGAGAGTCAATATCGTTAAGACAAAAATTCTCCTCAAGTTAATTTATATAGTTAATATATTTTTAACCAGAATCTCTATGTGTTTTGGGGGTGTTTAAACATTGGCTGCTGCTGCTGCTGCTAAGTCGCGTCAGTCGTGTCTGACTCTGTGCGACCCCATAGACGGCAGCCCACCAGGCTCCTCCGTCCCTGGGATTTTCCAGCCAAGAGTACTGGAGTGGGTTGCCATTGCCTTCTCCGTTAAACACTGGCAAGCCGATTTAAAAATTTATATGGAAATATGAAGGATAAGAAACAGCAACACAAATTTGAAAAAGAAATTGAAGTTCTCTCACTACTGGATCTCAAGACTTCCTATACAGCTATACTAATCAGACACAGAGTGGTAACGGGCCAAGCGTGGACAGACAGACCGGAAGTCCAGGAACAGACTGACATACATGTGGCCACTTTATGTCAAAGTGGGGGAAATAACAGTCTTCTCAACAAATGGTGCTGGAGTAGTTAGAAATCTGCATAGAACAATAATAAACCCCTTACTTTATGTCAGTCAAAAGGAATCATTTATGTAAGAGTACAGTACGAAACCATAAAATGTCCCAATAAACATAGGAGAGTATCATCATGATCTTGGGGTAGTCAGTTTTCAAGTGGACACAAAAGTAGTAATCATTAAAAGTTTCATAAATTGGACCTCATTAAAGCTACAAACGACAGCGTTCTTCACATCTAGAAAGTAAGCAGACAAGCCGCAGACTGAACAAAGATATTTGCAATGTGTCAAATTACAATGTGTCAAACACATATATTTGACAAAGAACTCATATCTAGAATGTATATAAACTGTTCTGAATTATTAACAAAAGACAATTCAGTTAATAAAATAAGTAAAAGATTTGAACAAACATTTCACAGAAAGGTTATTCAATTAGCCAATAAACACAGGAAAATGCGATGAACGCCATTGCTTGCAAAAGGAAACGCAAATTAAAATTAAACTGAGATACCACCTCACAACCACCAGAAAGACTAAAATTAAAGAATCACAGTGTGATGTGCCAGTAGAAGGTGGAGCAATTCGGGCTCACAGAAGTTGTTGGTGGGAGTGTAAATTGGCTCAGCAACTTTGGAAAACTGTTTCTTGGTATCCAGTCAGACTACAGATGAACGTATAACCCAGCACTCCCACTACTGGGCAGATAGTGAGGGTACTGAGCATTTCTGCTCATCAAAAGACATGAACAAGAATGTTCATACAATTGTTTCCATACTATGCCAAGCCTGGAAACAACCCACCATCAACAGGAGAACAGAGAAACACGCCAGTATGTTACTGGTATATTGTTATGGTCACATAATGGCAAACACTTGGAAACAAAAAAGAAAAACTTCTCTTACATGCAACAGCCTGGATGAATCCCAAAAACATTACACTGAAAAAAAAAGAAGCCAGACACACAGCAACACATACTGTATAATACCATTTTTATGACATTCAGAAACAGGCAAAACTAATCTATAGAAGTTTGGCATTATCTATTAAAGCCAGCTGAACATCGAAGAATTGATGCTTTTGAACTGTGGTGTTGGAGAAGACTCTTGAGAGTCCCTTGGACTGCGAGGAGATTCAACCAGTCAATCCTAAAGGAAATCAGTCCTGAATACTCATTGGAAGGACTGATGCTGAAGCTGAAACTCCAATACTTTGGCCCCCTGATGCGAAGAACTGACTCATTGGAAAAGACCCTGATGCTGGGAAAGATTGAAGGCAGGAGGAGAAGGGGACGACAGAGGATGAGATGGTTGGATGGCATCACCGACTCAATGGACATGAGTTTGAGTAAACTCCAGGAGTTGGTGATGGACAAGAAGCCTAGCGTGCTGCAGTCCATGGGGTCACAAAGAATCAGACACGACTGAGTGACTGAACTGAACTGAACTGATTAAACCCAGATATTCTCATATATTATAACCAAGCAACTCCATAGCTCGATATATACCTGACAGAAATTGAGCATGTTTGTGCTAAAAAGATACACACAAAGATGTTCAGAACAGAACTACTTGAAATAGCCTCAAACTGAAATCACCCCAAATCTCCATCATTTAAAAAACAAAACAAAACAAAATTTTCTCGCATAGTTATACAGTCCAGCTGCATAGACTCTTGTACATCAATAAAAATGAATAATGGCCTTGTATAATAAACTTAATCAATTTTAAAACATAACTTTAAACAAAATGTTAGACACAGAAGAATGCATGCTGTGTGATTCCATTTATACAGAGGTCAAAAACAAGGAAAAGTTTAGAAATGAGTGCTGGGATGGTTAAAAAATATTGTTACAAAGCAAGTAAATGGTTATTGTAAAAGCAGGATAATGGTCAACCCTGGGGAGAGCTGGCAGTGACTACAGGAAGGCATAAGAGAGGCGTCTGTGTGCTAGAGGAATCCTGTGGCTTCCCCTCGTGGTGGTCACATGGGTGTACATTGTGATAAATCCATGTGCTGTGTATTTTTGTTATGTCTACTTCTCTGTATGTAATACTTCATAACATGTTTACAGGAAGAATGTACTATAGACATCTTTCCATGCTGATAAATATAGAGAAAAATCTTTACAAAGGAAAAAATTAAGAAGCGATCAATTTTGAAATCCATGAGATCTTGAACCCATCATATACTGTGCACTTCTAGCTCCTGCTGTGTTGCTAGAGGTACAGGTATAGCTCCCTTTGAACTCTAAGGATCTTGTGTTTTGAGAAAATCCAAAGTGAATCTGGCTTTGCCAAACCAAGATCCATCTATAATTAAGCTTCAAGGGGGGAGGCAGGGAGTGGGTCCAAGCCTGGCACACAGTTGGAGCTCAATATATAAAAGTTGCAAGAATGAATGGAAAGAAATGAAGGAGGAAGAACTCATCTGCTGTGTGTAATGTTAGAAAGGTCACCTTCACCCTGAGCAGGGCAGTGTCTTTCGAGTGTTTAGGATGCCAGCCTCTGAGTGGGAGGGACGTGGTCCAGGGCAATCCCCTTTGATGGGCTTCATGCCAGTGATGTGGCAGGGAAGGTGGGGGCGGGTGCTAAGGAGAGGGCAGGCTCTGTCCACTAGGGGGTGCTCTTTGAGGCGGCCTCGCTAAGGGCTCTTAGAGGCTGTAACATCCAATACATGCTTTTAGTCTCCTCTCTCTGCTTGTGGTGTCCCTTTATTAATGGAAAGATTTTGGAAAAATTTCCCTCGCAGGCACAGCCTGGTATCAGCCGCACAGTGAGGCCACAGTCCAGGCCATACTTCGGGTGCAGCGGATACGGCCCAGAGAGAACCCTCCCAGGGGATAAGGCATGCCCAGCAGAGAGGCCCAGGGCAGTGACATGGACTGAGAATGACCGCCGACAACCAGACAAATCTGTGTGACATTTTCGCCCTCCTTGGGGCGCCCTAGAGAGAACCAAAGCAGGAAACCAACCAAGGCTGAGACTCCCTGCTTCCCAAGTTGGGCATGGGGAGGGTGAGCATCGTTACTTGAGCATTAAAGGAGATGCTGACCTCAAAAGCTGGGGCCGCTGGGGATGACTGGGTTTCACAAGGGGCACAAGGTGAGAAGGGAGAGAAAACTGCAGACACACAGGATGGACTTAGGCGAGTGCGCTGCACAGCCCTTGGCGGTTCATTTTTAAGGCCTCACTTTGCATAAATTGGCAGAGGCAGAGAAGGACTTGAATTAGGAATTCTTATTTTAAGAAAAGAGGCTGCACCCAATGCTTGGCATTCCTGATTTCCCTGGAGTCACAAAAACTCCCCACCGCAGCAGCTCGCCTTTCTTTGCGCTGTGACTGTCAAGAAGGGAGGGCTGGCCCCTGCTGGCCGCCCCAGCCCCCCAGCGCGCCCTCTGGAGCCCACCCTGGGTCCCGGGTGCTGGGTGGCCTGCGGAGAGCAGGGAGGTGTTGGGGAGGGGGTGCTGCAGGCCCAGACTGGGAGCCCGGTCCTCTGAACACCTCTGGGGAGGGCTCTGTGGATCCTTTCTTCTCCAGGGAGTGGGAAAGAGACAGAGGGAGAGAAAACCCAGGAGAGGGAGCCGAGAAAAAAAGCAGAGAAGGAGGGAGCGCAGCGGGGAGAGAAGCTGAAGGGAAGCACAGCCAGGAGAGAGGCCTGAGGGCGGCGGAGAGTCAGACAGGGGAGGGGAGGACGGAAGAGCTGTCAGGAGAGAAATACAGAGGGCGATGCAGAGTGAGACAGAGGCGAGGGAAGGGACGGAGGGACAGGGCGCAGGGAGGGGACAGACGGAGGAAAAGGCAGCAGGGAGCAGGGGACAGCAGGCAGGAAGAACAGTCCGTCCAAGGCCCGGCGCTGGACAGCCAGGGGCTGAGCAGCTTGTGTGGAGGGCAGGCCTTTGACTCCAAACCAACCAAAGCAAGGCCTGGATTATTTTTGAAAGCTGGTATCCATCTGAGCGTTGCTGCTAAGTCACTTCAGTCGTGTCCGACTCTGTGCGACCCCATAGACAGCAGCCCACCAGGCTCTGCCGTCCCTGGGATTCTCCAGGCAAGAACACTGGAGTGGGTTGCCATTGCCTTCTCCAATCTGAGCGTTAACTGCGATAAACTGGGTCAGCCTTAGGAGGGGGGTGGGGGTGGGGGCCGGAGTCTCCCCTTATCTGACTGGCGGGTGCTGGGTGCAGGGGGTGGAGGTGGGAGGTGTGCAGGAGCCAGGATTTCACTTCCGTCCCCCTGGGAGAGGCCCCCTCCTGAATTCAACATCCAACAGAGCGGTCCTAGCCACACACAGCAGCACAGCACCCCTGCACACTGCCGTGCGGCACCCCAAGGAGGCAGTGCCCCGAACCCCACTTCTAGGATGTGCCTGCTCAGGTGAAGAGAGAGGCAGAAGGAAGGTCCAAAGCCAAAGGGCAGGAGCACAAGGAAAGCTAGGCCATACCCGCCAGAGGCCAGGGAGGGCAGAGGAGGGGCAGGGCCGGGGCTCCCCGGTCCAGCTCTGCCGTACCTGCCAGGCGATCAGGTCCTTGAGGCGTGTCAGCTTGTCCTGGTCCTCTGGGTGCTCCCGGCTGTACTCCTCAGTGAAGAAGGCCTGGGGGGGCAGACAAGACATTGGGGGTTTCCTGTGCCTTTGGCATGAACCCCACCAGCCATCTCTTTGGCACTGGGAGAGGATTCCATTTGAAAGGGGCAGGAGTGAGGCCGTTCCTGTGTAAATGGGCGACAGTCAGGGGGCTTGGACTGATGTCGCCTATTCCCAGGGTTCAGGTCAGTATCCACGGGGAAAGGGTCACAAACAAACCCCAGGGAGACAGTTGTTAAATGGAGGGGGGCGGGGAGGTCTCCAGACCAGTAGCATCACCTTTGAACAAACCCCACCCAGGCTGACTGAATTAGAACCTCTGGGGTTGGGATGCGGTGGGGGCATATGTTAGGAAATCCTGCAGGGGTTTCTGCTGCAGTTCAACGCATCGTCCCAGGGGGAAAACCCCAGTAAGGAATTTCACCCGATGGTCTTTCCAGGCTCATGTGCTCAGCGTGTGCACGTGTACACAGACATATCTTATCACCCCTCAAGGATGTACAGACGGTTACCAGTGATGACTGTATGGGGCATCCAAGGGTAACTGGAAGGACTGACTGGAATTACTGTCCCTGAATTATACTGTTGGGTCGTATTCTTAGTCTTAAATCAATGGATGACATAGAAAAGTTAATAAGAAACTCATCATGAGATTTTTGAGAATGAGTTGACCATTTTTCCCTCAGCGTCCCGTTAATGTATGGCTTAGGTGAAAATCAAAGAACGACTTTCTAGTCTATCTCAGTGCTGGGAAAAGCTGTGCCCCATCCCCGCTTACTGAGTGATTATTTTCCTCCAGTGGAAAATGTGACTCCTATAACCGATGGCCTTTCCCTTTTTGCCATGGACAGCATGAGGCTCAAAACTGAAATCTGTGGCCGAAATGTGTGGGGATTTTTAGAGGGACCTTATGACTGGAACATCTGGATAATAACTCCCTCTTTGGAATGGATCTCCCATCCCTTCTGGATTTTCACAGACTCTGGGTTTCACTTCTTCCCATTTGTAGAGGTCACTTCCATCATGTGTAGAGGAGATGGCTTTACACAAGAGGCAGGGACTTTGATTGGTGGAGCCTGACCTTCCTGGTCTGGGTTATGGTCATCCCAGGGTCTTTCTTTGACAGAGGCAGCTGGATGTGCCCAGCGGGATCAGGGACCTCTGTGACAGCTACTCCTTCCTGCAGCACACAGGACCTGGCCTCGAGGTGGGAAGGAGACGAGAGTAAGCCTACGGAAACTCTGGGAGGTGTGTGAGGCCCGAACCCCCGGACATGTCCTTCTGCCGTGAGATGAGCAGCTCTCTGCCCCAGACCTCCTGCCGCTGCTCCGTCCCTTCCAGGATAGGGGACCCCTCACCTTCTCATACTTGGCGAACCCTCCCATGACAGCAGGGTCCACGATCCCATTCAGGAGCATGGAGAGCGGGTTAATAGGGAGGGTCTCATCACTCTGATACTGGTTTATCATCATCAGGATCTTCTCATTGGCGGTGGACATGGTTTCGATGGCATTCTCCAGAGGGCTAATTGTGGTCTGTTGGAAACAAGATCACCAAGAAGAAAGGGCCTGAGCAGGTTGCTTTAAAAACAGATATAATTATTGGGATTGATTTCCTTTGGGGTTGGAATTCAAATGAAGCAATGTTCCCCAAGGGGCTGTAGCAGGCTCCCATGGTAATTACTGAGCCCTGGGGGCCGTCTGCTGTCTGGGGAAGTGACAAGCTGAATTTCTGCTTAGTGAGAAAAAGATTTCCCTGGGGAAATGAAGTAGCAAGTGCAGGTGCTCTTTGGGGTTTCAGTGGTTGGATGTGCTCCAAGGAGGGTTTTTCTTCTTATTATCTGGTGAGAGACACTCCCATTCAACCCATCTGGTGCTGGATGTGCACCTACTGTGTGTAAGCCTTTACTACTACTACTAAGTTGCTTCAGTCGTGTCCGACTCTGTGCGACCCCATAGATGGAAGCCCACCAGGCTCCCCTATCCCTGGGATTCTCCAGGCAAGAATACTAGAGTGGGTTGCCATTTCCTTCTCCAATGCATGAAAGTGAAAAGTGAAAGGGAAGTCGCTCAGTCATGTCTGACTCCTAGCGACCCCTTGGACTGCAGCCCACCAGGCTCCTCCGTCCATGGGAGCTGGAGGCATTAGAGAAGCTGATGATATAATCACCCGGCCTGGTCCACGTCAGGTCCCAAGACTTGTTATATGCGAGGTCACTGCTCCAACGCAGGTTTCCTTTAGTTGGGAGATAAAACTACACACCCTTTCAATACGTCTTAAGCAAGATAAATAGAATACTGGGTTTCCCAGGTGGCTCAGTGATAAAGAATCTGCCTGCCACTTAAGGAGATGCAAGAGACAAGAGTTCAATCCTGGGATCAGGAAGAGCCTCTGGAGGAGGAAAGGGCCTGGGAGATCCCACGGACAGAGGAGCTCGGCAGGCTGCAGTCCATAGGGTCACAGTCGGACACTACCGAAGGACTGAACACAGCACAGCAAACAGACTGGCATTAGGTGCTAACTGGCAAAACCGTGGTTCCGTGAGCATAGGCTCTAGACGAAACAGTACATAAGAAGTCTTCAGACTTTCTCTGTGACAGAGCCAGATGCTGTCCTGGCAAAAACTCAACACGATCATTGTAGGAAGAAACCAGTTACAAGCAGTATGAGAATCACTGAGAGTGGTTGTTCCAATGAAACTATTTATCAAAGTAAACGCAGGTGGGATCCGGCTAACAGGCCATAGCTTCCTGACCCCTGAACTAAACTAAGCAAATTAAAAATGAGTGCAAATCTCAGCCAGTTTTTCCATCTGTGTGACCTTGGGCAAGTTTACTAAACTTTCCGAGCCTCAGTTGACTTTTTGGTAAAATGAGGAGAAAATCTACTTCAAAAAGTAGCTGATGGCTCTTATTATTACCTCTTGCAGACATGAGGACAAGGAACAGCATCCGTCCTAAGAAGGGAAGACTCACTGGCAGGGCGGGTGGGGGCTGGAGGGGATGGTCAAGAAGTCTGAGAAAGCTTCCTGGAGGAGGGGGCCCCGAGTGTTGCTGTCTGTTGGAATGGTGGTGTCACAGGGCCTGCCTCGTGAGTGCATAGCAAAGGGTAGTTGAGATAACGTGACACTTGACTCAAAGCCGAGTTCCTGACAAGGTGCTTCAGCTTGTTATTGTCACTGTCGAGTAAGTGAGCGGGGTGGAACGGGCATTTACAGCCACGTCCTTGGTCATCTTTTAAACTATTTCCTTACATCCCTGGGACATCCTAGCCTCCTCACCCACCTTCCCTGTCTCTGGGCATTTTTGAAGATGGCTCTCCCTTCAAAGGCTCTGCGCGTGGGCGGTCTCTGTGTGTCAGTGTCACTCCCTGTCACGCGTGTACACACACACACACACACACACACACACACGTGAAGGGGAGGTGGAGAGGAAGGCTGCTCAGCCTGGCGGCGGCGGCCTGTGTTCTGCAAGTTGCAGCCCGTGGTCCAGTGTCTGTCTTAGGAACCCTCTGAGCCACATAAGATAAGCATCATTATCACAACTTACATCTGCCACTGAGCACTGTGCAGCTCAAGTTTCATCTTCCGGCTTTAGTTTTTTCATATGCAAAACAATTCCAGTGGATGGAACTAGGGATGGGTCTGCACACTGGAGCTCTGTAGGTCACACTCGGACTGGTCTGCCGTTCAGCCAGCACATGAGTTCTAATGCTTTCAGAAATTAATTCAGCCTCAAGGAGTTTGCTGCAGCTTCTCCCACTGCCTGTTGTCTTAATGTGACCATTTCACATATTTACGGTTTCTTCTTGGTCTCTGAAGGTATTCAGATTTGTAGCTCTTGGATTAAATGACCTTCAGAGTGTCTTTCAGCTCGGAAACTCCATAGTTTTATCTCTTTTTTTGTTTGCTTTGGCCACACTGTGTCTTGTGAGATTTTAGTTCCATGACCAGGAATTGAACCCAGGCCCTTGGCAGTGAAAGGGTGGACTGCCAGAGAATTCCCATGAAATCCCATAGTTTTTTTCTTGTCTGTTTTACAAAAGATGAAAACTAAGGCCAGAGATACACTGTGTTTGTCCAACATCATACAGCCTCTTAATAACTAGGTTGGATTTGGGCCACTGACCCCCAGCTCAGAACTTCTTGCAAAGATTAAATATTCTCAGGACCAAGAACAAGGAAAGAACTCTCAATAAGCAAGACTTACACTTGAATCCCATCAGAAAACACCTCTCTGTACAAATTGTACTATAGTCATGACAGTTCATGAAAGAAACCACCAAGAACAAGATACAAATTCTATAACACAAAAGCAAATGTCTGGAGAGGAATTCACTCAGCAGGCATGGAATTTTTGTGTCTGAAACATCCTTAATTCTCAGTAACTCAACTGAAGGAGGTTAACAGAGACAAATTTCCTCTGGTCAACTTTTTGGAGGCTTTCCCAACCACTTCTATCAGGGGGGTATCAGTCAAGGTTGACTATTTCCTTCCTAATTTCAGAATCATGAGTTCATAAAGTAACCACTTCAGATATCATAGGCTTCTGCATATTAACTGAGTGATGGGTTGATGAATTTACTTAATAACTATTCTTGAGCACCAATTATGTGTCTGGGACTATTTGCACTCAGTGATATGGCCAAGAACAAAATGGACAAAAACCTGTCTTCCTGGAGCTCACAGCCTAGTGGAGCTTATATTCTAATGTTACCATATGTAAAATTATAGATATTAAAAATAAACATAAGGGCAAGTTATGTTGTCCATTAGGAGGTGAGATACCCTTGGCAGAGGGGGCCGGGGCACGCAGAGAGTGTAGGCAGGGATCCCCTCAGTTTGCCGACAGCCCCGAGGGGACGGTGATGAACAAGGGCCCCTCTCTGAGCCCAGCAGAGGAGAGGGCACAGCCGGGGCCAATGGGTAGAGACCACAGCTTAGGAGAGAGTTTCCAATTCCTCACCTCAAACATGGGATTAATCGTAACAGCGTACTTCACAGGGTTTTGTGGGATTAAATAGAATAACGCTAATGCCCTTAACACAGCTCCTGGAACACTAGTCTAAGCTCACACACACCAGCGTGTCCCTTGAACACGGGTCCTGTGTCGTGTCTTCCTCTCCAGGGCACTGACTCTGGGGTAGGCTGGGAACACGCTGAGGAAGGAGAGAGTGCCTCTATCCAGACACCTGAAGTGAAAGTCAAACTCCACTCTTTTATTAAAAAATGACAATAATAATTTGCCAGTTTATTTATTTCTGGCTGTGCTGGGTCTTAGCTTCAGCACTTTGGATCTTCAATCACAGTTGCGGCATGTGAACTCTTAGTTGCGGCAGGCATGTGGGATCTAGTTCCCTGACCAGGGATTGAACCCAGGCCCCCCCGGACTGGGAGCGTGGAGTCTTAGCCACTGGATGGCCAGGGAAGTCTCAAACCTCATCTCTTTTACTAGCCTTGAACAATCCACTAACTCACTCAGTACCTGGGTTTCCTCATCTGTAAAACGGAAGAATAATAATATCCACCTTGCAGCCTTGTTGAGGGGTTTAAATAGGGTCACACCTGTGAACAGCTTAGCACATGCCCAGTAATGTCTGTTGGTACTATCATCGTTATTATATTTTCCTGAGGTCTAGGCCACGCCTGTGTAAGGGAGATTGGAGGCTCACCTGGCTGCTGGGGGTGTGGGCCTTAACGGCTGAAGGGGGTGGTTTCAGTGCTGATCAAACAGCAGCTGGAAATGTGTCAGACTGTGTCCCTCCTGTGCTTGCAGCTCCAGTTCACCCAGTGGAAAAGCCTGAGACCTATGGTGCCTACAAGGTCCTACAGGACCTGCTAGTAGACTGCTGCTGCTCCTCTCTCGCTTGTTCTGATTCAGAGCAAGCTTGTTCTGCCCCAGGGCCTTTGCACTAGCTGTTCCCTCTGCTTCTCTTGGATATTTGCATAGATCACTCCCTCACTTCCTCCAGGCCTTTGTTCAAAAGGCATTTAGCCAGAAGACTTTCTCTCTCCATGCTGCTTAAAATAACCCCCATTCATTACTCTTCTCTTTTATTTTTCTCCAGAGTAGTTTTCTCCACTTGACATAGTATATATTTACTCAGGCTTTTTCAGTGTCTTCACCACTAGAATGTAAGCTTCACTGTAAAATCTCCAGGTGCCTGACATGTGTTAGGAACTCAAATATTTGCTGAACGAATAAGTGAATAAGATATCCTGAATACATCCCTGCTTCTCAAGTTTCCCTAGTCTTCCCTTGGCATGCTGGGAGCTGCAAGGTCCTTAGCTATCTGAGAACATAAAGACCCTGAAGTGAGTTAAGAAGCAAAATACGTGCTATATGTGGAGCAAAATACATGGAGTTCATATATTTGCATTGAGGTCAGAGCTTTGCCTCTGCATGATTTCCCTTCTCCGAGCTTTAGCTTATCCAACGCTAAAAGGAGTTCATAGCGGGATTCTGCAAAGGGGTCCTAAAGAACTGCTGTGGGGGAGGATATGAGGAGCTGAATGTGTGCATGGAGTTCCAGGCCCTCTGCTTCACCTGTACCAGCCACAGAAGCTCCCCGCTCATCAGGTTTATCACTGGATTCTATGGTACCTTTCATCTTCTGGGGAAAAAGTTATCGGATGCCAAAAATTAATCTGAAAGCAGGTAAACTAGATGCTGCTTCAGGTCCCTTCCTGCACTGGAATTCCTCGAGTCCTGCCTGGTGGCTCAGATAGTAAAGAATCCGCCTGCAATGCAGGAGACCTGGGTTTGATTCCTGGGTCAGGAAGATCCTCCAAAGAAGGGAATGGCTACCCA
Organism: Giraffa tippelskirchi; assembly: GCF_054371585.1. NCBI lineage: Eukaryota > Metazoa > Chordata > Mammalia > Artiodactyla > Giraffidae > Giraffa > Giraffa tippelskirchi. The sequence goes on from NC_137282.1 coordinate 115,989,212, forward strand.
CTCCAGTATTCTTGCCTGGAGAATCCCATGGACAGAGGAGCCTGGCGGGCTACAGTCCATAGGGTCGCAAAGAGTTGGACACGACTGAGCAACTAACACTTTTTCACTTTTTCTTTCTGCAGCGGCTTCTAACAAAGGCAGTTCCCCTGCCGGGTCCCAGGAGACTCCTGAGGCCAGCAGACTCACCTGGGACATGTGAACCACCTCAAACCAGCGCAGGATGCCGGGAAGCTTGTATGCGGTCGTGAAGGAGGTCCTCTCGATCCACATCGACTGTCCCATTGGAGCGAGGCAGGGGCAGGAAAGCAACACACTTATGAAACCTGACCAGCAGAGTTGGGGCCCAGCCAGGCCGCCAGACCTCCTATCCACCCGGAATCAGAATAAAAAATTGCAAGATCCAGAAACACACTCCCGTCTTACCCTGAAGAATCCTTTCCCAACGTGAAGTTTACATTTTCCCTAGATTTAGGCCCAGCATGTTTTAACCTGGGTCTCTGAATAGGCATCAGTTTTAGGCACAATTGAATGCATTCACCTGCATTTTCTGGGTGTGTGTGTATAGCAATCTATCATCATATTCTTAAAGGGGCAGAGACTCCCCCCCAAATATGAAGAATCCCAGTTGAAGGGAAAAAGCAGAGAGAGACTTGGAGCTGGCTGCTTGTGCCAGCCTTGGCCCTTGGGAAGAGAAGACAGGTCCTGGCTAGGAAACACAGGGACAGTGGGACTGTGGTTCCCCATGGCTGACAGGCGCTCTTGCCAGACCTGGGTTATACGGAGAGTGGAGAGGCTCAAGAAACGAGACGACAAACCCAACAGAAGAGCCTGGAGAGTGGGTGTCATCATACCGATAGAAGCCAGGCTCCTTCCTGCGGGTTTGGGTCAGAGGCCCTCCCATTATGATTCTGCAGGAGCATGCTCTGGTCGGTACAGAGGCCCAGGGGAATGACCGAGGCTGCTGATGGGGACAGGAGATACTTACAGCAAACTCATTCTCAGGATCGACGGTCCCCTTGCGCACTGGCCGGGAATAGTGGAACTTTTGCACGTAGTTGGATTTATAAAAGCTGCAAGACAGGAAGAGGCTGAGGCTCCTGATAGCAAAACCTGACCTGACCCTGCACTGTCCAGGGAAGCCCTCCGCAGTAAACTCTAGGTCTGTTAGAGACCTCGCTGTAGCACTTAAAACCAGGCTTTCCTTCTAAGATGATTTAGAAGCTCATCAGTCGTATGCCCTCATAAGAACATAGCACCCCTCAGGGTACCCCAAAAGCTGAAATTCTATCATTAATACACATATTGGTGCCCGGGCATTGTTTCTGATGATCTCGATGAAGGATCTGGATACATCCAGGGTCCTAGACTAATGGCCCAGAGGTGTCTTCTAAGGACTCCTTTAGGTGTCCCAGCTACCCCCCATCAGTCCTCCTGAATCTCTAGGGCTCTTCTAGCATCAACGACAGCAGGGCACAGTGCTGGCTGTGTGGTTCTCGTCCGTTGCCCGAGGGTGCCTTACTGAGATGGGGACGGAAGGCTGAGATGCAGGCTCAGCTACATCTGTTCCCCTACCTCCCTTGCATGAGACCACTGCTCCCCCAAGGAGCAGGCCGTTCCTCTCACAAATGAGCTCCTGCTCGGACAGGCCCTCCCAGAGAAGAAGCCTTTCCTAAGGCACTCAAGGTGTGAAACTGGGCACCTGGGCTTAAGGGGGGTGAGCCAGACAGCTTGGAGTGGGCAGCCTGCTGCCCACAGATCCCACAGACCTTCTGCTTCACCGCTTCATTCCTGACCTTGTCTTCTGGTATTAAACAGATCATTCTTGTCTTCATGCTGCTACCTCCAATGCCTCCTTTATTTTATATTTTTAATTTTTTGGTTTGTGGGTTCTCAGTTCCTTGACCGGGGATTGACCTTTGGCCCTCAGCAGTGAAAGCACGGAGTCCTAACCACTGGGGAACTCCCTGAATGTACCCTTTTAAAATCATAATCTGGACACATCCATTGTCAATGCACAACCTTCACAAATGCCTAAAAGATGTCCCTCTGGAGCAAGTGCTCAGCCCAAGCATCATGCCCCTGTCGCCCACCCTCCCTGTCACCCGCCCACCCACATTCTCCGGCTGTGGATTCCTGGAGCCGATCCAGGACCAACCTGAGTGACAGGCTCTCCAGGTCCCGTTCAGTGAAGCCCATCGCCACTTCCTGAGGACTCCCGGCCACCCCTGGTGTCAGCCTTTCAGGGGCAGGGCCCAGAGGGCTCACGGGGGTGATGCTTCTCCCAGCAAGAAAATGGAAAATGGGAAAAGATAGAAGGGTACCAAGGCCTGTCCTCCCACCAGCTCTGCTTGCTTGGTAGCCCCACAGAATTTTCCTCCCCACATTCCTTCCCCTGAACTGAGGGGCTTACTTTATAATCTGGTCTGGCACCGGCTTATTCTTGAACCTCGGGTGTTCATCCAAGACGGGCTGGACGGTGAAACACTGGATGTCTGCAATTCCTGTAGTTAAGGGCTCACAATGTGTTGGTCGGGGGTGGGGGGCAGTTCCAAGCACAGCAGGTCCCAGCTGAGACCCTCCGCCCCCAGGACATTTCTCTGGGGTCAAGTTTTTAATGCGTGACAAACCTCAAGATGGTAGGTCCTAGTGACCACTCAGCAGTCACCGTGGTCCTTATTAGAGCTGCAACCCCATCTGAGGGCTCAGCCTCTGCTAATAGTTGCTTAGTATCAGTAGTCCTTAATCTTTGCTATACTATTATCATGAACAAGAACCTAATGCATTTATAGCTCTTGATTGATTGCAGAGAATGTCTCCCCATGGTCTCCTTTCATCTCTCTCGTTCCATTGACCAGTGCTGTTAACGTAAATCATACTTTCCAGAGAAGAGGACATCAGGGTCAAAGAAGCTGAACAACATGGTGAAGGTCACACAGCTTGTGAGCACAGAGCAACAGTCTGTATTTAACCCTAAGCTCAGGGTTTGTTGACTGTAATTGGTGCTACCCTCTGAGCAGCAGCAGCATCATCACCTGAGGGCTTGTTAGAAATGGTGACTCTCAGGTCCCACCTAAGATCTAATGAGTCCTGGTCTGCATTTTATAGGATCCTCAGGTGATGCACATGCATGCTGCAGTTTGAGAAGCCCTGCGTTAGAGCAAGTGAATACATGCCATTTAGCACTCTGAGAGTTACTGCCTGGGGCAGGAACATAAGGCCATGTCCAGGCCCAGTGGGAGAGAGCTCTGTGATTGATTAGTGATGCCTGCCAGGGGCACAGGCTACAGAAAAGTGACCGCGTGTGCCAGACTTCCGTCACGCCTGTTCCAGACCTCCGTTCATTGTCAGTCAATGATGCAGCAAGCCACATCACCAGTCCCATCCCTGAACCTCACTTCCCTTTCCCACCCTCCATGGCTTCTTTACCCGTCTCTCATTCTCAGGGATCCAGGTTCCCTCACCCCTCTATTCTATCTGATGTCCACCACAACTTGAAAATTCTTCCCTTGAGCCTGACATTTCTGCCAATTAAGAAAGCACAAACTCCTCTTGTTGGCATTCAAATATGCCAATTTTGAATATGAACTATTTAAATATTCCAATAGGATTCCAACTCATTTCCCACCATTATTTCTGAGTATGCAATAGATGGTACTGTTCCCTTTGCTTAGACTATTTCTCCATATCACCATGAAATTCAGTTTGCCATCAGCGAGGTGTCCCTTTCCTTCCTGACCCTCCATGGCATCGCATCTGAACATAGAACTCTCATCTCTGCAGCTCTCTGTCTTCTCCCTACAGTCCCCTTCCCACCAGATTGGGAGCTTCCTGATGCAGGCACTAGGACTCCTTCACACAAAAGAAATGGCCAAACGTAATTCCAAGTTACATCCAATCCTCCCTCACTCAATAAACTCACTCTACACTAACATGTTGGGGGTGTCAGTGTTTTACTGCTAAGGAGCACTTACACACTCAATGAGGGTCCCTCAGAAAGAGACAGAAAGACAGAGGCAAAGAGAGATCAAGAGAGAGACAGAGGCAGAGACCACGAGAGAGGAAAGGGCAGGAACAAGTCATGCTTGATACAAATGAGTAAGCCTTACTGGAAGAAGTCGCATAACACTCAGGAAAACTAATTTCTATCTCAAGCTCTACAGCAGACAGCCTTCTCTGGGAGGGAATTCTTTCTGGATTAAGTCTAGGGCAAGAGTTGGCAACCTATAGCCCTCTGATCAAATCTGAGTCACTGCCTGCTATTGTATGGCTCCCAGCTAAGAAGAGCTTTTATAGTTTCAACATTTGAAAAAAAGAGTATTATGTGACATGTGATAATAATATTAAATTTAAATGTCAGTGTTGATAAATAAAAGTTTTACTGGGACACAGCTACACCCATCCATTTATGTACTACCCACAGGGCTCCCCTAGCACAACAGAGGTGAGCAGCTGTGACAGAGACACACGGTCCACAGAGGCTAAAATGTGTCCCATCTGGTCCTTCATGGTAAGTCTGCCAAACCCTGCATTAAAGGAGGTTCTAAGCCACGCCTGCTTATTTGGTCCTAGAGGAGAACCCAAACCTGTCCTGAAGAAGCCAGTGACATCACCCTCCAATCATGTCCAGCAGGCTGCGTGTTAAATGGCAGAGGGGAGCATGGGGACCAGGAGACACCCACCTACGAGACCTCTGCTGTCAAGCGTCTTCCTCTACTTGGGTACCTATGTGAGAAGACACTGGATCTGTTACCTCTCCAAACTGCTTGTCATGCAACACAGGAAGGCAACAGAACACAGTGTTAAGAGCTCAGAGTTTGGCAAAAGTCCAACTTGGGTTAAATCTTAGTTCCATCAATTTCTGAGACCTTGTACAAGCTGTTTACATTTTTGAGCCTCATTTTTCTTATTTGCAAAATGCAGAGAGTAAGAGTATGCAACTCATGGGATTATTATGAGGATAAAATGAAATAATGCATGAAAATGCCTGGCATGCCATCACTTTACAACAGTTAATAGAGAACACTCTGTTCATTAATCGTAAATGAAAACGATGGCATTACAGAAAGAATGCAGACTTTGAGACAGACTTTGGAGTTCAAATCTCAACTCCATCATTAACTAGCTTTGTACTCTTAGGCAAACCACCTTACCTCTCTGCCTCGTGCACTTCTCTATGAAATAGGGACAATTAATACCCACCTAATAGAGTTTTATTGGGATTGTTACTGTTTTTAGTCACTCAGTCATGTCCGATTATTTTGTGACCCTATGGACTGTAGCCCGCCAGGCTCCTCTGTCCATGGGATTCTCCAGGCAAGAATACTGGTGTGGGTTGCTACTTCCTTCTTCAGGGAATCTTCTAGATCCAGGGATCAAACCTGAGTCTCTTGCGTTATGGACAGATTTCTTACCACTGAGCCACCAGGGAAGCCGTTATGGGGATTAGGAAAATCTAGTTATAAAACCTCTGGTCTTAGGCATGGCATGAAGAGGACATTGAGCAAACGTCAGCCCTCTCCCCCTCCACCTGACTCTTGGAGCTGAATCAGGCCTGCGTATGATGACATGGCCCAGTAACACATGCTTTCTCCTCCCATCATGAGTTAAAAGGCCACATAGTTGTTCAATGCCAGGACATCCACGTAGCAGGGCCTTCGTACTAATCCCATGTCTCGCCTGTAACCAAACTCACATGTGTAACCAGCCAGCTTTGCCACTGGTTACATTTCCTCCTGCAAATAACCATGGCAGAGCATGCATGAAGGGCAGGCGAGCATAATGAAAAGGTTACAGATGAATATGTATCACCCGAGGGGACAATATTTGCATTAAGGTTCAGCAGACTTAGCAGACCAGCCATGCAACCTGTCAGCCCCATTTTAAAGGCTGTGGCTTAATCTGTGCTACAGGGCGCAACGTGGGAGCTGGGCTAGGTTAATGCACCCCTTGGAGCATCAGCTCCTGATCTTGTGAACACTATGCTTTGCTGCACTGGAGCCTGTTTCCACCATACCTCCCCAACCTCACTAGCACCATGTCCTGTCACTTCGACTTTCTGTGTGCCCCAGACAGCTCGCTCCATCCACACCTCCCTCCCGTCTACCTTTCTCTAGCTTTCCCCGCTCTCTTCTTTTCTTTCTCTTTCTGTTGACCAGCAAGCGTTCTCTGAGAGCTGCCTTTGAGGATCTCTGCAGTGAGCAAGAGCACAGGTCTCTGCCTTTCTGGAGCTTCCGTGCTAGTTCTACCCTTTTTTTGATCCTTTTTATTGTAGAAAAGACCCTGATGCCGGGAAAGATTGGAGGCAGGAGGAGAAGGGGATGACAGAGGACGAGATGGTTGGATGGCATCACTGACTCCATGGACATGAGTTTGACCAAACTCTGGGAGATGGTGAAGGACAGGGAAGCCTGGAGCGTTGCAGTCCATGGGGTTGCAGAGAGTCAGACACGACTGAGCAACTGAACAACAACTGTGGTAAAAGTCACATTATCAAACCATAATATTTTAACCATATTTAATTTTACAGTTCAGTGGCACTAAGTACATTCACACTGTTGTGCAACTCTCACCATCATCCATCTCCCAAAGTTTTCACCTTCCTAAGCAGAAACTCTCCTCATTAAACACTAAGTCCCCGTGGTGCACGCGTGTGCGCATGCTAAGTCACTTCAGTCGTGTCTGACTCTCTGTGACCCCGTGGACTGTAACCCACCAGGCACCTCTGTCTATAGGGACTCTCCAGGCAAGAATACTGGAGTGGGTTGCCATGCCCTCCTCCAGGGGATCTTCCCAACCCAGAGACTGAACCCACATCTCCTGTGCTTCCTGCATTGCAGGCGGATTCTTTACCATTGGGCCACTGGGGAAGCCCAAGTCCCCATCGCCCCTCCTCAAACCCCACTCCCTGGCTCCTGGTATCTACCAGTATGCTTTCTGACTCTATGAATTTGACTATTCTAGGTACCTCGTATAAGTGCAATTAAACAGTATTTGTCTGCACCTACTGTATATTGGAATGTATTTTTAATGTTAACTTGATATATACTCCAGACTTCCCTGGTAGCACAGTGGTAAAGAATCTGCCTGCCAGTGCAGGGAGATGCAAGAGACACAGGTTCAATCCCTGGGTCGGGAAGATCTCTTGGAGGAGGAAATGGCAACCCAATCTAGTATTCTCGCCTGGGAAATTCTATGGACAGAGGGAGCTGGTGGGCTACAGACCACTGGGGTCACAAAGAGCCGGACACCTCTGCGCACACACATAGACAATATACGCCCCATGAACAGACTGCACACACATACACAATATACGCCCCGTGAACAGGCTGCACACACATACACAATATACGCCCCGTGAACAGGCTGCACACACACATACACAATATACGCCCCGTGAACAGGCTGCACACACATACACAATATACGCCCCGCGAACAGGCTGCACACACATACACAATATACGCCCCGTGAACAGGCTGCACACACACATACACAATATACGCCCCGTGAACAGGCTGCACACACATACACAATATACGCCCCGTGAACAGGCTGCACACACATACACAATATACGCCCCGTGAACAGGCTGCACACACATACACAATATACGCCCCGTGAACAGGCTGCACACACATACACAATATACGCCCCGTGAACAGGCTGCACACACATACACAATATACGCCCCGTGAACAGGCTGCACACACATACACAATATACACCCGGTGAACAGGCTGCACCCTCTTGTTTTTTTCTCTCTATCCTGCTGTTCAGTCAACATGTGGGACACGACTATGTGTGAAGCGGTTTTACATCTGAAAGCACGAAAGATGGTGACAGATTGAGATCAGTTTGCTAAACAAAAACAAACAGGGGTCGAGACAGCAGGGTACCGGAGGCTTCCAATAAGGTGAGCAAGGAGGCCTCTCCTGGGGGGGACACTGACTTAGAATTTGATGGGCGAGAAAGGGGCTGAGGGAAAGGCATTCCAAGCAAAGAGAAGCGAAAACACACAGGCCCAGAGGCAAGAACCAGCTGGGCATGTTTAAGGGACAGAAACAAGATCTGTGCGGCAGAGAAGCATGAGAAAGGGAAGGAAAAGCTGGGGGCAATGACGCTGGAGACACAGGCAGGGGCCAGAGGAAGGACAGCCTTGCAGGCTTGCTCAGGAGTTCTGATTTTACTATAAGAGCAATGTGGCACCCTTTCCGTTCTTGGAACCGCAGGGCCTTTGCACACGATGCTCTTTTCCTCTGTCTAGGACACTTTTCCCACCTCACCACTCACCTTCAACATCACCTTTCTCAAGGAAGACTTTCCTTCCCTCCCAATCATGGTAACCAGCAGGGCTTTCTTATAGCATTGATCACATTTTTACAAATACCTACTTAATGATGCTGTAAATGTCTTTTACTTGCTAGACTGGAAGCTCCCTGGAGGTAGGACCACTTTGTGAGTGTAATCTCTGGTTCCCTGTACAAGGAAATGCTTGGCAGAGTCAGGGCTTGATGGTAATCATCACAAAGAAAGAAGGAATGAGTGAGTGAGTGAATTTATCAATGAACATAACATTTAGAGTTTCCTGAGATGGGTTCTTTTTGGATCCCACACTGGACACTGAAATTGGCACCACTTCAATGATTCTGGCAGCAGTTTCCAGCTCTAGGACAGGGCTGTGTGGACTGAAGTCCTGGCAGGGCTTCCCATGCCCGGCCCTTGGCAGGGGCATTTGTTAAGGATACATTGGCCTGGGGCGTTCTTCACATCATCCCCAGGGGCAGAGGTTGTGTTCATCTTCTCCGCGTTGGGGAACTGGCTCATCAGCTGCACCTGGAAATCTTCTCTTCGCTCATACTCCTTCCCTCGGTAGATGAACACTTTGTTCTGCAGACAAATGACATCCATCAGAAATCCCAGGGTCCAGGCTTGGAGGAGATGGTTCAAGCCAAGCTGGGAGGCTGGTCAGGAGCATGGGGCTGTGGTGATAGCCTATAGATCTCTTCACCCTCTGTCTCCCCTCCAGGGAAAGGATGGAACCTCAACTCACACACCTTCTAGCTGGGCACACCACTTTTTTAAAAGGACTGGTTCTAAAGGGAGAAGAGAGCATGGATGCTGAGAACGTTTTCTTCAAACCATCCTGTGTGCAGCCTCCAGGGCAATTCCTCACTCCACTGTCACACCAGCTCTCCAGTCTGCATGGCCACACAGTTTCCCTCCTGCCTTTAATGGGCCATATGGGCTAAACCTGTGGGCTGGAAGGGACCAGCATGCAGGTCCTTCGTCACCAGGCTCCATGGAAACACACTTTATCCTTCCCTGACATGTTAGCTTCCTCTAGACCAATAGTTTTTAAACAGGCAGTGATTTTGCCTCTTAAGGGATGCTGGTTATGTCTGGAAACAGTTTTGACTGTCACAACTCCAAGGAGGGGCACTCCTGGGACCTAGTGGGCAAGAATCCTTCAATGCACAGGATCGGCCCATAGCTGAGTGTTATCTAGTCTAAAGTATCTATAGAGCAGAGGTTAAGAAACCCTGTTCTAGATCCTATCTGTGCCACTGTGCTGCCTCTAATGGTCTCTAAACTCTTCTGTCCAAACCTATGCCTGTATCAATGTTTCCAAACCTGGATCCTCATTTCGGGCTTCCCTGATAGCTCAGTTGGTAAAGAATCCACCTGCAATGCAGTTTGATTTCTGGGTCAGGAAGATCCACTGGAGAAGGGATAGGCTACCCACTCCAGTTTTCTTGGGCTTCACTGTGGCTCAGCTGGTAAAGAATATGCCTGCAATGCCTGGGTTCGATCCGTTGGTTGGGAAGATCCCCTGGAGAATGAAATGGCAACCCACTCCAGTATTCTTGCTTGGGAAATCCCATGGACAGGAGCCTGCTGGACTATAGTCCATAGGGTTGCAAAGAGTTGGACATGACTGAAGCAACAAGTCAGGTCAGGATGGGTTTATTATCGTTATTTTTAAATAAGTTGTTTACCCTCCATATTCTGTTAAGCCTCCATAACTAGTACTAAACAGTTAATGTTTCATATCCTTAGGATCTTATTCCATGGATTCAACCAACCATGATTCAAAAATATTTGAAAAAAAATCTAGAAACTTCCAAAAAGCAAAATTTGAGTTTGCTGCACTCCAGCAACTATTTACAAAGCATTTACATTGTATTTAGTATTGTAAGTAATCTAGAGGTGATTTGAATCATTTAGGAGATTGTATGCAAACACTACACTATTTTATATAAAGGACTTGAGGATCAGGTGTTGTTCTCTGCACAGGGTCTTAAAACCAATTCCTAGTGAGTACCAAGGCACAACTGCATTTTAAAATTGTCTCAGTTTTAATTTTGGATGTCATAAATGTAGATAGATACAGTCTACAAATACAGAAGTTCTCTGGGGCCCTTGATCATATTTTTAAGAGATAAAGTGGCCCTGAGACCAAAAGGTCTGAGAACTTGTGCAATACAGTTCCCGCTGGGTAGCAGAGCTCCTCCAGCCTCTCTGAGCACCTCGCCTCTGGGATGGTGTGCTCACTACCTCACAAGGCAGGCAAGGTTGCCGTGTATGTAGAGAAACCCAGCAGGTGGCTGAGGTGCTGTTGATGGACAGGGACTGAGGAATGTGCAGGAGATGGGCACAGCACTCAGACACAGGGGGGCACAGGATCTGAGCTCAAGCAGAGCCTCAAAGAACAGAGGGAGGGCCGAGATGCCGAGGCCCCGGGACCCCGGCCTGTGACGGAGTCACCCACAGACTTACCCGGAGGAAGGAGGGGAAACCCTGGCCGTAGTATCCAACGGCAAAGTAGTCTGGCTTCGGCCTGAGGATTTTCATGATGTTTTCATAGAATTTTGCCTGCTGGGTCTGAAAGAAGAGAACTCACAGCTTGTAATAACATAGATGTGTATTAAAGGCACATTCAGCTCTGAGGGGTTAAGACGTGATCATGACACCAGAACAAATGTGCCAAGTGCACATGCTTGCATATTCACAGACCTGTCTGTCAGCATAATAGTGATATATTTACAATATACCAGATACCCTGTTCATCATTCTACCTGCAGGAACACGTGTACTTGCATCACTCTCATAACAATCCCAAGGAACCGTATCTCTGCTTTGCAGATAAAGAAATGGTATCTCAGTGCATCCAGTAAGTATGGAACTGAATCCAGCCAGCTGTTCAGAGCCGCCGCCAGCATCATCACTCTGCCCCCACCGGGAGTGTGTCTGTGGCAGTCTATAGAGGGGTAAGGGTTTCTGGATATGGATGTCTTCCTGTGTATGCACACCCAACGTACTTCACCAGTTCCAAGAGGTGCGTGCTTTTATATTTTAACATCTTTGGAAAGAGTTTGTGTTTTACTGGCATCTTCCAATCGCTATTAACTGGAGAGAAATCATGACGGGGCACATAAAATAGAATGGTGCACCTCACGGATGACAGCATTTCACATTGAACACAATACGGAAGATGAATGTGTGTGGCCCTGGATGTGAACTTGTGTGGTGTGGGCTTGGTGCACAGCCGTACACGTCCATTAGTGTGTGTGTGAATGTATACTGAGTGTGTGTGCATGCATAGATGTGCATGGTTGGTGGTGGTGATGGTTTAGTCCATAACACAGGAAATATGTATTTGTTAGTACAAATTATTTGTTTGTTTTAGTTGCTAAGTTGTGTCCAGCTCTTTTGCGGTCCCATGGATTATAGCCCACCAGGTTCCTCTGTCCATGGGATTCTCCAGGCAACAGTATGGGAGCGGGTTGCCATTTCCTATTTCAGGCTCTATAGGTGTGTGTATGTATGTATGCATGTGTACTGCATGCATCAGAAGGCATGTGTACCTCCATACCTGTAAACCTCCGTGTGGGCAGACTCAGGCAGATCTGATTGTCTTGGTGCAAGTGGTGTGTGTGTTGACATCATACCTGAGAACACTATATTCCATACCCATCCCCCCCAGAACAAGCTATCAATCTTCTCCTAACACTCGGACTCCCATTTCACAGTTCCCTAGAGGGAGCTGGACTGACTAACCTCTCGAAATGCGCTCAGACGGGGCCCTGGGGTCCTGGGTCTCAGGCCACCAGGACATGTGTGTGGGGAGAGCAGCCCCCAGGCCACCTCCTCACCAGCCCGGGGCTCTGCTTCCCCCTACTTCCCACTTTGCCACCAGATCACGAGCTTTGAGGAGCTAATGGGAACGGCCAGATGGGGAGCACTTTAATGTGATTTATCTGTTAATCAGAAAGCACAAATTTGCGTTTTTATCTAATTGGTTTAGTGATTTGTGGGAATGTCACAGCAAATGTGGCACAGTGTTTATTCGGTATGCGCCAACGTCAGCAGCCCCAGCACCGGGCAGGTACTTAGTGCTCCATCCGAGAGACTGTGCCTGATGAGTTTTCCCAGAAGACCTCCCTTTGGAAATATTCCCAGCTGGGAGGGAGATGCTCAGCACAGTTTGGCTCAGCTCAGCCCAACTTCCATTCCTTTCCTGGTGTCCTGACCCCACATGGCCTCCTGCCTCTGCTCCCCCTCTCCCCAGCCTCTCTGCCCAGCCAAGGCCCCAAGCACCCAACCTCCAGGGCAGTCGGCTCCCCTGGGGACTCCTTACCAAGTTCTGGCTCAGCAGCTGATAGTCAAAGATGTCCATCTCATACTGTTCTGCCAGCTCCTTGCACAGACTGATGGCTTCTTCCCACATCTACGAGGAAGGTCATGGAGACAAAGGTTAGAGAGGCCTCCGGGCTTGCAGAGCCACTGCCGAGGAAGACACCAGGGCAGCTCCACACCTGGGACTGAGCCACAAGCCTGCTTGTAGCCGGGACCCGGCCCCACACCCAGGGAACCAAATGCATCTCTAGAACCAGGCCTATCCTCTGCTTCTCACCCTCGTTTCCTGATAAATAATGGAACACCCACACACTAGGCTAAGTGCTTTATTTCCGTGCTCTCTGGATCTTCACAAGCCCTCGGAGAGGTGACTAGCAGTACCTGCATTTCCCAGGTGAGAAACAGAGGTTCAGACCCGCAGAGCATCCACCCCAGGTCAAAGGCCTAACCTAAAGCAGGGCCAGGATGTGCACTTGAAAATGACCCTTGACCTTATGCTAAGCTTTAGTGGGCCAAACTGAGAAAGTAGCATTGACAAATATATATACTACCACATGTAAAATAGGTAGCTAGCGGGGAGCTGCTATACCACACAGGGAGCCCAGTCTGGGGCTCTGTGAGGACGCAGAGGGGTGAGATGGCGGGAGGGGAAGGAGACTCAAGAGGGAGGGGACATATGTGGTGTGTGCATGACTGACTCGTGTTGCACAGCAGAAACCAACATAGCACTGTAAACACTGCAAAACAATTTTCCTCCAGTTAAAAAAAAAATCCGCTCCCTTAGAAAGTGACAGTGTTAGTCCCTCAATCATGTCGGACTCTTTGCAACTCCATGGACCACCACAGTGGTCATGGGTCACCACAGCAGCCCACCACAGTCCTCTGTCTGTGGGAGTCTCCAGGCAAGAATACTAGAGTGGATAGCCATTCCCTTCTCCAGGGGATCTTCCTGACCCAGGTTTCAGAGCTGGGCCTCCTGCACTGCAGGTGGATCTTTAGTATCTGAGCCATCAGAGATTTACCAAAGAAAATGGTTCACGAGGAAAATAAGCAGGCAGCGAATTTCTGAGGATGGAGTTGGAGCCAGATACAGTTCTCTTGATGTTTGCTACTGGGATCTTCTCACTCTGCCAATAACATCACTTTCTTTTTCCCTTTGGCCAACTTTCTGCCCTCCCTCCCTTCCACCCTTCTCTTTCTCTCACTTTAAAAAACAAATGTGGTAAGAACACTAAACCTGAGATCTACCCACTTAACAGGTTTTTAAATGCGTAACACAGAATTGTTAACTATAGGCCCAATGTCATACAGAGATGTCTAGAATTTACTCATCTTGCATAAATAACACTTTATACCATCACTTCTTAACTGCATTATTTAGGGTAAGTGAGCAATGGGCGTCATAGAGGTGGAGGTGGAGGTGGTACTAGAGTATTAAAAAAGAGTGACGAAAACTTTTTTAAACAGGTCTTTTCCATCTTTAAAAAAAAATTCTGAAAAAAAAAAAGCCTCTGGACAGAGGGGGTCCTTTCGATCTGTTCCATTTTAACTGAAACCAACAGATCATCCTTCCATCCTAGACCACAGGGGTCAGGAACCCCTACAGAGAGGCAGAGGGAGGCACTGGGTGGGCTGGAGATCTGGCAATCTCAAGGGACACCCATTACATTTCAAATTTGGTTTCAAATGGAAGATGCACCTAAAATGGAGAAGTTGGGGGATGTGGGGGAGGAGGGAGGGAGGTTGCCAAAATGCAGTGTGTGCTTTGTCGCGAAAGTGCTCTCTCTGCATCCAAGCATAAAAATAAATAAAAGCAAGCGCTGAGTGGAGGAGCCACGGCTGTAAACCCAGGGGCAGCTTAGTGAGCAGCATAAAAATGTTTTACGTGCCAGGAGGAATCAAGTCCACAGTATGGGCTGGTTCTTCCTCCTTAGCCTGAACAAGAAGATGGCGTTAAAGCCGCGGGGCTGGGCCAGGGGGCTGTTTGGCTCAAGTGGAGGTCTTTGCCAACTTTCTATCATAATAAGCCAGAAATACTCTCCCTGTGTGTTAAGGAATCAATGAGGGGCTAAGAAGGGAGACAGGCAGGGAGTCAAATGCCTGGAATTCCTTCAGGTCTGCCCATGTGGTCACTAGGACCTCTGCCAGTCACTGATCCCCGAGTCTCTTACATTAGTTACTGAGTACCTGCTGGCTTCTGGGCATGGTATACGGGGATGGGACAGTGATAAAAATGGACAAGACAGTGTCTGCTTTCATGAAATAAAAGTGGGTAAAGCGTACACATAAACAGATGTACTAGTTGGGTTTTCAGGGATGTGGAGGAGTCCATCAGGTAATGACAACAGGACTTAAGGAGTAGAAAGTCATTTTGTGTGTCTAGATCATTAAATCTCCATGAGGGGAGGTATGGGGAAAGGAAGTCAAAGGGATGCTAAAGAGTTTGGGCTTTATTCTAGAAGCTACCACAGCAGTGGCATATAGAGGGAGCTATACTCATCTGCTCCCTCCTCTCTGCCCTTGAAGCGCTTTAGCACCACCCTGGTCCCTCCCTCTTCCTCCCCATTATTGCACAACACCAAGGGCTTATGTGCAAAAAAAAAAGCTGATGACCCATACGTGTGCTTTGCTGACTAGTAATACGCCCCTTAATACTGGGGCTTATGCCTTTTTCCTCTCTGCTCAGTGAAGGGTTGGCTGAGTTGGCTATCGGCAGAGGACAAGGCTTGACATGTCCTTTCAGGGTTTTCCCACTGTGACTGACTTAATCAGCCAATAAACCAAGAGTAAGCTCAGACTCGATGGCCAGCAGGACAGGAGGCTCCAGAGAGGGCCGAGTCTCTGCCCTCAAGAGGCTTAGGATCGTAAATTATAAAAACAGTCTTCTCCAACCGCTCAATGCCTGGAAATTTATAAACCCTTCCACAGACATTACCTCATTTCATCTTTTCACGGAAGGTGGGGAGATCACACTAAGACAGATGCAATGAACTGCGGTGACAGAACAGGCCAAAAGTAAGTGTAAAATTGAGTCTTGATGAACTGTAAGAGCACTGGCCATTCAGAGAAGAGGCAGGGCTGTAGGTAAGCTAGAGGACTCAAGAAAAGCTTGCTAGAGGAAGCAGGCAGTCAACTGGGGCCTCAAGGGCAGAGAACTGAGTTTGCACACTGCAACTATGGGTCTGCATGTCACAATTAAAAAAAACAAAATCCTGCATGCTGCAACTAAGACCTGGCACAGACAAATAAATAAATGTGTTCATGCTTAGTCACTCAGTAATGTCTGACTCTTTGTGACCCCACGGACCATAGCCCACCAGGCTCCTCTGTGCATGGGATTCTCCAGGCAAGAACACTGGAGTGGATAGCCATTCCTTCTCCAGGGGAGCTTCCCGATCCAGGGATCAAACCTGGGTCCCTTGCATTGCAGGTGGATTCTTTACCATTTGAGCCACCAGAGAAGTGCTTAAATAAATAAATATTTTAAAAAACTGAACAAGTTAGTACTATGTACCAGGACTTATGCTAGGTGCTTTACATCATTTTCTCACCTAATTTTCACAATGCAGTTAGAAAGTAAGCACTATCAATATCTCACTATTATGGATGGGGAATTGGAATCTCTGAAAGGCCATGGGGATTGTAGGCGGTAAAGGAATGAGGCTTGAAATCCAGATCCTGAGCTCTTAGCCACCTACTATGTCTCCTGCAGCATTTGAGTTGGTGCTTCCTGAAGGGGCAGTTGGAGGCTGGAGGATGGACAGTAACTGGTTTGGCCAATCTCCAGACAAAACATGACAAATCATCCTGTTCTTGCTGTTTAGAGATCAATGATGACACCATGACGTCATTCATACATTCAATTAATTCATTTATTCAACATATATCTTTTGGGTCCCATATGTTAGGGTCTGTGCTAGCTACTAGGCACTCGGCAGTGGGCAAGACAAATATCTTTGCTCTTGGCCTTCTAAGGTGGAGAGCCAGACAATGAACAAGTGAAAACAAAATGATCGAGGTGATGTCTGACAGTGATAAGTGCTTTGGAGAAGAAATAAGTATGACTCACAGCAGGAGTACTGCTGTGTGTGGTCTGGGAAGGCCTCCTTCAGGACATGGCATTCTTTGCTTGGGCAAAACCCTGAGCTGTGAGAAGGAACTGGCCGTGGTAAGATATGGAAGAGAAAAGTCCTAAGCTGGGAAAAGCAAGTGCATAGGCCCTGAGGTGGAGAAGAGCTTGGCATAGGGTATGTGAACAAGAGGGAGCCTGGCAGAGTTGATGCGGGAGAGGGAGTCAGAGGACAGCTCATATGCGGCCTCATGGGTCATGGGAAGGACTGTAATTGGATCTAAGTGTGGGGGTGGCTGTTTGAGATGATTGTAAGCAGGACAATGGGGTATATTCTATGGGATGAGTATGTGCTATGATCACCCTGTTTCCTATATGAAGGACGACCTGCTGCAGGGGAATAGAGGACACAGGGCTATTGCACAGGACTGACTGTGTCCAGGTGAGCAATGCTGGTGCCTTGGACATATGTAGTAGGAATGGAGATGGAGAGAAATGATTAGACTTAGGGTTGGGAGGGAGAGCTGACCAGACCTGCAGATGGATTGCATGTAGAGTGTGGGAGAGAACAGTCCTTCCCAGGAGCTAGGGTTCCCACGGAGAGAGGAAGGGCAGGGACCAATTACCTTTCCTTTGTCAAAGTAGCCTATGATGATGTCATAGAGTGTCTCCTTCAGCTGCCGGTGGGTCTGGGGGTACTGCTGGCCCGTCTGCATGACCTGCGATGCACACTGCTCATCTGACCACTGCAGAGAGAGACCACACACAGTTACCCAGGGCAGGTGTCTCCCCGACTGCTGAGGAGTGGGAGGAAGCCCTGCAGACACCCCTGCCTGTGTCCTCGCTGCCCTGAGTGTCAATCAGGGAGATGTTGTTGGCCTGCACTTTCCACAGGAAGCACCTCTCCATTTCTGGGGAGTCACACTTACTGACTCTCCAGACTCTCTGTTGGCTCCTGTGTATGGATTGTAGGATTTTTCTCTGAATCCCTGCAAGACATGGCCCCAGCTCTTCAAAACCCAAAGGAAATCCTTGAGACTTTGTCCTGCTCCAGCAGCACTTTCAAGAGAAGAAAAACAGCTCACAGGGCATGCTAATGATTTATACTTGACGCCTGGATGTTATATAAAACAGTCTGAATGTTATGTAAAACTGCAAGATACATCTCAGGGGGTTGTTGTTGCTGCTAAATGCGAAGGTCACTTGAAACCTTATGTGACCAGACAGAACAGTGCAGAAAAGTAACCTGCCAGGTTAAAAGTTTGGGGACAGGGCAAAACTAAATTTATTCGGCTAATTTTTCTTTTCTTTCTTTTTTTTTTTTTTTTAACTTTTCAGCTTGCTGTGAGGGCTCCACGGGGATCTCAGCATGAATCCCCTTCCTTGGGAGGGCAGTACCTTGAGGAGCCAGGTGTGGAGAAGGAGTGTATAGGCGGCCTCCGTGTAGTTGTCACAGTCCAGGTGAAGGTCGCGGAGTTTGTAAAGGTACCTGTTTGGGAAATCACCAGATGCAGTAATAAGAATGAAAGTGGTAGGGCCAGGCCAGAGAGAGCACCTGGATGCCTCTTGGGTTCACAAGGGAGTCCCCCATTTCCTTCCACTCAGTGCCCTGAGTGACAGTGATAGCACCCAGAAGTCACAGGACATTTAGGGTGTGACAGGAACCATGCCGAGTACTTTAAATGCCTCAGATCATTGAAGCTGCCTGACAATCCTGTAAAATGGGTCCATTGAGAATTTTCATTTACAGATAAGAAAGCTCTGTCCTGGAGAAATTAGGTATCATTCCAGCCAGTATTCAACTTCATACTGAAGATTCTGGCCAATGCAATATGACAAGTAAGGGAAATCAAGGAAGGAGAAGTAAATGGCTTGTTGGAGGTCATGTGCTAATGAATGAAGAACTGGACTATGATCCTAGTTTAACCGCCTTCAGAGACTATACTCTAATCATTGTACAACTCCAAGGGCATGGACAAGTCATAGCGTGGTAAAGGGGAACTTCTACCCTCTCTTCAATGCTCTCAAGGTGTAAAGAAAGTGAAATTTTTGATAAGTAAAGAAAGGGGTTAGAGATTAGTCATTCAGGTGGAGGCATGAAGCTGTCAGCAGAAAGAATCTACAATTCAACTGTAATGACATTCCCATCTCCTACCCTTCTGCAATGTGATGATCTAGTTCTGAACCCTAGGATGACTAGGGTTGAAAGATGGTAAGAACAGGACAGGATCAGAGGAAGGGAGCTTCAATCAATTTGATACATAATGTGTATTAAATGGATCAATTTCTCTGTGCCTTAGTTTGCTCATGTGTAAAATGGTAGTGCTCACAGAACCTATAGAGTTTTTGGGCCTACAAAGGGCCAAGCAGACCCTGTAGAAAAGGCTCTGTGAATGACAGCCAGCGTTGCTACTAATAAATGCCAGTATCCACTGAAAGTGATTAGCCCGTAGCCAGCATTGAGCAGTGACAGCTATTATCTATTATCATTGTGTATCAGGTTCTTCTACAAAACATTCTCCCTGCCACTGTTGGAAACAGAATCCAGAGCCAAAAAGCCACTGCTTTGGTGACTTGCATGTCATCAGGAGTATTTTTTAAGCCCAACTCTCAGTAATTTGGTGAAGGGAAGATGCTGTGATGGGATGCCCTTGATCCTTCCTCTGAGAGGAAAGGCGCTGTCTGTAACGGTGCCAAAATCCTGCCTTGGCTATCTAACTACAGGGAACAGAGGGCTTCTCAAGCATCTGCGCCCAAATCAGGTCTCAATGCTCAGGGTCAGATTTCCTGTTATAAGAAAACTTTCTGCACAGAATGTCACCCAAGGAGGAGCTAAGGTTTAATGTCCTTGGCTGTATAAAACATGGCCAGTGGGCCAAATGGAGGCTGCCTGAACTCAGGGTAGGGGCTGCCAAAGACTCTGAAGGGAAGAAAGGTCAAGTAGTAGTTTCTGATAACTAATGAGCAAGTGATCTTTTGCTCATTTATTTATTCCATCAGCAAATTTGAACTGAGCACACAGACTGTGCCAGGCATGAGAGATAAACGGTGGCAAAAGCAGACCCCATTCATTCTCAGAGGTTAGCAGTTATAATTTAGGAAAAGAGACAGGCATCAACTAAATAATCAAAGAGGTAATTACAAAAGTACAGTTGTGACCAATGTTGGAAGAAGAGGTCTATGGTTACTATGATAGCAGGTGTCATCCAGGTGAGGTTTCTGGAAAGTTTTCCCGAGTATGACACCTGAGTTGGGACCTGAAGATAGGACAAATGAGGGGGCATTCCAGAGAGATTGTACATCCATCCATTCCACTAATGGGTGCTTTATATATAATATCAATTCATCCTGTCAACAATTTTTCTTTAGATAAGAAAACTGAGACAGACATTAAAGTAGATAGAGCTAGAAATAGGTAGAAGCAGGTTTTGACACCAGCTGTTTCTGCCTTTACCATCACTCTTCCCCACTTAACTTTCTGCGGATCGTGAAATTGCATGTAGCCTGCACGTAAGGAATGTGGAGCTGTGGTCAGCTTTTAGAAACCCCTGGGCACACAGTCACATCCTATCCTATCTCCACCTGCTGTCCTTGGTCTCTGGTCCCTGATGACTGGGTCCAAAAAACCTGAAGAAATTGGTCCGAGGGAGGGCTTCTCTGCTGCTTTCAACTCCTTAACTGACCAGGATACTCCCTATCCTTTGTCAACTCAAGGGTTCAGGGATCAACCACAGAGCCAATGAAAGACACCCTGAGGGGCCTGAGTTGTGGGGGGACTCAAATGCAAACAGATGGCAGACGGGCAGCTTGAGTGAGGTGGAGTCTGACGGGGAACAGAGGCCATGGGACGTCCCGTCTGAAACGCTATCACCCAGCCTAGGCGGTGGGCGTCAGGGTGTGTGGGCCCAGTGTTGCCATACCTTTCACGTTTTTCAGAAGAGGGAGATTTTGACTTTTATGTAATATCTCTAGATTTTTAAAATTTGGCAACCAATTAGAAATGTTTTTAAATACTATGCCTGCCAAACAGGACAGATTTTCAGACTATATTTTATTTACAATGTCTGGTTTAGGCAAATGTGGTTTTCCTAGATTACTATAGGATTCACATCTATAAAGCTTATGGAAATCTGGGATTCTCCATCTGTGTTTCTAAAATGGGAAGAAACGAAAAGAGGTTGGGGAGGGAACCAAGTGCCAGGCACTTTACCTGTAGCATCTCATTTAATCCTCAGAACAGAATGGAAAAATTCGACATGGGGTATCCCTAGCCCAAAGACACCGAGTGATTTTTCCAAGCTGACAGAGGATAACAAAAGCACTGTGCTTCTACAGTGAGTCATGTCTAGTGATGTTATAAATACTATCCAAGCTCAGGACAATCCATGGAATTATCTTTTTTCCAAATGGTAGTTCCTGTTTCTGGAATAACGCTGAAATACCTAAAAATATTCGCAGTAATAGCAGAGTGAGTTTGGACATGGAGTTTCTGGTCTTCAACAGAATGTGTTAAAAACCTTGAAAGGGCCTTGGTCGTTAATCTTCCAGTCAGTTCCACTTTGCAGGCCTTTGTCTCACAAGGAGATACATAAAGACATACGTCCAAGACTTTTGCCATTGTGGTATTTATGATAAAAAAAATTGGAAACAACCTAAGTGTTCAACAACACAGGACTAGCTATATAAATTATGGTATATTCCGGAATGAGAATTTTATAGTTTCATTAAAAATTATGCTAAAATACATCTGTTGACATAGAATTCTTGTCAAGCAAAGAATGAATTATGAGCAACATGATCCCATTTTTTCAAAAAATAGGCATGCATAGAATTTGATTTATAGATAAATATTAAATGGTCTGGGAATATGTAAAGATTATGGTTATTTAAAAAGAGTTTTGTTTTGCCTCTCCGTATTTTATGAGAATTTTGGGGGTAATAACTATGTATTATTTTTGTATAAGTAAAGTAATTAAAAAAAACTTTGAAGG
Source organism: Giraffa tippelskirchi (assembly GCF_054371585.1). NCBI lineage: Eukaryota > Metazoa > Chordata > Mammalia > Artiodactyla > Giraffidae > Giraffa > Giraffa tippelskirchi. The sequence goes on from NC_137282.1 coordinate 116,010,908, forward strand.
AAAAAAATGAGATTCTAAGAAACACTGACAAGGGAGTTCTTTGCTTCAGGTGAATGCCCCCCCAAAATCCTTCATGTGATTTTTCAAATAAGTGTCTTTTAAATGCCTACAAAGAAGCTACCATCACATATCTTGGTAATGTTTTCCCTTTGAAGTTGGGCTGGCCAATGATCTAAGTACTTGCCTTCCAAACCCTAGACTAGGGCTTCGCATGCCAGCCTTGTAACAAATACAAGTGCAATTCACCAGCACAATTCACAGCAAAACAGCACGGCCGGTCAGAGAACTCCAGGTGGATTTGGGAGGCTGATCGTAGCAGCATGGAAAGAGTTGAATCCAAGAAGACGGATAGGAATCAGAACACAGAGGGTCCGAGTGTCAACAAGATGTGCTTAAATTCTGCTGAAGGCAGTGGGGAGCCACCGATGGATGTCTAGCAGGAGAGTGACACCGCAGGTTTGGGTTTTAGAAGACAAAAATCTTACCTTATATACATCTCTTCCCGATTATTATCTTTGTAGAAATTCTAGATAAGGGAGGAAAAACAGTGATGAGTGTTTTTCTTTGCAGAACAGCAGGAGTGGAGGGCATTGTGATGAAGATGAGAGGAAACTGCTATTTACTATCTGGGTGAGATGGGAGCAAGAAATTTACTTTCCTGAATGCACCAAACTGCTTATTCTGACTTGAAAGTCACTTCCCTGATCCTTAGACTATAAAGGGACAGAGGAAGTATCCCAGCCGTCACATCAGGAGGTGCAATTCAGCTACTCCCTGCATTGAGAGACAGGCTTTCCAGGAGACTGAGGAAGTTTACTTTGACAAAGTCTACTATGAAAGGCAGCCCAGCTTGATCTTTAAAAGCTCAGATCCTGCACTGAGGAGAACGTGAGTTGGAATCAGAGTAATAGCAATAACCAGAGTAATAGTAATAGTAATCACAATAGATTCCAGTGATGATAACAGATCATAACTTCTGACAGTGCAGAACTATCAAGAGTTATGCTGAGATTCCACAGTCAAAAACATTTAAACTTGGCAATACTTACTCCATCTCAAGGCTCACGTAGACCAGTGGTTGTTCTGGAATCACGTGCATTTTAAAACCAGTCCTTACAGATTTTGAGTCAGGAGATTACGACCTCACACTTGAGCCACACGTGGAGAAAATCCAGGTTTAATTCAATGCACCCATGTGTACCTAAGGCTCTCAGAGGGTGAGATGGTGTGTTCCAGGGCACAGTCAGTGGTTGGCAGAGTCCCACTAGACCTCCAGACACACCCACCCCATCCTGTTCTTCTTCCTGATATTGTGTTTAAGCCACACTCCAAAATCAATAAGATCTGCTTAAATTCTATGCTGGGTTTAAACTGCTTATAGACCTACCTTTCCCAACTTTCTCCCAGGTCAGATTCTGTCAGCTGAAGGCCAGTTTCTTTAACCAACTTCTACCTCTCCAACGAGAAGAAACTGCTCAACTCAGAAAGCCCCTCCTTTGTGCCCGTTATGTAAAGTGGGCCACGTGGAGTTATCAGCAATGAATCCCTTTCTGCTGTAATCAGGAATTCTAACTCCCCTTAGCATTTTAGAGAATCAATGGCAGTATCTAGGGTGTTTAAAAAGTCCACTTAGGGTAAACGGACGACACACAACAGAACTCTGGGCACCCAATTTATATTTCTGGAGCACTGGAAATGTCGGGGGGATTGATGTACTAGATGCCATGTGGTCTTTTGGCCAATCTTACTCATTTTAATCCCTTTAGGGTGGGTTGACCTGGTGAGTAGGAAGCACTGTTGCTGCTACGAGCTGTCTCATAACCACATCACAGGACATCTGAAGGGGAGGCTGCGAGCTGGCCATGGCAGGTCGTGTGGTACAGGGGTGAAGAGTCTGGGTTTGGAGTTGGCTGCTCTGGTTAGCCTGTCCCATAGTACTCTTCTCTAAATCATAGTTATGAGTAGTACTTCATTCCATAAGATAAGGAAGCTAACACATAGTGAGCATTTAACCATGCATCAGAACTGCACTCTGCCCGGAAAATCCCAGGGACAGAGAAGCCTGGTGGGTTACAGTCCATGGGGCTGCAAAGAGCCAGACACAGCTGAGCGACTGAGCACACCCCCCAGGACTGCATAACCTATGAACTAGGTACTACGATTTTCACCATGTAACAGATAAGCAAACTGAACCGTCAGAAAATTTCCTTGGGTATTCTATTAATTATCCAAGAGAGGGTGAGAATAGGCTGTGTGACTCCAAAGCTCATACTCTTAACCTCTTTATACTGCCACTTTCTTTCTCTGTGGTGAATTAAGTGCCAAAGGAGATACTGCCATCCCTTGGTATCTTCAGGGTAACGGTGCCCGGACCAGCACAGATACCAAAATACAAGGATGCTCAAGTCTCTTACATAAAATGGTACGGTAATAGTATTTGCATATAACCTACACACATCCATATTCTTTAAATCATCTCTGGATTACTTGTATTTAGTAAAACAATGTAAATGCTACGTAAACAGTTGTAAATCCAATGTAAATGCTATGTAAACAGTGGCTAGCATCCAATAAATTTAAGTTTACCTTTTGGAATTTGGTGGATTTTTTTTTCCCCTTGGTGCTTTCTGTCTGTGGTTGTTTCAATCAGTGCATACCAAACCCCTGTCCATGGGGTTGCAAAAAGTCAGGAAGAGCTGAATATGCTCATTCCCATTTCATACATATGATAAACTGAGGCACAGGAACATGACAATGATTGACTTCAAGTCACAGAGCTGGCAGATGTCAAGAGAGGGATTCACTCTCCTGTTTTTCTGATTTCTAAAGCCCTGAGCGCTGCTTCCCCATCCAGAGCAACAGCAGAACCCAAAATCAGACCAGCCTCCCTGACTGCTGGGACTGGACCAGGGGAGAGCCCACATACCAGCAGGTTCACAGTGCAGCTCATGCGGTTGTCTTTGCTCTCATCCGTCATGACGCCCCGGTAATCCAGCAGCTTCTCCAGGAGGCCTTTGACCAGGTTCACAAAGTTCTCCACCGACTTGGAGATGGTCGGGTGTTCTGCAGCACACTCCATCAGGCTGCCGCACAGACGGGAGGGTAGTGAGCTCAAGGGCATGGGAGAAGGCATGCTGGGGGCGGGGCTGGGGCGGGGCTGTGGGGAGGGTGGATGGAGTAAAAGCCAAACGAATCTGTGAATCCAAGTTCCCTTGGTTCACTGGGTCCTTTTGTTCCTTTATTCAGTCCTTATTTATACACTGATTTGGGGCTTCCCGTCTAGTCAAAGCTATGGTTTTCCCAGTAGTTATGTATGGACGTGAGAGTTGGACCATAAAGAAAGCTGAGTGCCGAAGAATTGATGCTTTTGAACTGTGGTGATGGAGAAGACTCTTGAGAGTCAAACCAGTCCATCCTAAAGGAAATCAGTCCTGAATATTCATTGGAAGGACTGATGCTGAAGCTGAAACTCCAATACTTTGGCCACCTGATGAGAAGAACTGACTCATTGGAAAAGACCCTGATGCTGGGAAAGATTGAAGGCAGGAGGAGAAGGGGACGACAGAGGGTGAGGTGGTTGCATGGCATCACCAACCTGATGGACATGAGTTTGAGTAAACTCTGGGAGTTGGTGATGGACAGGGAAGCCTGGCGTGCTGCAGTCCATGGGGTTGCAGAGTCGGACACAACTGAGTGACTGAACTGAAGTTGGGGCTTTCCAGGTGGGCTAGTGGTAAAGAACCTGTCTTGACAAGTTTAGCCATAACAGACACGGTTGGATCCCTGGGTTGGGAAGATCCCCTGGAGGAGGGCATGGCAACCCACTTGGGTATTCTTGCCTGGAGAATCCCATGGACAGAGAAGCCTGGCAGGCTATGGTCCATTGGGTTGCAAAGAGGCAGACACAACTGAAGCAACCTCATGGACACGTTGACCATGTAGTGTAGAGTATTTAAAAATTTCCCCCAATGACAAAATGAGAAAAAATGAAAATAAAATTCTAGTGTGGGCTCTGCTGTGGGGAAATAGTTATTTATAGACCTATATTGGGAGTGAATCAGTACAACTTTCTGGGGTAGCAATTTTCCCAGTATCTGCAAAAATTGTAAAAATACATATCTTTTGATCCAGTAATTCTATTTGGGGAATCTATTTTACAGAATAATCCCATAAGTAGGTAAGGGTATAATACTTAGAAATTGTGTCTAATAGTTGGAACCATTCTAAATGTCCAATTAAAGCATATTCACAAAATATGATTCTATGAAGCCATTAAAAAGTATCATAGATCAATGTTTTGACACAAAAATCTCTATAAAATACATAGTTGAGAAAACTGAATCTCAGAACAATATTTGTTTTTTTATTTAACCATCTTACAAAGAACCTACCATGTCCTAGGCATTATTCTAAACATCTTACAAATTTTAACTCATTTAATCTACCATCACAATCTTATGAAATATTTGCTGATGGGGAAATTAACGCACAAAGAGGTCAACTAACTTGCCCAGGGTTACACAATTGGTAAATATTAATAACAATAGTCTGGCTCCATCATCTGCCCTCACGCACCAAATGCTATATGTGAGTGGAAGTGTGTGTCTACTTTATGTGTCTTTGTGTGTTTATAAATGCGGCCATCAGGAAGGATAAACACCAAACTCTAAATGCACATTGCTTCAGACAAAGCATCTAGGTGGGGGAATAGAAGAGGACAATGTTCACTTTTCAGTTTAAATGTTCATATGTTATTTGAACAAGTTACAGCATTTGTTGTAATATTAATATTCTAAATCTTAAAAACAAAAACTAAAATGGTGACATTCCTTAAGTAACTACTAGTGCTAGGCAATGTGCTAGAGTGGGCGTGGGGAGAAAGATATAAATATAAATATAAATATAAATAAATATATATATATATATATATATATATATATAAAGAATTATGCCTGCTCTAAAGCAGCCCACAGGCTAGGTAAAGAGAGACAGATGGATTAAAATTTTGCTTAATGATTACTTCTTAATCACTTATTCTGCACCGTGCATACGTGTTCAGTCGCTAAGTCGTGTCCGACTCTGCAAATCCATGACTAGAGCCTGCCAGGCTCCTTTGCGCACAGGATTTTCCAGGCAAGAATTCTAGAGTGGGTTGTCATTTCCTTCTCCAGGGATCTTCCCACCCCAGGGATCGAGCCCATGTCTACTTCGTCTCCTGCATTAGCAGGCAAATTCCTTACCACTGAGCCAGACACTGTCTAATCACTTTTTCTTAAGAAATAATACTGGTCATTCTGATAAGTAAAAATGATTCCTCTTATTGTGAAGATGAGGCAATCAAGGCTCAGGGAGGTTAAATGTCCTTCCCAGTATCAGTCTGCTAGTGAGTGGTGACCTTGGGAATCAAGACAATCACTTCAGTGTTGCTCTGTGAGAAACTGGTGTGTTCTCCGGCATCCTGAGTAGACAAGCACTTCTCAGGCTACATCTGTTTCTGCCTACTCTGCCCGCAGCAGTTTAAGTCCCAAGAGTTCCTAGGAGGGGGAATGTAAGGAAGGCAAGGACTCTGGAGGGTCATTTTGCCCAGAAGCCAAACCAGACTGCAAGGAGATGACATCTCAAACTGTGGCTGAGATCAGACGAATCCATCTTCGCTGTAGGAAAAGCACCTGTTCCCTGCTCTCAAGGAGAGATGCAAATTGCTCTGTGATTTAGCCCTGTCTGGCTCAGTCACAGCTGTGCCTCACTCCTTCTGGGATGGTCACTTCGAGCCTTGTTTTCAATCTTAATGACAGTGCATTGAAATTTTGTCCCACTGTTTGGGGTGTGATTTCTCACAGCCTCGCTGGTAGAAGACATCTGAGGCTGTGAGCCCGGCCAGATCAGCAGCTGTCTGTCCTGGTCTCATGGTAGAGTCACAAAGGGAATGTCTGTAAAACTCAAGGTCCACCCTAGGTTGATGTCTTTGTATCTCTGGAGATGGGAGTCAGCCAGTAAGCAGTATTTTTTTCTTTTCTCTAGGTGATTCTAATGTGCAGCCAATAAACCATTGGTTTTCTCTGCTGTTGTGCAGACTTAAATATGCATGGGGATCACCTGGGCACTGCGTTCATGATTCTGATTCATCAGATTTGGGTTAGGGCCTGAGATTCTGCATTTTAACAAGCTCCCAGCTGATGCTATACTGTTGGTTCTTTGAGAAGCAAGGGTTTAGAAAAAACAGTGTCTTGGGTTTCTGACTCTATTTTTCAGCCATAAGGTAAGAAGACTGCTCATATGGTCTAGGGTTGGTGAGATGGATGGGCAGATTGGTTTGAAATCACTCATCCATCCATCATCCATCACCATCCATCTAGCCATCTGTGTGTTCAACATGAATTCTTCTGGGAACTAGGGATTCGGAGATCCCAGAAATAGCAATTCACTGAGCTCCAGGAGTTCATGGTCCAGCAGTGAAAGCAGATATAGAGATAAAAACTAACCATACTTCATGATACTATCACTCATTGAGTACGTGTGTTCCAGATGGTGTGCTAAGCTGGCTTTATTGATTATCTTGTTTAATACTCACATAATCTCCTTGAAGTAGGCATCATTATCACCCTCAATCTGTAGGCTAGGTTCGAGGCCCCCGTGAGGCTGGGTTCTAATCTCGATCCTGCCAAGGTCACACACTTTCCTTTGAGTCCAACAGTGGAGTATAAGTGACAAGGAAAAAGAGCTGTGAGACTCTCCAAGTGATGCAGTGATCCCTCACTTGGTGGAAGGAGGGATGGCAGGATACTGGGCATCTATGCTCCTGCCTTGCTGGGGGTGGAGGGGGCTCACACGCCCCCCAAAACGGTTTGCATTGAGTATGGAAGGTCTTCAGAGGGAGGAGCCCAGGCCCACACCCTCTGTCAGTGCTGGAATGGACTCTCATCTGTTCCTTTAAAGACTATGTATGGTGTGCTTCTTATGACAGGTCCTCTTTCAGCTGAACTGGTTTGAGATCTAGGCCCCAGAACACACCTTTTCTGTCCCCTTCAGGCTTCTGGCCCCCTTACCCCTTCTAGAAATATTCCCAGGCAGATGGAACACAGGAGGGGAGAAAGCGTCTTGTTATTCCATTTAATGTGGGACTTTCACTTTAAGACAGATGTGGACAATGGGAGTGGGCTCCAAAGACAGCTCTAAGGATGGGGAGGGGTGAGATACTGTGTAAGGTTGTACACTGCACAAGAGCATAGGAATACTGAAATTTAGCACCACTGCATGCCCAACACTGGTGCCTTGATTCAGGGCTTCAACTGCTACCAGAGGGGAAGCCATGTTCTATTCACAAAAGTTACCAGGTTGCGTGCCCACCTAACTGTGTCTGCTCAGCGTGGGTACTATGTATTAGTGGTGGCCCTGAAGATGGGAGGAGCTGGAAGAGAAATGATACAAAGGCTCATGGCTTCAAATCATTATATCAGTATCCACCTGGCTGGGCTTCCCAGGTGGCTCAGTTGTAAAGAAACTGCCTGCCAATGCAGGAGACACAGGTTCAATTCCTGGGTCAGGAAGATCCCTTGGAGGAGGAAATAACAACCCACTCCAGTATTCTTGCCTGGAAAATTCCATGGACAGAGGAGCCTGGGTGACTACAGTCTATGGGGTCACTAAGAGTCGGACACGACTGAGTGAGTGAGCACACACATGCCTCCACTAAATTAATGATAATAATAGCTACTCTTTCCAGTCAACCTACAAGGTATCACAAACTGTAATAAGCACTTTTCATGACGTGTCTTGTTCATTCTCAATAAAAGCTCTAAGAGGTGGATGGTATTTTTATCCCCAATCTGCAGCTAAGGAAACTGAGGCTCAGAAAGTCAAAAGGAAGGAGCAGGGACTTGGTCCCTGGGTGTTCTGGTGGGCTCATGATACTTTGGGTTGGGCTTGATTAGCTTTGAAAAATCATTCACACCTCTATTTCAGGAGAAAAATAATGAGCTGTTTTTAATTTCCTTGACCTCCAAGGACTCCTTTTATAAATAATACTCAGGAAGGATTTGAAAATCCTGCTGATCATCTGAAGACAGGCTGCAGGGCCCCATCCGCTTATATGAGTGGAAATTGCCAGCACCATCCTTGGTTTTACTTCTGGTCAATATTTAGATTTTCCTTTCTTGAGCTTTAAGAAAAATATTAACACAGGCAAAATGCCACCTCCTCCCTGGACAATCAGTCTCAATACCCAGCGAGGAGCAGAGGAAGGGTCTCTCCTCCAGCTGAGTGGCCTTTGCTTTCCAGGTTCTTTAGTGAGGGCTGTGATGGTGACAGGAGGGGGCACGGCCAGCTGGGGTGGTGCTGCCTGGGACTCAACTCTGTCCACTGGGCTCTGCCTGCTGGGCCGGAGAGGGAGGGTCATGGCGAGGGTCAGAATGAGACCTTCAGTGTGCTTTTGTTGTTAAAGTGAAAATTTCCTAAGAGGATTAGGGAAAGAACTCAAGATCGACTATATATCAGAGAATCAAACAAATTAGGGAATCTACAAATAGGAGGGAACTTGGGATGTGTGAGCCATATTCCTACACCTTAGGAGAAGCCGTCACTTCTCATGGTGTCAGAGTTAGGAAGTGGATCAAACAGCATTTATTCAGCTTCTACCTTCTGTGTCCATTATTCAGTATAACCACAGGAGGCTTATTACCCCCATTTTACAGATGGGGTACACTGAAGCCAAAGCTGTTACATAATTGGTCCAAAGCTGTGCAGCTGCTGAGTGATGGAACCAAGATGAAAATCCTCCAACAGCATACAAATGGTCAATGTGCACAAGAAAAGATGTTCAACATCATTAGCCATGTAGGAAATGCTAACTGAAATGACAATGAGATATCATTTCATATCTGCTAGTGAAGTGAAAGTCACTCAGTCATGTCCGACTCTTTGTGACATCCATGGAATTCTCCAGGCCAGAACACTGGAGTGGGTAGCCTTTCCCATTTCCAGGGGATCTTCCCAACCCGGGGATTGAACCCAGGTCTCCCACATCGCAGGCAGATTCTTTACCAGCCAAGCCACAAGGGAAGCCCTCATATCTGCTAGGATGTCTATAATCGGTAAGAAACATATTAACAGAGGGATGTGGAGAAATTGGAACCCTTGTACATTGCTGGTAGGAATGTAACTGGTATAGTTACTTTGGAAAACAGTTTTATGGTTCCTCAAAAGGCTAAATATAGAGTTGCCATATGACCCAGAAATTCTACTCCTAGTTACACACCCAAGAGTACTGTAAACATGTGTCCACACAAACATTTGTATATGAACGGTCATAGTAGCATTATTTGTGATAGCCCAAAGTAGAGACAGTCTAAGCTGATGAATGGATAAACAAAATAGGGTATATCCAATCCAAAGAAATGAAATACTGACACATGCTACAGCATGGATGAACCCTGAGAACATGTAATGAGAAAGAAGCCAGTCACAAAGGACTGTGTATTGTATGATTCTATTTATATGAAACGTCCAGAATATGCATAGAGACCCCAAAGAAGGGGAGGGGACGATGGCGAAGGGGTGTGGGCTTTCTTTCGGGAGGTGACAAAAACATTCTGAAAGTGATTGTGGTAACGGTTGCACAGCTCCGTGAACACACTCAGAGCCACACTGGCCATCTGTACGTTGTCGGAGGATTTTCATCTTGGTTCCACTACTTATCACTTTGGGTGCACTGTCCGCTATATGAATTACATCTCAATAAGCTGTTAAAACATTGTCCTGAGCCCAAGTTCAGCGCTCCTAGGTGCTGTCCACTGCCCATTGCCTCACTAGGCCTGCGTGCTGGAGTTTAGCAGAGCTGGGTTCAGTCCCAGCTTGTCCACTTGACTAGCTTGACCTAGTCTCCTCGGACAAGACACTTCCCTGAGCTTTAGGGGCATTGCTGTGAAATGAGATCAGAGAAAACTCAACTAAAGGAGACAATACAGAGAGATCACTTAATGTGTTTCCACAGATCACATGACTCCATATCATTATCTGTCAAAGATTAAAAAAGAAAAAAGGAAAAGACAGCAAGAATTATTCTACAGGTAAGAGATAACAAAAGTGAACATCCTGGTGGATTATTTCCCTCTCCCCTACACAGCAAAGTTTCTTTTATCACCTGTTCCATCAATATCAAATAAGCAGCCACTGCAGAGAGATGTGAGATTTCTTGCAAAAATGGAGTTGCTCCAATACCCACGAGCCTCCAGACTGGCCTCCAGACTGGTCTCCAGGGGAGGACCGAGCCCCTGAGGTCCTGCGCCCTCGGGCCTCGGGCCCGCCCTCCTGGCTCCTCCCACTCTGGATCCTAAACTCACATTGACTCCAGCAGCTGCATGTACTGCTCGTCCCCTCGGCCACCTTCCACTTCATGGTCCAGCTTGAGGATGATCTCGTTTTCAAACTGAAGAAGTAGGAGATGAAAGTCAACAATCACGATATTAGAAGGCTGAACGTGGAAATTAGTCCATTCACGACTTTAACCAGAGCTTCAGGGAGCTTCTACCATCTCCCAGGCTTCCCAGGTGGTGCTAGTGATAAAGAACATGCCTGGCAACACAGGAGATGTAAGAGACCTGGGCTCAGTCCCTGGGTCAGGAAGATCCCATAGAGGAGGGAATGGCAACGCGCTCCATTATTCTTGCCTGGAGAATCCCATGGACAGAGAAGACTGATGGGCTACAGTCCACGGGGCTGTGAAGAGTTGGACATGACTGAGCAAGTGAACAGCAGCAGCATCTCCCAGGTTTGGTGCTGGAAACCGGGAGTGCAACATGAGACGGGGTACTACCCTCGCCTTTTAGGAGCTCCTTGGGAGTAGAGAAGAGCAATAGATGGTAAGTGCTGGAGCAGAGGGACAGGCATATGAAAGAGAGACAGACAGAGGAGAGTCTTCAGGGAAGGCACACAGCCCATGTCATTTGACTTTGTTCTCAGGTTTATGTTGAAATTTTGCAGGAGAAAATAAAGAGAAAAGACATTCCAAGCAGAGAGTATGGGCAAAGGCTCTGAGGTATGTGACAGAGCACTGATCTTCAAGAGACGGTGTGTTGGCATGATCAGCTATTATTTCTGCATGCCTAGCATTCCTTTTTTTATACTTGGATAATCACACCTGCCTTAATTTCAATTTGTGGGACTTAGGTGGGCTGAACACATCTCCCTAGCTCCAGCTGTGGGTACATGACATAGGCCAAGCACCTGATCAGTGTCTTTCATTATCCAGACCCTACAGTTAAGGAGGGCCCAGATCAAGTCATGAGACTCAAATCTGAGGTTTTGCTGGCACTCTTAGCAAAAAGAAGTCTTTCTGCTTAACTTGAAGACTGTAAGCCAGAGGTTGCTGGGGAGGACCACAATGAAGCAGTCTGCCTAAGAATGACACCAATGTATTGGAAAGCAGAGAGGAAGAGATGGGGGGAGATTGAAACCTGATCATATTTTTGAGCTCCTGAATCAAGCCACACCTGAAGCTATAATATTTACGTGAACTGATGCCTCAGAGAGTCAAGACTGGTGACAACTATAATAGAGATCAGACTAGCTAAGTGAGGGCTTCCCAGGTGGCTCAGAGGTAAAGAATCTGCCTGCCAAGGCGGGAGACACAGAGATCCAGGTTCAATGCCTGGACCGGGAAGATCACCTGGAGGAGGAAATGGCAACCCACTTCAGTATTCTTGTCTGGGAAATCTCATGGACAGAGGAACCTGGTGGGCTACAGTCCATGGGGTCACAAAGAGCTGGGCACGACTGAGTACGCATGGTTAAGTGACCTGAAAGCAGTTAGACACCAACTCTTGCAACATGGAAGCTAATGTGTATTTTGTCTCCCATTTTCAACATCAAGTAGCTTCTCACCCAGTTGAGTTTAGAGCTTATATAACATTTTGAAGGGCCATTCAGTATCTTGTACATGGATAAAATGCAAAAATGGTTTGTATACTGTTTTAATATCATGCCTTGATGAGTCCATCCAAATCATGCAATCCCACTCATGACTCATTTTACTGCTAGATAAGATACTGGCACTTCAAGACGAGAAGGAGGCTCTCGGTGAAGGTCACTAACATTCAGGGAGCCCTTAGGCATTCCTGGGTCCCAGCTCAGCCTCTATACCTTTAGTCCCCACAATAGCCCCATGAGGTGTGGAAGTTAAGGATCACCTTTAAATGCGATCACGCATTGAAAGCAGCCAGCCCCTGCTTGGCATTGCCCTCAGTAAGTGTCAGTTATTATTACAGATGAAACAGAGGCTCAGAGAGTTTAAGTGGCTTGTTTAAAGTCTCAGGTGAATGGCAGAAATGTTTAGGCAAGTTCTTTCCAGTGCACAAAGGATCAAGCCTGGTTTAGTTGGTTGGAATCCTTCAGGTGATGGAAGACAGGGGCCAGATTCAAGTTCTCCTTGGTTCACGTATCATCTGTGGGGATGTTGTTCCCTCTCTTTTGTGTGCTAAGGGCCAATGCAAGGACCAGAAGCTTGTGCTCATAGAGTTTGTGTTGAGAAAGAATCTCCTGTGTTTCCACAGTTGAGGAAGATTTATGGAAGGAGATACACAGGTCTGGAAAGATGGGTAGGACTGTGATAAACATGAAAAGGAAGGGCATTCCAGATTGAGGAGGTGGCGATGGACTGAGCAAAGGTGTGGAGGTAGGAATATGGAGAAAAATGAGGAGAACAGTCCAGCTGGAGCACAGAGTTCAATAAAGGGTGGAAATAAGAGCAGAGACGTACATATGGGGGCCAGTGTGGTGAGGGTCTGGGCTGCCATCTATACATGAATCATGCCCCTTATGTGATGCATTTTGTTAAGCCTTTTGTATCTGTCAAGTGTCATCCAAAGTCAGGCTGGCATGATTGGACATGTCTACTGTGTTGAGCCCAGGGTAGGAAGAGATACAGCCAGCGGACTGCAAGAGTAGGTGCTGATGTTAGGGCGTGGGGGTAAACACGTGCTGGCTTTCAATGCCTCCTCCATCTCCTCACCATCTCAGGAAAATGAGTAGGTCTTTCTAACCCTCAGTCTCATAGCTTATATCAGGGCTCAGCAAACACTTTCTTAAAGGGCCGGTTAGTAAATATTTTAGTTAGGCTTTGTAGGTCCATCTCTGTCACAACTATTCAACTTCCCTGTTGTGGTACCAAAGCAGCCATAGTGGATATAAAAACAAATCAGCTGAGTAGAGTCCAATAAAGCTTCACTTACCAAAACAAGTGGCAGGACAGATTTTGCCTGTGGGGTCATAGTCTGTTGCTCCTGACTAATATAACAGGCATAACAGGGGTACCTCCTGCATGGGGTGGTTAGGAAGACTGGGGACATTTTATTTACAAAGCACTAGGGGATTGCACAGGCTCAAGTGTGCACTGGGTTCTCTTATCATCTTATGATTACTGCTAACGTTATTGTTATTACTGCTGAATGGTACTGGAAAGCAGCTCACAGGGACAAAACCAGCTTTGCTGAGATCTTCAGTGGTAAATGCTGGCATGCTTCCTCCTCGGGAGATGAACTTTCCTTTGAGCCGAGAAGTGGATGGGGTAAATAAGCACTTGTCTCAGGGTCACAAAGGAGCCCAGAGGGAGGGAAATTACAGGGTGCCAGGAATGTGCAGAGCTGATGACGCCAGCCATGCCTGAGCCCTCCGGGGTGGGTTGGAGAGGGGAGGTTTCAGTCAAGTACATCCCAGGGCAGACTCTGCTCCTTTGGGCTGCTGGGACCAGTGCTGGGCTATGCTTGAGAGTGGCTTTGACCACAGGCGTTGGCATCAAACAGACTTAGTTTGGGGCTTCCCAGGTGGCACAGTGGTTACGTATCTACCTGTCAGTGCAGGAGACGCAGGAGACATGGATTTAGTCCCTGGGCTGGGAAGATCCTCTGGAGTAGGAAATGGTAATCCACTCCAGTATTCTTGCCTGGACAATTCCATGGACAGAGGAGCCTGATGGGCTACAGTCCATGGGGTTGCAAAGAGTTGGATATGACTGAACACACACACACAGACTTAGTTTGAGTCTTGCTTCCACTGTTCTTCCTACCACATGACCTTGAGCAAGTTAATTAGCCTTTCTGAGGCTCAGTTTTCTCATCTTTTAAATGGAAAATTTAAGCAGTGCCTATTTTATAGTGCTGAGGGGAGAAATCAACGGGAAAACGCATGCGAAAGGCCTGGCCTGGCGTTCGGCACATAGTAAGTGTTTGATATTTGTTAGTGATTGCCATCATGACGTTGTTGACACTGTCTTCACCATTAGCATCTTAACCTCATGTAACCTTTACAACCGTCAAGGCAGATGGATGTCATCATCCACGGTTTATAAATGAGGCAACTGAGGCAAAGTGGGACCTTTGTCTTGGGTTTCAAAGGATGATGTACTCGACTTAGGGTACACCCAAGGGCCCCTTACACTCCCAGACATATACTACATTATGTCACCATGATAGGCCTTACCCCCAACATTGCCACCATGTAGAGCTTAGGGAGTAGCCCTGGCTTCTCCAAATTATTTCCATTTCATCTGCAACTAACAAGATTGCATCACATCACTGACGCCTCACCCTACCCTGCAAAGTGGATATTTGGCAAGGAGCATCTGCCAGTTACTTTTTCAGAAGTTAGATGCTACAGGGACTTCCCTGGTGGTCCAGGGATTAAGAATCTACCAACCCATGCAGGAGACATGGGTTCAGTCCCTGGTCCAGGAAGATTCCATCTGCTGAGAGGCAGCAAAGCTCATACACTGCAACTACTGAGCCTCTGTGCCACAACTACTGAAGCCCATGTGCCCGGAGCCTGTGCTCTGCGATGAGAAGCCGCTGCAGTGAGAAGCCCATGCACCATAACCAGAGCGTAAGCCCCACCAAGCCGCAACCAGAGAAAGCCTGCGTGCAGTAAGACCAAGCACAGCCAAAAATGAATCAATTATTAAAAAAAAGTTAGATGCTGCAGATGCCTAACATGAATCTTCAATACTGAGGAGAAAAGAAATGAGCTCCAGCAGGGCGACCTCACACGGGCCTCACGTTTGCATCATGCCTTCCCTGAACTGCTTCCTCTGCTTTGGAACCTCTCGGCTATTTTCATCATCTTGTTTGCCTACATTTTTTTGATAGGAGCCCAACCCCACCAAAGTGTGAGATTTAGGGGACAAGAGCCCTTCTTCAAAGGTAAGGCCCTGACTGTGACGTGGGAGGGGTCAGAGAGGGTGACCGGCCAGGGTGGCAGAGAGATAACAAAGAGGAGAGTGGCATCCAGATGCCAGCCTGTGGTCTTCTTTGCTGCCAGTTGTCCTGGGGTGGGCAGAAGCCCACCTGGGAGGAGCTGGAAAGGAGTGTCGTGTGAAGGAGGGATGCTGATGGGAGTCAGGGGAGCCTCATCATTTTCTCTGAGTTGTCTCATCTCTTCCTGTTTCATTTCATCTCCCATGAAGCTTGAGTTTGGTATTATGATACCATAATAATGGTATTATTATACACATTTTGTGGATGAAAAACTGAGGCTGAGAAAGTTTAAACAATTTGCTCAAATTTATTCAGCTTCTAAGCAGCAAGTCTGCCTGGCACCAAAGCACACTGTCCACAAGACAGTAGGTGCTCAGTACATGTTTATTGAATTGATTTGCTCTTTTCCACATCCTGTTCTAAGCCATTTGAATCACCAGTTTATCTCATGCCAAGACTCAGTCTCAGTGAAATCTGCCAAACCGATATCTTTGTTCAGTAATTCATTCCACAAGCAATTATTGAGCTCCTGCAGTGTTCCAGGCACTGCTTTGTGCACGCTCAGTCCTGTCCGTCATATCCCACTCTCTGTGGCCCTACGGACTGCAGCCTGCCAGGCTCCTCTGTCCATGGAATTATCCAGGCAAGAATACTGGAGTGGCTTGCCCAGCCCTTCTAGGGGATCTTCCTGACCCAGGGATCGAACCCACATCTCTTATGTCTCCTTACCCCCTCCAGGTGGGTTCTTTACCACCAGTGCCACCTGGCAAGCCAAGGCGAAGGCACTGTTCTAAGTGCTGCTGTGAAATGCTATTGTCTCTTCCTTCTCTGAGAGAGGGATTCCCTCCTTCCTGCTGAGAGCTCAGACACTCATGATCATCAGTACATAATCCTGCCCTACAATCTGCCTCATAGGTAACCACTCTACTCAGTCTCCGCATCATGGGACCTCCACTCCTTCCCACAGATGTCATCTCAAGAGACCATAGCCTCTCCCTCCACAAAGAATTTGTCAGCAAGACAACTGGTCTAACCACCCCCCTGGGGTTACTCAGGCAGTAGTGAGCTACCCTCGTTATCCTACATTATAAAAACATTCACTGGAATGTTCCTCTCTCTACCAAGGCTCTTCCTCTGAAACGCTGTGGGCTGGGGGTCTAAATGCCTCCGTTCATACTGAGAACACTGACATGGTTCCCATTACATTCATGTCAGGCACTTGACAGGTACTGAGAGTCCCAGGCCTAAGGGAACGGCTTTGGCCCTCAGAGAGCTCACGGGCTTGAGATGGAGGCAGACCTGTGAGCACACTGCCATGCTCTGGGGCAGAGGTGTCAGGCCTGAGCCCTCCGCAGGCAGGAGGAAATGCATTTCACTTCAACTGCAGCAGGACCCCTGCAGCCACAGCGTGACTAACTTGAAGCCCCTCTTGCTGAAACGTCCCAATCCAGTGGATGGAATTCCAATCCCAGGTGAAGACAGAGACCCCTGAGATGGTCTGGGGTGAAGTGATAGACTCATGAGGGGTAAAGGGTATCAGTCAGAAGCATCAGCTATTTCATTTTGGTTAGAGGAGAAGACAGGGAAATTTGGTGACGAGGCTGCAGAAGAAACTCTGATCAGATAGACTGCCCTGGGAGCCTCCTCCTCCCCACCCGACCCCCTCAGAGTCTGCCCTCTCCCTGCCCCCGTCCCACCGTGCACCTCCTGCTGGAGCACACCTCTGTCTCCTGCATCCAGATGCTCCACTGCCCCCAGGAAGCACGACAGGCTCTCTCCAAACGGGAGGCCACAGGTGAAGAATCAGAGGAAGAGCCCCGCAGAGGCCTCCGAGACACTGGGTGTCGGGCCAGAGGGCCTGCTGAGTGCTCCTGTGAGCGCTGCTATCTCCCTTCGCACCCACATCTTAGAAAGGGAACCCTGTCACTGTCGGGGCGCCTGGTTCTCCTCTTATCTATCTGGCATCGGGCACTACCACAGTGCCGCCTGGGTTTTGAACCCCAGTTCCGGGCTGTGCTCCAGGCCTGGCCATCAGGGCAGCTTGGAGCTCAGGGGGGCCTGGCTTCCTCCCTTCCCTGGGGATACCGTCTATATTTGCTTACTCTGAACCAAGCAGGGACACCTGGGTCTGCTCATCCCACAGCTGGGCTCTGGTCAAGCACACAGCTGGTGTTCACACGGGCAGCTGCCCCATTAGTCAGCCTGAGTGTCCTGTCTCTTTTGATAAGGCAGCAATGAAGAGAAGCAACTGGGGAAAGAGTTTATAGTGAACACAGGCCTGGAGCGAGGAGCCAGGGGACGACCCCCTTCATGGAGAGTAGGCGGCTGCACGCCAAAGGGCTGCCTCAGCATGGAGTCCACGAGGGTGGGACACTCACACTGTAGGCAAGCCTCAGAAGCTGTGAGGCCACCAGACACGGCTGTCAGGTCATCACCCAGGAAGGACCTGGGTTAGCTTCTCTTTCAGACATGGAGTCCCCGAGGGCAGGACAGTCACACGGTAGGCAAGCCTCCGAAGCTATGAGGGCACCAAACACGGCTGTCAGGTTGTCCCCCAGGAAGGACCCGGGTTAGCTTCTCTTTCAGATGTCATGTAGCATCAGTACTGGGAGTGTTTCTTTTGAGCATCTGCTCCGGGACATCTTCTGAGCCCGCCTGTGCCCACCCCACTGGGGGCAGCCCTGCCCTGAGGGGAAGCACGATGCCCTTCATCTCACCCAGGCTGCCCCTCCCACGTTCCCAAGCTTCATGGACTTTGCCTTAAAAGGTGGCAGATTCCAAACAACCTTCAAACATCCTTCTGCAGCTGCGCCTTCCACCCTCCCCCACCCCCCAGCCCAGCTGGCTGGATATGATCTCTTTCTCCATCTGAATTCTTCACCTGATTTCTTTACAGGCTCCTTGCAGGGGGATGGCTGGGTCACCAGCCTCGGGGACCAGAGAATGCCTGCCAGTCCCTGAGTCGGAAGTGCACCCTCTTACACTGGGATCATCACAGCTAACTAGTCTCTTTCCTCTCAGAACCACCTTTTCCAAAGTGACTGGCACATCCATAGATATTTTTTGCAGAAATGAATTTGAGAAATTCAACAGGTCTGTTTACTGGGGAACATCTCAGTGCCTTGGCTCCATACGTTATGCACCCTGGAAATCTCCAAGAGGAGTTCCGACATGCAGGGACCTCCTGAGGTATTTAACCTCCC
Organism: Giraffa tippelskirchi; assembly: GCF_054371585.1. Lineage (NCBI taxonomy): Eukaryota > Metazoa > Chordata > Mammalia > Artiodactyla > Giraffidae > Giraffa > Giraffa tippelskirchi. Next base: position 116,029,350 of record NC_137282.1, read on the forward strand.
ATCCCTCTTCCCTGGAGCATCTGGTGGAATTTGTGCTCCGTTCTGTGAGAAGGCGCCACCCTTCTCTCAGTCAGCCTGCACTTACCGCGATGAGGCCAGTGGCTGACCAGTGCAGTGGACGCAGCCTGGCTTGGGATCCTAGGGACCTGTGTGCTGCAACCTCTGCTCTGCGTCTTTCCTGATGTATGGCTAAGGGTAAGCGACTTCACTTCTCTAGGCTTCAGTGTTTCCATCTTAATATTGGGATGGGAACTTTCCTGGTGGTCCATTGGCTAAGACTCTGCATTCCCAAAGCAGGGAGCCTGGGTTCGATCCCTGGTCAGGGAACTAGATCACACATGCCACAACTGAAAGATCCTGTATGCCACAACAAAGCCCGAAGATCCCGCATGCTGCAATGAAGACTCGGCACAGCCAAATGAACAAATATGCACATGGGGTGATAATGCTGCCTACCCCACAGGGCTGTAATAAAAAGATGGCATGAATTACTGTACGGAAAGTACTCACAGGGACGGACACAGGGTCTACCCAGTTAATGGCAGTCATTGACAGTATCATCATTGTCACTTTCGTGACATGAAGATGAGGAAGAAGCAGAAATGAGTGTAGTGTAAGGCAGTATCTGATAATGATACTTCAGACAGCTGGAATGACAGAGGAATAGAGGGCAAAGGTCTCTTAAAGGATGAGCTTTGGGGAGGGCTTTGCAGGATTCAGAGGCGCATGGACGGTGCTGGCAGGCAGGACCATGAATGTGGCCGAGAGCAGAGGAAGAGGAAACAGGAAGAGGATGCTCACCAAGGCAACACAATTCAGGTGAGCAGTGGGGATGCTGGGGGAACAGGTGAGGCAGTGGAGAGAGCTGGAGAAAACGGCCAGGACACTGGCTGAAGGCAGAGCAAGGAGGACCTGGAATGTGGGCGACAGGGCTTAGGCTTTATTGGGTGAGGACTAGGGAACCAATGAGCAAAGGAAGAATAAAGTCCGAAAGGATTTTAGGGAAGAGCAGTTTGGAAACTGCTGCCCTTTAGGAGGCACTTAGATACCTATTTTACGGAAACTTTTTTGGTGCGGCATGTAGTACAGAATGAGAGGCAGGGATGCCAGGGTGAGGGAGGGAGTGCAATCCGAGGAGCATCGGGAGAGGAGGGGGCAGGGAGGACAGAGGCAGGCCTGAGGGCGTTGCATCGCTGAGGCAGACTTGACGGGACTTCAAGACCAAGCTCCCTAAACTGGGCCTGACTACTGAATGGAGCCAGGAGCCTGTTGTGAAACTGGTGCTTATTTCACTGGCGCAAGTGTCTGCAGAGGCTGGGCCCACAAAAAGGTCCTCATTCTTCCAGTCCAACGGGATTTTCGATGAAAACGTTTGACAAGTGGCCCCTGCATTTGCCCCGAGTGGCTCCCTCCCTGCATGCTGGGGAAAGCCCCACTTCACCCCGCCACAGGTCTGCGGGCCCTCCTGAGCACCGGGGCCCGCGCCTCTGCTTGCTGTCAACCCAACACGTGGCCAAGTCTGACGTTCAGATCTTCTGCGTTATTGCAGAAGCAGAAGTGCTGGACCAAGGTGGGTGTCAGGTGTGTGCCGGGGGGAGGAGGAGCCCCTTGGGATGCACCTGGAGGGGGCTCTTCTGTAGGGAAGTAGGATTCCTATACTTTTGAGAAAGGGACCACACTGATACCCAGCAAGAAAGTGTATTTTAATCTTGGCCTCTGGCAGGGAAGCATGATAGAACACTGACCAAATCCGCTCCGCCAGTTCATTCCAGACACATGAATAAATGTCCCTGGCCTCCCATTAAGCCTCTGAACGAAGCCCAGGCAGACGGAACGAAGGTATCATTATGGGGAAATGGGCTGGGGATTAGGGATGCTGGCCTGAGTTTCCAGCCTCATTTTTTACCTTTTTGAAATCCCCACTCCTTTGATATTCACAGAGCATCATGTCGAAGAAGATTGGGATGGTGGCCTTCCGGAGCTCAGCCTCAGGGATAAGTGTCATCTCTAATATGGGTCCCACCATGCCTGGGATGAAGCAGATTTTGTTCTGGCCTGAAAGAGAAGAGGGACATGGGCCCATGAGACCATTTTCGTGATTTCATAGGAGAGCCAGACCAAGCCTGGGAAAAGAAAAAAGGGAGGCAAGACAGTAAAAACAAAATTTGCCACTTATACAGTTGTTTACCCGGAGTCAGGCACCATCTTGGACACTTTACATACATTAACTCTTGTAGACAACGCATGCATCATCCAAAACAAGCTCCGTTGTCAGGGATAATAACCCAGGCGTGTGGAAGGCACATTGCTATTTACAAGGCTTTTCACCTGCATCATCTCCTTTGCAAATAGGGCTCTGATGGAGTATGTTAGTGATGGAAAATCACAGGGATACTTGAATGATGTCTGTCTGCAGCACAAGCCATGTTTCTGAGATTTGGAAAACGTGCTTTTTTTACCAACTGTTTTGTGAAAACAAGAAAAGCAAAATTTGCTGCCAAAAACCTGCTATAAAAGTATGGTCAGTGTAAGAGTGGGAGTTAAAACATTGCTTTATGGTCAGATGAACTACAACTTCTTGTTTCTCCTTCCTCATTTCAAGGCATTCCTGTGTCCCCTCCCCTGACCCCTGGCATTGTCGCCATGCTGGCCTGGTTCCAGGGTCACCAGCTCACCTTGCCACCTCACCACCAGGCCTGTGCCCATGGTGCTCCTGTGTTGACAATGCTTTTTCCTGCCTGTTCCTCAACATCTGCCCATTACCACCTGGCTTTCCATGGATAGATACACTTTAAAAAGCCCTACCACATGCCCACTCTGCCCCTAGCTACATCGGATACCTTGCCCTGGCTAGTGGTCTGTCTCCTTAGCCAACTTGGCTTTGTTTGATAGACAACGGCCTCTCCCACAGAGAGCTTCATGAGAGTAGAGATTATGTCTGTCCTTCTTACATCTGTAGCACTGAGCTTGGAGCATATTATAACCTCAGTAAATGTCCACTGAAGGAGGAAATAAATTCGTCTAGCTCCTATACTCACTGGCTATATTTGACTTGGAGCTGTGTCATAAAAATGCAATTGCAATGCCCACCTATTGAGAAGACCACATGAAAACACGTTTGTGTATACTTCGTGTGGGCTTCCTTGGCGGCTCAGTGGTAAAGAACACCCCCTGCCAATGCTGGAGACGCAGGTTTGATCCCTGAGTCGGGAAGATCTCTTTGAGTAGGAAATGGCAACCCACTCCAGTATTCTTGCCTGGGAAATCCCATGGACAGAGGAGCCTGGCAGGGTACAGTCCATGGGTTTGCAAAAGAGTTGGACATGACTTAGTGACTAAACAACAACAATAACAACACCCAGCACAGAGTCTAAGGGGCGGGGCAGTGTGGCCAAGCGGCGAAGGGCACTGAAGTCAGGTCTAGACCGCCTGAAATGTCCGCATGCATTCTCCCATCAACTAGCTATGTGCCGGTAGGCAAGGTGGCCTCTCGAGGCCTCTGTGTCTTCACCTGTAACATGAGAGAACAATAGAGTTTATTTTATAGGGTTGTTGTGAAGAAGTAATGAATTATTATTTATCAAGCACCCCGGACGGTGCTTGGCACAGGGCACACTTCGTGTAGTGTTAGCTATCACTGCTGTGATGTTTGGCCAAAATGAACCATGAAGGGCAGACTTGTCGAGCAGAATTGAGCAGACTCCTCAGAACACACACATCAGACATGGCAGAGGAAGGGAAAGGGAGGGGCACTCAGGAACTGCGGGGGTTTCCTGGGGAGCATGGGCAAGCCCATCCCAGCAACCCTGCCAGTGAAGTGGACACCCAGGTGTTTCACCAGCAGCTGCTTCTTTCTCCTCCTGACTCTCAGAGCCCAAGAAGCCCATCCTGCTTTTCCCCACTGTCAGGGTGCACATTGGTGGTCTTTGCCTGGGGGAGAGAGCTCCTGGGGTGCAGAAACTCGGGTGGTATGACACACAGCCTGGCACTGTTGCTTTCGATTAAAGCTGAGTAAAGGAGCCAAGAGGGAAGGCTGCAAGAAAATGAATTTTAATTCAGCCTAAATGAGGCTGAATGTTGGAGTGAGTGTTTCCCCAGAATTCAGATAAAAAAGGCATCATCCTAGGAATATCTTCAGTTAGTGAGAATGAAATAGTGAAGGCAGACAGAGAGGTGAGTGAAATATGAAGACATTTTTCCAGGATACCAGCTTCGTTATATGATGTATGTGGATTACAGTGTGCATTGGTCCAAACAGGAAAACAACAACAACAACAACAACAACTAAACTAGCGTTCTTGCAGATTTATAGTAACTGCTAATCTAGGTTTCTGATTTTGTCCTTCAAGATCCTTTAAACCCTCAGTGGGGTTTTAAAATTCAAAGTCGAGTGTAATAATAAGCAGCAGGTAAATGGGAAACTGTCAGATAAGTCACCACGGAATGGAGAAATTGCCTATGTGACAAAGGCCTTTAGAATACTGGAGGGCATCGGGTCTGATAAAGATATATTTGAGATGGTTTAAAATAAAGAGCGGACATGCCATAGACTAGGGATTTCCTAGGCACTTTTGACCTGCATTCTTTGCAGTCAGTTGAAAAAATGTTCAGAAAAATAGGGAAAGGGGAGAGAGAGATAATGATGATTTCTAAATGCAGTGTGATCTCAATGGCCCTTACAATGCTCCATAAAAAATTTTATTCATTTACATCAGAAATGGAATTTGAGCACGTTGGATTTTGTATTCAAGTAATCTGAATGTGTGCCTTTATATATACAGATGTGCACACAGGCACACATACAGAGAACATATTTGTGGCTAAGTGAATGTGAACTCATTTTGGAAAAAAAATTCTCATTCAAGAGACATACCTGCTATTGCTCTTGAAAAAAGGCAAGGAAGGGAATGGGTGAGAGGGTCTTTCTCACATAATGGAAGCTGAATCTCACTGGGAACAGATGCCAATTAGAAAAGGCTTTTAAAGCCCAACAAGTCAGTGGGATAAACCCAGATGCCGAGTTGCCCAGGCTCTGGGGAAGGATCTGGCAGAAGGGAGAGCACAGGGAGAAGCTGGGGTGTGTGGGGGGAGCCGGCCCCCGTGCTCTCCTTCTGGTCTATGCAAGGGCCTCGCCTGTCACCCCTCGCAAGAGGAGAGGTGAGACTGCAGGTAAAGGTCTGAGAGCACAAGGAAGGCAGCCTGACAGAGAGAAACTAGAAAGAAGAAGCGGCAGAAGGAAGGGAGGGGGGTGGGGGAAGAGGAAGGAAAAAGACTAGCCTCTGGACCAGGCTGAGGATGAAGCTGGGAGAGTCACTGACCTCAGGAGGCTGACAGGAGACCTGGGGTGCTCGAACTGAGAGCAGGAGACCCTCTGAGGTCTGGCACAGACCCTGAAATGAGCAGGATGAGGGCAAGTTATCGCCCTCTGGATTTCAGAGTCCTGCAAGCCTCCTGGGAACTCTGAAATGAAGCTGAGTTGATCAGAAACAACCCCGCTCATTCAAAAGAGGAAGAAGGAACACTGATCTCTGCCTCTCCGTCTCAGGCTTGGAAAATGTCCCTCTTGGTACCGATCTAAGACAGGCGGTTTAGTCTCTCCTTGTGGCCCAGAGCATGCCTGGCGCAGCTTCCCTCTAGGCCCTGTAGAATCTCTGAGCCTGATAACCTGCCTCAAATTCCTCCACTGCTACTCCAGACTGTGTGGCTTTGTGAAGAAGTGAAGTGTAGTTGCTCAGTCACGTCCACCTCTTTGCAATCTCCTGGACTATAGTCCACCAGGCTCCTCTGTCTATGGGATTTCCCAGACAAGAATCCTAGAGTGGGTAGCCATTCCCTTCTCCATGGGATCTTCCCGACCCAGGGAAGGAACCCGAGACTCCTGTGTTGCAGGCAGATTGTTTTACCCTTTGAGCCACCAGGGAAGCTCTGTGCCTGTCACGTAATGTCCCTGAGCCTCTATTGTCTGGGGACTTCTTTGGTGGCCCAGGAGCTAACACTCCATGCTTCCAATGCAAGGGGTGTGGGTTCAATCCCTGGTTGAGGGATATCAATATCCCACATGTCATATGGCAGTGGCCATAATAAATAAATAAAAATATTAAAAATATATTATCTCATCTATTAAATGGAGATATAATCATAGTCCCTGGCTGAAGAATTGCTGAGAAGCTTAAAACAAAGGGCTCTGTACAGGGTCTGGCTCATTAGAAAGGCTCAGCAAATGTTGATGTCGAGTGTGGTGATGACAATGCTGAACAGTGGGAAAAGCAATGTAAGAAGCCGCAGTCCAACCCCATGGAGCCCCCTGGGGTTTTTCATGGAACGTCTCAGGCTGGTCAGTTTGTTCGTTTACTTCTAGAGTAAAGGGCTGGCACAGGAAGGAGGTTGGATCAGATGTATCTTATCTCCCACAGCTGACATTACCAGCCTCCAAACCTACTCTATCCCATCGAAATGTGCTCTTATCTCTCCTCAAATGTGTTTGACAACCCCAGTCTGATAGTGTTGGCCACAGCTTACGGTCCTTCCACGGGTCCCCTTGGTCTGCAAGCCCATTTGGCCCTAAGCCCCATCTCCACCCCCTGCCGCCCCCTCCTCAGCCTGCACCCTGCCCCACGCTGCCCACCACGCCTGTCCCTCCTGTGCCTGACTCCATCTGAGTCCCACCAGCGCTGGGCCCCACAAGTAAATATTACTTGTTTTCTATCCAATATGGATGCTACTTGGACACATGTGTCTCTGAGCAGCTGGAATAAGGCTAGTCCAAGTTGAGATGTGCGGTAAGTGTAAAAAACCCACTAGATTTCAAAGAAAGAGTTCTGGAAAACAAACCAAAAAAGGTAACCTATTTCAATAATGTTTTATGTTGGTTATATGTTGAAATGGTAACACTCTGGAATATGGGGTGAAATAAAGTATATCATTAACATTAATTTCACTGCTTTATATCTTTTTAAAAACCGTGGATGCTAGAGCACTTACATTTAGACAGGTGGCTCTCAGGCTAGTTCCCTAGGACACCACAGCTCTCGAGCGCAGAGCTCCCCCAGTCTTCATCAAGGCCACCTTGAGCTCACTCACTCGGCAGGAGTCCTTCGTACACTCTCTGGGTACCCCAGCTTCTACTCCACAGCTATTTTCCTTTACAATCGTAATTAAACAGCTCTGCAATTAGTATGTTACTATTCAGTGCAAGTCCGTGAGGTTGGGGGCTATGTCTCTAACTACAGCTGTCTTCAGCTGCGGCCTCAGCCACTAGCACAGTGCCTGACCTTTAAGGCTACTTGTCTTCATTTCTGGTTGCTGGTGTTATAAATCACCACACACAGTGGCTTAGTACAACACAAATTAATCTTATAGTTCTGGAGGTCAGAAGTCTGAAATGGGTTTCTCTGGGCTAAAGTCAAGTGTGAGCGGGGCTGAGTTCTTTCTGGAGGGTCTGTGAGGAAGAAACCATTTCCTTCCCTTCTCCAGCTTCTGGAGGTCGCCCGCATTCCTCAGCTCGTGGCCCCTTCCTCCATCTTCAAAGGCAACAGTATTGCTTTTTCTAATCTTTCTCCAACTCCCCTGCCTCCTTTCTTCACTTCCAAGGTCCCTGTAATTGCTTTGGGTCCATCTGGACAGTCCAGGATACTCTTACCATCTTCAAGATCCTTAATCATGCCTAAAAAGTCCACTTTGCCAGGTAAGGTAATTTATAAACAGGTGCTGGGGGTTAGGACTTGGACACCTTTGGTGGGCTATTATTCTGCCTATCACAGTACTCAATATTTGTTGTTAAATGAATAAATGGATGGTTGGTTGGATGGATGGATGGATGGGTGGGTGGACGGATGGATGCTTTTCTAATCCCATTTCCTATTTCTGCACAGCAGCTTCTCCCCAACTCAAGGAAGTCATGTTTGCTTAGGCTGGTTGTTCGCTTGGAATAGTTGCCGCCCTTTCAGCTCTGATCACCCTGGGGTCTAATTCAAGAGCCACTGACTCAGTAGAGCCTTCCTCCTCTTTGCCTGAACTCCTGAGTCTTGACCACACATTTCACATTAAGGAACGTGCTGCTGGTTTGTTCCTCAAACTCTCAGTTTGTCCTATGTTTAGAGCTCAATGGTGGGCTTTTCCAGGGAGGGCAGGGACCACGCCTTAAACGCCCCCAACTCTCTCATCCTTCCCTGGAGCTTAGCGGTGAGCTGGGCCCTCCATAGATGCTGAAAAAGTGATGGTTCAGTTGCTCTCACAGCTCTGCCGGGAACGACCTCCCCACATGTAAGCCATGATGCCAGCCACTAGAATTTATCTTTCTCTCCCATGAAGACTGTTAACACAGCAGACCAGCATTAACCCCAGCGAATATGGGCTGGTTAAGTACAAAGTCATTTTCGCAAAGTGTGCTTTGCTTCCCTCCTAGCGGAAATCAAATGTTATGATGCTACACTGTCAGGGAAAGTCCATTATATTTGGCATTATCCCAGGATCCAACATACAAATAGCATTAACCCTGTAGTGGCTGGATCCTGGCGCCAACATACGGTCCTTCTCTCTATTAAGGCCTCCCTGAATGTATCTTCTCTCGCAAAAGTGCACGCGCGTGCACACACACACACACACACACACACTTGTCTAGACTTTTCCTTGAATAGTCTTCCAGCCTGAGATTATTTTTGCAATTAGCTATCTTATAATCACAGGGCTGCTCAAATCATTCTTGATGAGAAGAAGATGATGATGCTGATGATCATGGTGATGAAGCCCTGATTGCTTTGGGCATTAAAACAAAATTTTAAAACTTAACAGGCATTATGATTTACTCATTATCAGTAGTCTTTGGAAAACATAGTTTACTATTTCATATCCTTCGAAAATATTTTGCATATTCTGGAAAAAAATATTAGTAAGAACATTGGATTTCAGGTCAAGCCTGGCTCGTTTGTCTCATCTGAGTCACTGATTTGCTGTTGACCTTGGGAATGTCCTTGTAATTCTCTGGGCCTCAGTGACCTCGCTTATAAAACCAGGGCACTGAATTAGATGATACATCAGACAGGGTTGTAGTAGAAATCTGATTATCACAGCTAAACTGGGTAAGCTCTGTCTAGTTTACTTCCTTAAAAAAAGTCAAAGACAGTCAGTCCAGAGCTGCTTCCCCATCCTTAGGGTGTGACTCTTCATGGCTTCAAGGTGGCTCCTGCACCTCCAGGCCTCTCATTCTTCCCCAGAAAGGAACAAAGGGAAAGACTACAAGCAAAAAAATGTGTTATGCTCACTGTTATGCCCTCCCTTTCATTTTAATTAGGAAAAAAATATTTCCCGAAAGCCCAAGAAGTTTATTTCTGCTGATTCTCATCAGATAGAGCTGGGTAGGTCACATGGCTATCACTAGCTACAAATCATTGTTAACTGGACAAATTGTGATCATGAAAAAAAAAAAGCAGGGATCGGTTAGCCAGGAAGAAGGATGGAATGGCTATTATGTGGGCACTCAGCCAGGTTTGCCACCGATAGCTTTCATGTTTCACTCTGTCTTGGATATTTCACAAACTTCACTTTAAAACTCATCATTACCCAGTGTAGTGTTCTCACTACATTGGTCCCCCATGTATACAGTGCTTAGTTCTGGTTTGGATTAGCAGATTAACCTCATTAGCTTGCTAGAGAAAGCCTGCTAATGCCAGCATCTGGCAGAACACAAAGCAGGATGGGCCTGGGGAACCATCCATTTGCTCTGCCTCCTCTTTCTGCTCCCCCATCCCTGAAGCAGACAGGCAAGGAGAAGGCAGCCAGGTAACTAACGAGCAGCAGGAAAAACCCTTCAGGCCAATATGCCTTCCTCTTCCAAGGAGTCCAAGCTAAGGGATGAAGAGATGGCCATCCTTGCAACAGAATTTTTTACTTTTTGTTTTCTGCAGTGGACATCTGTGTCTTTGTTCGACTTCTCCATAACTCCATGAACATTTTACTTTGGGAAATTCTGCCTCCCTTGATGGATGTAGGCTTGGTGGGGGCATTGATGGAGAGGTCACCCAAGGAAGAACAATAGGAAGGTGTCTCCCGGAGACTGGACCTTTAGCAGAGTGATGTAGGGATAGAACATCCTAAAGGCAACATCACACCACTGGTCCTGGATCCTTGAGTGGCTCTAATCCTACCCTTCATAGCCCATTTTCCCCTGCCCTTCCAGTTAGTACCTTCTGCAATTAAGGCAGCCACAGTCGGCATCTCTTTCTTGCAACCCCCAAACCCTAACAAATACATCTTTGAATTCCACTAATTCACCCTAGAGGTACTTGAATACAGCAAGGGGTCCACGACGCTTCTGGACAGACACTTACACTAGCATACTTATCCTGTTGTTCGTTGTTCCATTGCTAAGTCATGTCTGACTCTTTGCAACTCCATGGACTATAGCATGCCAGGCTTCCCTGTCTTGAATCCACCTCTCATCCACTCTGTGATGCTGGACACACACTGTCTGCCTCTCTGTGCCTCAGTTTCCTCATTGGTAAAATGGTGGGTTGGACAGATTGTAGCTTCAAACTATTCTCTGAAGTGCTTCAGGATTTCTCCCAGAAAATCTGCTGGGGTCTCCAAAGGAGCTCAGGAGAGCAGCACCCTCATCCAACTTCAATTAGAACAGCTTGGTTTTCATCCAATTTCTGTATTGAGCAGGGTATATTTTTTGTATTGGTCCTCAGCTAAAAATAAACGTTGGAAAAATGCTGGACAATATGCTCTCTAAAGGGCCCTTCCAGTTCTGATGTTCTGTGATTCTAAGCAGGTAGAGTATTTGGTAACATCGTTTCATTCATCAGCATAATTGGGAGCCCAGGAGCTCCTGCCAAAACATAATCTATATCTAAATAAAATCTGTGTTGAAAACAACAGCAACGAAGGGCGTTCAGAAAAGCGCAGGCTTGTGAGGAGGAACGAGAAACCAACAAAGCACAGACCCCTGCTCTGCGGTCCTGGCAACACTTGGGATGCAGACCTGGGAGGGGAAGCCCACGGCGGCTTTGCCTCATCTTTGCTGTTGCAGAGCAGGGAATGCAAACTCATCTGCAGCCTGAGTCTGGGCCCCTTATTTCATTGGACACATTTGGTGTTTTTAAAGCTTTCAACTAGTTATCACCAATATTCATAAATTAGAAAATGCATTTAAAAATTATGTTTCCTGGCTTCTTCTGATAAACTAGAAGCCGTGACAGTGTCAGCCTTGCACTCTAATAGGACAGCAGTCATCCAGGCAGGACGGCACCTGCTCCTTTCAGCTGGGGCGCACCGGGGCGCACCTGGCTGTTTGCTGCAGCCCCAGCTACTCCCTCCCAGACGCCTGCCCCTGAGGCCAGATGTTGGCTGCCACTTTCACTATGCACCTTTTTCCTATGGCAAGGTAGTGGTAAATGGCATACAAAATATTTCTTTTATCCCTATCATTATCCAAAGTAGAGAAACAAAAATGCTGTTCTAGAAAAACAGGGCAGAGATGGCATTTCTTTTTGGTAATGGCTTGCAAAAGAGGGGGGTTTCGTACACACACACACACACACGCACACATACAGAGGATATTTGGGAATGTCTAGGATTTCCCTGGTGGCTCAGAGGGTAAACAATCTGCCTGCAATGCGAGAGACTTGGGTTCATTCCCTGGGTCAAGAAGATTCCCCTGGTGAAGGGAATGGCAACCCACTCCAGTAATTTTGCCAGAGTATCCCATGGATAGAAGAGCCTGGAGGGTACAGTCCATGGGGTCATAAAGACATGACTGAAGTGACTTAGCATGAGCGCAAAGACATTTTTGGTTGTTACAACTAAGGAGGATCCTGCTGTAAAAGAGTGAAAGTGATGGTAAAACTCTTACCTGGGTGTGGCCTCCATGGCTTCCCACTCCCAGTCGTTGCTCTTATGAGCCTCACAAACACCCTGGGAGAAGGTGCTGTTTCCCCAAGTTAGGCCAGTGTCACTTGGTCCCCTTGCTCTGGGCCTCACAGCATGTAAATGACAAGGCAAGGCCCCCGGCAGAGGTGGAGTCTGTTCTGGGCCCGGATACCCAGCTCTCCCTTCAATTTTGTGAACCTGTCTACAACCCTCCTACTACCAGCATGTGCTCTTGACCTGAGTGCAATGCTGCCAGCAAACACAGAACCCAGGCAGATGTCCACTGTGCCTTCCCGACAATGAATGGACCTTGCTGGGAAGGGTGAGGAACTGCTGTCCAGGGAGTCAGGTGGGACTGATAGACACTAAGAGGTCTGGGGAGGGGATTCAGGTTGAATCCAAGAGACAGGCAGCGTCCTGCAAGTGCTCTGCTGAAGAGTCCCCATCTAAGACCAGCACAGAGTCAAGGAGGACACACCAAACAGGAGGTGAAAAGAGCTCATAACTTGTTACTATTTATGCATCTACCCATTCATCCTTTCTGCACAGATTTATGGAGCAGGGTTCAGGCCTTGGGCAAGGTATGCAGCCCCCATCCTTGCGAAATCAAAATCAAGCTCTGGGCTTGCTACTGTCTCATCTCAAGCAAGCTCCTTCCCTCTGAGTTCCCTGATCGATAAAACAAGGGGGAAATGTTTCCATCTTTCAGGAGGTGATGTGAAGATTAAATAAAATCTCCTTGTACAGGGCTGACTCAGACTCTTAATAAATGTCTTGCTGACTCCATCTCCCCTTCCTTCCTCCCATAGGTACCACTCAGCTTGCCCAGGATTCCTGTAGCTCACTGAAGCAGGGACAGCTTCTGGGGTCACCTTCCAGCTCAAATCATATCACAGGAGACCCTCGTCTGCCACAGAGTCAATTCTCCCCCATGAGTTTGGAGGGCCTTTGGTAGATTACAACATCTCATAAGAAGCAGGATGCAGAACATGCACCAATCAGCAGGAAGCACATGTGACAGGTGGGGACATGCATTCCCACAGCAGTCCTGCTCTTTCTCCTTCTTGTAAATTCCAGTTTGATTTCTTAACCCCTCAGGGGCATCAAGGAGAAGCAGATCCACAGCTGTTTTGGGGGGTGGGAGGTTGGGATGGGCACCCTCTCTCATCAGGCACTTATTAAGGACCTGGGGTGTGTACAGTGATAAACTATTATTTCAAGCTTCCTCTGCTGAAACCCCCGTGGCCCTCTAACAGATGGTCTTCAAGAAGGAGCCTGGCATGTGCAGATGTGTCTGTCTGAATGCCTGTGCCTACTCACCAAGCTTGTACCACATATCACGGATGGAGAAGCCAATTAGCCGTCTCATGTCCCCATACCTAGGAGAAACAAAAAACAATGTCTGCTTCAGGCATCACCTCAGAGAGTCTCATGATCCTCCCCCCTCCTTTTCAGGAGCTCCAAATGCAACCTACTTATTCAGGATTTTGTTGTATTTGGCGTGCGAGAACTGCTCCAGCTGCAGAGAATCCTGAGTGATAAAAGCCACTGCCAGATGAAAATAGTTGTTCCACAGCTGTAAATGAAAGAATGGAGAACCGTCATGGAGAGGGCTGAAGTGGGGAAGCATATTAAACGCTGGGTAATGTGAATAATTTATGAAGATGGCAGAAGACAGAGGCAGAACCAGTTTAATTCTGTGCACTGCAATTTTCTAACTGGCACTGACTCTGAAATTAACATTCCAGCCAAAGCGAGGACAATGGATGGATTTCTCTAGGTGCTGACCATGCACGTCCTCTCTCTGACAACAGGATTTGGGCAAAAGGGGAAAGATTTTAGGGCTGCTCTTTTTTATTGCTGTTGTTTCCCTTCATTTTGTTTTTCTGGAAGATGAATAACTCAGCCCAGCTGGGTGCCCTGGTGAGGCGGTTCTCTGCCCTAGAATTAGGGGGCGATGAGGGATAAGGATTTCAGAGACTCTCAGATCAATTCTAAAGGAAATCAACCCTGAATATTCATTGCAAGGACTAATACTAAAGCTGAAGCTCCTGGTGCAAAGAGCCAACTCATTGGAAAAGACCCTGATGCTGGGCAAGATTGAACGCAAAAGGAGAAGGGGACGGCAGAGGATGAGACTGTTAGATAGCATCACTGACTCAATGGACATGAGCTTGAGCAAACTCCCGGAGATATTGGAGGACAGGGAAGCCTGGCGTATTGCAGTCCATGGGCTCACAAAGAGTGGGACATGACTTAGCAACTGAACAACAGCCTCTCTGGAACTCTTTCCTAATTCATCAGGCAGCAGAGGACCAGCCTGCCACCTATTCCATCTTAGAATATGTCGCCTTCTCCTTCCCTTTAGCTCTATTCTTTTGAAGTTTGGTCCTGGACCAGTAGCAACGACATCACCTAGGAACTCATTAGAAATGGAGATTCTTTGGCCCCACCCCGACCTGCTGAATCAAACCCCAGAAATCCATGTGCTCACAAGCACTCTGATGATTCTCATGCTCATTTGAGTTCAAGGACCACTGAGGGCTCAGCTGATAAGTAGTCTTGCCATAATTTTAACATTGACATGATCTCTTGGCGGTAAATGCAGAGACTAGAACCCACTCCACCCACTCATGGTGAAATAGGTCCAGCAAAGTGTGCAGCAGAGGGAAAGTGCTCCAGAGAGTAGCAGCAGTGACAGTGACGCTGATGCCAGCTACAGAACTGAGAGATCGAGACTCAAACCAAGGTATCGTCGAGCCTCAGTGAGCCCATCTGCAAAGGGGGCGATTACCTCTGTACCCACTGCAGAGGACTGTGGTAAAGATGATGTGGTTAAAGGCTGTGGATCTCAGTAAGAGCTCCAAAGCTGTGGTTAGCCTTGTTATTCTTTTCATTATTCTGGTGACTTCTTTGGTACCAAAGCAAATAATAGTACAACCCCGGTGCCTTTGGTGCTCAAGGGCAATTATTACAAGATGTCATGGCCCTGAAAGGAGCAGGTGGGGAACAGCTTTGATGGATGAAGCCCATTCATGTCCAGCATCCTCTAAACATTGACTAGCAAGAGGAGGGGTAACACCAGCTGGAGAAATCACCTGCCAATGAGGCTGTCATCCTTCACTCAAAGATGTTCATTGGAGGTTTCCAATGGCCAAGACTAAGTGAAAAGCAGCTATACCTTTGGTAATGTCCTTACTGCTGTTACTTTCACATGGATTTGTGTCTCCTGTTTCAGAGAAAAGCAAAACAAGCCCTTTGTTTTACCATGGGTCAGATGCTTTCCCACATACCCCTCCTTCCATCTCTCAAAACTTGGCAGCCGTTATTAGACTCATTTTACAGATGAGAAGAGCAAGGTTTAGAGGGGTGAAGTATTTTGCCTAAGTTCACACGGCTTGTTATACATACAGCAGAGTTGGGATTAAAAGCCAGGCTTACTGATTGATGGGGCCTCCCTGGTGGCTCAGATAGTAAAGAATCCGCTTGCAATGCAGGAGACCCACCTTCAATCCCTAGGCTGGGAAGACCTCCCCTGGAGAGGGGAGTGGCTATCCACTCCAGTATTCTTGCCTGGAGAATTCCACGGACAGAGGAGCCTGGAGGGCTACAGTCCATGGAGTCACAAAGAGTTGGACATGACTGAGCGACTAACACTTTCACTTTACTTTTTCACTCCTGATTGATACTCAGGTCTCTTTCTACACGCTGTGGTCTGCCTTTAGCAGAGACTATATTGACACATATTTACAGAACACCTTCAACGGGCCGGGTATCATCATGTGGGGCTAGGGCAATGGTTACACAGATAGCACTTCCTGCCCTCGTGCAGCTTATACTCTGTTGAGGGAATAGCTTTCTTTCTTTTACTTGAAACGTTATTTCTCAGAGTCCAGAAGATCAAGTCTTTCCAGGGTGCAGTGAAGTGACCCCCTGGCTTGTGGCCCCAATAAAATCAACTCAGCACACAGAGCCCAGAAGGACCAGATCCTGTCCCTCCCTTCCTCAGAGTCTTCCAAAGGCGGCCCATCACTCTGAGAATCAGATCTCAAGCTCTCTGTTTCCATAGTAACCTTTCTTCCAAACACAGCGAAGGTCAGGCTGTCTCTCAGTCACTCCAAATGCCCTTCCTCCTGGTGACCCCATGACTTGCAAGTTCTGACAATGTGTTGCTTTGTTTGCTCAAGCCCAGAGCTCATATCTCGTCCTATTTAAGACCAAGATATGAAACTATGAGCCAAGGAAAGGGAAAACCTGGTCATAGGACATGGAATGGGTTATTTTTTAGGGTGAGAAGTTCCTGAATTTAGGGGATTTCAAAAGAGTAATCAGGATACAACAGGAAGTAGATGTATAACAAAGTGAGCTGAATTGGTATTGCTTTTGAGAAAAATTCCAGAAATCTCACATCTAACATGTTTGAGAACACCTCAACATGTCAAATCTAATGAAACTTCTTACTAAGCCTCTATTCTACCTGACTTAGTCCGTCACCCTTTATGTCACCCTTTTCCTGATTTTCTTCTTTTTTTCAATTGAGATATAATTCACATATCATAACATTAACTTTTAAAAGTATACCATTCAGTGGGTTTTACCATACTCATAGGTAGTAAATCATCACTACTATTTTATTTTAGAACATTTTCATGACCCCCCCAAAGAAACCTTCCACCCATTAGCAATCACTGCCATTGTTCCATCCTCCTCCGCCCCCGGCAACCACAAAGCTACTTCAGTCGCTGTGGATCTGCCTCTTCTGACATTTCAGAGAAACAGAGTCATAAAATATGTGGGTTCATCCACATTGTCACAGGTATCAGTACTTCATTTATGTTTATTGCTGGATACTATTCTGGGTATCAATATATACAAATAAACTACATTTTGTTTGTCCAATATAGACATTTGGTTTATTTCCACCTTTTCGCTTTTAGGGCTTCCCTGATAGCTCAGTTGGTAAAGAATCTGCGTGCAATGCAGGAGACCCCGGTTTGATTCCTGGGGTCAAGAAGATCCCTTGGAGAAGGGATCAGCTACCTACTCTAGTATTCTCAGGCTTTCCCTGTGGCTCAGCTGGTAAAGAATCCGCCTGCAATGTAGGAGACCTAGGTTCAATCCCTGGGTTGGGAAGATCCCCTGGAAAAGGGAAAGGCTACCCACTGCAGTATTCTGGGCTGGAGAATTCCATGGACTGTATAGTGCACAGTAGTGCACGGTATTGCAAATTTTTTAGGGCTTCCCTGGTGTCTCAGAGGGTAGAGTCTGCCTGCAATGTGGGACACACGCAGGTTTGATCCCTGGGTTGGGAAGATCCCCTGGAGAAGGAAATGGCAGCCCACTTCAGTATTCTTGCCTAGAGAGTTCCATGGACAGAGGAGCCCGGCGGGCTACAGTCTGTAGGGTCGCAAAGAGTCGGGCATGACTGAGCAATTGCACTTAAGCTTAAGCTTTGGCTTTTATGGATAATGCTGCTATGAACATCTACATATGAATTTTTTGTGGACGTATGTTTTTGGTTCTCTTGTATACCTACTTAGGATTGCACTTGATTTTCTTCTGACTTCCCTCCTTGAAGATCTTTGTGAATCACAAGACCATAGGTCCAGTGCTTCTTTTTCTCAGTCGATCAGAAATTATGCCCCTCGGCCTGGATGGGAGGGAGGTTTGGGGGAGAATGGATACATGTATGCAGGCGTGCATGCTAAGTCACCTCAGCTGTACCCTATGGACTGTAGCCCACCAGGCTCCTCTGCCCATGGGATTCTCCAGGCAAGAATACTGGAGTGGGTTGCCATGCCCTCCTCCAGAGTTCTTCCCAATCCAGGGATTGAACCCATGACTCCTGTAGCTCCTGCATTGCAGGCAGATTCTTTACTGCTGACCCACTGGGGAGCCTGGATACATGTATATGTATGGCTGAGTCCCTTCACTGTTCATCTGAAGTTATCATAACATTGTTAATCAGCTACACCTCAATACAAAATAAGATATTCAAAAGAAAAAAAGAAGTAATGGTGCCCCCGAGTGTTTCACCCACAGCCCCCGTCCAGTTCTGCCCGTGAGGCCCCGTGGGGCTGACCCTGGGACTGAGGGGAGGCTGTCCTGGCCAGCGGCTCCATGGAGGGCCTGAGAGTGAGCAGTGGCAGCGACTAGACTCAGCTGGACACTCGTGACACCTCCTCCCTGAACCTTCCTGATTCTTGCTCCTGAAGAGTCAGAGCCAAAGGGACTAATCTGGCATTCCAGGCAATTTCCAATGTTTTCTCCCGCAGCAAACTGCCTATTCCAGGGAGGGGGCGGAGCTGGTCTGCTCAGACTCACAGGTACAACAGGAGCATCTCGGTCCCCATGGCACTGTCCATGGTGCTTCTCACACTTGCAGCAGCCACGTCTCATCCTTTCATCAAAGCCCAGCTCAAGACCCACCATCTTCACGAGGCCTTCCCAGAGGGCAGAACTCATCAGGCCTGCTCAGCCCTTCCAGATTTGAGTAGTGTGAGTAGGTGCAACCACAGACGGGGATTCATTCACTGCTCCGCACCCGAACTTGGGCTCCGCTCACTTCCCACGACATGATGGTCCAGTGGTTCAGAGCATGTGCCATCAGCATCTCACGACTAGGGGACGAATACCAGTCTCTCTTACTGGCTGAGCTGCTGTTGGCTAGTTACTGGACCTTTCTGAGCCTCATTTTTCTTACTTATAAAATGGAAAAAATCATGGTAACTACCATAAGAAGTGGTTATAAGTGCTGGATGAAACAGCATGTGCTGGGAGACACCCGCAGGCACCCAGTCGATGCAACACCGGTGTTGGCCATGGTCCTGGCTCCACTGTCAGGTCCACCAGTACCAAGGGTCCTGCCTCCTTCTTACTTGTATCCTTAACGCCAAATTCAGCACAATGGCTTGAATATAGTGCTCCAGAAAATATTTATTGATTGATCACCATTTTGTTAGAGAGATTCTCCAGTTGTTTCAGAAGATTTCAGGTTTTTCTTTCCTCCCTGCCCCAAGCCGCCTGGTGGCATTTTATTAACAGCCCAGCTGGATGGCTCAGAGAAGCCACAGAGTCTTTGGCAAAACACACGGGTTCCTTTTCCCTGGGGAAGAAGTAAGGTGATTTCTGATTGAGAATTTCATATTTTGAACCACAGGACAATACAAGGTTAAAGCTGGGATAAATTTATAGGTCATCTGATCCAATTCTATTCACAGATGTTAACAGTGAGATCCAGATAAATTAAACAACCACCCAGTCATACTGCTATTGGGTGTAATTAGAACCTGGCTATTTTAATTAACTCTCAAAAATTATAAGTGTAATACGCACATAGTAAAAAAATTAAATGGTTGAAAGGTTAAACAGTAAAAGTTATTTTCCACCCTACCTTGGGCCCTAGTCTAATTCCCCAGAAGAAAATATTGTTAACAATTTACCAGCTATACTTCCAGAAATTTTTGTGTATAAACAAACATATGTATAGACATCTTTTTTTAATAGTCTGCTCTACTTGGCTTTTTTCTGTCATCAATATTACTTGCAGATGTTTCCACATTAGCGCATACAGATCTGCTTCATTCTCTTTTATTGCTGCATGGTCTGCTGCTTTAAGAATGCACTGCAATTTTAACCAATTTCCTATTTACAGACATTTAGCTTGACTCCAACTTGCTTCTTCTTTAGCATCCATGCTGTAATCAACATACTTGTTTACACATCTTTATGCATGAGAGACGTTTTGTAGTATATGTTCTTAGAGGTGGAACCGCTAAGGCCCAGGGTCTATGCAGATTTTGTTATTGTTTGTTCGTTGTCTTTGTTGTTTGTTTTCATAGATACTATCAGGTTGCCTTCCAGAATTCCAATCCAGCTACCAGCTCCCTTGTCATGGGCAAAAGACCCTAACTCTCTCTTTCCACAGTGTCTAAAGGGGGATAGTTAGGGCATCCCAGATGGTGCTAGAGCTAAAGAACCTGACTGCCAATGCAGGAGATGTAAGAGAAATGGGTCCGATCCCTAGGTTGGGAAGATCCCCTGGAGGAGGGCATGGCAACCCACTCCAGTATTCCTGCCTGGAGAATCCCCATGGACAGAGGAGCCTGGTGGGCTACAGTACACAGGGTTGCACAGGATCAGACACGACTGAAGTGACTCAGCAAGCATGCAAACTACTACCCAGTTTTGTGATCTCAGTTCAAAAATCACTTCCTGGAGAAGTCTTCCCAGCTCTCTTGGAGTATAGTAGACTGACCCTCATTACAGTCTGTTCACAGGATTCAGGACATATCTTAAGCAGAACTATTGGGTTGGCCAGAAAGTTCATTTGGGTTCACCATGGTACAGAAAGACATGAACGAAACTTTTGGCTAACCCAATCATTTATTTTGTCTCCTCTACCAGATACAAGCATCATGCAAGCAAGAACCTCATCTCTATCTTCTGCTGTACATCCAGTGTCTAAGATTATGTCTAACCCAGCATATGCTCAGGAGATATTTATTGAATGCGTTCATCAATAAGCCCAGCACTTTTGCATATGTCTTTGTTAAACCCTCCCCAGAACCTATGCTATCTGTATTATGGTTCTCCCCATTTTTAGAGAGCAGGAGATTGAGGCCAAGAGGCTGAATAACTGGCCCAAGGTTACATAGTTATGAAACAGTGAGGTTGGCATTTGAATCCAAGAGTATGCGTCTCCAGAAGGTCTAGTCTTGACCCACTCTGCTCTTCTGCTGAAATTGCTTTTCTTCTTCTTTCTTGATATCCCGTTAGCCTTTGTTACTGGTTGAAGTTCATCCACTGGTTCATCAGATATCTTTACAGCAGAGACATCAAGAATTTTTGATCCTATAAGATTCTTTCTAAATGGCCTTGAATTATTATTTACCCCAAATTCTTAATTTAAAAAATAAAGGCCCAATACCCAGGGTTGCTAATGTGCAGTCAGTGTGCCTCCCCTGGGGTGGAAAGACTCAGGTGCCACGGCCATTCTGAAGATGCCATTGATTCTGGGAGTGAAAGTTTCCAATTACAGATTCAGCTTGGGAGCATCAGCTAGAGGTTGTCTGTGGCCCTCAAGCGAAGCACGCAGGGCCACAGAAGCTGTCGCCACGCATGTGGCCATCCTCCTGCCTGGAAGAGGTGTCCTGCCATGACCTCCCTGTGGGGAGGCTACGGGCCTCTTCAGGGCCCCAGTGAGTGCTGCACTGCGCTCCTCCCCTCACATTTTTTGCATCTCTGGTTCAGTTCAGTTCAGTTCAGTCGCTCAGTCGTGTCCGACTCTTTGCGACCCTGTGCTCTGGCTACATTGCCCATTACAGAGACCACGCCTGCCCTCAGTCTTCCACAACGGCTGGGGATATTCTGGAAGGTTTTCATTTCACAGGGTCTCCAGTACAGGTTCAAAAATGATCCCAACACATTTGCTGCCTGGAAGCTGATCCAGAGATGCCGCAAGACCAAGGCTGGAATTAATGAAGGCAGAGCCAATTAGAGCTTCCCAAGTGGAGAGAATGGTCTTAGTAGCAAGCAGATACCCGCACAAGATGGAAAAATTTACCTGGAGCCAAAGAGCACATCTGGTCCACTGATTCCTGGGCCAGTCAGTTTTCAACATCTAGAGGCTAACTCCACAGACAATCACTGTCGAGATCTCTACCCCAGGGCCAGGAAGAGCTAACAGGAACCGACAGTGTCTCTGGAACTGCCTAGAGCTGTCTCTGAGGTCCAAAAGGCACCCTGTTTCTGAGAGGTAGTACAGAAGAGTGAAAAGACAGGCCTGGGGTTGAATTCCAGCAGCCCCACTTAACAGTTAGATGACCTTTAATAGGAAAAACAATCACTTCTCTGAAGTTCAGTTTACTCACCAGTAAAATGGATATTTCCCAACCTAAGAGGGTTGTGATAAGGGTCAAAATGCCCTAAATCAATGCCTAACAAAAGTTAGTCATCTTCTTGAAAAGGTTGGATGCTAGAAGATGGATTTATAGTCTGCTATTGAGACTCCAAGGTCCTCGAGGGCAGAGCAATGTTCTGCTTTGCTTCTGAATTTCTCCAAGCATATTATAATAGTCTGGACTCATGAAAATTGCTCTTAAACAAAAATTCTCACTGAGTTAAACTGGAAATCCTCTCTTGACCTTCCTTGACCAGGCAAAGAGATGTGAATGTCAAGGCCCAGTATCTTGAATATGCCTGGGAATGCAAATTTTTTTAGCCCCAAGCAGGAAATGTCATTATTGTAATTCCCAGGTCTTGTCACCTACAGAATGGCACCCACAGAGCTTCCTGCCTTTGTGCCCTTTGAATCACAAAACCACAGTTCTGGAAAAGATACTCAGGATAATCTCATTGTACTTGCCCCTCCTCTGGACAGCAGCTGCCCAAGCCAGCAGTACTTAGTGATGGCTGCTGTTCCTGCTGATATTAAATGCATAATTAATGAAACTGTAAGAAGGAAACAAGGCGTGTTCCAGGCAGGGTACAGAGAACAAATCCATTCTCACATGAGTGGGGTGAAGGTAGAACAAAGATAAGGTTGAAGAATGATCCTCTTCTTGAGTGCTTCCCAATAAATATCTATGGAAGTCTCATTAGGAAAAGAGAATTATTTCCTTTTGTAATTATGGCCACTTTCCATTTTACAAATCTTGCAGGTGTGACGGTCCCCGGCGGTGTTGCAGTGACCACGGTCCCGTTTGCCGAGGACTGACACAGGGGTTCCAGACCTGACGTGTCTAGGAGCATGATCGCCATCACCACGATCATCATCGAAGTGATAATTATCGTAACTATACTGAGTTAATACTTATTGAATAGCCACCACGTTCCTGGCATTGTTCTAGGTATTTTGCATGAATTAATTCACTCAGTCCTCTCAGCAACCCAGTAACACAGCCACCATTAGTGTCATCATTTGATGTGGAGGACAGTGAGGCACAGAGAGATTCAGTAATTTGCCTAAAGTCACAGAGCTCTTAAGTTCAAACCTTCCATGTATGAAACCCCCACTTCTCTGGGCAACTTTTAGATGCAGATTTCCTTTCAGGAAAACTGGAGAAAACCTAAAAGAATGGCATGAATCTGAGCTTCCCTTGGAAAGTAGCCCCTTAAGACCGTGGAGGAGAGCCAGAGTCAGGAGACCCGGTCTGGGGCTGCCATTGCCAATGCCCATGGAAAGAGATGAGCAAAGCAGCCACCAGTTTTATGGCACAAACGCGGCCTTGCTGCTGCCCCTAGGCATGCTGTTCCAAGCTGCCCCTTCAGAAAAGCTATGGCCTGATTCACTTCCCGGATCACATGCTCGTCACTGGAGCCTGCAGGCATCTGGGACACATTTGGAAGGGAATCAAACACTTCTCCGGATTCAAACAGCCGAAGTGACATGTTTTGTTTCCATGTCAAAGATTTATACCTCTCACCCAGCCCCTGCCAAGCAATCAACCCAGTGTGGGGGTGAAGCTCCAATGCTAGCCTGTGGCCGCCGTGATCTGCAGGCTCCGGTGCCAGCCACTGCTGTGTGTTCAGGCCACCTCTGCACTGTCATGCTGTGTGACTTCAGGCTGTCTGCTCATCACCTGGGAGTCTCAGTGCCCACATACCCCCAGCAGAGAAAATCACAGCCATGGTGACTACCTTCTAGGGCAGTCGTTAAGGACTGAGAAAGATAAGGCAGAAAGCGCTTCTTGTGAGATCCTGCATGTACAACGCTGTCAGAAAATGGCAGCTGTTCTTTTTATCATCATTATCATTCTAGTTCAGTTGCCTGATTTAAATGCAAAGCAGTGGGAGAGAATCGTATTCAGAGATACTGTGGTGGTGGTTTCATCGCTAAGTCGTGTCTGACTCTTGAGACCTCATGAACTGTAGCCTGCTAGGCTCCTCTGTCCATGGGATTCTCTAGGCAAGAATACTGGAGTGGGCTGTCATTTCATTCTCCAGGGAATCTTCCTGACCCAGGGATCAAACCCAGGTCTCCTGAACTGCAGGCAGATTCTTTACCGACTGAGCTATGAGGATAATATTATTCAAAGATAACATTTATTAAGTATTTATTGGCTGGTGCTGCCTAGCAGAGTGGATCTCACAGACCTCAGCCCAAGCGTCAGCTCCCCAGTTGTTGCTGTTCAGTCAATCGGTTGTGTCCGACTCTTTGTGATCCCATGGACTGCAGCACGCCAGGCTTCCCTGTCCTTCACTATCTCTTGGGGTCTGCTCAAACTCATGTCCATTGAGTCAGTGATGCCATCCAACCATCTCACCCTCTGTCACCCCCTCTCCTCCTGCCTTCAATCTTTCCCAGCCTTGGAGTCTTTTCCAATGAGTTGGCTCTTCACATCAGGTGGCCAAAGTATTGGAGCTTCAGCTTTAGCATCAGTGTTTCTAATGAATATTCAGGGAATATTCACTTCCCCAGGGAGATCTACTATGTGCCAGACACAGAGCATAGAGTCTTTGGGGCTTCAAACTCCCAAACTGACCTTCTACCAGAGGAAAGAAAGAGAACGGGCATGTAGGCAAATGAGAAAGCAGCACCAAGCATTATGGAGAGACTACAGCAGGCTGAGGGGTGATGCATAGTGACCACGGGGCTGTTGGGGGACCTTCGGAGAGGATTAGGTGGGGGAGGCCTCCTGGAGGAGAAGGGTTTGATCAGGAACTGCTGGGACCTCCTAAACAGGTGAATTTCCCAAGCAAGTACACGTTTCCATTCTGGAAAAACCCCTTCAAAGTAGCAAGGGGAGGCCTTGTGAGCATGTTACAGAAGAGTCCGCTGAGACACGGATGCAGTCCAGGCCTTGCCTGAGGTTGCTCGGTGGGTCACAGCCCAGACAGGAACTGAACACCTCAGACTAGCTGCCAGAAAAAGCCATTGCCCCAGTTTGCTGGCTGTTCCCTAAGCTTGTGCTGCAAGAGATCCTGGGGATCGGGGGCTTCCCTGGAGGGGGGAATTCCCTTTTAAGGACCTTCTCTCTCACACCTCAAGCTAGAAATAGCAACCTGGACTCGTCCACAAGGCTTTGAAGAGCTGGTTCTTCTTGCCTGGGCCTTGAGCAGATGTGTCACTCTGTCTGCCCAGGACCTCTGAATCTCACAGAGGTCCCAGGTCTTGTCTGCGAGCTAACAGTGATTTCTGCAGGTATCAGAAAGTCACAGAGTTTCATCTTTCAGTATCTAAGAATGGCTGCTTTTCTAGGTACTGGTGAATAAAAGAGTGAAAAAAAAAAGTGATAAATTTTTAAAAGGTAGCACCCACTCTGGCAATGAATGAATGCAAGTCTCTTCTTTAGCACAAGATACATTATACAGTCACGTTTGCATATGTTCCTCAGTTGATGACTATTTAATCAAGGACTGGGTTCCAAACTCTAAGTACTTCCCTCCCTCCCCAAGCCCCCACTACTCTGTGGAAAGCCCCCGAGGCACAGGCATAGCTCCCAAGTGTTCCAGGATGTGTCTGACAGGCCATCAGCCATGTCACTGGAACAGCCCTGCCAGGACAGTCTGAGGCACGCCCAGTGCCTTACACTCACCTGGAACTCAAAGTTCGTGTTTTCCAGGAACTTCTGGTTCATGGTTTCTGCAAATTTGTTGATAGCTCTCAGGAAGACCCTGGAAGAGGGGAGAAGGTCAGCAGGCCATCTGAGCACGCTACCCTAGATGTTCCTCCCCCATACCTCAGCCTGAAGGTCCCTCAGGGAGCATCCCAGAGGCCGAATGAAGAGGTCGGCTGACCCACATTAACACCTGCTCACACTGCGGGCCTGGGGCCATGTTTACCTGGCCCTGTCTGACTTCCTTTAGAAAATTCATATTGTCTTTTGTTCAAACTGTTACAAGCTTGTGGCAGAAAATTCATGTCATCCAGAAAGATAGGAAGAAAAATTCCCTCCCTCTAAATAAAATAAATAAACTAACAACACACCAGCCATCCTATCATCTAAGGAAAACCATCCTTGACATTTTGATGAACAGAATTTCAAAGGTCTCCCTAGACGTATATACACAAACCATATTTTAAAGTTAGCATTTTGATAAATGGGGTTAAATGATAAATTCTGTTTCACAGCCTCTTTTACTTGACAGTAAATTGTGTGTTCCTTTTATGCCAATGAATTCAGATATACATCATTCCTTTTAATCGCTGAAGAACATTCTATTGTGTGGATGCATCACAGTTTCTTTCATCAGTCTTTTATTGATGGACCTTTATGTTGCTACTCAGCATTTCCCGTTGTAAACAGAGTTTCAGTGACCACTCTCCTATGTATGCCCTGCGTCTCCCATATATACCTCTTCTCGGCCCTTCTCTTGGAAGTGGTAATGCTGATCAAATCTTATGCTTATTGAACATTTTTGTACCTGTTGTCAAACTGTGTTTCTCCTTGAACGTCTTGCTATCCATCTCTTCCTCTCTACTGACTGCCCTTGTAGCCTTTAACTCTTGCCCTTTCAACCTCTAGAGTGCCCAGCCCTGTGGAATATCCCCAATTCTGTCGACTACCCACTTCAATGGCTCCCCAAGGCCCACAGGATAAGTCCAAGCTCTTCCTTTTGCCAGTGAATGTCCTCCACGACTGCCCCCACCTTCTTTGCTAAGATCATCTCTCATGGTTAATCTGTGCTTTAAGTGGTTTTCTGAATGTATAGCTTGTTCTTTTGTATAGAATGCCACCTCCTTCTAAATGCTTTAGGACACGGTCTGTTGTATCTTTCAGGACTCCAGAAGACAGTCAGTGCAACTGCCTTTCCCAGACTTCATCACGGTCTACGAGAAGTTATGTGTGTGATTCAGTAATGACTGTCTCCTCCACTAGACTGTACTTGCCTTGAAATCAGAGACCCACTCCATAATCTCATCTACCCTCCAACCTACATGCCTCTGACTCCCAAATTTGATATCTTCATCCCTGGCCTTTCTCCTGGGCTCCAGCTTACATTCCAGCTCTCAGCTCTATGCTCTCACTTGGATGGCTAATAGGCATTTCAGACATACATGTCAAAAGCTCAACTCCTATTACCTGCCTCTTTCTGTCGTCTTCCCATCTAAGTTAACAACAACTCCATTCTTCCAATTGCTCAAGGGGTGGGGAGGACTCAGCATCCTCAACTTTCCTTTCTCTTTCATCTACACTTGACCTGTCAGCAAAACCTCTTAGCATCACTTTCAAAAAACATCTAAATTCAATTACTTCTCATCACCCACTGCCCAGCGACCTGAACCAAGCCACCATCCTTTCTCTCCTGGATTTTTGCAGCTACCTTCCAACTGCTGCGTGCCTCACCGTGGCCAAGCCTCCATGGTGCATGTGTTTGCAAAATCCAAGAGGGCAGGGTCCAGACTTACTTGTACTATAGTTTATAATTTTTGATTAACAGTGGACAATCAGTAATTTCTCTACTGAGTGGCTGGTCCAGAGGAAATGTCTATTTGGTTATCCATGGGAAGCCAGAAAAAGCAAGTGTTTATTAGGAGGTTATTGCTTTGTGTACTAACTGGGACTCAGTTCTGCTTGGGAGCTTCTGAGAGACTGTATTGAACATAGTGGAACATGAGAAGTATCCTGGGCTGTTTCCCCATTAATGCCAGCCCATCACTGGTTGAAAGATGCTCCTAGAGACTTTATGTCCCTAGCACTTCTGGTCTACCCTGCAGGTGGGCTGAGCATTTTCCTATAGCCAGAGAACGCCCACAGAATGAAGGAAGGAGGAAGATCTCAGGATGCACAGGAAATGTCCATCTAAGCGGCAGATATATTTTGGGTGGGCCATGAGTGTGGGAAAGGCCACTATCGCTACATCAGGCATTGCTTGTGTTACATCAGGCATTGCTTGTGTTACATCAGGCATTGCTTGTGTTACATCAGGCATTGCTGTGTTACATCAGGCATTGCTTTTAAGGAAGCTGGGCTGGGTGTTTGTGAAACACTAAACGTTCACTGAACAGAGAAGGTAATGCATCCTGGTGTCAGGATCACAAGATTTGTACACACATGTCCACACACAAAACTGGATGTGATTTCTAGCTTTGGTACTTCTCAGCACTGTGGATTTGGGACATGTTAATATCATGCTTGACATTTAAGTATCCTTGCTTGCGAAGCAGCAGCAGTGTAACCCCTTTCACAGGGTTCCTACAGGGTATAAAGGCAAACATATGGTCAGTGCTGAGCAGAGTGCCTGCCACAGGGTGACAAAGGCAAGATGGTAGCTACGGCCACCCAGACCCCTCTGGACGACTTCATTCTTCCTCTACTGGCAGGGACCCCTGACAGCAGAACGGAGAGTCAGAGGACAAGCTGCAGCCAGCAGGGCTATGTAAAGACAGGAAATAAAAACCCCACAGTATCCTCCCCCCATCAGGCTGCCAAAAGTGAGATCTCTTCGGTTTTGTTATTCTGTCATTTGCTAGTATGCCTTTGCAAAAACACTTATGTTTTCTCCTTAAAGATTAGTATCTGATTCCCCAGATGGAAATGCATTGAGTGGCTGTCATTTATGTATAAACATCTCAGACTGTCTAATATGATACCAAGATGAGGGGTTTTACACATTTGCAGCGGCAATAAAACTATCAGTAGTTTCAGTAACGGTTATTATTTTGATTGTCAACCTAAATCTGTCTCTGCCTCACAAAGGCCAGTCCAATAACCAGAAATTAATTAGACCCTGTACAGATGGTGGGGACTAGTGGCAGACAGGGGCTGAGAGACAGTAAAGCAAGGCTCTTCCCTCTCTCTGGATTTTTCTGCAGCCATCCTTTGGAAATCAGAATATCACTTGACTTTGATTTCCCATATATGAGTTTGGAAAAGCATGTCTTTGTATTCTCTAAAAAAAAATTGTGCTTAGAGCCTAAGCATTAATTTGCTGAAGTGGTTGTAATGAAAACACACTCAACTCCTTCTGTGACTTTAAAAAATGAACTTGAATTGTTGCAAACAAAAAGTTCATAATCAAATATCAACCTAATATTTCCTGCATTTCATCTGAGATGCTTGGCAGGCTCTGAAAAAGTTAATAATAACCATAGTCACAGCTACTAACAAGCATCAGCCTCTGCACCAAGTACTCTGCATGGATTCCTTCCTGTATTTTTTTTTTTTCATTTTTAATTCCCACATTAGCTCTCTGAGTTAGACAATCATTTTCATTTTAGAGACGTGAATTCAGTTAACTTTCCCAAGAAGCTGGCCAATGCATGTAAAACTAGGACTTAAACAAACGTAAAGGAAAGGCTAATAGAGTTCTGCCAAGAGAATGCACTGGTCATAGCAAACACCCCCTTCCAACAGCACAAGAGAAGACTCTACACGTGGACATCACCAGATGGTCAATACCAAAATCAGATTGATTATATTCTTTGCAGCAAAAGATGGAGAAGTTCTATACAGTCAGCAA
Source organism: Giraffa tippelskirchi (assembly GCF_054371585.1). Lineage (NCBI taxonomy): Eukaryota > Metazoa > Chordata > Mammalia > Artiodactyla > Giraffidae > Giraffa > Giraffa tippelskirchi. The sequence continues at coordinate 116,058,624 of NC_137282.1, forward strand.
AAACAAGACCGGGAGCGGACTCTGGCTCATATCATGAACTCCTTATTGCCAAATTCAGACTTGAATTGAAGAAAGTAGGGAAAACCACTAGACCATTCAGGAATGGCCTAAATCAAATCCCTTATGATTTATACAATGGAAGTAAGAAATAGATTCAAGGGATTAGATCTGATAGACAGAATGCCTGATGAACTATGGATGGAGGTTCGTGACATTGTACAGGAGACAGGGATCAAGACCATCTCCAAGAAAAAGAAATGCAAAAAAAGCAGAATGGCTGTCTGAGGAGGCCTTACAAATAGCTGTGAAAAGCAAAGGAGAAAAGGAAAGACATACCCATTTGAAAGCAGAGTTCCAAAGAATAGCAAGGAGAGATAAGAAAGCCTTCCTCAAGATCAATGCAAAGAAATAGAGGAAAACAATAGAATGGGAAAGATTAGAGATCTCTTCAAGAAAATTAGAGATACCAAGGGAACATTTCATGCAAAGATGGGCACAATAAAGGACAGAAATGGTATGGACCTAACAGAAGCAGAAGATATTAAGAAGAGGTGGCAAGAATACACAGAAGAACTGTACGAAAAAAATCTTCATCACCCAGATAATCACGATGGTGTAATCACTCACCTAGAGTCAGACATCCTGGAATGTGAAGTCAAGTGGGCCTTAGGAAGCATCACTATGAACACAGCTAGTGGAGGTAATGGAATTCCAGCTGAGCTATTTCAAATCCTAAAAGATGATGCTGTTAAAGTGCTGCACTCAATATGTCAACAAATTTGGAAAACTCAGCAGTGGCCACAGGACTGGAAAAGGTCAGTTTTCATTCCAATCTCAAAGAAAGGCAATGCCAAAGAATGTTCAAACTACCACACATTTGCACTCATCTTACACACTAATAAAATAATGCTCAAAATTTTCCAAGCCACGCTTCAACAGTATGTGAATCATGAACTTCCAGATGTTCAAGCTGGATTTAGGAAAGGCAGAGGAACCAGAGATCAAATTGCCAATATCTGCTGGATTATCAAAAAAGCGAAAGAGTTCTAGAAAAACATCTATTTCTGATTTATTGACTATGCCAAAGCCTTTGACTGTATGGATCACACAAACTGTGGAAAATTCTTAAAGAGATGGGAATACCAGACCATCTGACCTGCCTCTTGAGAAATATGTATGCAGGTCAGAAAGCAACTGTTAGAACTGGACATGGAACAATAGACTGGTTCCAAGTAGGGAAAGGAGTACGTCAAGGCAGTATATTGTCACCTTGCTTATTTAACTTATATGCAGAGTACATCATGAGAAATACTGAGCTGGATGAAGCACAAGCTGGAATCAAGATTGCCAGGAGAAATATCAATAACCTCAGATATGGAGATGACACCACTCTTATGGCAGAAAGCGGTGAAGAACTAAAGAGCCTCTTGATGAAAGTGAGAGAGGAGAGTGAAAAAGTTGGCTTAAAACTCAACATTCAGAAAACTAAGATCATGGCATTTGGTCTCATCACTTCACGGCAAATAGATGGGGAAACAGTGACAGACTTTATTTTTTGGGGCTCCAAAATCACTGCTGATGGTGATTGCAGCCATGAAATTAAGATGCTTATTCCTTGGAAGAAAAGCTACGACCAACCTAGACAGCATATTAAAAAGCAGAGGCATTACTTTGCCAACAAAGGTCCATCTAGTCAAGACTATGGTTTTTACAGTAGTCATGTATGGATGTGAGGGTTGGACCATAAAGAAAGCTGAGTGCCAAAGAATTGATGCTTTTGAATTGTGGTGTTGGAGAAGACTCTTGAGAGTCCCTTGGACTGCAAGGAGATCCAGCCAGTTCATTCTAAAGGAAATCAGTCCTGAAAATTCATGGAAAGGACTGATGTTGAAGCTGAAACTCCAATCCTTTGGCCACCTGATGCGAAGAGCTGACTCATTGGAAAAGACCCTGATGCTGCGAAAGATTGAAGGCAGGAGGAGAAGGGGACGACAGAGGATGAGATATCTGGATGGCATCACTGACTCAATGGGCATGAGTTTGAGTAAACTCTGGGAGCTGGTGATGGACAGGGAGGCCTGGCGTGCTGCAGTCCATGGGGTCACAAAGAGTCAGACATGACTGAGCGACTGAACTGAACTGACCTGAAGCTGCCTTCAGAACCTCAGTATTTAACCACTGTGCTATTTGGTCCACTAAGAAACCTCTGTAATTCTGTTCAATCCACGCTGTGAACTCCCCTCATTAATAATGACAGTGAGGGTGGAATTGTAGTTTTCATGAGTACATCCTGTGCCAGGTGCTCCACAGACATTGTTTCATTTAATCCTACAAACTGAAGTCGGTGTTATGGTGGCACCCATTTAACAGAAGAGGAAACTGAGTCCTGGAAATATCAAAAATTTCCCCTACATTCACTCAGCCCATAAGCACCGGAGTCCACCCAGTCTCAGGCTTGCCTTTCTTTAAAGTATCTGCAGTTAACCATAAAGATACTCTGGCTCCCTTGAAGCCCAGCCTGTGTGGTCTCTCAGCACTGGGCACGCTCCTCCTCGCGCCCACAAGCGAGCCTTTTCCCACTGAGTCCCCATCATCCTGCTGCTCTGCCCACAGCTGCCTGGGCCCAGAACCAACACTTGACTCAGGCAAGTCTTCCACAGGCTGGCTCGAAGCCCATGGGTGATCATACGGGTACAGTGAGGGCACCCTAGCCTGGCTAGTAGTAGATCAAATCCTTTTAGGCAGTTCAAAAGCAGAGCAACCAGGGAGAATGCAACGGACCCTGGCCTGAGTAGAAGCCACGAGCAGATGACTCTGTGAGGCAGCAGAGGCCATATACAAGAGAAGTCAGCTGGTGCGAGTAGGAGGAAGCTGGGAGAAAGCGAGCCAGATGCAGGGCTGGTATGCTGAAAACTGCTCCACACGAAGCCTCTCTGCAGCCGCTGGCCCAGGTGCCCAGTTTCCTGCTTCCTTCCATGTATCAGAACAAATCCTCATTCCTGGAGACAACCGCGAGGCCCTGTGGGCCTTATCTCCTGAATAAACCTATGCACCACATGCATTAGTCCTTGGACGGGATGCAGTTATGGAAGGTGCACGCAGACTCCTGCAGGGGCTGAGCAGCCTGCCTGGGGTGCATTCCCACTCTGCTGCTCTTCCAGGTTGTGGCCTTGAGTGGGTTGCTTCCCCTCTGGGACCCTCAGCTGCCCCCTCTGAGTGATGAGCCGCGTGTGCATGAAGTGAGACGCAGTGCATGAAGCTGGTGGCCCAGGGCCTCAGTGCGTAAAGGTCCTTAATGAGTTCCCGGTATGCTGCTGTCTTTACCCTGAGCTGCCCAGCCACCCTGCAACTCAGAGGCAGGAGGACCTGGGGATGAGAATGCTCCAGTGTGACAACCAGCCCTGCACACCGGCTGTACGCTGTGAATATAAAAGAGGGAACTGCTCTCACTGCAGTGAGAACGCCCACGGCTGAGAGGGCCTCCCTGACTCCCATTCCCCTTGGTGCTGTGGTTCATGGGACGGAACTGATTCTACTGGTTAAAAGTTGAAGATGGAGATAAAAGAGCTGGCTAGGGAAAGAGAGCCCTTCTTCCCCTAGTAGCAGTGAGAAAGCCGTTTCCCAGAGCCTTTACGTGGCTTCCCGTACAACACATGAGTTCTTTGCAATATTGTACATGAACAAAATGTGCCCAGGAACCTCTTTTCCCCTCCATCTACACTTCGATCTAGGAATTAAACATTTGGGGTGGGGGCGAGGGGTGGTGGTTGGGGATTTAGACACATCCCTAAAGCTTCTCTAAATGGACTGAATCAACACAAATATATTGAGGCTATATGAGTGTCCTGGGTGTCATGGAACCGAGAAGTTAGAGGGCATCAGAGGATCCCAGTTCATGGTCAGGGCATGGCCCACTCCAAGTGCCCCTCAATGGATTCTGGATTCTAGTTAGGGGTGCAGCAGTCTCCTGGGACTGGAACCCAGTGGCCCAGGTGAGTGTCAGCATTAGATGTGCTGTGCTGGCTAAAACACCCATGGAGAAGCCTCCTTCTGGGTGATAGGTTTTGGAGTAGGTGGGATCTACAAAAAGGAAGTAGGTGGCAAACATTAATGACAGTAGGGGAAAGGGGGAGCGGGTGTCAGTGATTGTTAGTGAACCGACAGGAGTGGCGCCATGTACTGAGAACATCTCTGCTCAACTTCCTAGGGTCAGCTACTATGACCCACTGTGTGCCTAGAGTGTGCTGGAGATGATATCAGACCTCAAAAGATGTCACTGGTAAGGCAGATGAGATCCAGTCCAGGGGTGTCTCTTCTGTGAAATACTGTGGATATTCCCAGGTCACAGGGATGTGAGAGCTAAAATAATAGCTAACATTTATGAAATGCTTGTTATATGCCAAACACTATTCTAACTACTTTATACATATTTCATTTTGATTCTCACAAAAATCCTTTGTGATAGGTCTTATTATTATCCCATTTTACAGTGAGTCCAGAGTGATTAAGTAACTTTACCTGAGGTGATGCAACTATTTACTGGTGGAGGCGGGATTTGAACCTGGGCAGCCATAAATCCTGGCTTCTCTGGGCCCTCCCTGTGCTCTGAACTCACTGTAGTGGCTGCAGCATTTGGTCATACTTCCATGGGCATACTTACTGCCTCACCAACGAGACTATAAGCACCCTGCCTTCTGGCACCATGGCATGGATGAACCTGTCCACCCACTAGACTCTGATGCCCAGGACACTCAGTATGTTTGTGTTGATGGACTCCATTTACAAAAGCTTCAGGGTTGGGTCTGAATCCCCAACCACCACCCCTCACCCTCACCCCAAAGGTTGGATTTCCAGATCAAAGTGCAGATAGAGGAGGGGGAAAGGGGTTCCGAGGCATATTTTGTTCATTTACAATATTGCAAAGAATTTGACCATTTAAAAATTAACCATGCCACATACATCAGATCTTACTGAATGTTGCATCTTACCAAAAAGAAAAATGCTCTAACAGGAGGTATTTCTTGCAGTAGACATGTTACTCTGTCTGCATACACAAGCAGTACACAGTGGAGGAGACATTCAGATCTGGAAAACTCCATTCCTCCTCCAACAAGCAGATAAATCATAAATGACTAACACGTACATACATATTAAGCAACAACAGGGAAATTAGAAAAGCAGAAAATCATAAAAATATATAAGTAATAGGGAAGAAAGAAAGGAAGCAGCTTCCCTGGTGGCTCAGATGGTAGAGAATCTGCCTGCAATGAAGGAGACCCAGGTTTGATCCCCGAGTCGGGAAGATCCCCTGGAGGAGGGCATGGCAACCCACTCCAGTATTCTTGCCTGGAGAATCCCATGGACAGAGGAACCTGGTGGGCTACAGTCTATGGGCTTGCAAAGAGTCAGGCACAACTGAGCAACTAACACTTTCATTTTCAACTGGGAAGAAAGGAAGGAAGCAAAGGAGGAAGGAAGGAAGGAAGGGAAGGAGGGAGGGAGAGAAGGAGAAAGGAAGGAAGAAGGAAGGAAAAGAAGATGTTGTAACATACAGGGCAACCAACATATGAAGTGTGCCTTGGCCATATGAAAGGATGGAGCTTAGGCTGCATGTTTTCAGAGAAGAAAAAATGACATTCTGGGAAATACTGATCTGGGTTACACCATGGTGTATGTTCCATTTGTCCAATTTATGTTGAAATCTTCCACTAACTAGCTGCATGACCTTGGGCAAGTCACCTCTTTGGGTCTCTTTAAGTTATCTGAGCCAATAAATAGGCAGTTTGCACATCCTTACAATGCATTTCATAACAGAAGCCTCTCTATTTCATAGGATAAAGCAGTAGAGACTAAGAACATGGGCTCTTAAATGAGAAATTAATATTAAAATGAGAAAGTAATATCAAAATTACTTTAAAAACTCATGTATTTGGAAATTAAATGTCTACTTGTAAATGATGGGTGTATCTAAGAAGCCACAACAAGGAATATTAGAAAATATTTGTAATACAATAAAAATGAAAAGAGAATTTACCAGAATTTGTTGCAAGCAGCTGAAGCTGCTCAGTGCAGTTAAATACAATACGGTGTCTTGAATAAGGTATAAAAATAAATAATGGACACTACCATAAAATTTTGTGAAATTTGAACAAAATCTGTACCTTAGCTAATAGTACTGTATCACGTTAATTTCTTTTTTTAAAAAAAAACCACAACAACAGTATTTCAGGTCTACTATATCTTTCCACTTACCTCTACATTCAGTTTTGAGAGTTTGATATTAAAACTCCAACTAAAATTCTTAATTTATCTACTTAAAAATATTTGTAATATGTAATAGAACTAAACATAAGTTTGTTCTGTATTTTCCAAGTCTCCTGTAGATGTGATATCGTATTTTCATAATTTATAAAAATACAATAAAGACGTAAGCAAAGAAAAAAAAAAGAACACAGACTCATTGCCTGGCTTTGCTGGTTTTCGTTAGTAACACAACACTAAATACTACAATGCTAACAACATTTATTCTGTGTTCTAGTCCTCATGTATAAAATGTGGGTTACAACATTTTATCATATCATAAAGTTGTTGCAAAGATTAAATGAGTTAATACATCTAAAGTATTTACAATGGGAGCGTAATACATCTAGGTATACAATCTAGGTGTGTGATACTGTTAGCTATTATAACACCATACAAATGCAAAAACTGTGAAAAAATGTCAAGTGCTCTGTAAATGGAGGGGATCACCGTAGTTAGAAGGTGAAGGCAGTCTACAAGCTGAGCACACACACACACACACACACACACACACCAGGCTATCCACACACACACACACACACACCAGGCACCAGCAGGGATCTAAGGGGTGACTAGTCTATCCACACACACACACACACACACACACACACACACACACACACACACACCATGAAAAGGATATTATCATTATCCCCACTTGGCTGATCAGAAAACTGGGATGCCAAGAGATTACATGACTTCCCAGGAAAGAGAAGGTGGCAGAACTAAGTCTGAAACCCAGGCTGTATGTCTGAATTCAACTTATTTTATTTATTTATTTATTTTATTGGAGTATAATTGCTTTATTACTTTGCCAACAAAGGTCTGTCTCGTCAAAGCTATGTTCTTTCCAGTAGTTATGTATGGATGTGAGAGTTGGACTATAAAGAAAGCTGAGCGCCAAAGAATTGATGCTTTTGAACTGTTGTGTTGGAACAGACTCTTGAGAGTCCTTTGGACTGCAAGGCGATCCAACCAGTCCATCCTAAAAGAGATCAGTCCTGGGTGTTCATTGGAAGGAATGATGTTGAAGCTGAAACTCCAATACTTTGGCCACCTGATGCGAAGAACTGACTCATTTGAAAAGATCCTGATGCTGGGAAAGATTGAAGGCAGGAGAAGAAAGGGATGACAGAGGATGAGATGGCTGGATGGCATTATTGACTCCATGGAGATGAGTCTGAGTAGACTTTGGGAGTTGGTGATGGACAGGGAGGCCTGGGGTGCTGTGGTCTATGGGGTCGCGAAGAGTTGGACAAGACTGAGCAGCTGAACTGAATTGCTAATTGCTTTATAATGTTCTACTGTGCAATGAAGTAAATCAGATATATATAGACGTACATCCTCTCCCTCTTGGCCCTCCCCCCACCCCTCCCCATCCCTCCCCCACCCTTCCCCATTCCTCCCCCCCCCCCATCATATCCCTCTAGGTCATCACAGAGCACTGAGCTGAGTTTCCTGGGCTTTATAGCAGGTTCGCTCTATCTGTTTTACTCATCATAGTGTATATGTGCCAAACCTAATCTCAAATGTAGGAATTTAAGTGCTCAGCATGTCCTTCAGAGAAACAAATATTTCTGTTTAGTAGACGGCTCCAGTTTCTTAGGCTCCCTTGCCTGCCTTTCCGCTCAGTTGCTCCGTCCAGGATATTTGCACACGCTCCACTTGGCTCAGCATGCTCTGGTGGGCTTGGCACACTCTTCTCCCAACTCCCACCCCAACACTTGCTTTTCATCTCTCAGAGCACAGATCTAGATCACATCTTATAGTTCTCTTAATAAAGTACCTCTCTTATATAACCCTGCCATAATTTCACATTATTTATGAGATTACTTGATTAGTCTGTCTCTTCAACTGGATCACCAAATAATGATGCCAAGCACCCTGGATGGTGTTACCTACAAGTGTGTGTGTGTGTGTGTGTGTGCTCAGTCGTATCTGACTCTTTGGGGCCCTATGGGTGTAGCCCACCAGATTCCTCTGTCCATGGGATTCTCTAGGCAAGAAGTCTGGAGTGGGTTGCCATTTCCTTCTCCAGGCAACCTTCCCAACCCAGGAAACGAACCTGAGTCTCCTCCATCTCCTGCATTGGCAGGCGGATTCTTTACCACTGCGCCACCTGAGAAACCCTAGGTCCCTTAGAAAACTATATTCTAATTTTGCAGGTTTACAGAAGCAAGGACTATTGTATTGCCTCTAGGGTCCTGTCTCCCCTCAAAAGACTAAAGTCTGTGGCTAGCTGGGATTTCAGATAGGAACGTTCCTTCAAAGCACTTCCACGTGTTTCCTCTGGGATGGCTGTTGGCAGCTCAGAAGGGGAGGCTGGCCTGATCAGCAAGGGCCCGCCTCTCCGGCATCCATCCTCCTGACCCTGTATCAGTTGTGGGTGTCTGTGCACATGTTTGTCTGCTCATCATCCATGTCTGGTAATAACTCTCAGATTTTCCTTTGAAGAATTATTCCCCCAGCCTCCCCCTTTGCTCCCAGACTTTGTAGTTTGGATAAAACTAACCACAGCCTCTCCACTTCCAAAGGTGGGTCATATGAACCAAGCCTGATGAAATAGCATATTTCATTTCACTGGCCACAGAGTTTTATGGATTGGGATGTAGTTCGAGCCAGATCTTTGAAAATTATTCTGGGAATTTTGCTGTACCTCTTGAAGGAAAAGCTTTTTCTTTCTACTGGGGCTGCTAATCCAATAAGACATATTTCTGGAATTTCTGCAGTCAGGTTTCTGCTGCAAAGAGAGCATCTGCCTTAGAATGAAGCCAGTAGAGAAAAGAGCGGAGATAGAGATAGAGATTCCCTGCAATACTGTTTGAGCACCTAGATATATCCATGTCCACGGCCGCAGCCATAACCCTGGGCTCTTTAAATTGTCTGAGCCCATAAATTCTCTTTCTGTTTGGCAAATTTAAATTGTATTTCTTTAAAAAAAATCCTAATCAATAAGTTCCCCCAAGGGGGAAACGTACTGGTGAGGGATCAGTCAGGAGTTTGGGATAAACACATGCACACACAACCATATATAAGATCAATAATCAACAAGGACCTACTGCACAGCACAGGGAACTCTACTCAATATTTTGTGATAACCTATATGAGAAAAGAATCTAAAACAAAATTAACATATGTATATGTATAACTGAATCACTTTGCTGCACACCTGAAACTAACACAGCACTGTAAATCAACTATACTCTACTGCAATTAAAATATTTTTTAAAAACTTAAAAAAATAAATACCCACTGGATATACAGAGCTTATTACAAAGTATAAAACGCAGAGTTTACTATATACATGTTTATGAATGTCAGGTTCCGTGCCAAGAGTTAGACATGCAGAGATAAACTGGACCTCGTTCTTGCCTTTGGGAAGCCATTCCCTAGTGGAAGAACAGTCACAAGAGACAATGGCAGTCCAGGGGGGTAAGTACTATAATGTGGGTGTGCGTGTAAACAAAGAGCAGGGAACACGCTCTCCTACCACAAAGGTGTCCCAGAAGGCTCCACAAGGAGAGACTACATGGACAAGAATTTTTAGGATCCTTTTGTGTTGCTGCTGCTGCTGCTAAGTCGCTTCAGTCATGTCCAACTCTGTGTGACCCCATAGATGGCAGCCCACCAGGCTTTCCCGTCCCTGGGATTCTCCAGGCAAGAACATTGGAGTGGGTTGCCATTTCCTTCTCCCCTTTTGTGTTGACTTTCATCTAAAAAGGGGGAGAGTCATAGTTTATGCAAAATCATAGGAAGCATGAAACAGTATGTTACACGAACAGTTGATTGTCTCTGAAATGTAGGGTGAGTCGAAGATGACTCATCAGGATGCTTCATGAAATTTGGCAAAACCCCAAGACATTACTGACCAACTGGCAAAGAGTGAAGGGACCCAAATGCAGTTTGGGAGCTGGCTTCTTCCAAACACAGATGACTAGATGGACACTGACGTGAGGTTCCACCAGCTGCATCATTTGTTGGGCTCAGGGCATGGTGAAAATGCAAGTCTCCTAGTCCGAAAGTATTAAGAATTCAAGATGGTGACAGCAGGGCCCTTTAGAGTGCAGGGTCCTTGCAGCTACACAGGCTGTATGCTCAGGAAGCTAATCCTGACATAGCGCTAGGGAGAGACCTGCCTCTCATCTGTAATGTGGCCGGGCCTAATTCCCACCAATGCCTTAAGCATTGCAAAAGCCAGACTCCCACCTGAGTGATGTGAACAGGGAGAATCAGTGCAACATAAGCCCAGGCTGAGAATTCTGACATTTTTGTTGCTGGGCTGATTTTCCTCTTCCCAGCACAAACACTGATATAGAAACAGTTCTCTCTTTCTGCCTTGACAAACCTCTCCTCCCCTTCACCAGCCCCTAGAGCTGGCCCTAAGAGCAAGTGTGTCTGCAGAGTCACTTTGCTAGGCACACAGGCATCCAGGTAACAGAAGAACAGCTTTGCAGATGTCAGAATAGTAAGGGGTGGAAGCCATCTGGGACTGGAGTAAGGTCCTGGGCAAACATGAGATAGAAATTTCAAATTTGTATCTAGTGACAAAACTCTTAATGTTTATATTCTTTACTCATTGCTTCCTACTAAAAAGATTTCTGCCTTTGCTTCTTCCACATCTCCTCTTCTTCCCCCCTCTCAGGACATTTCTGTCTTTGCCAGCCAATTCTTGGCCCTTGGGACACAGAGCAAGAGCAATAGGTAGAGAGAGACAAAACTTCTTGCCGGTGCAGAGTGAAGAGTCCCCATGGGAATCATGTGTGCATGCTCAGGCGCTCAGCCCACCAGGCTCCTCTGTCCATGTGATTTCCCAGGCAAGAATACTGTAGTGGGCTGCCATTTCCTATTCCAGGGGATCTTCCCAACCCAGGGATTAAACCCACATCTCCTGCATCTCCTGCATTGGCAGGCAGATTCTTTACCACTGAGCCACCTGGGAAGCCTTTCCATGGGAAGCACCTAAAACAAATATAAGAAGCCAAAGGAAAGTGAGAGCAAAAGGAAAGAGAGAAGCCTAGAGGACCCCAGTTTTACAAGAGTCTGTGGATAGGAATTGAGAATAAGGTTGTGAGAGAGATTTGGGTAAACCATGAGATAGGAGAGATACTGAGAGACAGGAGAATGGAAAAAGGGAATATTAGATAATATTGCTGAGTGCTATGACTTGAACTTCATTTTGATGAAATAACATTATTTGAGAGAAAGCATTAAAGATGGAAATTGCTCACAGTTACTCTTGTCCACTGTGCTGGACTATGTGGGATCTGAGTTAATCTGGGGTTACACTTGTAATTTATGAGATATTAATAAGTACTATACACATAGGGAGACATAAATACATGTACACCGAATGATTCAATGGGCAAGTAAATCTGTGAAATGCTGTATCCTCCTCTTGGAGAACCCATAGCATCCTATTAGCATCTTCCTCGTAAAGAATGCATTAGCCATAAAGGCTCTGAGAAGTCCTGTACCACAGAAAGCTAATCAAAGCCGCTTAATCCAATGCTTCCTAAACTTATTCTACCACATGTCACAGAATATATTTTATTGTTTTGAACAAATTTAATATAGTACAATTTTAATAAGGCTGATCTTAAGCTCTCCTGTCTCAAGGTTTAGAGAAGGTGTTGTAGACGAAGCATATTTTAACTAGTATTGGAAGGATGGGGAAGGTAGGGAGTAGCCAGTTCAGTATCTAGAAAGGAATGAAGAATAATGAATAAATAGCTCAAGACTGGTGAGCAGTTCCCTGGGGTTTCAATGCAGAAAGAAAGGATCTGTTGCACTTCAATTTATTTTCGCCAGGGAGAAACTCTCTCCATCTCCTGTCTCTCTCAGTGTAACATGAGTGCTGAGATGACAAGGCTTTCCGGAAGCAGGTGGTTGCTCACCTGTTCTGAACCATGCTCATGGCCATCCAGTCCACAGGGTACACATTTTTCCCAATGAGGTCCTTGAACATGATGAACGTCTCCATCAGGAAGTCCTACAATAGAAAAGCAAAACACACCTGTCATCTTGCTTTATAGGAAATGACTGGAAGGACTTAGATCTTGTGAGTTGTTCAAATTGGACAGAAGAGCCTGGCAGGCTGCACCACCATGGAGGTGCAGAAAGGGAAGGGGCATAGTCTTTCGTTATGTAAACCCAATGAAACCAATAGAGGTGGATTTTCAAATGAAATCTTACAATTGATTACTGGGAGACTGTTTCACTGATATAAGTGGAGCATGAATATGGAATGTGAAAACCCTCTCAAAATAAAGCACTGTTGATTCTCTCTTTGGGAGTAAAGGAGTAACCGTATTCATTGATATGGCAATTTTACAATCATCTTGCCAAATATGTATTTGAGGAGGAAATAATCTACACTTATGAATGCATCTCAGGTCATTGAGCAAACAAACTATTATTAAAATGAAACATCTAATTACTGTACTGTAAACACAGCTAATTCATATGTCACAGGCACGTGCGTGAGCAAGCTAGAGGAAGTAAGACAGGGACGCTCTCCCTCTCCTTTGAAGAGGTTCAGAGTGGACCTCCACATGCCCCAGCAGGCTTTGCGGTGGGTCAGACTTGTTCTCTGCCTTTGGAGAACACAGATTCAGGACAAATCCAGATAGCGAAGCCGAAAGCCACTGACCCCAGGAGGAAGTGAAGCTGCCCCTCCATCTGTGTCGTGTGCGCATGCTCAATTGGTCAGCCGTGTCCAACTCTGTGGCCCGTGGACTGTAGCCTGCCAGGCTCTTCTGTCCATGGGATTTTCCCGGCATGAATACTGAAGTGGATTGCCACTTTCTTCTCCAGGGAATCCTCCCAACCCAAGGATCGACCTGGCATCTCCCACATCTCCTGCATTGCAGGTGAATTCTTTACTGCCGAGCCACCCATTTGCAATAGGCAACTTTTTAAATCTATAAGAAACCTGTTCAGAGCTCTTTCCTTACACCAGTGGTTTTCAACTTACTTTAACAGCAGAATTCTTTGTTTGGAGAAAATCTTTCTTGGTACCTAATGTATAAAACATATAAAGGTAGAAACAGCTCTGGTTGAAGTATGCATATATGTATGAGTGTGTGTGTGTTTATGGTAGAAGACAGTGAGGTTAGGAGAAACATAATTTGAAAATCACTGCTTAAGCTCAACTGTAAAATTCTGGAAATGAGATTGGTTCCTTTCCAGCAATCATTGCTTCTAGGGAAATTTACCTAAGAGACTGAAGTCCCAGTTTCCACATCAGCAGAATGGGGATAACATCTGCCTCAAATGGTTGATTAAGTGCACACTGTCTGTAAGATGCTGCACACAGACCCCAGCCTACTGTGAGTGTTCGCCAGATGCTCAGGATGACGATGGTATCACTGTGCATCCTCGGGATCGCCGGGGGAGGTGTGGAGGTTGCCATAGGCACAGTCCCTTCCTGTGGGGATGGGGAAGACCTCTGCCTCACAGATGGGAAGCCTGGCTTCTGACTGGGAAGGCGCAGCATGCTGTAGGCTTTCCCACACCACGGTAGGAAAGATGGTAATGACTCTGCCTGCAGTGTGGGAGGCCTGGGTTTTGCCCCTGGGTCACAAAGATCCCCTGGAAAAGGAAATGGCAATCCACTCCAGTATTCTTGCCTGGAAAATCCCATGGACAGAGGAGCAGGGCGGGCTACAGTCCATGGGATCACAGAGTCAGACATGGCTGAGCGACTAACACTTCCTCACTTAGCACGGTGTAAGGACTGGAACAGAGGTTCAGATCCTCCCTCCGCCATATACCGCTGCGTGACCTTGAGCAAGCAGACTGGAGACTTGTAAAACGTGACTGCTAACACCTCTGCCATGCTGCTGGAGGAGTGGTTAAGAGGTGTATGATTCAATACATAGCAATCTGTTTCCTACCATCCTTTCTACCCTTTCTTCCACTGAGGATCAAAAGTGAGGAATCCAGTCTCTTTATTTCCATGTCCCATGACACTGAGGAGAGAGAAAACCTTCGGCTATTTAGATTTCCTTTTGTTTCTTTTTTTTCTGTATAACCAGAAAGAGGTTCCCTTTCTTGCCAATCTTACTCCAGCGAGGAGTCTTCAAAGCTAAACGGCTGAAGGGGCAGGACATTAGTCTCCCACTAGTTCTCCACTCTGTGAGCTTGGCACAATTCTGGTTCCCTTGTGTCCTTCAAGGAGAGAAAGAAATGAGCCCCTAGCAGCAGAAGCCCTGAATCTGGTGGTAATAAGGAGACAGTGACAGAGGAATCATACTGAGGGTAAAGTGACTGCTGCACTCTGGGACAGCTTGGGCTGGGCTTTCTTTTGATGACATCATCTGCTGCAGAGGTACAGCCCACCAGCCATCCGCCACAGCAGACGGTCCTGTAGCAAATGAGTCCTGAGAGGCCGGAAGAGGAGAGGGCTCAGAGACCAATTTTCTCTATGCGTGTGTTATTATAATACAATGATGGCTGCCTTTTACTGGACTCCTACAATGAGAGAGCTCCTGTGCTCTCATTTTATCCCTTCACAATGCTGTGACATAAATGATACGATCCCCACTTTACAGATGGGTAAACTGAGGCTTAAGAAATGTTAGGTAGCCCACAGTCGCAGCTAGCCAGTGACAAATCCTGGATTCAAACCCAAGACCATGTGACTCTAACACTCATGCTCTTAAGCCTCAAAATGTCTATGATTCATCAGCAAATATGGTTTCAAGTCCTCTGTAGACTAGACACTCAGGGCTCACATCTGACATGAACTGAAGATGTATTTCAGGAGTGATATATACAAACCTAAATGGGAGTGAGAAACAGGGAAGCACAGGAACATTTCTGCAAACTCAGACACACGTAAGGTTCATGGGAAGATCTTCTTGCCCTAAACTCTCAAGAATCTAAAGAGCACAACGTGTCTCCAAACACTGCCCCAAAGCATTCTGTAGACTCACCACAAGTTCAGAGCTGGTCTGGAAGGTCTCGATATAGAAGGAATAGTGCTGGTCGCCCATCTGGTTTAAGATGGCTGTCATACATGCTACAAAGTGACTCTGCAAGAAACAAAAATGCCATGAAATAGTGGAGAGGTGGACCATGAGATTCATTTTCTCCGTTTACTTGACTTCAGACTGGAAAACATCTCTCCATCCCAGGCTAGTATAACCCCTCTCCAACCCACCCCCTCCAGGGGTGGAGAATTTCTTCTTAGCAGATGAGCATATGAAACTTCTCTAAGAGTAAATGTCTCCTTATGGCTTATTCATCAGCTCAGTCATCCAAAACAGCATTTATTGAACACCTATTATGTGCCTAGGACTATAATAGGAGCCCCGGATATAGACAATAAGGACCGGATCCATTGCCTCTCCAGTTGCTTTACACGGGAAAAGAACACCGTATTGATGTCAGGAGATTCAGTTCGTATCAACATTCTGAAGACAATTGATTTTCTGGTAAATAAGTTTACATGTCTCATCTTCAATTGTTCCATCTGTAAAGTGGGACAATAATCCATCCATATCTAACCCCAGAGATGTATCATAAGGATCAATGGCTTCTATGGTGCCTTGAATACACTAAAGTTCCCTATAGGAGCCTCAGTTGTTGGACCGTGAATCAGCCAGTGAGAAGCCAGCAGCTGTCAGGGCTAATGTCTGCAAGCAGAATTGAGAGAGATCTACTCTGGGAACCTGGTAAAGGAAGTACTGACCATACATCCACCAGCTGGGAGAAGGCACTCAACAGTATCTCCCATAAGATTCCGCTAGGCTGCCAACGTAATCAAAGGAAGTTCCCTGTCAAGGGCAAGCCTGTGGTGGATGGGAAGCTTGGGGTGATGCAAGTGTCTCCGGGGATCCCCACTGCTAAAGAGTGTCAGATATAACACACCATAGCTGTGGGTCTGTAAGTGTTGTGTTTGAACCAAGTATTATATCTGTATCACAAACTACTATCTTTGTTTAAAAAAACAAAACAAAACCGCTAAAACCAAAAAATGAAAAAACTTTTCCCTTTGTTATAAAAATATAATGTGAAAAAAACTCCTCCCAATTGCAGGTTTATAGCTCAGTGACAGTGATAGAAGGAACAGCCTCGATGTCCCCAGGAAGCTCCTTCTGCATTTCTACACAGGAAGTCTTTTGGGCAATTGAATGTTCTTCAAGTTCACGTTCCCAAAAGTAGCTTCCAAAGATATGGATTCTCAATTGCTTCTAGGTTCTTTCCAATTAGGACCTTAGGGATAGCATGCTTTCCCAGTCAGCAGGACTAGCTGTGTAATTTGTGGGGCTCAGAACAAAATGAAAATGGAAAAGCACTTGTAAAAATTACTCAGAATTTTAAGACAGCCACAGGGCCCTTCTGTGCACTGGTCACACACAGGGGAAGGCAGCTCTGCCTATGGGTGACCACTGCACACACTCACCATAAGTGTTCAACATGCAGAACTGGCAGGAGTGCAAGGCTGGGACTCTCAGGAGCAACATCAGTGACATTGCTGGGGACTGGGACCGGGAGCCTTGTCCCTGGGCGCCAACTGCCCTGGCCACCCTGGAGTCCAATCCTCCCGCCTGCTGAGGCCCCAGGGGGGTGATGGTGAGTCTGTGAAATCATCCATCCCTTTCAAACCAGGCAGAACACCACCATCACTGCTAACTACACCAAGTTCCATGGAAACCAAGAAACAAGTTTATTATTGTTTATCCTTCGGGCCAGGCTGGATGCAAGAGGGGACGAATCTTCCGAGTTAGAGGTGTGCGGAGGGGGAGAGGGGTGGGCGAACACGCGTGAATCTCCTCTACTCCCTCCATCTCTTCTGTGAGGAGCTTCCTCCAAGAATTCAGCCAGTGGCCACTAGAGGTCTTTCCTTTTCACATGGTAGCTGCCGTGCAGTTTTTTCGGCTTTTTATTTATTCCTACGTGAGCAGACCCACTACACTTCTTGCATATAAACAGTGAAAATTACAACATAAAGGACTTATTATTTCTTCTTTTGGAGTAATTCTGCTGCTGGCCAAAGCCTGGCTCGTTTTGCAAAGAAAGGAAGGACATTCTCTGCAGGTAATTCCACTGCTTCAAGGTAAGAGATCTGGGTAGGTTTTATTTTTTGTGATCCATCATGCTTTCAGAGCAAATGCTATCATTTCTTGGACAATAGTTTACTTTTAAAGCTTGGGCTTAAATGAGCCCTGGGATTGTGAGCTTGTGTGTGTGTGTGTGTGTGTGTGTGTGTGTGTCTCAGAAAATCCACCATGGTCGGAACTGCAGGCTGCCCCAAATGCACAGATATAGATCCGGAATGCTTGTTATTCCCAAAGGCTTGATTTGAATTTGAAGGGGGTAGGGGAAGCAAACAACAAACCTCAGAGGTCAAGCTGCCTGGAAATTATCTAGAAAAGGCTACTTCTCTTAAGCCTTCCTTAGAGAAACTTCCATTCTTCATTTTAAATGAAAATAAAAGGGGAAGGGGATTCCCGTGCCCGTCTCATTTGGAGAAAGTGACTATTTTATGAAAGAAACCACTATCTTTTATAAGGGCTTGCTCAGTTCATCGATCAATCAAAATTACTTTTACCAGCTTGTTCATCTCTTCATTCTAACTACCCGTAGAAAGACCTGGCTGAGTGCCTTCCAGCAGGATCTGTAGTGTGTTGTGACTGAAGTTTGGACAAGTTACCTGCATTTGACTGTTAATGAGAAATGACAGTGCTTTACTTCCAAACGGAAGCTTTCCCTTTTTCCTGCTATGGTGTCTAGCCCACTGTAGTATCAAGTCTGTCCGAAATCACAGCCATGTGACTGACTGATTTGTGAAATGGCATGAGACACCAGCAGCAGGTTCAAATTCAGTAAAGGCTCCTCTTTGTCATTTAAATTAAAAGCCAAAACCCCTGTTCATCACACAAGGAGAGAATGATAGAATCACGCTGTGTCTCTCTCACATGCATCCCCTTTTCAGCAGAGCCCTCAGCTCAGCAAGCCACTTCTTTGCTCCCTGTCCTCTTCCCCTTTCACAAGTTTGAGACCTTCCGTATCCACCATGGCTGAATGTTTAGAAAGAGCTGTAGGGATTGGGCGTGGGGAAGAAGATCAGGCTGCATTTGCTGTAGCAACTCAGACCTCCCCGATGTTGACACTGCTCAAACTTTACAGTGTTGGAGCCCCAACTCCCAGCCCTGCCAGCAACATGGAAAAGCCTGAATGCAGCCTGGGGGACAGTGGGGCGGAGGGACCTGCTGCCGTGCAGGCTGCCGAGACCGTCCTTCTTGCCATCCTTGGTGGAAATTTTGCGGTCAACAGATATTTACTACCAAGGCACGAGGCAGCCACTCATCCATAGCCGAGCAGCATACCAGGTGCTCGGATAGGAAATTGATTCTTAAAACCGAATGGCAAGGGGACCTGCACATTCAATCCCGGAGAGAAACTGTATCTGAGCTGCTGGCACGAACCAGGCAGAGTCACCTCAGCTCCATTCGGGGTGGCTTAAAATGTAGCTAATGAATCACAGCATGAAGAGACACGGTTTGAAACTAGGTCAAATGTGTAAAAATAAATGCAATCATTGCCGGCACTTGGCTGATGAGGGGCTACTTAACGCCCTGAGTGGCAGGGCTTATTTGCTGTATAGAACCCTCTTCAGTGATCCACGACATTCAATCCTCTTAATTAATTCACCCCATCAGTACGTAGGGAGGTCCTGCACACCTGGGAGAGAGTTGAAGCTCCAAAGGAAAACAGTCAGGGTCTCTTCGCTGTGTGATGGTGAGAGAAAATGAGAAACCTAATATTGTGTAATTAGTATTAATTAACTGGGGTACTGGGTGATTGCGATCAGGAGAGTAGCCCTCTCCAAATCAATTTACTCCTTTGCATAAAAAATCATCACCGTGATCATCATATCCCCATGGTCATCCTCCTCCTCTTATTGATAAGGCCGATAGTTCCGGGGCACAACACTCACACATATCTGTTTAACCTCTTCTAAAGCAAACACACCTACACACACGGTCAGGACCCCACAGGGCTGAGTGAGCCAAGAAGAGGCGATCAGTCTGCCCCGCCTTGAAGAACTAACAGAACGAGGGGAGAGGGGCATGGTGGATGCGAATGCAGCCCTCCCCACCTGATATTAGTGGGAGTGATGAGCTCTCAGAGGGAGGGAAAGAGCCAACTTCGGGAGCTTGCTACCTAAATGCCAGCATTACTATGCGATGCCAGCTGGTGACACGTTGCCATAGTAACTTCAAATAATGTGCTCTACCAAAATAAAATAAAATACAGAGCACCAAGGAGAGGAGACAAGGCAAGAAAGTTTGCATGCCGAGGGAGGTAAAAGTTTTACCTGTGGGGCATCCATTTCATTTAGAGACTAAGAGTAGCTGAACGCCACTCTCAGGTCGCTTCTCCATCCGCCCGCATGTCTGCCATGTGGTTATATAACAGATTTGATTTTGGGGTGGAATTGGTACTGTCTTCGTGATAGGTCCAGGACCGGAGGTGGGAAGCTATGGTGTCAAGAAAAACAGGGACTCTAAAACCCCTTCATCTTAGCAATTTGTCAGGAAGCTGAGAGTTACAGTTTGCAGCAATCTTGGGGGAAAGTAGTATATGCAGTCTGTCTTAGCAACCATTATGTGCTGGGCACTGTGTTAGGTACCCAGGTGCAGCAGTGAGCTGGATGGATAACGTTTTCTCCAAAGAGTCTACATCTGGCGCTATGTAGAATATCAGGTGGAGACCTAGGAGCCAGACCACCTGAGTTCAAATCTCAGCTCTACCTATTACTAAGCGTGTGACCTTGAGCAGGGTCGTGCATCTTAGAGTAAAAGGGAATAGGAATAGTTCTTACTGCATACATTTTTGGTGAGAATTAAATCAATCTGTGTAAACCTCTTAGAACATAGAAAGCCCTCAAAATGATCAGCCATTAGTATCATTGCTGCTGTTGCTGACTCTGGTCCTGAAAAACTATGCAGATTGGCTAACTGAAATTTCTGACCTGCACAGATGAAATGAGGACTCCAGCTACCCTTGACTGTCTGTGGACGCATCAAGCACTCCCAGTCGCAGCTTGGGACACATGGTTAAGTGTCCTTTGACTCTGAACATGGCTTTAGTCAACAACACGTCCAAAGAAAAGCTGTTTAGTAAATAGAGCGTGTGCCTCTTCGAGCAGTGCATACTGGGAGGTTCTTTTTATTTGGGACAGTTGCTGGCAGGTAGGCTAGGATGAATGATGAAAGTGCCCAAATTGTTCAAAAGTCTGAAATGTAACCGCCTTAATCGGAAGCTTAGTACTCCAGCTGTCTGGTGTTAGAAGTGCCCCTCCTTGTGTGCAGTGACATTCTTTGGTTACCCAGGAATCCTGCTGTGTGACAGAGTAAACCAAGTCACCTTCCTTCGGGGAGAAGATTCTTCATGGGCACAGATCCAGGGGTTTTGTGTAGCCTGTTCCATGTCAAAGCGCAACGTCACAGGAAGACAGGAAGGTGCCACTTAGATGCTGTGTACTCTGGATGCAGCTGGACACACTGTGTCTGTACAACACAGCCACTCTTTGGAGCTAGCTATGTGCACCCCTGCCTGGCACTGTGGGCATTAACGATCAGCTCTCCAGAAACACTAGGGCCAGACAGAACCGCAGGCACAGCGTCTCCTCAGAGAGCTCTTCTCACTGATGAAGAGCAGGTGGGGAGAGGTAACAAAGCTGCTTTGAATCCAGTCTGGAACGGCAGACTGAACTGGCCACACATTCTTCCTTTGAAATGAACACTTTCTGATCTTGGTTGGAGCCTGCGCATGTGGCTCTGTAGTGTGGGGTCACTTCAAATCTTCCAAAGGATACCGTGAGGTGTTTAATAACAAAGGGAGGTGGAAGGCTAGCAAATTCTGTTCATTCATTCTTTGGGCTTAGGACTCTACCTTTATCATCTCATTGGGTCATCTCAACAGCCTCATGAGGTCAACTTTATGCCCATTTTACAGATGAGGAAAGTGAGATGCTTAGAGGTCAAGCAGTTTGCCTAGACAGACATTTAGAACACAATGTGGCAGGAATAAAAATCTGGGTCTTTCTGACTCAAAAACCTGTGTTCTTTTCGTAAATCCATGATGTTCCTCATCTCATCACTGTCAGCTCCACCTGCGCAGAGGATTTTGTCTTTTATTTATTGCCATATCACCAGAATCTAGAATTGAACTTGCACGTAGTATAGGCTCAATAAATATTTGTAAGATGAAAGATTGAACTTCTTATAGTATTTTTCATCTTTAAAAGAATGTTACAGGGATAACTCCCCCAAACTCTGAAAAGTTAGGGTTGTGTGTAGAACATCTTTGCCTTAGGAGAGGACAGAAATGAAAGAATTTTTGCTCTACTCCTGGATTATTGTTCTTATTCCATCTAAAGTTATATTTGATTAAGCCAGAGTGAGATCATGGTTTCACACTTTCCTTAATTTAACAAATATTTCTTGAGCACTTACTACGTTCCAGGCATGGTTCTAGGTGCTTTGGACAGTCATGAATGAGATTAACAAGGGATTTGTTCTTAAGGAACTCACACTCCCGCTAGGTAGAGGGTCAGGAATGGGGAAACACACCACAAGCCAGTGAATACATAAGTAAGGTCATTCTAGGCAGTGATATCTGCTGCTAATGAAATATTACAGAGAAATGAGATAGAGATGGGAAGGGACCTGTTTTCAATAGGAGAGATGAAGGTGGCCTCTTAGAGAGCTGACGCTTGAGTGGAGATCTAATGATGAGAGTTGGTCATGTAAAAATCTGGCAGAACAGCATTCCAGGGCAGTTAAGTAGCAGATGCAAAGGCCCTGAGGTCAGATGTGCTTGGAGTGCTGGAGAATCCAAAAGAAGGCCAGAAGGTGCAAAATGAAGGAAGGCAAGGAGAAGAAGATGAGGTCAGAGAAACATCCTGAAGGCCGGTGAAGGTCAGGGGCAAGGGCCTGGGTTTTCTTCTAAGTGCAAAGGGAGGCCACTGATTTGGGTTTTAAGAAGCTCACTCTGGCTGCTGTGTGTTTCAGGAACCTCCCTTTGAGGACACAATTTGTGTGTCTTCCCACACTTTTCCAAGATGCTGGAGTTGTTTCCAGGGTGTGAGCATGCCCTCAAAGTCCACTCTTCTGGTTTGTGGTAGCATCACCACTTCCCAACAAGTATTTCTCACTAAATGACTATTTTATAGCAGCCTCTTGGCCTTCCTTCAGCAGGGAAAACTCTAGTTTGACGTGGATCTCAATTGTCTTCAAGTTCACTGGTTTGTCTCCCTGTCATTTAGAGCTGAATGAAAGGGAGGGAGCCTGCTCCAGCCTCTCCCAGTCTATGATGAAAGCCATTCGGGCTCATAGAAGTTGAGAAGGCTGCTTGCCAGGAGAGGGGCTATCATTTAGGACATTTCAGTTTTTAACTGAACACAAGATGATTTTTCTACGTGTTTCTAATTACATCTGTGGAGGTGTGGGTGGGGAAGTTCACAAATGTGACAGAAAAAGGAATTTTTTTCAGGAACAAGGATTTATTCTCAGCACACACACCAATGATGGTCTTCCAAGCTTTGCACTGAATGCCTCAGGAAGGGCTGCACAGAAAACCTTCTGTTGAGTCCTGGACAGAACAGTACTGTTCTTGCCTCACATGTTCCTGAGAAAAATCAAAGCCAGGAGCATCACTAGGATGCAGGCTCTGCATGAGCATCCTAAGCAGCCTCTCACCTTCTCCTGCAAACATTTGTATCCAGGTTGCATAAGACACCAAGGTCAACCTTCTGCAGGAAAAATTGTCATAAAAGGATATTATGACTCATAAAGAAGGTACTGTGGGCTGAAGGATAACAATAATGACTATAACTTGAAGGGCTAAGTGTGTGTCGGGCAGTGTGCTAAACCCTCTGTTGATCCATCAGTAAGAACATTTTATAGGATTGAGGCCAGGGAAGGAAAGAGCTGGGAGAGAGAATCAGTATTGAATAGACATTTCTGTGTCAGACACTGAGCTAAAACATATGCCGATTGTCACAGCAGCTCCCAGTTACTGAGTGCTTACTATCGGCCAAGCACTGCGTGCGCCTTATCTCAATGAATCCTCCAACGTTAAATCAAAGTTGGTAAAAGTATGTGTACTTTACAGATGAGGATATAAAGGAGCAGGGTGGTGACATGACTTGGCTGGCTCAGCTTAACTCCAGAATATTGTTTTATAATCATTACATCATCTTATTAATATGAAAAGCAATACCTCAAAGTATCATGAAGAAAGAAGTGCATGATATTTCACTCCACCATGCCTCCTGCCTAACCTTGAACACTGTGTGTGTGTGTGTGCATGTACTCAGTCGTGTTAGACTCTTTGTGACCCCATAGATTGTAACCCACCAGGATCCTCTGTCCGTAGGATTTTCCAGCAAGAATATTAGAGTGGGTTGCCATTTCCTTCTCCAGAGGATCTTCCTGACCCAGGGATTGAATGTGTCTCCTGTGTCTCCTGCATTGACAGGCAGATTCTTTACCACTAGGGCTACCTGGGAAGCCCTAACCTTGAATATTAAGAATATTCGATATTCATTTCAATCCAATAAACATCTAAATGTTAAGGACATTCTAAAATCTCTTGTGCCGAAATAGAGATAGAAGGATGGGTGGAGAGATGGATGGATGGAGCCAGGCTGGCAGATTACACAGGCAGATAGACTAAGTGGTAAGCGTTGTCACATATTTATGTAAACAAGACCAGCCCTCATAATGGCTTTGCCCTGTGGCTTATGAGTCTCCATGATTTTAGGTTCAATTGAGGATAACCCTTTCATTTTTTGCATTGCTTGGGCTTTTGAAGGCCAAGAAGGGTTCAGTAAGGAATACCAACACCAAATATTAGGAAATATATGCGGTTTCTCATAGAAGCAGCTTTCCTGGAACGCACTGGATATACTAAGCACTGGGATCAAATGCCCGCTCTCTTCAGCATGCTCTGGATCTTGGGACAAGTTGCTTTACTTCTTGGAGTCTCAGTTCTCTGGTCTCTGAAATGGAGATAACAGTGCTGACTACAGGACTGTCGTGAGGATGCAGGAGAAGGCGGGTGCAGCGGGTCCCTGTGGATACTGGCAATGCCAGAGGAGCTCAGAAAGCCTTCCTGCAGTGCTCAGTCTCTGCCCTCTTTGTGGTTCTCCAGGAACAGTGAGCGGGTCAGCTGGGGCAGCATGGAGTGAGCTTCTGGCTGACTCGTGGAGGATGGTGGAAGCCTCCCTGTGACCTGCACTGCGGGGAATGACGGACACAGGCTCTCCCTGCCCTCCGTTGCCCTGCCCAGAGACTCCAGGTTTCAAGGCGCGGAGGTCAGGCAGACAGTGTGCTCACCGTCCCAGGCGGCCAGGCAAAAGAGGTTCCAGCAGGGGCAACTGCTCTGTGGAGTAAAGGGGGTCTTTAGTTGACCCCTCCTGTTTCTTTCATGAGGAATGAAGACAAGTGAAGAAGGTCTCACACATCGTGTTCTAAACTTCAAGCTCAACTTTTCAACCAGGTCCCTCCTGGCACCGCCCCCCCCCAGGTCCAGCTGTCCCTGCCGCAGGCAGCCCGCCCGCCCCTGTGCACTCAGCTATGCGGGCTGACAGCCACCGTCGGGTGTGTGCCGAGGCGGCCTCTGTGCATGCTCCTCGCGCTGCTCAACTCAGCAGTGCCTAGCTGGGGCCATGACACACCGGTGGGGTGTCAGTCCACACTAGGGGGGGTTTCCCCTTCCCCAACAAGTCCTTATTCCCAGTCAGTCAGTCAATTAGCAAATACTCAGCACCTATTATGTGTAAGGAGCTATATCAGATATGATCATGGTTCTTACCCTGCAAGTCTCAGACTCATAGGGAAGATTCTTTTTCTTCTTTTTTTCCCTTCTCTTTAGTGTTTTTTCTCCTCTTCTTTCTCCTCCTCCTCCTTCCTTCTCTCTCTCTCTCCCTGTCGCTCTAATACAGTAGTTCTAACCTGGAGGCAATTTTGTCCCCCAGAGGGCATTTAACAACATCTGGAAACATTTTTGTCTGTCATACAGAGGGTGAGGGGGAGGTTAACATCTATGGCGTAAAGGCTAGAAATGCTGCTAAACATCCTGTAACTCACAGTTCAGCCCTAACAACAGAAAACGATCCAGCCCAAAATGTCACTAGTGCTGAAATGAGAAACTCTGATCTGCAAAGAGACACACGTGATAGTGCTGAATGACAGATGCAAAACTAGAGTTCTAGTTTTCTCTAGGCGTTTAAGAAATGGGAATAACCTTTGCAGTTAGGAATGTTCAGGAGAAATTTCACAGAGCATGTGGGATTTGTAAAATGACAAGAGAGAAAAGATGAAGCAAAGAATGGGAAAGGACGACTGTGGTAGGAAAAACATTTCATCTGATGATTTGGTTAATGTGATTGATTGGTGGTAACTGCCTAGAGATCTGTGAGAGGACTGATTTTCATGCCAAGTCATACTCAGCAGTGAAGAGTGTGGCAATCGATTAGTGATGTCTGCTCTAGCCAAGGGAGGGGGAGGGTAATATCATTACACGTGCAGAGGGATAAGTGCTCCGCTTTTACATGGAACACCAGGAGGAAAGAAGCAGAGGTGAAAACAAGCAAAGCGCTTTGGTACAACAGAGAGAGATTACAAGAGAGATGTGGAGGGGCAGACTGAGAGGACCTTAAATGCCAGGCTGAGGGCTTTGAATCTCGGTCTGTTGCTAATGGGATGCCATGCAGGCACCTGCCTACTGGGCTGCCTTCAGGCCAGCTCTGCTCACAAGGTCTTGAGAACTAAAGGAGGCTACCCAAAGTCCTTGCTCGTCATTTCTATAAAGGGAGGACTATTTCATCTGTTAACAGTAAAAACTGGCAGAATTATCATGCTCTGGCTTCTACGAAGCTGATCCCAATGATGAAAAAAATCCTATGAAGCTGAACTCAAAGATAATTTTTGAAAAGCTGACTCCACAGGTTCACATTAATAAGCTCCTGTAAAGCCCTCTTGGACAGAGCATTCCTTCTGATGTTATTCATACAAGAAACAAAACAAAAGAAAACCTCAAGGAGGAGGGGACGGAAGGGAATGGAAGTCCGTTCCTGGGGCTCACGTTCCAGCCGACCCCCTGACAAGGACTAGGACACTGCCCTGCCTACTGATCCTCTGCTTCCTGTCAGTCCCCAGCTCCCCCAACGGGCTGGCTCCTCCTTATGCAGTTTCCTCTCGGTCCTAGGAATGATACCTCACTGACTTATTGGTTTGCAATTTTCCAAATGACATCATACTCCTTTTTTTTTCATTCTTTCCCTCTGCTCATCTCCCTCCTCTTAAATTCCCATTTGTCCCACTTCCCTTCCCTGTCCTTTGGAATGGTAACAACAACTTCCAATTACCATCCTCCGCAGTCCGCATTAGCTGCCTGCTGACTCCCTCTTCTGTCATCATTAATAAAGGTGACACTGCAGCTTGGCATGAAAGCAGGTCCTCCCCCACCTGCCCAGCCCTCCCCTTACTGGGAACCGGAGGCTCCCTGGCCTCGGAGCCCCTGCCTTTGACACTTTCCTCCTGCACACATCTCCCATCCCTGTGTTCTGCTCCACACTCAGTTAAAAATCAAGGGACACAATGAAAAATGCCAACCAGAGAGCTGGCCTGGTAGCACCCGGATATCAGATCAACTTACTACAGCCCCATATCTACTCCATCTAGAAAAGAAAAAAGATGTCACAGTTGTCTGGACCAATTTGTTCTTTACAACCCCTGATGACCCTTTCACCCTGGTAGGCCTGGAGAGATCCAAGCAAAAGTCTGATTGAAGTCGAAACTTAGAATTAGAGAGTTGATGGGAAGGGTGATTCTTGGGAGTCCTTGTAAGCAGCCTCCTTGCAGCACAAACAGGAAAGCCATGGACCAGAGAGGTTAGGTGGCTTGCCCGAAGCCACACAGCCTCTGGAAGTGGTAGAGCTGGTTCTGACCACAGTGCTGAATCAACTGGACCATCACCTACCACCTCCAAACACTAGCCCTTGAGTCTCCAAGTTTCCCACAAACAAAATGACTGTTCTTTCCCACTTTTATCTCAGCCAAGGGGTTGTACTGATTCCTGAATAAATAGACCTCAGCCAAGGCTGATGTTTGAGATATGCGTTCTTCTTTAACTTCTTCACCACTTTGGGGAAGAACAAGCTATTGAGCACTAATTTCATCTTTCAAAAAAATTGAATGGGTGTCTCTATTACCACTGTTCATGCCTACTTTGATCTATTACATTCTGTGCCCAGCATCCAAATATGGTTAAGAACATCAAATTAAAAACCAAAAGATTGATCACTGAAGTCACTCTGTGTAATGAAAATTGTGCGTTTAAGTGGCCTCAGGGCAGGAACAGGGCTGGATGTGGGGGCTTTGCTTACATCACTTTTCCCTGAGATCCTCAAACACACAGCCCACAGGCCTTGTGTAGCTCATAGAAATGACTTGTTTGGCCAGAAAGGTGTTTTAAGAATAACTGACTTTTTGTCAACATTTTAAAACTAGAAGCTATTGCATAAATTATGGATTTTCAGCTTCTCTTGGGTATTTGGCAGATTCAAAGATAACCATTCTGCATTGTGCACTGGGGGCTGCCTCCTGAAGTGGGAAGGGGTTGGGGTGTGGGGGTGGGTAAGCACTTTCCAGGTCGCCACAGCCTGGCCTCATTCAAGAGTGACCAAGTCATCCTGGTTCACCCAGGACTTTCCCAGTTTTAGCACAGAAAATCCTGTGTTCCAGGAAACTTCTCAATCCCTGGCAAACATCCTACCTAGCTCCTCTTTTATATACCTGCCTGGGTCCTGTGGGCACTTAAAGGCAAGGCCTCTTCCCTGCTGCTTCCTTCATGCCCTCTCCTGCCTCCTCAAAATGACGTTCAAGGCTCCCACCATATGAATCCTGTTTCTTTCCTTGCCTCTCTTTCCCACTTCCACGCCATCTACTCTAAACTTCTCTTCACTCTCCTGGTGTTTCCCCAAGCAAAGGATGCCTTCTTTTATATACCATGAAGTCTAATTCATTTTTAAAGACCCATACACGTGCCATCCCCTCCTCAAGGAATCCTTCTCTGATTCCATCTGATGCTCTTCTGTACAGAAATAACTAGGCACTTCCTCCCTCTGCTCCAATAACACTCAAATCTTTCTCCTTTCATTGTCCTCATCACCATTAATACAGCATCAAGTGAGTAGAACCTGGGGATGACTTTTCCTAAGGACACAGAATCAGAATTGTGACAAGACAAAAAAAATGTAAAAATTGTAAAACTTACTTTGAAGTCCTAGTTTGTGGTTGTGAGGTATTCACCTAAATGAAAACTGGAAACCACCCATGGTGATATTTAGCATTCCCAAGTCCAAGAACATCTGGGTCTCCTGAACACTGATATACAACTCTCCTCCTGCCTGTAATGGGGAACTGTAACCATATACCCAGGCATCTGTGCTCTCCACTAGCTCTGGAGACACTGAAAGGCAAGGAGCTTCTTCCATATCCTGTACCCGCTATGATGCCTGGCACATAGAAAGTGCTCAGTTAGAGCCTTCCCAAATGGGTGAATGAGTGCGTGCGTGAACTCCCATCAAGAAGACAGGAGGACTCCCACTTGTTGTGATTTTAAAGAAAAAACTCTTCCTAGCTCGCCCAGGGCCCACAGGGCCCCTGTTGTGCTAGCTGATTGCCCTGAGCCGTATTATGAGATAGAACAGCCAGTCTATGATTGGTATTATGAGATAGAACAGCCAGTCTATGATTGGGGTCAAACTGTCATTCTTTTGGTCATTTCTCATAAGACCATAAGATTGCAAACTGTTGACAGCTTTAGGGTCATTTTTGATAAATAAAGAGAATTCCAGCAGTCTAGCTTCATATTGAACGTTTCCTCTGGGACACTGTGGGCAGCTCATAGTAAACATGTCAACACCATCTTTCTTTCTCAGACTCCTCTTCCTCCTCCTTATGCACTCTGTCTCTGAACCTCCCACTAGCTCAAGATGACACTCCAGTCCTAGTCCTTGTTTCTGCTCTCCACTCCACCTCTACACCCCCAATCCATAAATCACTGAGCCCTGGAGATCAGACATTTGTCTTGAATGCGTTCATTTCTCTGGCCCCAGTCTCATTGCCTGATTGAAGCTATACTATTATCACTACCTGGATTATTGCAGCAGCGCCCTATGTGGTCCCCTGCCTCTGACTTTGTCCCCTCTAGTCTCCATTTTGCAGTCAGAATGTGAACTTACTGAAACAGAAATGAGACCAACTCTCACTCCTGCTTAAAACCTTCAACAGACCCTACTGACTCTTAGAATACAAATTCAAACCTCTTAGCACAGCGTAATAGCCTGCATGATTGACCCCTTGCAGCTTCATTTCTTCCCCTCTTCCGACTCACTCCTTTAAACTCTACTATCAGGCCACACAGAATTGGTCTGATTCCAGCCTCAGCATGTGCGCGCGCGCACACACACACACACACACACACACACACACACAATTTGCCTCATCACCTCTACTGAACTTCATATTCTCATATTTGAAATTACTTCCTCCAGAAATGCTTTTGGGATTCTCTGCAGCCCAGCTGGGTTGGAGGTCCCTCTCTGAGCTCTCATGCCCTGGAATCATCACTCTGATGGCACTGGTCAGAGTTTTGGGGAGCCCTCTCCTCATCTGTCTATCTCTGTTGTAAGACTGTGAAGGCAGAGACTGGGGTAGGGTCCTACTTTATTCTTATATCTTCATCTGCAATATAGTGCCTGGACTTCCCTGG
Organism: Giraffa tippelskirchi; assembly: GCF_054371585.1. Lineage (NCBI taxonomy): Eukaryota > Metazoa > Chordata > Mammalia > Artiodactyla > Giraffidae > Giraffa > Giraffa tippelskirchi. The sequence continues at coordinate 116,088,723 of NC_137282.1, forward strand.
TGGCTCAGATGGCAAAGAATCCACCTGTAATGCAGGAGACCCGGGTCTGATCCTTGGGTTGGGAAGATCCCCTGGAGAAGGGACTGGCCACCAGCACTTCAACAGTCTTGCCTGGAGAATTTCATGGACAGAGGAGCCTTGCAGGCTACAGTCCTGGGGTTGCAAAGAGTTGGACATAACTGAGGGACTAACACTTACTCGCTTACACACGAGTGCTCAAAAAATGTTTGCTCAATGAGTGGATATATGGTCTCAGATGGAAGAGTAACTGAGGCATGGATTGGGAAGGTACCTAAACGGCATGTGCTTATCTGGGTCTGCTTGGGGGGGAAGCACAGATGGGTAGAACTCTCCTCTGATCAAGTGGGTCCCTTGAGGGAACTGGACTGAAGTCTTGTCATGGAAAGTAGTTTATTCACGTCACACTCAAGTGTGATGGCTTGAGCCTGAGGGGGACGATTCTGGAGTCCCAGTTGTCCTTTCCAGCCTCCTGTCCACAGATGTAGCAGAAAACAACACTGGGCCCTGTGTTAGGAGACCTCAGTCTCAGCTCCAGTCCTGGCGTTTGCTTCCTGTGTGCCCCCGGGCAGGGTGCCTTTCCTCCCTGGTCTTCATCTGTGAATCAAGGCTAAGGAATCATCTCTTTCTCCTCTGAGTATGGTGCCTCAGAGTCAGCCACAGTTGAATTTGTACCTCGGTTTTCCAATTATGAGCTGTGCAGGCCTCCAGGAAATGCTGGCTTCTTGGGATATTATGTGGATTAAGCGTAATTACACTCCTCAAGTGGCTACTGCAGTACTGCTCACAGCATAAGTGCTCAATAAATGGTCACAATTAAGAACACAGGCATCCTCATTTGGCCAACTTATCAGTGACTATAAGGTGGCTGAACACAAACACCTAATAGTTGGGCTTTTCAACTCTAAGTCATGTAACACAGCCCCCACAAAAGGGCCAAGTGCACATATTTACAGTCCCTATATCTTTCAGACAAAGCATTCAACAAAATTGACACTGTGTCATGATAAAGACAATAAATGTTTACTACACTGAATCAAGCCACAATTATGCTTCTACCCTAGTGGGATTACGTATTTCATTTTGGAATTTTAAAGTCCTTGCAGTTTCAAAGCAAGATCTGTCGTGTGTGTGTGTGTGTGTGTGTGTGCACTCAGTCATGCCCAACCCCATGCAGCCCGCCAGACTCCTGTGGCCATGGGATTTCCCAGGCAAGGATACTGGAGTGAGTAGCCATTCCCTTGTCCAGAGAATCTTCCCAACCCAGGGATGGAACCCACGTCTCTTTCGTCTCCCGATTGGCAGGCGGGTTCTTTACCACTAGCGCCACCTGGGAAGCCACTCTGTCCCATGCTGTCGCTTAGCAATTGGTAGGATGCTGTCAAGGAAATCTTCCCTGTCCCTTGTGAGGTCAGATGACGTTCCCCTGTGGGCCCCCAGGTCTTGAGTCTCTAAGGTTCTGGCTCCTCTACCAAGGAGCATGAAGATGGCTTTCCAGTGAATACTGTGTGTTCCTGGAATCTTCCTCTGGCACTGGAACCATGTAGGTTGTCACCTTTGCAGCCTGTTAGAACAAGGGGACTCATGGAAAGTGGAAGCCAAGAGGTTGAAGTTCTAGTCCTAACTTTGTCATCAATGAGTTTGGTGATCTTGGATGAATTTCTTAACCTTCACAGGCAATCATGAAAGCCTACGATTGATACCTAAAATTAGATTGCAAAAATAAATCCCCTTCCTTTCTTATTCCTTGGATGAGGTTTGGGCCTGGAAGTTGTGGTTCCCAAATTTTGCTGCACACTAGAATCACCTGCTATCCACTTGCCCACACCTTGGGCAATATAAATATAAATATTTACATATAAATATAAATATTCTGGGGCAATTCTAAATGTACAGTAAACTTCGGGAATCATCACTCATAGGCAGTCAGGGTAACTCAATAGACAAAAATAAAGCAAGCCAGCCTGATTGCAGACTGGCCAGTTATCTTAAACAATTACTCAACTCCTATGAAGTTACTTTTCCTCATTTCCAAACTCATAAGGGTTTTACAAGCAATAAGAGATAATGTATGGGAACCTAGTGCCTTGTTGTTCAAAGTGTGGTCCATCAACGCAGCATCACGGTCACCTGGAAACTTGTGAAGAGATGAGGACTCCCAACTCCCAGTCCAGACTCGATGAATTAGAATCTGATTCTAAGAAGATTTCCAGGTGGGTAGTAGGCCCATTGAGAAGGAAATGGCAACCCACTCCAGTGTTCTTGCCTGGAGAATCCCAGGGACAGAGGAGCCTGGTGGGCTTCCGTCTATGGGGTCACGCAGAGTTGGCCACAACTGAAGCGACTTAGCAGCAGCAGCAGCAGCATCTCATTGAACCCTCACAACAACTTTGAGGTTAGACGCTATTACTAATATGATCTGCTTATACAAGGGCTTTCCAAATGGCGCTAGTGATAAAGAACCTGCCTGACAATGCAGGAGATGTAAGAGACACAGGTTTGATCCCTGGGTCAGGAAGATCCCCTGGAAAAGGGCATGGCAACCCTCTCCAGTATTCTTGCCTGGAGAATCCCATGGACAGAGGAGGCCGGTGGGCTACAGTCCACAGGGTCACAAAGAGTCAGGCATGACTGAAGTGACTTAGCGTGCACACACGCTCACACACCTGGCACAGAGAGGCTAAGCAGCTTGTGCAGAACGACACTCGGCTAGTGGCACTGATGAAGCAGGGCAGCCCTCGCCTCCCCCTCTGCACCGCTGTCCCTGCACGATGAAGCACAGGGCAGCTTCTGCCTTAACAGGGCTGACCAGGCCCTTTCAAGGGCAGCCCCCGCCGCAGGTGCTGTGGGGGCGGCTGCAGGAGGCCCTGCGGGCAGCGATGCTGTATGCGGGGTTTCTATTCCCAGCAGAGGAGCTGGCCAGAGGGTGGAAAGCTCCTGCAGGCTGCTTCTCTGACACAGTCCACCACAGCCAGCTGCCCCTCTCCCGGGCCTCAGGTCACTCAGACATTTCACTTGCAAATGCATTCTGCAGACGATGCCAGGCTTCTCAATGACAAGTCCAGGCAACAGAAAGAAAAATCCTTGTCTGAGCTTGTGAGTAGGAGGGAGCAACTTTCAGAAAATTGTCTGATGAGGAATAGAGGCTGGGAGTCCCAAATCAGGGGTCCTGAGCTCCAGGCCAAGGAGGAGTTGTGAACGAGGACAGGCCTGTGGTCATTGGGGATACAAGATATAATGGAACTCCCCTTGGTCTTTCTCACTAAACAGAAGAGTTGCCAAAAATCTGCATCTAAATCATGTTTTGGTCAATATAATTTTATCATTCAACAGGAGATGGTGGATGGTATAGAAATTAATGGAAATATTTATTTGTGTTTCAACTGTCCTGTAATTTTCCATACCTTACCCCTTCCCTACGCCTGCATTTCTGTAGGGATAGGAAGCTAGGAATTTTGTTTTCTCCATTTGGAACGATGCTATTACAATGTAGACCAGACTCCTGGGCATCACCTGGGACCTTGCTTGAAATGCGTATTCTCAGGCTCTGCCACAGACCTGATGAATCAGAACCTTGGGAGTGGGCCCAGGGGTCCGTGTTTAACATGCTTTCTGGGGGGCTCTGATGGGAGAATTGCTGCCTTACAGGGTTTTGGGCCAAGCAGCTCCAGTGAGCAACTGACATCAGGAGAAAGGAAGAGAGACACATGATGCTGAGAGGGAGCAGAAGGCAGAAAGAGAGGGAGAAAATGGTGAAAAGACTCCTGGGACTAGAGGCAGGGTGGTGAACTGAGGTTCTGAAGAGCAGATAGCAGTAATTCCTGCCCTTGGCTGTGCCCTTGGTGGCTAGACCCATGGCCCCAGCAGGACTAAACCGGAAAAGCTTCCCACTCTAGGGACATGAATGAACAATGGCTACACAGCAGCAAGCAGGTGTACCGAGGACCACTGGGGCCTCCATAGTTGCTCAGTGAGGCTAAAGACCCCAGGGACTTTTCACTGACTCTCTGGGTGGGGAGGGAGGAAGCTGAGTCTGAGTCATTGTCAATGCTAAGTCAGGTCAGGGCTGCCCAGGTTAAATTTATGTTCATTTAGAGAAAACCAGGGGATGATCATCTTCTATCTCATAACAGTTCATAGATATACGTTTATACCCACTGTACCTGGACAAATTTAAGGAGGCACTTTCTAGAAGACCATTTTCAGTCCTTCTCAAACTCTCTCTAGGCAAAGACAACAGTGTCTCGTGAACATAAAACAAAGGGGTGAGACAATTTATATCCCCATACAGATGTTACAGGGACATCCAGGGGAAGAGGCTAGGACAGCTCAAAGTTCTGCTTGTATTCTCCTTGCTTCTAGAGGAACAGTTTCTCTAGAGCAAATCAAGCCAATATCCTTCTCATTACTCGGCTTCTTCATGGGGGGTAGGTTCTCTCCAGATCCTCATTTTAACCATCGCAATGTCAATTCTCACACCCTTGGCTTTAACCCATCAGGAGCTCAGGATCTAGTACCCTTCTGCCTCCCAGCCCTCAGCTGGCAGGTCACGGTTGTGGAGCACCCCCAGGCAGCTGTGATGCTAATGCTTTCTCTGTTCTCGGTGATGGGAAGTCTCCCTTGTCCCAAGTCTGGCCTCCCCACCCTCTCTCCACACTCTGGCTTCTCCTTTGATATCCACTGTCCACTATACCACCTCGGTGGGAAGCTCTTTCTTCTCTTTTCAATTCATACAGCCCTATTTCTTTCTCTGATGTTTTTAAAAATCATTTCCAACCCTCTATTGCACTATTTTACACTGTGTCATTTTAAGTCGTTTTTAAGTTCCTAGATTTAAGAGGTCAGAGATCATGACCTACATACATCTTTGCATTACATCCACTCCAGTGCCTGACACAGATTAGGTTTTCAGTAAATATTTACAGAATGACTCTGTATACACAATTGACTATTTGACAACCTCAGGTGGATATTTTTCAGGCATCTCAAATTCAAGAGGCTCAACTTGACTGCTTGATCTAAATCTCTTCATTCACCTGAAGTCTGATCCCCTTCCTTATTTTAAGAAATAGCCTCTCCATTTTCCCAGTTGCCTTTATGGATAGCTTCATGCGTCTCTGACTATCTCTCTTCTTGGCCACATTCAATTTTCAGACAAGTTCTTTTCAATTCTACCTATGAAATATGGCTAGACTCTCCATTTCTCTCTACCCCAGTTCAATCTACCACCATATCTTCTTGCACTATAGCAACAGCCTCCTAACTGGTATCTGCTTCCAATCTTGCTTCCTCCCTTTCAGGAAGCTACATTTTAAAAACTCCAATTCTTAAATGAAAAAACAAAAAAACAACTCCAAGTCTCATTATTCATGTCTATACTTAGCCACAATAAAGCCTAAAATCCTTCCTTTGAGTCCATCTCCCACTGCTCTGCTCAGACACACTGGCTTTCTCTAAGCTGTAAAAATTAGCCTGTTCTTCACTTTATCCTTCTTAACAAAAATTAATACTTTTTTCCTTCTCAGCACTTGTCACAATTCTTAATTAGGTATTTATGTATGCATTGACTTATTTAATGCCTGTTTCCTTTCCTAGGTGGAGTTTCTTGAGGGCAGGGACAATATCTACCTAGGTCACCATTGTCTCTCCAGTACTAACACAGCACCTGAATACAAGAATACAAGAGGTGCAGAATAAATACTTTTTAGATTAAAGCATGTTTGAATTCTAAACATTATGCTCAGCATGCTATGCTTACCTTTGCTCTGTTGTTAGAGTTGATAAGCTAACAAAGGTGAGACATTCGCCTGATGTAAAGTAACACTAGACAATTCAATTTACCTCTGCTCAGTGCAGTTGAAGTCATTTCCATTATATTCAATTCATTTTAATTTAATTCAGCAAACTGTCACAAACACTAGAAATCTGACAGCCTTTATGCTAGTAGTAGAGAAATCAGTGATGAAAATTATTTGTTCCCTGCCCTCAGGGGGCTTCCTGTTTATTGATTCACATCCTAAGGCCAAAAAAATATGACCAAACTTTCCATCAGGAAATTACAAAAAGACTACTGGTCAACCTAAACTGGTTCTCATTGCCATCATATACCAATTAATGAATTGGGATATCTGATAACAGTTGCAGAGGTTTAAATACTGCACAAGACTAGTGGAAGTGAATAATGAGATGATGACCAAGAATGTTGAATACAATGACTCACCCTCCATCACTGGTCATCTTCAGTGACAGAAATTCTCTAATCCATCTTGAAAACCTATCTTAGGACTTCATGTTCCGTTTCAATTGATAATGTCTCCCTTTTATTCTATTTCATCTTGAATATATGAGATTTTAGCCTACTCACTTCCCAAAAGATGTGCGATGAATGACATTAAAGCATAAGATATATTATCAATGTTGTGAAGTGAGTTCATTTACTACAAGAAGCAGAGGTGGTGATTTTCAAGGCATCATCACTAAGCAGATGTAAATACTCAAGGATCTGGCTCTGAGGTGTCTGGCAGTTAAGGCAGAAAAATAAAAGGAAAGACATCAATTTACATGGTTTTAATTTTGTGACACTGAAGGCAAGTATGTCTTTCTGCAGCAACCACATTATTTTCTCCTCTGTAACTATCCACTGGCAGGAATTTGTCATAGTCCTTTTAAAAGGACTTAGAGAAGCAGAGTAGACCTTACCTTAATCAGTTTCACTAAAGCAACAAAGGCAGCTGAACCAGACTGTTCTCATATATACACTAAATAAAGGCTATTCTTCGAGAGATTGATAACATGGAATACAACACTCTGCCTTTGGATGATCTAGCTTTATGTTAGTTTAATATAACTGAACCTCACTTACTCTTACCTGGACCTCAATAGAAACCAAAAAATTATTTGCCCTCCTTCCAAACATCTTGCTCCCTGAAATGTCTGTGTTCTCTCTTCCAAGTGAAATCTTTGCATACTGTTATTCTGGTTCCTATTTCCCCCTCTGAGTATTCTACGTGATCGCCCTGATTTGGGAGACAATGAAGAGCCCCGGAGATGGGAAAACAAGAGCCAGGCAAACAGAAAGTCTAATCAAGTCTTTCTTGATCCTTTTAGATCTATGATGGATCTTAAGATGCAGGAAGCACAACTCGGAGAGTATTTGCTAATAAATACTTGACCACAAGTTAAAAATGCAGTCAGAGGATCTCAGAACTGGAAGGACTCAAAGGTTATTTAGTCCAACCCTCACCCTCATGCATGATTCCCTCTGAAGCAGCCCCAGTAAGAGATCCAATGATCTCTGCTTGAGTAACTGCAGAAAGAGAGAAAGGTCTACCCAATCAGGTATCCCTCCGTGTGGACAGTCATAACTGCTAGAAAGTTCTTTCTTATGTTGGGACGTAAACTTCTTTTTTTTTTTTAATCACATCAGACACACACTGAATATCACTCAAGACACAGGACCACTTCTGGAGAATGATCATCTGCTTCCCCTAAAATATACTGAGAAGTTTAAGTTTTCATACAGACTCTCCCCTACTCACTGAAATATTCTGCAATGCTACTTAAATTTTCACACGTTGTTTCTGCCCAGTCCTAGGCTGAAATACTTTGGAAATCAGAATTTTATTAATGGACTCTATTTGATCCCGATTCTGGAAACTTAGTATCATTCTTGACCAAACCTACTATGAGCTGGCATCATGCTGATAAAACACAATCATCTGAGGGACACAAAGCATGCTATATATTTTCCTGACTGTCTTAAGTAGTTTTGGCAAAATAGAGAAGTGTGGAAAGGTGCAAACCCTTTAGCCTGAGTCGATTATGAGGCTGACTGGTGGCTGCCTATTGACAGTCCCTCTGCGTGAACGGGCTCTCTATTGCTGGGCACTGGTGGCACAGCAGTTTTGGGTTTTTTCCCCCCTGGCTTTAATAGTTATTTAGCAATCTTTAAGAGAGCTCTATGCCTAATGTCGAATCTTTAAATGTGACATTGTTCTTATAAAATGAATATTTAAACCACATGCTGCAAATTCATACAAAAAAGGGAACAATATCCTCTAGTTGAATAATCAGAAGGAAGGGGTGGGGGGATAGAAGAGGAGAACAGTCACCCTGGGTGTGTATGGGAAGCTACAGTTTAAACAAGCACGTCAGGATTTCAGGGAGAACATTCTTAACCCTCAGCCCTGTTATTCGGACGGTGGGTTTTTCAGACTTTCTGTTTGCCCTGCTCTTGTTCGCCCATCTCTGGGGCTCGTCTGCTGCTGCTAAGTCGCTTCAGTCGTGTCTGACTCTGTGCGACCCCATAGACGGCAGCCCACCAGGCTCCGCCGTCCCTGGGATTCTCCAGGCAAGAGTACTGGAGTGGGGTGCCACTGGGGCTCGTCATTGTCTCCCAAACCCAAGTTTAGGCTGGCGAAGGAAGGTGAAGACGGTGCCGGTACCTAACAGTCTCATAGGCGTCTGAGTAACAACAGGAAGGTGTGAAGGGGGCAGGGGCCCTTTCCTGTCAAGCAGTTTCCAGATTATCTGTGTGTCCACTGAGCACGGCTCCTTCCCTGCTGTGAGGGCAGATGATCGAGCTGACCAAAGACCGTGCTCTGTCCCTCCACGCGCGCGTGGACGCCAGCTTCCCGTGCGCATGGCCCTCCGCCCTGCCCAGGGAGAGCGCATGCGCCCGGTGAGTTGTAAATGTGCCTGCGCTGCTCTGATCTTCAAGAGCGCAGTACACGGGGTCCCAGCAGAGGTGCGCTGGCAAGGCCTCTCCTGGGACTGCGCTCACTCGGGATGGACGCTGTGGATGGTGACCTTCCCTTCCACTGCTTAACTCGGTATGTCTCTGTAAGCTGGCCTGTTTGAGGACATACTAAATGGCTGTGAGCAGGGGGAGTCCAGGACGCAAGGAAGATAGCAAGACTAACTGGAGTCCGGCCAGACCTGGAACTAACATCACCAGCCCTTCACCCCACAAGGCCAGGTCACTCTGGGAGCCCAGAAAACCAGTACTCTTAGAGCACTGCCTCAGCTGCGCCATCAGCAGGGTGGAGAGTCTTCTGCAGTTTTCACCCACTGACTGTTCAGCAGTGGAAAGAGACCCAGTTCTACCTGTGACCTCAGTTTTCTCATCTGCTCAGTGGGTATGGTTATACTTATCCTCACAGGGCTGCACGTGGAAAGGACAAAATTAGAGCATTACGTTAAAATAATAATCATAGTTAACATCGGTAAAGTACTTGATACATTGTCCATCAACGTGATAAATGCTTTCTGTTTTATCTCATTTAATCCTCACAACAATTTCCAAGGTGGTAACTCTTACTGTACCCATGATAATGAGTCAGAAACTAAGGCACAGATCAGTTAAGGAACTGGCTAAAGGTCACACAGCCAACCAGTACGGATGGGGCCCATTTTCACTCATTCATTCACTGCTATTTATCAAGTGCTTGCTCCACAGGAGGCCCTGAGAAGCAAAACTACAGAGGCAGTCCCTACCTGCATTGCTCTTAGTTTCATTACTGGAACAAACAAAATTCAGAGTAAATGGAAGTGGATGAGAACTCCAAGTTCTGTTAAAGCCCCAGTGGGATCCAGGACAAGCCATTCCTGGTGTTGATTGAGATGTGCTCAGGGAGATGGTGCTGGTTCTACAGATCCCCCAGGGACAGAAGCCAGGCATACTGGCCAAGGCAGAAAGGTCTTGTACATTTTCCTTATGTTTGATGCAAGCCCAGACTTACAGGTTTGCAAGGAACCTTGAGAATGAATTTAATTCATTTCTCTGCCTCTGAGAAAGATTGCATTTACACTGCTCTTTACCAGAGAGCTTCAGCCAGGGAACCTCTCTTATTTAAAAACCTGGTTAAACAAAGTCTGTATTTACAAACAGGTGAATTTAAGGGCATTCCAGTACCTTTAAATAGTGAACACTTCTAGTGCATTTTAAATAGGATTGATTCAATGCATTTTCTTAGCACACAGCTTTTCAGGAATGCAAAATACACCTGTGCCCAGCATCTTAAGGCTTCTCAAAATAGATGATGGGTTTCTTCCTTTTTGGTACATGCTCATACCATTAAAAGCATTTGAATGAAAGTCTTTCCTTAAATCCAACCTGAACCTTACCTGAGATGATTACAGCCACTTGAGTGAACTTTCTATCAACCCAAGAGAGAGGGACTTGAGGGAAGAGGGTGGGTCTGAAGTAGATCACAGCTTTGCATTGAGGACTGCCAGGAAGAGCCTCTTGGATTAATTAATAGCATCACTGTGGCTATGTCTTGGCATCGTTTTCCTAATTCTGTCTAGCTGCTCCCAGAAACTCAGTCCCTCTCTGAAAATCCTTTCCTCGGAGACACACAGAGCAGCGTCTGTAATGTGGGCCAGGCAGCTTAGCGCTTGCTCAACCAGGAAGGGTCTTAGAGATCATCAAGTTCTGCCCTTGCAGGGCAGAGGAGGAAGTTGAGACTCTAGGGACCAAAGTGACTTGACCCTGGATGTGCAGCAAATCTGGCAAAACTGAAATAACCCAAACTCCAGACCCCATACCTAGTGCTCTTTCCATCACAAATCTGAGTTTCCTCCCTTCATCTAATTCTGCTTCTTTAAAGCCCAGAGCTGTGTCTCATTCTTTTCAAGGACCCCCATAGTCCAGATGTGGGCATATTATTATGCTGCCTGAAGCACAGGTGGCTTGCTTTTACTTGAGTGGGTTCAGACAAGACCAACTTGGCCATGAGACATGAAGGGGAACAGAATCTATGGAGCCTCTGTGCTTGTTTGTAAATACAGACTTTGCTTAGCCAAATTTTTAAAGTGAAGGTCCCTGGCTGAATCTCTCCAGAGAAAACAAACAGAACAAATGGGGTCTCCCTCCACTCTTTCTTTACATGTTACTGAATATGCTCGATAGGTGTTTGAGCCCAGACCCTTCCTATCAGAAAGAAGGCCCATTGCTTTCGAGCCAGACATCCTTCTGCCCCTAGTGGTCGTGGGCAGGGCATTCCCCCTTCCTCTCCTCCAGGACCACCTGGAGCTCTAATCAGATGGCAGAAGCCTGGCATTGGTGCCCCGCTCAGGGACAGCCGTGAGGCTCCTCAGCGTTCCGTCCTTCCTGAATCTCAGCAGAGTTGCAGGCTTCCCGGCTCTTTCACTCCCTGGAGCACCCACTTGGAGGTTTTGCCGAGTCACTGTCTGCGATAGGTATCGCTGCTAAGTTTTAACAACTGGTAAAAATACCTGCTTATATTTCATGGACACTCCTCTGGCTGGCGGTTCATACAAGCTGATACTGATTTATTCATTGTGTTGCACACGTGTGAAGTGCGGGTGGACCTGTCCGAGCTTTCTCAGGAATCAACGACCTTGACCATTCATGAAGTCATTCCCCTCAACTTTGGGAGCTCACCCTTAAAGATGTGTTTAAAAAAAAAAAAAAAAGCTCAGGGAGGCCCAGGACTCTGATTTTGGGCAAGTCACTCCCTTTCTTGGATCTCAGATTCCTCATTCATAAAATGGGAAGACGGACAGACAGGGTCATGGGTCCCTTCTGCATCCAGGCCCCACCTGGCTGCACCACAGCCGTGACCAGGGAGCTTGGACGAGTCTTTCTGCCTTTGAGCTGACAGCCTGTCACAATTACCTTGCCTGAGGGCTGAAAATTTTTCTTTGCCTCCAAATACAAAAAAAAGACTGCAAAATCAAACTGGGCAAATATTTAATTAAATGTCTACATAATGTAACATTATGTAAATGCCATTAATTATTAAATTTTATATCATAAACATTTCATTACATTTTAAAACAATTTGCTTCTTAGAATTTCTCACTTTGAAAGAATTCTCAAATATTATGCCTGGTGATGGCTGAGGGTTTACAGTCATGAGTTACTTTCAGCCAAATCCTTTCAACAGCCAAATTATTTTTTAAAAATCCCTTTTAAATATGTTACAGCAAAAATATTTGGCTTCCCAGGTGGCACTAGTGGAAAAGAACCCACCTGCCAGTGCAGGAGTCATAAGAGATGTGGGTGCAATCCCTGGGTCGGGATGATCCCCTAGAGGAGGGCATGGTAACCCACTCCAGTATTCTTGCCTGTAGAATCCCATGCACAGAGGAGCTTGGCGGGCTACAGTCCTTAGAGTTGCAAAGAGTTGGATACAACTGAAGCGACTTAGTACGTGCACAAAAATATTAATGTAGAATGTGGGTAACTTTCAACCTGTTTAACAAGATGTGAAGTGAAATCTTCAAAAGCAAAAATTTGGAAACTTTGAAGTTGTTCTAGAACTACTTTTAAAATACTAAGAACTAATATTAGTAAGTATTTACTCCATACCAGGCTCTCTTTCTAGCCTTTTGCGTGCATTATCCCATTTAATCCCTGGGACCATCTTTGATGTGGAAACTATCCCCATTTTACAGATGAGGAAACTGACACAGAGGTAAGTCATCTTTAAAGGACACAGATAGGATGGGAGACCAGCAGCTCCAGGGCATGAGCCACACTACCAAACCAAATGTGAGGCCCCCCTGGTCTCTTCCAGAGGGAAACAAGTGCTGGCAGGGCAGGAAGGAGGGGTGCACGCGTCCACAAATGAGACGTGCATCGAACAGAATTTACACCTTGGCTGGCCCTGTTGCTACTGCCACCTCCTCTGGAGCTCTTTTGCTCACAAAAGTCCTCTCTGGCTAACTCTCAGCCTCATCTACATGCTGTTAATAATGAAAAAAATAAAAACGTTTTACAAAAAGAGCTGATAGCCATTGACAGCTCAGTCAGCACTTAATTTCATTCAATCCTCATAACAAACCCGGTCTTACAAACAAGAGATTTGGGGTTTAGAGACTTGAAATACTTTGTCTGTGGTCACATGGCTTTCTGAGATAGTGGAAGTGGGGACTTACACTCTGGTCTTACAATAAAAACCTAAACTCTCTTTTATGTTAGGCATATATGTGTATTGTTCAAGCAATTTGATTAATAAAAGCATAGTGAGTAAAAAAGTAAAGCCCTCTATTTCCCACAACAACCTTCTCCTCTTCCTCTGGTAGATCCCCTCTCCTTGTGTTCCTCTGTGAATAGTTTGGTGGGCATTCTTCCAGACTTTTGCTATATATTTACATATCTATGTAGGAATCTATTCATCGATCCATTCCTTCCTCATTTATTTATTCCCGTGGCTTCACTCTCTACAGGTGGCAGCTCCCAGGATGGGAAAGGCAGTGGTAACCCCTTATCAGAAATGTTGAAATCCCAAGGGCAAGGCTGACCCTGATAAATAGCCATAAGGATCAGGAAAAGCAGGTGGGGTGCTTATCATCACTTCTGTCTCCCTACCGCTTTCCACAGCTTCTCTGGCTCACACACCAGTTTTGTCTACTCTTGCACACAATGGCACCCCACTCCAGTACTCTTGCCTGGAGAATCCCATGGACGGAGGAGCCTGGTAGGCTACAGTCCATGGGGTCGCTAAGAGTCGGATACGACTGAGCGACTTCACTTTCCCTTTTCCCTTTCATGCACTGGAGAAGGAAATGGCAACCCACTCCAGTATTCTTGCCTGGAGAATCCCAGGGACGGTGGAGCCTGGTGGGCTGCCGTCTATGGGGTCGCACAGAGTCGGACACGACTGAAGCGACTTAGCAGCAGCAGCACATCTCGTGCGCTGAGATGGCCCACTTCATTCTCAGTCTGGGAGGTCTCTGGGCTCAGCTGGCCCATAACCCACATGTGGGGAGTTTTGTGAATGGGTCATTTGAGCAAACTCCAGGGGAGAGTGAAGGACAGGGAAGCCTGACGTGCTGCAGTCCATGGGGTTGCAGAGTCAGACACGACTGAGCAACTGAACAAAAACATCTGCATAAGACTAGTGGCAAAAATCTGACTCACTGCTGCTTCTCTGTCCTTTGCTTAAAGGGAATCTTAATTAGTTTATCCAGAAGAGAGAACCAGATGATAGACTGAATGACTTGGGGACAGGACTGTGCTGCATTGATGTTTGCCTCCCCAATGTCAGCGCACAGTAGGTACTCACAAAATGATTAAAGGAAGCAGTTGGTAGAGAGGGAAGAGGGTTTCCTTGTGTTGCATGCAGAAAAGTTCTGTTACAATGAATTTTCTATCTGCAAAGATGAGCAATTTGTAGTCCTCTGGTGTATTTTTTTTCCTTTTATTTTCACAGCCACAGTTCAGGGGCAAGGAAAAGCTTTTATCTCTCTGAAAGAGTAGGAGAAGCCCATGGGGTTTGGGTAACTTAAACTAGAAGGCTGTCTCTTTCACTTGGTGCAAAGATGAGAATATTTAATAACTGCACCAACAATGTCATCTATAAAAGGAGTGACTTCCTGGCTGAGAGATGGTCAAGATAACGCTGTCGCTCAGAGTGGAGGCTGGGTAGTCTATGAGCTCAGGACTACAGTTCCCATGACTGCACCTGGGCTGTGTGATCTCAGGCAAGATACTTCACTCTCTGTTCTTCAGTTTCATCATCTGTAGAATGGGGATCATATAGCACCTATTTCATGAAATGTGTGCAAGAAGATTAGACACGATGATATAAGTAAAATATTGAACACAGAGGCTGCTATATGTATACATGCACATGTGCACGTGTGTGTGTATAATAAGAGCTCAAAATTATGCTAGGATTACTGATAAGGAACTCTAGACCTTCATCATGTTGCTATTCTAAATATCTAAGAACTTGACTCCTATTGACAACCATTTGTTGAACAAATAAGTGACTGCGCTATACTGAGCAGGGTCTGATGCTGGAGCAGGAGCTCCCGCAAGCCATGCTTGAATCCCCAGAATCGAGCAAATGACTTAGAGCAATCTTTCCATGTGAGCTACCCGAATGTTCCCAGCTGGGAAGCCTGAGTAGTGCAGGAGGCAAGGGCTCTGAACTTTTACCCGGAAGGTCTGGGTTCAAGTCCCTCGTCTGCTGTTTGTCATCTATGTGAAAACATTAAGAAGTCCTCTCTCAGTCTGGGGCCAAATGTGCAGCTTCAGAAGGCAAGTCCACAGAACAAACAAGAGACTCAAAGAACACAAGCCAGAAGGGCCTCAGATACTCTCCCTCATGGGGCGGAGAGACCCACGCCTTCCCATTTTTGATGCAGACATGGGCACAGGAAACACTCGCCTTTCCTCTCCTCCTCTACTCTTGTAAGACGAGGGCATTAGCCAGTCTCCTCTGGGCAGGAAGGCTCGCTAGTCAAGCCAGTGAATCTGACATGTGAGTCTGACTTCTGAGCAGCTGAAAATCTGGAGGGTCCTGTGAATCCTGCCAAACTTTGTGTCTGTCTGACTCAAAATTAATTTCATAACTTTGAGTGGGCCAGCAGCACGAGGGACAATCAAAACACTGTAGGCCAGATTTACCCTGGAGGCTGCAAACGGGTAAATCACCCACGACCCGAACCATAAGGCAGTGCAACAAGGCACCGCCTACGAAGCAGAGTGTTTGGCTCAGAGGTTGGTATATACATATTTAGCCCAGATCAGGTGAGGAGCCTGCAAGCTGGCAGTTAGTCACACAGAGCCAGGGGTGGGATCTAGGCCCAGTAGTCCAGCCAGTGTTAAGAGATCAAGTAATACTGTGGCAGAATGTGGCCAATATAAGGAATAACAATGAAATGTCCAGAAGAACGCAACACTAGACAAAATGCTTCATAGGTGAAAATAGTACACCGGAGGCTTCCTGTCATAGAAAATCCACAGCCGACTCCGGGTACGTGAACCAAAACCAAAATAGAAGCTTATATAACCTTCGGCGAACGATTCCTCCGCTACGAGACAGAGCCGGGTGGCGTGCCCCCAAACCCAAGCCTTTCAATCCTGGTCACGCAGCAATTTCCACTCCTGATTACTCGGGTTTGTCTTCGGAAAGCCTTTGTTGTTTTAAAGTCTGAAAAGGCTGTTGTGCTGAGATAATCCTAATATTTAGTGAGCTCTTAGTACACGCCAGACACCGCCTAAGCTCTCTGCATATATCAGTGCACCTAATCCTCAACAAAAAACCCACGAGGAAGGTTTACTAGTTCCCCTATGGGGGTGTCGAGCCCCAGAAAGGTTAATAACATCCCCAAAGGCTCAGAGCTAGAAAATAGTGGCTCTGGGGTTTAAACCCAGACAGGGTGACTCTGGAGTCCAAGTTTATAGCCACCACCCATGACGGTTCCTGCCTAATCTTACGATACTGGGACAGAGAGAGGGTGGGCAGGACACCACCACCTACTGAGAATCGCAAGGCAGGTTATGGGATTCAGTTTGGCTCCAGCGTGAACATTCCTGGGAACCGAGGGCACCAGACCCCCTAGCGAACAATGTCTGTGATCCCCAAAAGGACAGACCCCCCCCCCGTGACTTTTATTTCCCCTTGTGAATGCAAATTCTGCCAGGGGTGATCTAAATGACTACTGCTACTGCTACTGCTAAGTCGCTTCAGTCGTGTCCGACTCTGTGCGACCCCACAGACGGCAGCCCACCAGGCTCCGCCATCCCTGGGATTCTCCAGGCAAGAATACTGGAGTGGGTTGCCATTTCCTTCTCCAGTGCATGAAAGGGAAAAGTGAAAGTGAAGTCGCTCAGTCGCGTCCGACTCTTAGCGACCCCATGGACCGTAGCCTACCAGGCTCCTCTGCTCTTAAAAAAAAAAAGTTGAGAAAGGAGGGTAACTTGCTGACTGATGTGAGGATGGATGGATGTTCAAGAGTCTATTTGCATTCCCCACTTCAAAACTGAGACCTCTGGTTCTTTCATCATGAAGTCTTAAATGACAGGGCGATATCCTCCTCCATCGGCTCCTTTAATTAAGTGGATTCCGAGTCGTTGCACCTCTGTGTACACTCAGAAGCTCGCCTTCTCTGTTTCCTTTCGAGCTCTGTAATTTATTTTAAAGATCACACTGAACGTGTTATTTGCTCTGTGAGACATGACCCAGAGAAATCAAATTCTAACCTGATCACAGCATTCTGTCCCATGAGGCCCCATCATTAAAAAGGCGCCATGCCGCCCCACCCTCAGTTATGGCCTCCGAATTAAGTGTAAATTCAGTCTGCAGTCCCAGGTTCCAGCCACCTTTCCAAGTTATTTCCCACTTTCATTAGCTCATTCTCCTCTCCTTTAGCTAAACTGGGCTGCTGGTTGTGATCTCCTTCCAAGACTATTTAAAAAACCAGCCCTCACACAGCCCTCCAGCATGGGGGTTCTCACCTCTCATGGGTCTCCATGAGGCCTCCCAGGCACCTGCATTTATAAGGCTATTGATGTCAGAATCTGCATTGACATGGCCTCCCTCCTGGGAAGGATAAGCAACAGAAGAGCAAGGATGGTGCTGCCAATGGCTCCCTGGCACACTGCACCCCCATAGTAGGTACGCAGCAAATGTTTCTAAAGTTCGTCATCTGGGCAACTGGTTCATGAAGGGAACACTCTTGGGCTTTTGTGTTTATGGAAAAAGACACCATGGAAACTACCACAGGCCTATACACCTTTTATCTGCATGCTCTGGTTTTCACAGAGCGATAATCCTGTCAGGAAACTCTGACCCTGAGGTAGGGAGGGACCTCCGTGGCTTCTAGTACACCTCTGGAACTGGATGCATATAAAAACAGTGAGGGAATAATCTTTTAGTTTGGTAACTCAGCATACACTTATGGGGGCATGCCCAGTTGCCAGTCGTGTCTAACTCTTTGTGACCCCATGGACTGCAGCCTGCCAGGGTCCTCTGTCCCCAGGCAAGAATACTGGAGTGGGTTGCCACTTCCTATTCCAGGGGAGCTTCCTATTCCGGCCCAGGAATTAAACCCAAGTCTTCTGCATTGGCAGGTGGATTCTTTACCACCGTGCTACCTAGGAAGCCCAGCAAACACTTGTAATGCCTGCCTTATGCTGAACAGTGTGGAGACACAGAGGAATAACCCAGTACCAGTCATTGACAAGCTCTTCCTCAGCAAAGGAAATAGACAAAGGACCCTGAGAATCTTGCCCTGAGTAAGTGGCCAAAATTCCCTGCAGAAGGAAGCAATAAGGCAGTGGAGAAGGGAAGAAGGAGGGAAGGCAAGAGACCTAGGAAGAACATATAAATGCATGCTTATCTGTACATGTGTGTAGGTAGATGACAGATAGGCAGCTAGACAGATGATGGATGATGTAGATCATGGATAGATGGGTGGCTCTGAAAAAAATGAAGAGTTGTAAATAATCATTTTCCCCCTCTACCCTAAGTCTCTCTGTACCATTATCCTACTTTATCTGTTTAATGGCACTGATCACAACCTGAAATTTATTTACATGTTTGTTTATCTTTCCTTAAAAAAGAATTCTGACTATCCCCTACTAAAATGTAAGGTCTGTGAAACCAGGGGTCCTACCTGTACTGTTCCTCACAGTCTCCCCAGAGCCCAGGCCAAGAGACAAATGACTATTTGTTCAGTGAGTGAAAAAAAAGAAGCTGTCAGATGGCATTTTCACAGCTAGAATTGAGACTCGGAAGTAAAGAGGGTGGGTGTCGAGTGGTGTCCTGATTCCTCTCTGGGTGCCATGAGGGGAGCTCTCCGGGTCTCTCTGAGAGCGGGGTCAGTCCCAGGGGGAGAAACCTGAGGAAACAGGCGTGGCAGCTGCTGACCCTGCTTCTACCAACTGCGAGGACTCCCCACCTGCTCTGAACCTGGGCCGAGTTTTTCAGAATGCTGCAGGGCAGGGCTCTTGGTTTTTATTTATGGAATTGCTTGTGTGCTCATACCAACCCAGCAGGCACCGTGACACAGGAGGACCCATTCCTGCTCCCCTCCTCTAGATAACAGGCAGTTTGAAGGATAATGCATGCATGCTGACAGCTAGTCATTCCCTCCCCACAAAACAAATACACTCAGTGTTAAGGTTTTCTCATAGGTGGGATTTTCATCTCCCTTTTTAGATGAGGAGAAGAAGAAATAATGAAACAAAAGGAAGCAGTTTAACAGGGAGGCTTAGAAAAGCCCAGGTTCCTGGGTAGACAGACCTGAGTCCTCATCAGGACACGCTCCTGTTAGCCGAGTGGTCTCGGACTTATGCATCATCTCTCTGAGCCCAGCTTCACCACTCGTGAAACGGGTGTGCTGACGTCTACCTGGGAGGATGATCGATGACGGAGTGTGTGGCCTGGAGCTTGGCATTCCGCCTGGGCACTGTCAGCAAATGCCAGCTACCTCCCACCTCCCATTGGAAAACGCTCCGTCCTCATCCAAGATCCATCTCCTTGTCCCAATCTCAGCTCAGTTTGTTAGTTCAAGTGAGGGGGTCCACAGTGACTGTCCCATATGCCGGTTAGAATCTGGTTTCATTCTGAGGGGGCTCAGGTTCAAGTCCTGGCTCTGGTACTTGTTTGGCATGTGACCTTGGATCGCTGTGTCATCTCTCTGAACTCCAGTTTCTGCATCTCGAAGAGCGGGCAGTGGCAGGGCCTTGTGGAGCTGTGTGAGAATTAAGTGGATGTTCCAGGTGAGGCGTTTGGAACCGCTGCGGGAACATGGCAAGCGCCTCCTGTGTGAGTGTACCCTATGCGCCCTACAACCTCTCTGGCCTTCTTTCTGTCCTGGTAACATGACAGAACATACCTACGCCGTTCCCTCTGCTGGGAAGCCCATGCCCCAGACTTCCACAAGCTGGCTCCACCTCAGTATTCGGGCCTGCCTGAAGGCCTCTCCACGGCGCAGTCTTAGTGAGCCCTGACATTCTCTATGACAGACTCCTACTGCGTGACTTTCAGAGCAGTTATTACCATGTGAAATTGCTTTTCCTATTTGGTTTGCTTTATTATCTTTCTCATCCCCACCACCCACTAGAATGTAGCTCCATGAGAGAAGAAACCGGCCTTATTCCTTGAAACAGTGTCTGATGCTAGTGAGTACTCAGTAGATTTAGGAGATGAAGTGAGTGAATGGATGACAATGAGTAAATGAATGAATGTGCCTTCAGGAGAAAGGCAGCTGGATCACCTGACTCTTGGCAGTGTTTGGCTGGGGTTTGGCTCATGTGATGCCCAACACAGGTGCTGTGGTAAAGGCCAGTTTCCAAAACTCCTCCATGCTCTCCTCCAAATAGGAAAACCAGCTAATGCTGCACTTGATGAAGCCTAAAGATAGCTCCTGGGAGAGCCCTCGGGGCCTTCCTGGGACTAATGGCCCTCGATCACCCAGTTAAAGGAGCTAACACAGCTCATCCCCCAGACTCTGCCTCGTGATGCAAAAGATCGAGCTGGATGGGGGCTGGGGGCTGGAACACATCTCCCCCCACCCACTGTCTTCCAGAATGACCCCATGGGGCTGGAGACTGCTCTTCTCTCCAAGTGACAAGAGCTTGGGTCTCTTTCTCCCTTAAGAACAGAAAAAGCGTACAGTTATGCCTTTCTCACATTCACTGCAACTGAGATTGCCTGTAGCATGATCCGGGTCCTTTTGGGTGAACACAGTTTTGGGTCTGAAGAGCCTCGCTTAGCTGATGATCTGTGAACGGATAGTGGGCAGGGGCAGGGAGGGGAGGGCATCAGGGTTGCACCACGGCCGGAGCCTGTCTATCTGCCTGGCCCATGTGGCTTCTTGGAGCCGGCAAGTGGGGGGATGTTCACCTTTCTGGAAAAGAACCACATCAATATGCTGGGTGACTCTTATGCAAATAAGGACAAATCTTGGGGCCTGAAGCCAGGAAAAAAATAGGCCACACAAAGGACTAAGGACTTGAGCACATCAAAATAATAAGCAAACATCAGAGGTAAGGCTTTGGGGACACAGTGGTGGGAGGAGAGGGTGGGATGGAATGAGAAAGTAGCATGGAAACATACACACTATCATATGTAAAATAGATAGCCAGTGGGACTTCGCTGTATGACTCAGGAATCTCAAAAGTCAGGGCTCTATGACAACCAGAGGGGTGGGAGGCAGGAGGGAGGTTCAAGAGGGAGGGGACGTATGCATACTTATGGCTGATTCATGTTGATGTATGGCAGAAACCAACACAATTTTGTAAAGCAATTATCCTGCAATTAAAAATAAATAAACAAACAAACAGAGGTGCTGGCTGCTGGAGAAAAGACTTGAGACTGATACTTCCAGAGGCAAATTTTCTGCAGGGGGAGGAATGAATGGTTTTCACGTGGGAGGAGCACACCAGCACCCTCTGTGCTCTTCCTTAGCGTGCCTGTAACAAGGAGCTGCGACACAGCCCAGCTCGTCATTAACTGAGAACCCTGGGCAACTTACTTCACTTCTCTCAGCCTCAATTTTCTCACCTGTGAAATGGAGGAATAATATCCCCCTGATTTAGTAAGAACCTTTCGGAAGATTAAATGAGACAGCATGCACAAAATGCTTAGCACTATGCTGGGCACAGAGCAACAACTCAATTAATGGTACTGATTATTATAATTTCAGTTGCGCTTATCCCTGCAAATGTTCCACACTAAGACACACAAGAGATCAAATGGGTTTCACTCTATCCCCCTGCTCTTTCCTGCACAAAACAGCATGCTTCCTCCAACTGGAGGAGGGAAGGAAGGTAGCATGCATGGTGCGCCTGCTATGCCATTCCTAGGGGATTACTGCCCCACTTTAAGGGTGATGACACAGCCCCAGATGTGAAGTGACTTTCTCGAGTTCACATGGATAGTAACTAGCAGCGAAACAGCTGTTTGGCTTGAAACGCACAGTCTTTGAACAATGGCAAAAGGTTCTTCCTGAGTCAGAAGAGAGAGATGGGGACTAGAGTGTTCTCTGACCTGGGAATGGAGGGTCCCCATGGAGGTGAATGTTTCTTGTCCTGGTTATGTCTAGAAGATAACTCTGAAGTTATAATTGAGGTCTAAATCCTCCTAGAGTCATTTGCCAGACATTCTCAGGGAAGACAGACCCCAGAGAGGAGGTTTGAAAGGAAAAAAAAAAAATTGGAACATTTGACTGATGGAGACATGGCGATGAGACAAGACATCTGGGAAATGAAGAGCTCTGAGTGACTGGAGCCCGCTGGGCTAATTGAGGGGGAAGACATCTTCCCATGGCTGGAGATTGCTCAGCTTCTCCATCGTCACAGCCAGCACCACAAGGCGCTTCTAAAGCTGCTCGGAAAGGGCGAGGATGCTAGTGTTATTGATTGCCGCCCTGAGCTTTCTATACTCCTGTTCGCTCGTTTAACTCTCTCGATCTTTGTGAAGCAGGGGTCATTGTCCCCATTTTGCAGACAAGGAAACTGAGGACCAGGGAGGCTGAACGTTCTCCCAGGGCCACACTTCTAGGGACGGAGCCGGGATCGCACTGAGGATGGGCTGGGGCTCCGAAGCCTGGCTGGCGTTCACCTCCCTAGGCTGTTTGTGCTGCCTCCCTCCAAGCCTCCTTACAAGCAGCGATCCCTCCAGCGTCTCGCCTTTAACTGGGCCATGGGAAGGCCACTGCCGCTGCGCTCTGTTCTTTATAATCTTCCTTGCTCGGCAGGATACGCCTCTGCCCGCTTTGCAGGGTCAGCCAGCTTTGTTCTGAGGTACTGGTCACATCACTGGCATTACCTTTCAGACACCTCTCCAGGCAGGCATGCCCCAGGTGACACAGAAGCAGGGTGCTCTGTGGCAGGTGCTGTGGCGTGTCTTCTCACTTTTCTGTGCCTCGCTTTTTTCCTCTATAAAATGGATCCACAAAGGGACCATGGCATCAGGCAGGACTAAAGAACATCATCCACATGAAGTACAAAGTCCAAGTCCTGGGATGCAGCAAACACTTTATAAATGCTAATTAGTCCACACACACGAATAGTATAGCATCACACTGTGCCCATGCCAGAAGTCTCCTGGAAACTAGCCCCCGACCCTCTTGCTTTACAGAGAAGATAAATATGGTCCCCCAAAGTAACACAACATTTCCAATGTTTCATAGCCAGTGGCAGAGATGACGCGAAAACCATCCCTTCATTCCCAAGCAGGAGCTCCAGGGCAGGGGTTCTCCAACATAACCAGCGTCAGCGACACCAGCACAATGGGCTGAAACAAACCTGGGCCCCATCCGGAATCTTGTGGTTCAGTGAGTCGGGGTGGGGCCTGATGATGTGCATTTCAATCAGGCTCCCGAGTGATGTGGATTCTGTGGGTCCCAGGACCCCACCTTGTGAAGCACTGCAGCAGGGTCTGCAAACTCTGATGCCTGGTGGGGCCGGGAGGGTCAGCTACTGTACCAGGCGAGCTGGGGGCTTGGGATGACTGCAGACGAGGCCCGGTCTGGTGAGAACAGCTGCCACTCACCAACACAGGATGGTGCTGTGTAGACATGTGGGCCCTGTGTCCCCAGACCTTCTGTTTTCTCAAGAGAAGCCATAAATCTGTCCTTCCATGGGAAAACTCCCAGAGTTTAAATGTTAGCAACTATTTTGCATTTTTAAAAATTGTTTCGACCAGGGAATCACATTCCTGTCCTGGGACCTCGATGTGTTGCCCTGTACAGGTCTCCTGGATCGGAGGGCGGAACCAGCCTTACCAAGACCTGCTGTCCTCTTTCCCACAAGAGAAATCTAATTCAGAATGTGTGGGTTATACCCCGAGAGGGAAGGTAATAATGAAGAGATGCTAATCTGTTCATTCCAGTCCCATTCTCCATGTACCCTCCAAAGCTGAACCTTAACTCCGCGTGTGTGCATCACTTCGCAGGAACATTTGATCTGGTGGTTTCACTTGTTCCTGAGCCCACGTGGTCTCCCTTATGCAGAGGGAGACATGTCCTCTATTTCCCTGCTCCCCTTCCAAGGCCAAGGTCAGCCCCTGGCTGCCTCGTATCATCAAGGCATAAAAGCAGAAGATGATGGAGCCAGTGCCATCTTGGCAACAAATTCCTCTTCCTCACCGGAGAGGGAACTTGGGGAAGAAAATTACAGTTTTCTGTAAAATATGGAAATAGATGCTTACAAACGAGTTCAGATTTATGCTAATTTCCCAATACCTCCAGACTTCCCACTTGAACATCTGTGTGGTTCATGGGCGAGTGCGTGAACTGTTGCTAATCAGAAATGAATTGTGTCAGCTCCAGAGACCCGTATTTCTTGCATTTTAAGAATTTTCTGCTCCTGCTCAGTCTTCCTCTAAGTTAATTAGACCTTGGGAGGGGCAGGGACACTCTTCCGTGATTCAGAGCAGCCAGAAATCACTGGAGAGGGAGAACAGACCAAGGAAAATAGTGTTTTTCTTGCCTTGACAGTTGATTTTTTAACTCCCTTCTCCGCCACCTATACACATACTGCCATAAATAAGATATACTACAGACTTTCTCAGATGTCAACATCTTAATGAGAGAATCTGGTTTCTAACACCTTGGAAAAGGTCACTAAAGGAGAAAGAGATGAAAGACAGGCCCACATCCTTCCCATGTCAAACTCCCCCGTTCACGCAAGCGGTAGCAGTGGGATTGTTATGTTGCAACTGCCGAGCAGCTGTGAAGCCCAAATGATACGGTAGAGTTTTATTTTCGAATGGTGCATATTTTTAAATTGGGGGAAAGGATGGGGCTTGACATTTATGGGCGACAGAGTTCCTGTTGCAGAGACCCTGCTGTTAAGCACAAGCTGAAACAGGCAGCCGCAGAGAAGCGGGGCCCTGCTCTGGAGGGCCCGCCCCACCCCAGCCCTCCACCTGGAGGAGGCACCTCGTATCAGAAGCCTGCAGCTCCCTGGGGCCTCGTGGTCCTGCAAGTCTTCTTTCACACGGCAGTCAGAGCGATCTTTTCCAACCCGGATGGAATCATGCATTCTCTACTGAAGACTTCATGGTTCCACCTACAGCTCTTAGGAGTAAGTCCAGAATCCCTAAGAAGGCCAAGGGCTCTGCTTGGTCCAATTCTCTTCTCCTTTGTCATGCTGGGCATCCTTGGCACTCTCTACTCTAGGCCACAGGTCTCACACTGCCGCTCGCCTGCGCTCCCGGGGCCTTTGCGCCTGCAGTGCCTTCTGCCTAGCACACTTGTGCTCTCCCTGCCTTCTGCAGCCTGCAGACCTCAGCCTCTCCCAGATTCCCAGACAAGGGACCCTCCTTACAGCCTTTCTTTACACTGTGTGCTTTCCCTTCAGAGTGTTTCTTCAGTTTGAAACAAAAGACTCTATTGTGGGAGACCTAATATCTACCCAGTCCCCTCACCATAGGAGGCTGGTTCCCTTGTTTGATTTGGCTCACCTCTGAATACCTGAGACTTGGCATGGTCTGGGTTCCTCAACCTCAGCATAACTGACATTTTGGGTCAAGTGGTTCTTTGCTGGGGGTGAGGGGGCTGTCGCATTGTAGGATCAGCAGCAGCAGCAGCAGCAGACCTGGCCCCTACCCTCGAGGTGCCAGTAGCAACCCCAAGGTGTGAAAACCCAGAATGTCTCCAGACTTTGCTAAATGTCCCCTGGGGGCAAAGTAACCCAGCTGAGAATCACTGAACTTGGGTCTGGTGCATATTTGGCATTTGATAAAGATGCAACCACTGTCCAAAGTCCTTTGTACTGTCCTTTTTATTTATTTATTTTTAATTGGAGTATAATTGCTATACAGTGTTGCATTGGTTTCTGCTGTACAACAATGTGAATTAGCTATATGTATACATACACCATCACTTCATGGCAAATAGGTGGGGAAACAGTGCAAACAGTGTCAGACTTTATTTTTTTGGGCTCCAAGATCACTGCAGATGGTGACTGCAGCCACGAAATTAAAAGATACTCGCTCCTTGGAAGAAAAGCCATGACCAACCTAGACAGTATATTAAAAAGCAGAGACATTACTTTGCCAACAAAGGTCCATCTAGTCAAGGCTATGGTTTTTCCAGTGGTCATGTATGGATGTGAGAGTTGGACTATAAAGAAAGCTGAGCGCCGAAGAATTGGTGCTTTTGAACTGTGGTGTGGGAGAAGACTCTTGAGAGTCCCTTGGACTGCAAAGAGATCCAGCCAGTCCATCCTAAAGGAAATCAGTCCTGAACATTCATTGAAGGACTGATGTTGAAGCTGAAACTCCAATACTTTGGCCACCTGATACGAAGAACTGATTTGAAAAGACCCTGATGCTGGGAAAGATTGAAAGTGGGAGGAGAAGGTGAAGACAGCGGATGAGATGGTTGGATGGCATCACCGACTCAATGGACATGAGTTTGAGTAAACTCCAGGAGTTGGTGATGGACAGGGAGGCCTGGCGCGCTGCAGTCCATGGGGTCGCAAAGAGTTGGACACAATTGAGCGACTGAACTGAACTGAACTGATACATACACCCCCTCTCTCGTGAGCCTCCATCCCACCCCTCTAGGTTGTCACAGAGCACTGGACTGAGCTTCCCGGCTCTACAGCAGCTTCCCACTAGCTATCTGTTTTCCACATGTGTGTGCTCGGTTGCTCAGTCACATCTGAGTCTTTGTGGCTCCATGGACTATCCTGCCAAGGCTCTTCTGCCCACATTGTTTTCTAGGCAACAATGCTGGAGTGGGGTACCATTTCTTACCCCAGCATTTACACATGGTAGTGTATATATGTCCATGCCACTCTCTTAATTCGTCCTACCCTCTCCTGTACTGTCCTTTTTAAAGCAGCCGATCTCCACCTAAAAACCAGTAAGATGACTGCTACAGAACTCGCAAACAGGACGGCTCCACGGAGCGATGAGGGTCCTGGGTCCATCTCCTCACCCCTCAGCCCCAGCAAAGCCACCCAGGACTGGGGGACACAGGAAATCCCGGGGAAGGGAAGAGCAGGTTTGGGGGTAGACATAAAAGACAACTCTGCAGCGTAATGTTGAGCAAGTCAAATGCTCAGGACCTCTGTTTTTCTATCTGTAAACTGAGAAATGACAGTGAGCACCTTATAGGTTTGTGGTCAGCAAAGCATTTCACTCAGGGTCTGACACACAAAAGGAGATAACTACAGGTTTACTTTTTTCCCCTTTCTTCTATCCTTTAGGGATCTTACCAGAGAGCTGAGTTCCTTACAATAACCTTAAGTATCTTCCTAGTTTTGTATGAAAACAAATACTTGGACATGGAGATCCCAGAAAGAACCATTTATTTTTATGCAAAAAAAAAAAAAAAAAAAAAAATCCCCAAAAAAGAAAAACAAAGAATTTGTTTAAAATGGCAGTCATTCTGGGTAGCTCTGTAAATATTTCTAGAAGAGACAGTTAGCTTTAGAGGGGTAGGTTTGCCCCTGCAGGTATGGCCTCCATGGCTGGTGAACTATAGGCACGCAATACTGTCAGTTGAATAAATAAACATCTGGCTATTTCAAAATCTAATGGTTCCTGGGATCTCAGAATTTTAGTCAGCCTGAGTTTTTGCTACTGGAAGTCCATGGTGATGCACCCCCCTTCACACCCCACTGCAAAGGACAAGAGAAGCCGGTCTAAAAGATGAAAAAGGGAGACTACACTGGCAAAGTGGAGAAGGGACCCTCCACCATGTGAAAGAAGAAACATCTGATTCATGGTCATGAGTGACAGTGAGGAGACTGATACCCCGATGCTGCCGGTGCCAAGCCCCAAAGGTACAGGGATAATGAGGAGCATTTGAATCTTGCCCTGGAGCAGTTTACCATGGGTTGAGGAGCTGCTGCTGGGCAAACGGAGTACATACAGGAGGTAAAAAGAAGAAAGTTCAGAAGAAAGAGAAGAAAAATAAGAAAGTAGTCTTTTTTCATCAGCAAAATTAAAATACTTATAATAGCTACCTCCCAGAGTTGCAGGAATGAAGTGAGTTGATGTATTTAAAGAACTTAGAACAGGATATGCCACAGAGTAAGCACTCAACACAAGTTACTGTTATTACTATTGTTACTATTATCTTTAGCTTTTATTGAACACCTACTATGTGCCAAGTACAGGTAAACATGTGTCATCCTTCCTCATTCTCACAGCCTCAAGAGACAGAGTTTATATTATCTCCACTTTACATCTAAGGAAACTATAGATCAGGGAGATGGGAAAGAACTTTCTGAGGTCACACCCTCAGGGGACATGGATCCAGGAAGCAAAACCAAGTCCAGGGCTTAGCAAACATTTAAGTCTTTTTTTTTTTTTTTAAATTTTATTTACATTATTTACTTTTGGCTGTGCTAGGTCTCTGTTGCTGCGTGCTTGATATCTCTAGTTGCAGTGAGCAGGGGCTTCTCTCTAGTTGTAGCCTTTTGTAGTCTCCAGGCTTCTCATTGCAATGTCTCCTCTTGTTGACCAGCACAGGCTCTGAGCAGATGGGCTTTAGCAGCCACAGCTCATGGGTTCTAGAACATGGGCTCAGTAGTTGCAGCACACAGGCTTATTTGCTCCTTGGCATGTGGGATCTTCCCGGACCAGGGATCAAACCTCTGTCCCTTGCATTGGCGGGCAGGTTCTTAGCCACTGGACCCCCTAGGGAGGTCCCAGAAAACATTTTTTAAAGGGTCAGATTTTTCTTAAAGGGCCCAATAAGAAATCTGGGGGCTTTGCAGACCATTTAAAGTCTTTGCTGCAGCTATTCAACTCTTCCACTGCAGTGTGAAAGCCTTCACAGGCAACATGTAAACAAATGGGCATGGCTGTGTTCCAATAAAACTTTATTTTCAAAACCAGGTAGCTGGTCAGTAGTTTGCCAGCCCCTCTAAACCACTGCCATTTACAGTGTCTCAAAAGACACTTCCAGCTGAAGCTCACAGCTAGAGCTGTTAAGACTGACATAGGGCACAGAATGTGGGCTAAGGCATGGCCTTAGAGAACCAATTCTTCTGCCCACTTGGCAGCCCCTACCTCATGGTCAAATATCACACCTCTCCTCCCAGAGTATGCACATTGTTGTGTATACAAAGCAGCAGTGGGTGAGGGGGTAGGCGATCCAACCAGTGATGGAGAAGCTTTGTTTGATTTCTAAGTATGTTTGAATTATTAAGTGTCAGGCTCATTAAGTGAAGGGTGCTGTTATAATTCTATTGCTGGAGACAAAATTGCTATTTAAATTGAGTTTCGCCAATTTAGCTAATTTACTAAGTGGGCATTGCCACATCTTAATTACTATCCTCAGATCACAGATCATTCACGGGGACGACGCAGTGTTGGTGCATCAAGTCTATATCCTGGAGTGCACCCCCGTTGGAGGTTTAAGCACCCTGGAGGATGTTCCTTCCTGTTGTGGATGGGTAGCCAGACTCGTTCCTGCAGTGATGCCCAAATATTTGCTTATTCATAAAGATAAGGAGTTCCACAATTGCCACAACGAAGATCTGCTGATTCTCCCTACCCCCTGACAAAAACACCCAGAGGATGGCACAGGTGTCACTGCTGGCTGGGTTTCCATCCCTCTGTCCTAGGTCTGTTACTGAGTAGCCATGAGACCTTGGATGGGTCACTGCACTTCCCAGCCTCAGTTTCCTCCCCTGCACTTGCCAGACAAGTTCAGAGTTGGCTGCAGCAGGCAGTGGAGGTGCCCTGAGCTTGCCCCACCCCCTTTCTTGTAGCTTTCTTCAAAGTTGCGCTCTGGAGCCCTCCTTTGCTGCACCCTAGCCCCAGCTCTGCCTCAGAGGCACAGGCATTCTGTTTTCTGTAAAACGATGGCCCACAGCCTTATCATTCTTCGGTCTCTTAAAAAAAAAAAGTTCTGTGCTTCTATGGATTAATTCTGTGTATACAGTCAAGATGCAGGTTTTGTTGATTGTTCTCTACCTCCAGAAGGACAGATCGGTGGCTTTGTAACATTTTCAGACAATTGGGGAACTATTTAGCTCTTATTTGTAAAAACACTTAGGAAACAGAAAAATGTTGCCTTAAAGTTGCTTGTTTGCTTTTTTTTTCCTTTGAGAAAAAATTCCTGCTAACCTTCTAAAGGCTGTCTGCTTGGTGGTAAAGTTTGATCCAATAAATGCATGGGAGATGAGACCTTGGCTGTGACTCCCAGATCCTGGCTCTTGCAAGTGGCGAACAAACTCACTCAGAAGTGGCAACAGCACGAGGAGGCACAGCCGTCCGTGCACACGGCTGCTCCCTCCAGTCAGAGGGCCCCTCATGCCGCAGCGCAGCCTGTGCGCAGAAACTCCGCCGGCTTGTCTTGACTGCTGCTTAGCCGTCCACTCGGCAATGCACTCCCGCTCCAGTGCTCTTTCTATTAATTATTGGAACTCCACGAGATTACACTCCCCATCTCAGAAGGCCAGCGTGCCAGCAGCTAGGTTCACATCCGGCCAACGGTGGCTCAGCTTAGTCCTGCAGAGCACTTTCATTTACAAGCCACTTTCTGGGTTTTTTGTTTTTTTTTTTTAAGTCAGAATTAATATCAAAGCCAGATGGTTAAAGCTGTTTTGGCAAAGCATCGCACTTTATTTGCCTATTTGCAGATGATGTTAAAATTAACTTATCACACATACAAGGATGAAACTAAGAATAAAAACAATGGCAGAATAACTAACATTTATCGAGTCCTGAGGCTGTAAGTAGCGCTGAGCAAACACTTCACATCCACTACCACCTTTAGTACTCATTAGTATCTAAACGTGTAGGAATTCTCCAGGCAAGAATATTCGTGTGGGCAGCCATTCCCTTCTCCAGGGTAGTCTTCCTGACCCAGGGATCAAACCCAGGCCTTCTACGTTGCAAGTGGATTCTTTACCATCTGAGCCACCAGGGAAGCCCTGACATCACTAGAGCCACTCTAGATGTGAGAAAGAAAGCTTAGCACAGGGTCAGACAGCTTGGGAGTCAAGGGCAAGATTTAGATCCAGGTCTGTGAGTCCATGGAGAAGGCAATGGCACCCCACTCCAGTACTCTTGCCTGGAAAATCCCATGGACAGAGGAGCCTGGTAGGCTGCCGTCTATGGGGTCGCACAGAGTCGGACACAACTGAAGTGACTCAGCAGCAGCAGCAGCTGTGAGTCCAGTGTGCACGCTTAGGTTGGGAGAAACGTGGATGCTGACAAGCACTGAGTCCTGACACGTGTGTAAACATTCACTCGCTATATGACAAGGGCTGTGATAGGCTCCTGCCCCTAAGCGTTTGTGTTTAGTGGGCCTGAGGACTGGTAAACTGGTGGGGACAGCCCAGGGGATACTGGCTGTGACCTGCTTCGAGGGAAACTCCCAGAGTATCTAGGAGCAGGGGTGAATCAGCCCTGATCTAAGAGGTCTTCCTGGGGAAGGATGGAGGTGGGGGTTGGGGGGAGTTGGGAGTCATTCTAAGGGATTCCCAGGATCTATCCCATTTCTGCTGAATGGAAACTGAAGCATGTGACCGAGCCCCTGCCCCCGTTCATGGCTCTTGCCACCCTACAGCTGGCACCCACTGGCCCCATGCCTGGGCGTCTCTCAACCTCAGAGACACCCACACAGATGAGACAAGCTGCAAGTGTGATCACCGATCAACGTGCAAATGAACAACAGGAAGACTGAGGAAGCCTAACGTCATTCATAGACTCTGGTCACACTGAGTGAAGAGGTGAGGTCCGTAAGTCAGCATCATTAAAGATGACACCAGAAAGGTGTTCAGGAAGTGCAGGCACCCGCTGAAGCACACTTCATTCATTCTTCTCCGCGATCACACCAAGTTTGGACTCCAGCCTCCCCCGCTTCATTCCTACCTCGTAAATCTGCATGTTGAAGAATATCCAAGAAGGGACTGCAAAGGCTGGCAACTGCCTGGAAGCTGGAAAAGTGGAGGGCTGACCCCAGCACTGCTGGAAGACCAATGCACACAGGCACTGCTCTAGTGTGGCCCCATCTCCAGAACAGAGGCCAGCAAGGTCCCTTCTCGTCCACAAGCATTGCTCACCAAGAAGACCAAATAAAACAAAAAGGGAATGAATTGGACTACAGATGCCTTGTTTCTGAAGGTGGACAAATGAGCAGATTGCATCCCCAGCTGAATGTGACATCAATATTAAAATATAATGCAGTGCTGAATTCATTTATGCTGACTCTTGAGTCTCAGGATAATGACAAATTGACCGGAACAGGGAGAAGTGACCTACAGCAGTGGCCCTCACCCTTTGCCTGCACATCAGAGTCACCTGGGGAGCCCGGCTGGCACGCAGACTAATGGAGTCACTGTTGTTGGGGGTGGGGCCCAGGTATCAGGACTTGTGCAGCCCCCAGGTGACTCCAACATGTAGCCAAGGTTGAGAACCATCCTGCAGGCTAAGACTCCACACTCCAATAGAGGAAGCTGCTAGTAAACGGAACCTGGTTTCCATGGCAACATGCAGCTCAGCTCCTCTCCCTTTTGGAGCCCACTGAGGTGAGTGCTTTAGTCTCCTGGTCCCTGTCCCTCCCCCGCTTCAGGCGACAGGGCCAGAGTGGCAGGGCACCTGTCTTGTTTAGTGATTGGAGGATTGGCTGGGGGCCATGATAGAATCTCGACAGCAAACAGCTGCTGGAGAAACCATTTCTTTGTGAAGAGTGTGGGCTCCCGTGGAGTGTGTGGAGGAG
Organism: Giraffa tippelskirchi; assembly: GCF_054371585.1. NCBI lineage: Eukaryota > Metazoa > Chordata > Mammalia > Artiodactyla > Giraffidae > Giraffa > Giraffa tippelskirchi. The sequence goes on from NC_137282.1 coordinate 116,121,147, forward strand.
TGGTTAGGACACAATGCTGGGGGCAGGGGGGAGGTTTTCTGTGAGAACTGCTGTCTGTAGTTAGTCTGAGGATGCAGCATTGACACTAGAATGTTCTGGTTATCGTTCTTGGGTTTGGTCCCTGGAGAACGATGACATCAGAGATCTTATTTAAAATAAAAGAGAAGGAAACTGCTGTTTATTTTTAAACACTAGGCATGTGCAATGTTTGTACATTTACAGAAGAAGATCAGAAAGGGTACACATTTTACCTTTAATGTTGGTCACTTCTGGAGACTGGATTTTGGGAAACAGTGAAAGGGATGAGAGCTTTCTACTTTACACTTGTCTATAAGGTTTGGGTTGCCATTTCCTTCTCCAATGCATGAAAGTGAAAAGTGAAAGTGAAGTCGCTCAGTCGTGTCCGACTGTTCGAGACCCCATGGACTGCAGCCCACCAGGCTCCTCTGTCCATGGGATTTTCCAGGCATGAGTACTGGAGTGGGTGCATCCGTGTCTACCTCCCCACTAAAGTATCCTGAGGTCAGGGTTCTTGTTTGCTGCTGTATCCCAAGCCCCAGGAGCAATTCCTGGCATGCAGAATGCTGTTGAAGGTATTTGTTGAATATGTGAGTGAATGAGTGAATGAATGATATTGCTCTGATCCACAATAAAGAAAGAGGAAAAAAGAAAAGGCAAGGCAGGAAGGAAATGATGGAGAGATCGGTTCCCTGGAGGAAGGTTCCTGAAGCTGTCTCTGGGGCTAGCTGGGGACTGTCTCTGGATTTCTTGGCTGCGTCTACTGGAACCACAGCTCTGGCCAGCTTACCACTTACATGCCATTGTACTATAAACTTCACAGTTTTCATTTATAACCCTTGCCACCACCCCATGTGGTGGTATTAGCTGTTTCACAGATCAGGAAACAGGCTCAGAAATATTTTGTCACTTCACTAGTCCAATAGCCAGTAAGTGACAGAAATGGGATTAAAACTCTAGTCAGTCTGATCCCAAAGCACTTTCCACAAAACCACACCATCTCATAAAATAACCAAATCTCACTTCATATGCCAAGGTCTTAGTACACTTGGGTTACTTAGTACACTTAGTACACTAGTGTCACTTAGTACACTTAGTACACTAGTGTCACTTAGTACACTTAGTACACTAGGTGAGAAGGGAAGCTTGAAGCCTCAAGAAACCAAGTTGGGAATTCTTTTAGTGTTGGGAGATGGCAGTATCAAGCCAGGCCGGTGGGGCAGCTCTGGTGTTTGTGATGTTCTTGCTGCCCTACTGTAGGTGGCACAGGGCCTTGGCTAGCAATAGGGCTGAGCTGAGCCAAGCCATCCTCACTCTCCCCAGATCCCCTCTGGGATGCACATGTATCTGGAAGATGGCTTTCCAGGACAGGGCTCTGCTCTAGGGGATTGTGGGTGAAAGCATCCGTGCCTGCTCACTGGCTCAGTGGTGTCCGACTCTTTGCGACGCCATGGGCTGTAGCCCACCAGGCTCCTCTGTCCATGGGAGTCTCGAGGCAAGAGTACTGGAGTGCATTGCTGTGCCTGCCTTCAGGGAATCTTCCTGACCCAGGAATCGAACCCGTGGCTCCTGCATTGCAGGCAGATTCTTTACCTCTGAGCTACTGGGGAAGCCCCATGCAAGGCTTAATCCTGAGATCAAGGATGTCAGTAGCACAGTGACCACCAAATAGGCCAACCAGCCAAAGCTGTTTTATCTTTCTCAGGAGAGAAATGACCTCCATGAATTCACTTTTCCAAGCTTATGTACTCCCTCCCTATGCCATGGCTGTGCAGGGATGCTCATGAAAGAGACCTGAAATTAAATGATACTTTCTCCCTTGTTGTACTAGCACTTATTTATATAGCTAATTTGTTGCTAATGTGGGAAGAAAAACAGAAATGCAAACTTTGATGAAGAACTGAGAGCAGAAGAAAAGAGACCAAGAGAAAAGGAGGAGAAGCTCACCCATTCAGTGCTTCCACTGACACTGGGAGGCCGAGGAAGATGTAGATTTAAGAGAGAGGAACAACACTTCTCGAAATTAATAATTCAAGGCAAAATCACAAAATTTAATTGCTCCCTGTCAGCCACAGCTCATCCCTGTCTTCCGTTATTTTGCACAAATTGATTTGGCAGCATTAAACAGTCACCACATTCATTTTTAAAGGACTTTCTTGTTATCTATAGCCTGTTAATATGTTCATCCTTCAACTCCTTAAGTAATTCCAGGCAGATTTTTCCTCATTTGGAGTGAATGAAGCTCTCTTTTGACAGGAGGAGGGAAATCGTCCAAGCTGAAATGTCATCCCAAAGGAGACACATCACCCTGAGAGGCTCCAAGGCCCCCTCAAGCCCAGACAGAGCCCCAAAAGGAAGTGCATAAGGAGTGAAGGAAGGCCCGTGTGTCTTCTGAACCTGGGCTTTCTCCACCACCCTGTGGGCTGTGTAAATTTCTATTAATTAAATTTCAGAGAGACTAAACTTTCTTTTTTTTTTGGCAATCAAATTAGCTCCACATGCTTGATACACCTGTGTGGCTAGTGGCTACCATGCATGCATCAGTGCTAAGTTGCTTCAGTCGTGTCCGACTCTTTGCAACCCTATGAACTGTAGCCTGCCAAGCTCCTCTGTCCATGGAATTTTCCAAGCAAGAATACTGGTGTGGGTTGCCATGCCCTCCTCCAAGGTATCTTCCCAACCCAGGGATCAAACTCGTGTCTCTTATGTCTCCTGAACTGGCAGGAAGGTTCTTTACCACTAGCACCACCTGGAAAGCCCACTGGCCACCATATTGGTGGCACAAAGCAGGATTTCTGTTATCTCAGAAGGGTTTATTGGACAAGGCAGGTTCAAAGCTTTCAGACTCTGATAGGCCTCTTACTGTCTTATCTCATCCCACAATCAGATAAGCTATTAGCAGCCATTCTGCCTATAATTGACCACAATCCACTTTGTGGAAAATCCAGATGTGAAAAGGTAGGCGCTCTGCTTCTGTTTTTACTCATGTGGGATGATTTAGTTGGTGTCAAGAGGGCAAGGAATGGGGTATCTTTATCATGTGGCCAAGGATGGATGGAGCAGAGCGAGGGAGATGTGGGGCCTTGGCTTATGAATGTCTCCTGCACAGAACTTGAGAGCATCTTTCACCCCCACTGGGCCTCAGTGCCATTTGCCCACGTGCTGCAGGGGGCCTCCGAGCCCGTGGGGTGTCTCTGCATAGGCATCCGGTTTCCTTTCCAGGGCAGAGCACAGAGGAACCTCCGTCTATGGGGGCCAGTTTTGGACTCAGGTTGACTTCGAGCACTCCATCAGCTCTTCCCTGAGCACAAAGATAAAAGGAATGCATACAGCCACCTCATCCTACATATTTGGCCTTTAGCCTATCTCCAGGCAAGCCTTGGCATAAGTAATAGTGCAGTCATCTGCCAATTATTGCACTATTCAACTGGGACTGGAAGTACCCGGGGCGTAGAGTGAGCATCCTGTGCACGATTAGTAATTTTCAGCACTCAATGATTTGTGTAGTGTTTAACCTAATAACACTAGATGCACACTCTTGGGCTCTGATTGCTGTTTCCTTCCATCTGCCCACTCTTGTATAGCTATTCTCTATGAAGTTGTCATGGTTTGTTGACAAATCACGTTGGGTTCTTTTTCCTAATTTCTTACACTTTTCAATAGTTCGGATGTATCTGGGCCTCTCCACTGCTTTTAAAACTTTCTCTCCTTTGGCTTCCTTGACACTGTCCTTTCCACGATTTCTTGGCCTCCCTTGTAAGGTGGGCCGTGCTTCAGGCACTCAATGGTTTTGTCTGCAGCCCAGCAGAGCTGCTCTAATAACGAATGTGCTGTCAGCAGCATCCACTAGTAGGGGTGAGGGTGAGCAGAGGAAGCTGTGCTCTGGTGGAAGTAAGGCTGGGAGACCTGACTGACTCCGGGCACACAGTAAAGCTTTCCGGGCTGGGGCAGAGCAAAGGCGGACCTGCTTCATTTAGGTGGACAGTGGGTGTCCCTGCTCAGGGTCACTGGTTGCAAGAATTAGTTTGTTGTTTTTTTTTTTCACCATAGGATGCAGAAAGTAGACTCCAGTCCTCTACAAGATGATACAGAGAGGGGATGGCAAAATCAGCTGGCCTATTTGCCGGTGAACTAAAGTCGCTGCTGGTACTGGTTTGACCTTGAGCTAGGCGAGTCAGCAAGGTGGATGGCCCCGAGTCTGCAAGGGGAAAAGTTTGGCTGGGAAGACCTGGGGAAACCCCAGGTTGACAGTATCATATTCCTACCTCTCTGCTTCTTCCCCTACGCTTATACCCTCTCCACCACACCCATTTGTAAAAGTCTTATGAATCTCTGAATTCTGCATCCACTGAAACCCATGGAAGAGTTCTGCTGGACACGCCATCTCATTGTCCAACCCCAACTAAAGAATTTGTCCTACATATTCTATCTCTGATCATATGGGATTGTACTTCTATAATTATCGTAGATTGATTCCTTTCCCTCTTGAACCCCACACTCAGCTGGTTAGCAACCAACTTCTTCCAGTTCTATTAAATGTATTTCTGAGACGCTTCTCACTGCCTCAGAACAGTGGTTCTCAAAGTCTTGCCTAGACCAGCAGCATCAGTACCACCTGGGAACGCCTCTGAAATGCAAATTCTCAGGTGACGCCATGAGAATCAGCAGCTCTACAGATGGGCCCACAATCTGTCTAAGGTGCCCCCACTACCGATTCAAGCTCGAGTTTGAGAACTACCACCTTGCTCACAATTCAACCTCCTGACTGTGACTTCCAAGGCTGTAGATGACCTGGTCCCTCCCTACTTCTCCAAACTCATCTGAAGCCACTCTGGCCCCTCCTGACCCTCCAGCCACAGTGGCTTTCCTTCAAGTTCTAGAAAGACCCAGGACCTTCCCACCTCAAGCCTTTGCAAATTCTTCCACCTCCAATGTTCTTGTGCTCTGTGCCCTTCTTTCTACTTTTCACACGGAATCTCCTTTAATGTTTTCATTCTTAGGATAAATGTCATAGAGATTGGACATTGGTCTCCCCACCTAAAGCGCCTGCTTTACCTGTACACTCTCCTTTACTGCTTCCCTACCTTGCTGGTTGGTTGTTTTGTATCACAAGTTACAATTGTTTTTCTGTTTACTGGTCTTTTTTTTTTTAAACTTAGAGTTATGAACATTCATCCTTGTGTTTCTGCTTTTGTTCACCCTGTATTTCTAGCATAGAGTCTGAAACACAATAAAAGCTCAATAACTAACCAGTTGCAGAATGAAGGCACTCAACCTCACATTATGTCTGTTTACAGAGCTACAAGCCTTGGAGGTCTTGGTTTGTTTATCTTCAAATGATCTTCATGATCCCCTCCGGCTCTCCATCACAGAATGATTGGTGAAATATGATATAACATGATGCACCAAGCATTATTTGCTCTGATTAAATCCTAGTTCCTCCTGTCTTGGTCAGCCTTTGAGCCAGGTCACTGCTCCCAATGGTCAGCCTCATGCAGCAGCTTGATTCATCTTCCTCAGCCATCGTTTTTACCATGCCCTCTTTGGACATGGCCATCAGAACTCATAGAAGATTAATGTAGACCATTCCCATTCTAAGGCTCATGTGATTAGGGAAAAAAATGAGTGTTTGTTTACAGTGATGCCAAGGCTTACATGGCAGTTCAAAAGAAGTAGAAGATGAAGGGTTCATTTTGCAGACACTCATCATAAGTAAGAAGAGTGCCCTTGTATGGGAAATGACATGTCCTTTTCATATCAAGACTGGAGCAGGGTGCTAGGACAAGATCTGTGTGTGGCCTGTGTGGGACCATAAATGTGCGACCTCCCTGTGGCTTCAAATCAGGGCCTGAGTCCACAGCTTGGTCCTAGATCCCCTTGGCCCCCATGGATTTCCAGACTCATGTCTTTCTAGAGCATCCCACGTGGCTCTCAGATAGAGATTCCCTTTGCCAAGGTCAGCTCTAAGCAATGGACCCAGAGGCCAGAGATGAGGATTCCCTGCCAAGGCATGAAGACCGTGGTGTGGGCACATGGTTATGCTTACAAAGGTCCTTCAAGAACGTCACAGTTTGTCTTTGGAGAAATGTAAGACCTAAACCAGGCCTGCTGGCAGGGGACACCTCTTTCTCAGGGGAACACAACCTGTTAAATCCACGAAGAATAACAGTAACAACCACAGATAACATCTTTAGAGGACTTACTCTATCAGTTTGGCACTCTGAGAAGCAAGTTACATGAATGATCTGTTTTAATGCTTCCAACACAACCCTATAAAACAGGTGCTACTACTGCCTTGCTCTGTAGATGAAGAAGCTGAGATACTGAGGTCCCCACAGGTGATACAGCCAGTCAGTGGCAGGGCTGGGATTCTACCCAGGACAGAGGCCTTAACCACAACCCACCCTCGCAGCATGCCCACTATCTCTCTCATGAGGTGGATCTGCACTTGTCCACTTCCTAGAAAAGGAAACCGAGGCCAGGGCTGCCCGGCTGCACCAGGTCCTCACCTCCTACTATAAGGTTCAGTTTTTTCCCCTCTTTGCCATATGTTAAGCTTTTTGGCCTTTTGTAAAAAGAACAGATGGATGAGGGGCAGGGGCGAGTAGTAAGAAACAAGTTATCACAGAGGAAAAATATTTTAAAAATGGAAAAGAGGGAGTCTAGTGTTATAGGTCATTAAATTACTCAAGCAAAAAAACAGTCTAAGATAAAATTAAGAGTGATTTGTTAAGACTGAAGCCTTTCCAGGAGGCTTTGGAGGGAGTAAAGTGCCTGCATGTCAACTTCATTTTCAGTTCTAGGGGTTCCTGGAGGAAGCAGTTACTCGCAAAGTCCAAAACTGAGGAATTCAACTTGGCCTTCAATAATATGTCTACCTACCCATATGCCAGGCCAAAGAGAAGATCAGAATCCTCCAAACTGATGAAGAGAAAAAAAGAGTTCAGAAAAGATGGTTTTGTTAATTATTCGGTTTTCGGTCCTCTTCTGGAGAAGTATCTCCAGTCTGTTGTAATGGCACAGAGGAGGCTCTCCATTTGTTAAGCAGGATGGAGTTGCTGATAAGAAGTTTCATCCCTTCTAATGAACTTCAGTGTGACTGAATGGAGCTGAAGAGATGAAACAGGTGTTCGATGAGAATCCAAATTGCTATTCAAGAGGCAACTGAGAAATCAGCAAGATTTTCATGTCCTAATTCTTCTTGGGAACAAATGAATGAGAAAAGTCTGCCCCTACTTGAGCCAGCACACAGGGAAATCTGGACTTGCCAACAAGATGGTTGAAGGAAGCAAAAATGGGTCATTGGACACCAAGCAATGACAAAACAGAGGCTGGGTTTTGGGGGAGAAGAGGTGTGAGAGAAAGAAGATGGGGGCAGAGAGTTCCTACTTATATTAAAACGATTCCCTGCCCAAAGCCTGATGTCTTATAGACCTGACCTCATATCCTCCTAGCCCAGGGGTGTGGGGCCAGAGCTCATTTGTATGGATGGTTTAATTCTCACCCCTGGTGCTTACTCATTAGATGGCTGCAGCCCTCTGGGACTTTACGGACACCATGCAAGGAGCAACAAAGGAAGAGTATGCAGGTGCCTCTGCTTCTGAATTCGAGGGGCACAGAAAGAAGGGAGACAGGGGGGAAATGACAGGAGGAGACAAGGGGAGGTCAGCTAATTACCCATTACCAAGCCCTCTGCAAACACAAAGGCTCCACCTGAATGATAAATGTTATTACTGCAGCTCCATTTTGCCAACTGCGATGTTTCTACTTGCAAATTTAGAGAATTCTCCAAGGGAGCAGCAGATTGCTTACCCCACAAAACTTCCACCCTAGCTCACATCTAGGGCTACAGGGTAAAATTCTTTCTGGCAAACTCCAAAACACACGTTGCATAACATCTATGCAAATAATGGAGGATGGAAACTTTTGAAAACACCTCATAAATATCTACCTGAACAGACTCATTTACATTTTTATAGCATTTGAAACTTACAAAGTGTGTGCACATCCAATGTCTCACTTAGTGTTTCTATTCTTACAGGAAGTAGTGTTATCCTTCGTTTATCAGATTAGAAAACAGCAGCTCAAAGATGAAGAGATATGCCCAAGGTCACCAAAGGAATGTGTAAAAAGGAATGACTAGGTGCTTAAAGACAAATTTCCTGGTTCAAAATTCTCCTTGTGTGAATGTGTGTTCATGCCTGTGTGTGTGTGCACGTGTCTGCTCATGTGTGTTTGCCAAGACATTTTTCAGCACCTAAGATAAAGTTGCAGCCTTATGTTAGAGTAAAGTTTCCTATATATGCTTTTTATTATGAAAGGAACAAACCAATACGATTGAAATTTGGCAAAGATACGAAAGTGTGCATAACAAACCAAAAACAAATCTGTTTAAGCTTATCATCTAGGCACAGCATGTTTAGAACAAAACATCTGTCAATCACTCAACCTGATTTTTCTACCCAACCCTACACTTGCACAAACAGGGGAGGTGACAAGAGAAGGTGTAGTGATGAAAAGCACAGACTCTGGGGTCAGAGAGCCTGTGAGCAAATCTTAGTTCTGATAGACGGTGGCTCTATGTCCTCAGGCCAGTGACAGCCTCTCTGATCGTAGTTTCCATGTCTATGTGTGCATGCTAAGTCACTTCATGCATGTCCAACTCTTTGCGACACCATGGACTGTAGCCCGCCAGGCTCCTCTGTCCATGGGATTTTCCAGAAAAGAACGCTGGAGTGGGTAGCCATTCCCTTTTCCAGGGGATCTTCCTGACTAGGGATCGAATCCAGGTTTCCTGCATGACAGGCAGACTCTTTACCATCTGAGCCACCAGGGAAGCTCTAAATAAAAGGATTACCCAACCTCAACATACAAATTCCAAGATCCTTTCCAAATGATTCTCTTTGAAAAAATCTCAGAATCTGTCAGATACTCCAAAGAGATAGATCATGTCCGATCAAACAGCTCTGCCTGAGAAGCCCTGTGGGATGAAACAATGCAATTTAAGGACGACACAGTAGGTTAGGTTCTGTTCCCAGTTCTGCTATGTAGCAGCTGTGACACATACACAGATCACTTAGCCTCTCTGAGCATGTAAATTTTTAAATTGAAATAACTCTGCCATCCTAGGAAATTAATGTAGGTGATACTATAAAGTATAAAATCCTTAATTGTGAGGGGCTGATTTTCTCATTTCTGTTATTATTATAAAAGTAATGGCCAATACCAACCTTGTTGAGATGATTCAACATATCAGGCCTGGTTACAGATATAATACTAAGGGCATTAAGAAAGCTCTAACCTGACCAGGTGAACTAGTTAAGGTCATCCAGCTAACAGATATAGTTTGCGGACATTATTGATATTATTTTTACTTGTTAGCATTATTTCTAGGTCTTCTAGATGAAAATTATTATGGCTCTACCTGCATAAATTAGGCCTCATCTTCTCTGAAGTTCTACCTCTTAATCCATAAAATGATAGGATTCACTCTTTGGAAGCAACAAATAGTGTAGGCAATACAGACACTTTACTGGAATTTTCTCTTTCGAAAGCTACCTCCAAAAGCTGCACCCTAGCTAAGCAAATACTGAAGAGTGATATTACTGCAACTTGTGCTAATGTTTTCTCTCAAAAGTAGAATGAGATTAAAGCTAAAAAAATGAGTGAACTCAACAGAAAGGTCGTTTGGGTTATGCCAAAGCTCTCAGATCATAGTTGCCTAGTCCCAGGATGTACATGGAATTCTGATTAGACCCAGGAAAATTCTTCCAACTCCTCTGGGACTTTTTTTTGAAGCTCATTTTTCCATCCACAAGGAACTATTTAATATCACAGTATTATTAAGCTCCTTGCAGCAAAGGGACAAAATATTGTGGTTGTGCACTATCCAACTGAGGAACTTAAAAGTTCAGTCAAGATCTTGGGTAAAGACTATCCTTAGTATTGTTTACAACCTGTTCTGAACCGTGAGCTCTAATTGTCAGCAAAGGCAGTCATCTCCATGCACTCTGTGGGTGAGGAGATGTAATCCTATCTCTGAAGGCAGCTCCTCCTGAGGACTTCTTCTCTACATGGGGCTACGTAACGGCTGTGATAAAATGAGTTTGGAACACGCTGGGTTAAACTGACGTCTTTACTGGATGTTAGAATTCTTGTTGCTCTTTTTACTTTTTGAGGAGGTGACATTTTTAAAATTTATTTATTTATTTTTAATTGGAGGGTCAATTGCTTTACAATATTGTGTTGGTTTCTGCCATACATCAATATGAATCAGCCATACATATATATATATATGTCCCCTCACTCTGGATGTTGAAATTCTCAGAGCCTTTAATGTATTTGTCAAATTTCTACGAGAAGGATAAAAGAGGCAGAGTTTTCCATGTGAACATGATTACAGAACTGTTGATCTGCGGGCCTGGGTTTCCATGAAATGAGTATGGAAAATTTGGCTTGTACATAAACCTCATTTTGAAAAGATACTGTAACAGTCCTCAATGACTCAAAACTCTGGGCTCATTGATTTTCCTGGATAGCCTCTTGAAATGATTTTAAGAAAGCAGAAAAAATAAAGACTATGTGGTGTTAAGGCAGGTGGTTAGCTTGGTCCAGTAGAGCAGCATGCTTACCAAGTTTAGGCAGTGTTCCTTGTTAGGAAATGATTCTCTTGAATGTCACAATCCAAAACCTCCCATCAGAAGCAATATGGATTTAGTTCAAATCTCAAAGATGGTTTCCCGAGTGCTTTTCCCATTTCAGACAATTTTTTGACTTACGTTGCATTCATTTCTGTTGACCATTATCTGACATGCTTTTCCTTTGTGGCAGTGAAACATTGGCCACTAAATATTTGTGGAAGGAATTGGAAAATAAATAACTAAGAGGGATAAATAAGATACTTGCAAGGTAATTGAGAAAGTGTTTCTATGGTCTGAGTTAAGACCTAACAAAATGAGTCTTAGTTCACTTAGCAAACTTTACCTATGTATGTTGATGAGAGTTGCCAATCTCTAGGAGCAACAGCTTTCTGCTCCTGGGCTCAGAGAAGCTCCAGGAGTCCTCGGATGTCAGAAAGCTGAGAAGAGCCTTCCACGTGGATCATGGTGAGCTATGCCTTTCAGCTCTTAGGCTTCCCATAAGCCCAAAGGAAGGACTAGTGCCAGCTCTGTATTAAATCTGCAGAAACAGGAGCAAGAACAGAGCTGATGGGCCCTCAAGGGTTACACTGCCCATCACCTGCCGTTGGGGCTGCGCTATCTCCTTTTATGAATTCTTCAGCTGAGTTACAGCCATGTCCTCTGACCAGATTCTGTTACTGTCAGTTACTCAATAAGTGATGCATGAGCTTCCTGAGTGGTGTGGATAGTGAGATCTTAAGTTAAAATATGAGTTCCAGCCAGCAAACTGTGGCAGCAAGAAAGAAGGGGCATGGGAGGCACCTTTCCAACTTTGCCCAAACCCACCCAGTTTCTGGAATTCTACTAACAACTCTCAGAGAAGGTGGTTGTTCCCCACTTGGCATTTCTGAAATCAAAGTATGCAAATGAGTCCCCACACAGCTAATTCCATATAATTATCTCTTACACAATATTACATTTTATTGTATTACATTATATATTTTGTACAATCATAATAACTACATAATTGTTACCACAGTGCTGCAATATGGTATGATGGTGAAGAGCTGAAGTCAGACAGTGGGATTTGAACCTAACTGTCTGCTACTCTGTGATCTCCTCCACGTTGCTAAACTTTGAGAAAACAATCTTTTTCTCAGCGTTCTAATCAATGGAGATAAAAACGGCCTCTAGCTCATAAAGTTGTTTTGTGGATTAAATGACATAATTCACATAAAGTGCTGGGTTCTAAATTCAAGAACATGGATGACAATTATTACCAGGATGCATATTCATGATTAACAGAAAGTGTAGTCATTTGGTGTAATTTCAGGAAAAATAGGAAGGCAAAAAAAAATAATTCAATAAAACCCTTTTCACTAATCCTTTACATTAATAGTAATCTGCTGGTTAACATTTAAGCTTCTGCCTTTAAAGCACCATCAAATTCAACTTCAGGTCCTGATCTCAGTTCACATGCAAACACTTCAGGGAAGAATCATATTTTAGCTTCTTTCAGTTGCTGCACGTTAGCAGGTTTCACTGGGGCTCAAAGAACTGCTGGGAGGCAAAGACCACCAAGCGCACTGTTTACCTGAGGAAAGACGGTGACAGGAGCCGAGGAGGGTGACCCCGTGATGTTCTTTAATCTGGGTGAGAACTTCTTCTCTTGTCACTAGAGCCACACCTCAGTTTGCAAAGGGAATATTTCTGTTCCGTGTGTGCATTGAACAGCTGTGTCCCTTGCAGAAGGCCTACTTGAGAAGGAAGTTAACTTCATTTTAAGGACCGATGCTTGTTACAGTACAGGGCCAGGCCTCTGAGCAGTCATTTCCTTCTAAACCCAGGGAAAAATACCCCAACTTGTCAGCTCCACTTCTTGGCCTCTTGGCGCTGCTCTGACTCTTCTCCAGTAGTAAGATCTGGCTAATTTTGGATAATCTGTGCCATTACACCAAGCTGTCCAATCCCGGTAGCTCTAGCAACACAGCTAAGCTATGTGTTTTTATTTATTGTAATAAAAACACATCGGAAAAATCCTTTTTGCCATACATGTGCCACTTCCTTGAGCCATTAATGACCATTTTAATGTTCGTATCAAATCATCACATGTTGGAGAATGAGGGTCAAAACAAAGCCAGAGGGCAGACTCCACAGAAGAAGTCAGGTAGCTACCAGTCTGGGCTGATGCTGATGGGCTTAGCAGCACTGGCTTTACTTTGTAGTCTGGGCTTACGAGGAAATAAAATTTGATGAGCATGGTTAAGTTTGTGTCCAGCCATTCACTTCCATGGAGTTAAGTCAACTTAATAAATCTTCATAAAACTTGGAGGGAAGCATAGTCCAGCCAGAGAATAAGAGACAGGGTATCAGGAGAATCATTTAGGCCTCAGCTCTGCACCGCATTTGTAGTTTGTGACCCTGGAAGATGTGCGTGGCTTCTCTGGGGCCCAGGTATCTCAATCTCAAACAACGGGTGGAGTGACATCACTTCTAGAATATTGCTTTAAGTTTAAAATTATATTTAAAATCAATGGCTAATGCCACAAGTGATATGAAATTCTGGTGTCCTTGTGAAAAAACTGAAATGTGACCATCAATGTCAGTCTTAACCACCATTTCAAACGTCAAATGTGACCATCAATGTCAGCCTTAACCACCATTTCAAATGTCAACCTATCCAGCTTAACCTGTTACTACTTGGATGAATGTCTTTTCATTCTCTGTCTTTACATTCTCGTATGTGTGGCCTCTACAATATATTTTAAATTATAGTTTGCATTTTTAAAAATAATTATCATATTGGACTATATTCTGAAAATTGGTTCTCCCTTCCTCCTGGAGACATATTAAGGAGACCTATCCATCTCAGTACATGCAGATCTAGCATATTCTTTTCATTGCAGGATGCTGCTCCCTAGGATGAATGTCATTTCCCTCCTAGACAGCATTCACATAACTTTCTGTGTTGTAGTATCACCAACAGAGCTGCAAAGACCTTGTACATATATGTGAGTAACTTTCTAGATTTGATATTGAATAGAGGAATCACTGGGGTATAGTCAGAGTATTATTTATCATTCAAATATTGATATTTTTAAAAGATTTTAAATGGGAATTCCTTGGCAGTCCAGTGGTTAGGACTCTGATATTTCTTTGCCGAGGATGTGGGTTCAATCCCTGATTGGGAATCTAAGATCCTGCAAGCCCCCTGTAGCATGGCCAAAAATTTTTTTAAAGATCTTCATAATTATACCAGTAAAACAGGCAGAAGCTGGGACCACCCTCAGCAGACCAGCATGTATGATCTCCCTAGGCAAGGAGCTTGTATTTTTTAAAATTTTAATAAATAGTGACAAATGCCATCAAAAGCAAATTGAATGAGATATTTTTAAGCTTTCAAATTCTACTATCTAAGGTTTGACTTTTTTTTCTCCAAAATGAAGGATAGAATATCAAAAGCTTATGCTAATCCTCAGATGTCAGTGAAACACGTTTCCTTGCTGAAAGGCAGAATTCATTAAGAGAGGACATGCATTAGGCAGAGTTCCTGCCAATCCGAGGTTTGATCGTCTGCAAGCCCTCTGCCCTGGAATACAGTACCATTTTTCATTTAATGTCTCATTGCAGTTTCCAGAATGAAAGTACCAGTGGAAGGGAAAAATTGGCTTTACACAATTCTTCCTTAAAATTATCAGTCTTATCTTCACTGCAAAGTCATCATTTTCTACATGGTTGGCCAGGATAAGGTCCTTTCTGAGTCTGGCATTATGGTTCCTGTCATCTTCAGTGATTTTTCCTGAAAAATGTGGGCCTACTCCATGAACACATTCTCTTTTCTACTCTTATTTAAGCATATCTGGTTTCATTGGTACTTTCTAACCTTTCATGACCACTAAAATCCAGCAAACAATCAATTAAATAACCAGCAAACAATGCTCAATTTTCACCTTATCCTACAATCACCTTGATGGGAAATCAAAGATTATCAGCAGAGCCTCACACTTGAGTAAAGAGCTTTCTTTGCAGATATAAAAGAGATATGATAGTTTCATTATCAAGTAATTTCCTTCATTGATATTCACTGGAATTAGAGAGCACTAGAGTTCCAACTGTGCATCAAAGGGAGCTCTAGAATGCCTCCCTTGATTACTGGAGAAATCTATAAGCAACAAGGATTGTTGACATCAGGGAGCAAAACAAGTGGAACCAATGCATTTACTGGTATTCATTGAACTTCAGTGTCCAGCACTCACGACTGTCATGGGAGATTAATAGCTGTACAAACATGGCCTAGTCTACTAGGGGTTTATAATACAGTTGGGAAGACAACCCTGGTGAGAACAGTTGAGAACAAAGTATTAAGAAGCACCTGGATAATTGCTTTACAATGTCGTGTTGGCTTCCGCCATACAACAACATGAGTCAGCCACAGGTATGCACACGTCCACTCCCTCGAGACTCCCATCCACCTTCTACCCCATCCCCCCCTCTAGGTTGTCAGAGCACACCAGGTATTATCCCCCAATTAAAAACTAAAAATAAAAGAATTATGAAAACATGAGGAAAAATACATTATTTCCTAGTTGTATAAAAGAAAACAAACCTATCTAAGAAGCCAATGGCAGTAGAAGTAAACTAAAAGCATAAACTTTCACATTAAAAAAAAGAAGCACCTGGAATCCATAGCCAAACTGGTTGCTGTGGATTTTCCTTCATTAGAAAGCCTCAGTCTTCTGTCCAAGGAAGAGCTGTGCTTTGATGCTTGGGTAATAAGGGAACAATGCATGCACCCATATTATGCCCAGACTCCCAGAAATCTGGCATTTCTGCAATGGATAAATTCAATCTTGGATTTGGAAGAGTAAGAACAAAGATGGTTTGCGTAGCTTCCGAGGAAAGTGGTTAAGAGCATGGTTCCACAGATTGAAGTCTGCTTTCAAGATTTGGTTTCCATTACTTACTATTCTGGCTTCCCTTGTAGCACTAGTAGTAAAGAATACACCTGCCAATACAGGAAACATAATAGACACAGGTTCGATCCCTGGCTCAGGAAGATCCCCTGGAGGAGGCATGGCAATCCACTCCAGTATTCTTGCCTGGAGAATCCCATGGACAGAGGACCCTGGAGGGCTACAGTCCATGGGGTCTCAAAGAGTAGAACACAGCTGAAGCAACTCATACACACACACACTTAGTACTCTGTGAAAAGTGAAAGTGATTCTGTAATTTGGGCATATTAATAACATTTCTATCTTTCACTTTTCTCAATTGAAAATAAAGATAAAATAGTATTATCCTGTATCTTCTGTGTATATTTCTTGTATTTCCTGAAGATTAAATAACCTAATGTAGGCTAAATTGTTGAACTGACTCAGCCACATACAAGGTCTCAACAGCCTAGTTGTTATTATTAAAACCAATATTTCATACTTTAGAATGTTATTTAACAAATTCTAACCTAATTTAACCCATACGGTACCAGGTACTATTCTAAGCCTTTTAAATGTAGAGATCTGTTTGATCCACTAACAATCCTACAGGAGAGGTACTAGCATTAGCCTCATTTTATAGATGAAAGAACCAAGGCACAGAAAGATTGCCCCATGGCCAGCCAGGGGCAGAGCCATGGTTCAAGTCTCAGGCTCTTCACCTCTGTACTACCCTGCTCTCACCACTCAAAGGGGCACTTGGGAAGGTTTTCCCAGTTCTAGAACAGGGATAACTGGGACGGTCAGGAACACAGTGTGATCACAGAGACATTGACCAAAGGCTTTCCCCCAAGAGACTGGTCCCTTAGATCCACATGTATGCAGCCATGGATCATAAATAAAGGGTTCCCTTTTGACAAACGAAACCTAGAATTATTTCACTCCACACCTGGGCATCAGACAGCTTGTTTACAATGGATTCTTTGTGACTCTTACCCTCTTAGAGGACACGCTCCTCAAAATTTCAGCAGCTCATGTCTCAGCCTGGCAGAGTATAACGTGAGAGTCAGGAAGACCTCAAATCCAGTTTGAATTTTCATTTACTGCCTGGACAACCCTCTGTTCTGCCTTAAGAATCCCCCATGTATATCTGAGTATAAACAGGAGACAGTAAGGAAGAATCAAAGGTGTTTTTAAATATTTCTGATCTAGTGTGACATGTCTCTTATAATCTTACAGAATTCAGCAAAAAAAATTTTGAAAGGTAAGATTTGCCCTGATAGATTGTTTTTTAAACCAGATTATATCCTTTAATCAGTTTACTATGAGGATCAAATCTCAAATCACTAAACTTGCCATTTCTTCCATTTACCAGCTCATGTTTGGTGTGTCATCTAGTTCCCCATGTGAATTCTTACGTAAAACACCTTGATCACTGTCCCTGGGTGGTTTAATACAGCTGAATTGATCAGAATGAAAATGTTTATTAAATATTGAAAATAGATCTCTTTAATGAATGCAAGTAGGGAAATAATCTGCTCAGCTCCTGACAATGGAAGTTCTAGCTTTGTCTGTAGAAGTTTGGCACTAATTGTGTACATGTGTGTATCTATGTGTTTGACCTCTGTCAATCCCCCACATCATCTCTCCATATGGTCAGGCAAATTAAGAAATGAACCAAAATCATTAAAACATTCGAGGGGCTCAATACATTAGTTAGATGACCTTGGACAAGTGATTTAATTCCTTGGGTCTCAGGCTCCCAGCTGCAAAATGAGAGCAGTGGGTTAAGTTAAAGGAGAGAAACAACACACAATAGGACTGAAACTGATAATAGCTATTGTTCCTGTTGCTTTTGGTACTGATTTTGAGTCAATGTTTTCAAAGTGCCAAAGCCAGCTTCAAGAATATATATATAATAGCCAATATTAGTTCTCTCAAATATTATGCAGGCTTTATTTGCTTTTGCTCAACAGCTCTCTCTTTATTCACTTCTGATTCATTTGGCTCTTACCTGAGTAATTTCTAATTTTGTTGGTTTTTTAACTTGCACTGCTGCTAAGTCGCTTCAGTCGTGTCCGACTCTGTGCGACCCCATAGACGGCAGCCCACCAGGCTCCTCCATCCCTGGGATTCTCCAGGCAAGAACACTGGAGTGGGCTGCCATTTCCTTCTTCAATTTAACTTGCACTAAATCTCCTGAAAAGTTCAAAGAGTGGGTCCTCAACACCAAGGCCTGGAACAGATAATAAACAGTGCCGGGGTGCGGACAGCTGGTTGCTGTCTGGCAACTGAACATGCTCCGTGCTTGCCCTGTGGTGGTCCAGTCCCGTCTGGGTCCAGAGCGTCTCTTTGTCTGGCTGCTGGCTCTAGTTCAGGAGAGGCCACCGTGGTGCCAAGGCAAGCCAGGCAGTCGCAGCAGTGCCAGGGTACAAAGGCACTTTTAGATCATTTACTCTGAGGACTGCAAAATCTAAGGTGTCTACAGGGATCAGTGGATCATGTGAATGCGTCTAGCTTGACTGGGCATAGGAAGGTGTGGTGGAGGCAGAGGTGGTAAAAGGCCCCACCCATCCAAAGGGTGCAGAAATGTTCATATCCCAGGGACTGTGGATTGATGCCTTATGGGGATGTGGGCCCAGGTCGCTCCCTGAGATGCCAGAAATCCAGATGGTTTTCTATGTAGAATCTCTTGGTTTGAAAATGTTACCAATTCATTTAATTTTTCAGATACTGTATAGGCCAAAGCAAAAATAACCATTTGACACATCTGCTAGTTTTCACATTCTGATTTAGCCTTGGTCTTTTGAATTTAAATGTAGTGCTTTCCAGTAAGGCCTCCCTGAGAGTGTAAGCTTCACAAAACAGGACCCTGTCAGTCTGGTTCACTGTTGCACGTCAGGAGCAGTTCCTGACTCAAGAATGGGTACTCGAGATCATCTCTTTTCAGAATGAAGGAATCAACGAGATTAATCGAAGAAAGGTGGGGAAGAAAAAGCCATTGATGCAGTTTCTAGAAGAATCAGAAAGGATGGCATAAGGTTCCTGAGCTTTAGAACAGCACAGCATGAGGGAAGCATCAGGCTGGAAATCAACAAGCCATGGGCATTGGAGGAAGGCAGGTGAGAGGAGGAGGAGCTTGGCTGGAGGTGAGTCTCGCTTCAGAGGATGGCCCGCAGGGTGGAAAATCCAGAAGACACACCGACCACAGGGCTTCTGAGAAATGAGGGCGTGCACTTGGCTTTTTCATTCAAAAGGGCATCCTCAGAAAACCCAAGATGTCAACCAATCTGTTGTGTGGTAGGCTGGTTGTGTGATAGATGTAAGTTTTCTGAAACTATTTCCTCATCTGTAGAAACGGACATGATCCTTCCTACTTTACCATTTGGCAGTCCAAACTGAAGATTAAAAGATGAGGTTCTCAGAGCCTCTTGCTCAGTACACAAAAAGTCCTTAAATGGGATCAACATTGTGGTTATTATTTATAATATCTAAGCATCAAATCCCTCAGTGTTAAAATGAGAGGTAAAAGCAGTGACAGCATTCCCAGACCTATGTTGGGGCTAGAAAATGTCTAAGCAGAGGCCATGATAGGACCACACCATCTGCACTGAACTCAAAACCAAAGTTAGAAGTATCTCTGCTCATAAATTAACCACCCCCAGAAAAAGGCACAAAATCATATGGAATTTCAATATGCTTGCTGGTTTTTGTTTTATTTCAAATTTTCTAGAGCTCCTTTTAGGCAATCCATTTAGGAGCCATCTTCTAAACAGTCTAAGAAACTGGCTGAAAAGAGGACCAAACTGTCCTCTTCTGTCAGGGGTTTGCTTGGCAAAGAGGTTGCTCTATTCCCAGGGTATTTTGAGGAAATTAAGAGGGCAGAGGAATCCAGTGTTCTTGCCTGGAGAATCCCAGGGACGGCGGACCCTGGTGGGCTGCTGTCTATGGGGTCGCACAGAGTCGGACACGACTGAAGCGACTTAGCAGCAGCAGCAGCAGAGGAATCATAACCAGGCTCTCCTGAGGCTCTATACTGTCCTGGCCATACCTCAGACGGATAAACAAGACTCAGGAGGAGTGGAATTTAAATGAAGCAACTTTGTATACAAAGAGAAAGGTTATTTCTCTACTCTTAGGATGAGGACAGCCAAATAGTTTCCATCAGGAATCGCCAAGCTCGATAACTTCAATAGCACATTCCACTCTCCCAGCACACTAATGAACCTGTGAAAGTATAGCTGTCCTTTAAATGTTTGTGTCTGAAGTGATGGCCTGTTTCAAATGACAGGAAACTGAAGGCAACATCTTAATGGGTATGAACGCACTCAGAAAGAAGCCTCTGCCTCTAATGAGAGTTGAGAAGGCAGTGCAATTGAGGAACAATTTACTACCAAGAAATCAATTTGAAAATTCCATACAAGATTACCACCCATTAAATTGTCTTTCTTCAAAACTGCAGGCCCTAAAATGTTACTTCTGGACAAGGAATTTTACAAACAATAAATGCTAATTAAGTAATCTATTCAAGTGAGTTGATTGAAAGAAAAAAGGAATTATCTCCTGTGGAAAAATCTCAACACTCCAGCCATATTGTTGCTGCTGCTGCTTTTGGTCTTCCTTTCTCTATGAAACGGAGAAGGCAATGGCACCCCACTCCAGTACTCTTGCCTGGAAAATCCCATGGACGGAGGAGCCTGGTAGGCTACAGTCCATGGGGTCGCTAAGAGTCGGACACGACTGAGCGACTTCACTTTCACTTTTCCCTTTCATGCACTGGAGAAAGAAATGGCACCCCACTCCAGTATTCTCGCCTGGAGAATCCTAGGGACGGCAAAGCCTGGTGAGCTGCCGTCTATGGGGTCGCACAGAGTCGGACACAACTGAAGCGACCTAGCATAGCATAGCATCTCTATGAAAAACTAAGAGACACTAGGCAGTATAATGGACCACCCCATTTCCCTATCGCCTTCACACATTATGGGTGTCATGTAATGTGAATGACTACACACACACACACACACACACACACACACACACACACACACACAGACAATCTCCACCACACACAGTGGCACATAAACAATTCTGTTTCTGATGTAAGAATTTAAATAGAGACAGTTACGTAGCATAGTCCATAGTTAAAAAGGCGGAAGAGAAGGTTGAATCTGAAAAACATCCAATATAAAAACACATACTCATCACACAATGTAAGACACATTTGTGTGGGGCTAAGAGTAAGACCCTCGCCAAACAGAGGAATGATCCTGAAAGCCAGCAGAACACAAGATTAAGAAAGGGCACGGAAATGAGATGCCCCCTTCAGCCAAGGAAACCAATAGGTTTTGTAACCAAAAATAAAGAGTGGCCTGGCCTACAGCTAAAACAAAAAGACGTGGAAGCAGAGGAAAACATAATCACTCTTCTCATACCCAGGGTCCCCCGTATCAGGTCTTTCAGTAGATGCTGGGTTCTAAAAGAACATTTCATTTAGTTTTTCCTCAGCTTGGTGCACATGGGTATCCAGTTGGTCAGGCCTTCTGATCTCAGAGACCTTGGGTGACCACACCGGACTAGAGAAGACACGAATTCTGACCCAGAAAACAGCACGGGAAAGAAAGCAAAAAGACCTTTAGTAGCCCTGTTGCTCCTTGGAAGTAAAGACAGGGGGGCGTTATTTTCCCCACCACTTGATGAGCATACACAGCCCTCTGTTCCCTTTCCTGGTGTCTGTGCTTCCCAGGGCACCTGTGGATGGAACTGGTGACTCCAGACACCTCCTGGCTTATGTCGGTTTTGCCTTTAGGCAAAGGGCATGAAGTCGATTTTTACCACTTGTGTAGCACCCACTTCTTGGCTAATTATGGGAAAGTTTCACATTGTGCCCTTTAACTTGAACATAGACAGAGAAGGATTGAATATGAGCATTGATTTACCATCATGTGAAATTAAGCCTGAAGGACATTATGTCCTCATAAAGCATAATTACTCCTAAAGTTTTATCTCAAATTGTCTCAGAGGAACTTTCACCAGCAGGTCATAAACGGACTTGGAAAAATGTCACTGGCCATACTAAATATCCCCTAGTCTGGACAGGGAGGGCAATTTATGAACAACTAAGTGGAGTGAGACCCGTTCTTGGTTCTCAAGGCTCCATGGCCCTGATGGCTTGTGAGCACCACCACAAGAGAAGAGAGGGTTCTCTGATCAACAGCACTTTGTATGAGATCTGTATGTGTGCAGAATGCAACATAGCTTAATAAGGATCTGAGAAAGGCATGCAACTTTTAAATTAATAATAATCTTTCTTTTCTAATCCTTCACTTCCAGCCATAGCACATGCCTGACCTATTACATAAATTAACCAAAGAGGAGACATTTTGTCAGTGTAAAATAAAGTGAAATAAGAATACTAAGGAAGGAATAAATCCAGAAAAGAAATGAATTTACCGAGATATTAGCAGTCAGAACCACACTTGCCTGAAAGTTTGCCAGTAAGTATCAACAAAGGTATAGTTTTTTCAGTAATCATATATGCACGTGAGAGTTGGACAATAAAGAAAGCTGAGCACTGAACAATTGATGCTTTTGAACCATGGTGTTGGAGAAGGCTCTTGAGAGTCCCTTGGACAGCAAGGAGATCCAGCCAGTCCATCCTAAAGGAGATCAGTCCTGAATATTCATCGGAAGGACTGATGTTGAAGCTGAAACTCCAATACTTTGGCCACCTGATGTGAAGAACCGACTCACTGGAAAAGACCTTGATGCTGGGAGAGCTTGAAGTCAGGAGGAGAAGGGGACGACAGAGGATGAGATGGTTGAGTAGCATCACTGACGCGATGGACATGATTTTGAGTAGGCTCTGGGAGCTGGTGATGGACACCCCATGGGGTCGCAAAGCGTCAGACACGACTGAGCAACTGAATTGAACTGATCAACAAGAGTAGAAATACTTCTTGAAGGGGAGGGACCTGAGGGTTTTGCTTGTCACTCTCAACTCCAGGTGACTCACAATCACCCCCAATATACGAAGGGCTCAGAGACTGTGCCTTGTCCAATATTTTGCCCAGGGGACAGATGGCTAAACCACTCTAGATGATCAACATTGTGAGTGTGCTGGACAGGGCCTATGGCCTGAGAAAGAGACCAGAGACAGAGGGGTCCCTGTCATGTTCTCTGGAAAGCTGAGACCCGAAAAGTTCACAGCCATCAGTCCAAATTCCCAGATCTTGCTTGAAACTGCCTTTCTCCCCTTAGTATTGTAGCTGGAGGTGTGATGGTCCATCCTGGGGATGCGGTTACCATGCTCCTCTCTAGGTTATCTGCTGTGAATGTGGCATACAGTTTTTACTCAGGGCTAAACACGTAGGCTATGAACCTCAGAGATGTTCCCCACTATAGAGGGGAATGATGCTGAAAACAGGTCAGTGGTGTTTTATGAATTAGGCCTGAGAAAAAGTAAGCATGTCTCCAACTATAGGCAGCACAATCAATCTGCTGATCTTTCTTAAAAAGTTAAAAGAGTAAGCAATAAATCAACAGTGAGGGGTAAGTACTTCACCGTTGAACTCTCTTGAGATGCAATTTTAAATGACTTCGTAGTGACCTTGCCTACATAATTTCAGGGCTCAAAAGACATTTTCCGCAGATCTTCCAAGCAGCAACTAACTCTCTTGGAAAAGTGTCTCACTTTCCTCAGCTGGCTACTTCTAACAATCAGATGCCTGTATGAAGATGTTCCTCTATCTTGTAAATGGACACACTTGGGATCTGGATTTTTTATTGTAATTATCTGAAGCTGAGAAAGCCATCTGGGCCAAGAAGCTGTATCATTAGAACATATGGTTCAACTCACACCCGGCTGCAGACATGGAGACAGGCGTGGCTCTAGTGCCATTAGGGGCACCTTTAAGTGACATCACTGCTACTCCACGGCAAACTTGATCCAAATGCGGAGAGAAAGGCACCCTGTTGGCTTGTAGAGTCATAAAGAAACAATGCTGGTGCAGAAGTTGAGTGGCATTTTGTAACTCAAGCTGTACAAGGGGCAATTGTGTGATAGGAAAGAAAAGCATAGAGGATTAGGCCAAGGAAAGAGCTTGGTGATATTTAGCCTAAAATATGTCTTGTGAGATTCCACTATTGTTTATCCACTCAGATCCTCCCAAAGCTCCAAATCTTAAAGATAGTAATCCTTGTAAGTGATGATTCTGTAGTGTATCTTATTCATTGACTTTGGGGTAGACTCAAAGTCCTTACTTTTATTGAGGACTCATGATATAGAAGAGAGTCATGTATGGGTTTGAAGAGCGGATTTGAATTTTGAATTATCTTCTGCTAGTTAGAAGACGCATATGTTGGTTAAGTAACTAAATCTCAGTTTCTTCATCCATAAAATGGGGATAATAATACCTACCCTGCAAGACTGTCATAAAGATTTGCACAAGGGAACAGGAGCTTACTCAAACTCATGTCCATTGAGTCGGTGATGCCATCCAAACATCTCATCCTCTGTCATCCCTTTCTCCTCCCACCTTCAATCTTTCCCAGCATCAGGGTCTTTTCAAAAGAGTCCATTCTTCGCATCTTATAGTGTGATGTTATCAACTATAATCACTATGTTATATATTAGATCCTCAAACCTTATTCATCATATAGCTGAAAATTTTTACCTTTTGTACCAGCCTCTCCCTATCTCTCCCATCTCCTGGATCCTACAAACCACTTTTCTACTCTTTGTTT
Organism: Giraffa tippelskirchi; assembly: GCF_054371585.1. Classification (NCBI taxonomy): domain Eukaryota; kingdom Metazoa; phylum Chordata; class Mammalia; order Artiodactyla; family Giraffidae; genus Giraffa; species Giraffa tippelskirchi. Next base: position 116,145,457 of record NC_137282.1, read on the forward strand.
TTGTGAATTCAAGCTTTCAGCCTCCACATATAAGTGATATTATGCAGTATTTATCTTTCTCTATTTCCTATTTCATTTAGTATAACGCCATTCAGATTCATCCATGTTGTTGCAAATGACAATATTTTCTCCTTTTTAAGGCTGAATAATATTTCATAGTATAGACATACCACATTTTCTTTATCCACTCATTTGTCAACAGACACAGATTATTCCCTTACCTTGGCTATTATGAATGATGTTGCTGTGAACATGGGAGTACAGATATCTCTTTGAGATAATGGCTTTATTTAATTTGGATATATATCCAGAAGTGGAATTGCTGGATCATATGGTAGTTCCATTTTTAATTTCTTAAGGAAACTTCACGTTTTCCCTACTGGTTGAACCAGCTTACATTCCCACCAACAGTTCACAGTTTCCCTTTGCTCCGTATCTTCACCAATACTTGTTAGTCCTCATCTTTTTGATAACAGCCATTCTAACAGGTGTGAGATGATATCTCATTTGGTTTTGATTTGCATTTCCTTAATACTAGTCATGATGAGCACCTTTTCATGTACCTGCTGGCCATCTGTATGCCTTCTTTGGAAAAATGCCTATTCAGATTCTCTGTCCATTTTTTAATTGGGCTATTTATCATTTTGTTCTTGAGTTGTATGAGTTCCATATGCATTTTGGATAGTAATCCCTTATCAAATATGTGCAAATCCCTTGCAAATATTCTCTCCTATTTCATAGGTTTCCTTTTCATCTTGTTGATGGTTTCCTTTGCTTTGCAGAAACCTTTTAGTTTGATGTAGTAGCACTTGTTATTTTTATTTTTGTTGCCTTTGCTTTTTCAATTTTTCAAATTCAAAAAAAGCATTGCCAAGATCAATGTCAAGGAGTTTATCCCTTATGGTTTCTCCCAGGAGTTTCATAGTTTCAGGTCTTATGTTAAGATCTTTAATCTGTTTTGAATTGATTTTGGGGTATGATACAAGATGTGTGCTTAGTTGCTCAGCCTTGTCTGACTCTTTGCGACCCAATGGACTGTAGCCCACCAGGCTCCTCCATCCGTGGGGGTTCTCCAGGCAAGAATGGGAGTGGGTTGCAATGCCCTTCTCCAGGGGAGCTTCCCAACCCAGGGATTGGACCTGGGTCTCCCCCATTACAGGCAATGGGTAGCCTATCCCTTCTCCAAGGCATCTCCCTGACCCAGGAATTAAACCGGGGTCTCCTGCATTGTAGGCAGATTCTAGAAAAAGAAAGTGAAGTTGCTCAGTTGTGCCTGACTCTTTCCGACCTACCAGGCTCCTCCGTCCATGGGATTTTCCAGGCAAGAATATTGGAGTGGGTTGCCATTTCCTTCTCCAGGAGATCTTCCTGACCCAGGGATTGAACCTGGGTGTCCCACATTGTAGTCAGACGCTTTACCGTCTGAGCCACCAGGGAAGTCCAGGCAGATTCTAATATGGGTTCAATTTCATTCCTTTGACAGTGGCTGTCCAGTTTCCCCAACACTATTTATTGAAGAGACTATCCTTTTCCATAGCATTTTCTTAGCTCTTCTGTCAAATCAATTGAACATATATGCATGAGTTTACTTTTGGCTTTCTAATCTGTGCCATTGATCTATGTGTCTGTTTTTGCTCAGACACTGCTTTGCTTACTGTGGCCTTTAATAAACCTTGAAGTGAGGGATTGTGATGCCTCCTGCTTTGTTCTTCTTTGTAAAAGTTTCTTTGGCTATTTGGGAAATTTTGCAGTTCCATACAAATTTTAAAAGTCTTTTTAAAAAAATTTATTTATTTTTAACTGAAAGATAGTTGCTTTACAGAATTTTGCTGTTGCATTGAACCTGTAGATTGCTTTGGGTAGTATATACATTTTTACAATATTAATTCTTTCAAACCATGACCAGAAAATATCTTTCCTGTTTATTTATGTCCTGTTCAATTTCTCTCATCAATGTCTTATGGTTTTCAGTATACAGATCTTACATCTCACCCAAAAATCAAGGAGAAGGGGGTGGCAGGGGATGAGATGGTTAGGTAGCATCACCGACTCAATGGACGTGAATTTGAGCAAACTCTGTGAGTAGCAGAGGGCAGAGGAGCCTGCCATTTCGTAGTTCAGGGGGTCGCAAAGAGTTGGACACAGCATACTGATTGAACAACACAACAACAACTTTGGGTTTGGTTTGTTCTTATTCTATTTCCTTGAGGTATAAAGCTGTTGTTTGTTTGAGACCTTCCTTTTTTCTTAATGTAGCCATTTATCACTATAAAATTCCCTTTGGAACTTCTTTTGTTGGATCCCAGCAAAGCACCGGATCGGACATTGTGTTAGGTACTTCCTACCCATCTCACTTATTATTCTTACAGTACTTTGAGGAAGTTATTATTGTTGTTTATTATTATTTTACAGATGAGAAGACTAAGTTTCAGAGAGGTTTAGTAACTTGCTCATAGTCACACAGTTAATAATCAGTGGAGTCAAGATACAACCTCAAGGTTGTCTTACTCATAAATCTGTACTCTTAAAATGTCTTCTGTATTGACTCAATAAAATGCATTGGAAGTGGAAAACAAAAACAAAAAAATCACATAAATTTTGTTATGCTGTGTTTCCATTTTCGTTTGCCTCAAGATAACTTTTAATTTCTTCTTTGACTCATTGGTTGTTCAGAAGCAATATTGTTTAATCTCCACATATTTGTGAATTTTCCAGTTTTCTTCTTGAGGTTGATTTCTAGCTTCATACCACTGGTGGCTGGAAAAAATGCTTGCTATGATTTCAATCTTAAATTTATTGACTTGTTTTGTAGCCTAGCATATGATCTATCCTGGAGAATGTTCGACGGGTGCTTGAGAAGAATATGCATTCAGCTACTATTGGATGGAATGTTTCTGTATATGTCTGTTAGGCCCATCTGGTATATGTATTTCAAGTCCAATCATAATTTCAGCTTTCAATAAGTTACTTTTCTTAAGGGGAAGCAAAAGCACTATCTAGGACCTATATACTTTGAGGACGTTTTTCCTCTTAGCAGATGGGAATTTATTTGTGTTCCTTTCTCTATTCCTTCCAACCTCATCTCACAACTTGGGGACCACATTCAGAAGACCAAATGTTCTGATTTGGGAGTCAATTTTAAAGCATAGAACAGAAGGAAGCATATTCTTAAAGTTTTTATGAATATGTCTATATGTCTTAAAGTTCTTATGAATATGTCTATATGTCTAAATCACAATTATATTTGAAAATAGCAAAAGAATCACATGTGCTTATGTATTTTATTGATTTTCCTCAGCTGTTAAAAATACCTTAATAAATCTAGTTGCTACCAAAGGACCAGTTCTAAAAATAAAGCCCAGCTTAAACTAAAGGTGAAGCTATTAACATTTGTCCTGCAGCCTGTAAGACTCTAATGAGTTCCTTTTCAGAATTAGTGAACTTAAACCTTGACTGAAATGGGGCTGCAAACCCACTGGGGCTTTCCCTGTTCTGTTGTTCATTAAAAGTTTTCCTGGAGATGGCTTGATCTAAATTGTTCCATCACAGATTCTTAGATGAAGACAGAGTAAACAAGGATGCAAACACAACACTTCATAAAAGACTGGGAATATTTTATAGAAGCAAAATGCTTCGGATAGAAGCTGCACAAGAGATGTTTAGCGATGGAGACAGGGCAATGGCACACGCTGATGCTCTACAGCAGGTTTTCTCAACTCCAGTCTAATGGTCTTGGGGGCCGGATAATTCTTCCCTGTAGAAGGCTGTCCTGGATACTGTAAGGTGTTTAGAATACTCCTGGCCTCTACCCAACAGATGCCAATAGCAATCTCCTCCCAGTCGTGGCAACCAAAGATGCCTCCAGACCTTCCAAAATGTCCCCTGGGCTTCAAAAATTGCCCCTGGATGAGAACCACTGTTCTAGAGACAGTCAGGCCTGGTTCAATTCCCCGTCTGTCATTTTCCAGCTGTGTAACCTTGAGCAAGGATTTGACTTCTCCGAGCCTTAATTCTTTCATGTATAATATAGAGATAATTGCACTTTCAATTGTACTGGGCTGTTTGTTGTTAAATTAGATAATGCATGCAAAGCATTTACTATAATGTCTGGTAAATACTCTTCATTAAGTGGTAGTTTGGTAGTTACGATTATCATTAACTACTTTGACTTTCTAAAATGTTTCAAGCAAACAAGCCAGACTCTAGCTCCTTCTCTGCATGAGCCCAATTATCAGGCACTTGGTCCAAACAGAGTAAACAAACAAGCAGAACGGCCAAAAGAATCTCCCTCCAGGAAATGCAGTTACTGCCCCCAGATAAAAGCAGCCTCTTCTACATCAGGCTTGTTGATAAGACCTGGACACCCATGATTTATCATCAGGATCCCTAAGAATGGATGCAAACCGAATGCAAAATCAAGTTGCCTGTCAAAGCAAAAAATGATTTCATTAGTGACCAAAGTGCCTCAATGGCCATCAAATGTGGCCCCCAAAAGCATTTCCAGCCACATCTTTTGCTTCATTTTTAAAAATTTTATTTACCTATTTATTTTTATTTTTGGCTGTGCTGGGTCTACATTGCTGTGCATGAGCTTTCCCTAGTTGCGGTGAGCTGGGGCTACTCTTTGCTTTAAGGTGCATGAGTTTCTCACTGTAGTGCACGTGCACATCTTTGCCTCTGCAGGATTGTGGCAGACTGTAAACTCTATGAGGAAGGGACTCTTCTCACTGCTGTGTTTCCAGTGACAAGGACAGTGCCCATCTCAGAGAAGGATCCAATAAATACCTATTGAACGATGGTATTTCCCTCCAACCAGCGTTTGTGTTCTCAGCAACCTAAGCACTCCCCTTTCACACACTCCAGCAGGAAAGAGCTGGCTGGGAATCTTTTATCCTCAGCCTCTAAGGTGCCTGTTAATCTTTACAGACCTTAAACTTAGGACTGCTCTCAATTCTTTCAGACAGTAAAGCAAGGAGGTTAGGGATGGTTTGCCTCTGGAAGGCTGATCTGGTAGAAAGACAAAGTGTTTTGGTGACTGACTGATCCCAGCCCCAACATTTATTGGGTGTGTGACCTTGGACAAGTTAATTCATCACATTAAAACTTGCTTCCTGGGACTTCCTGGCGGTCCAGTGGTTAAGACTCCATGCTTTCAATGTGAGGAGTGCAGGTTCCATCATTGGTCAGGGGACTAAGATCCCATGTGCCACATGGCATGGCAAAAAATAACCCCACAAAACACTCAATTTCCTCTTCTGTTAAAACTGAGGATGACAGGAGCAGCCTCAAAGGTTGTGGCAATAACTGAGATGAATGATCACTGGCGGCTAATATTTCCTGAATGCTGGCCATAAGTATACACTGCCTGGTGTAGTCCTTTGACTACCATACGAGTTAGCACTGTTATCATCCCCATTTTACATACAATAAAACTGAGGCTCTCTCTTAGCAAGCCACAAAGCCTTTATCTGATCTCAGAACTTTCTGACTATCCAACAGCCCTAGTATGTGAGAAACACTCAGTATTGATTGAATGAATGAAGGAAGGAATTAATTAATTAAGGGAAAGAAGGTCAAACTCAAGCCTGCTTAGTAACTCTTTGTGTGAGAAAAACATCTTCATATTCATTAGCAATTAGTATCCCATCTACTGGAGAAGGCAATGGCAACCCACTCCAGTACTCTTGCCTGACGACCCAACGCCTGCTGAGATGTTAAACCTAGTAGAAAAGAAAATGCTTCTGGGTAAAACAGAATAGAGGCTTTCTGAAGACCATAGACATTTTAGATGTAGTCAGGCTCAAGGGAGTTGCTTTTAGGAAAACAATCTGACTCTGCAAATGAATGTTTAGCTATCCTCTTGTCAGAAAGTAAGCACTCCCTGACTGCTATAGTTTCCCCAAAGGGTTCTCATTTCATTCAAGTCTGAAAAGGATAGAAGAGCCAAGTCACAACAGAGGTGGGCATGGCCCCCGTGAGTGATTTGGACCTCCTGGGTATAGATGCCACCATTGTGCTGGCCACCTCCTGAGGGACCCTCTGCCATAGCACAGGATACAGCACATTTGTCCAGTCCCTGCCTATACCTCACCAGTTTAGCTTGATTCTGGACATCACATGAGCCCAAACACAGGGCCTGAGGAGTGAGTTATATGATTCTGGAAGGAGTGGGGCATTTCATTACTTCCAACCTGCCAGAGACAGAACTGAGCTCTAATACACTTGGTGCCTGGCAGCCTGGAGCTACTTATATTTAGGACTCAGTCTCAAATCAGAACTTGCAGAAAGGAGAACCCAGAGACTGCAAAGGGGCAACTTTCCGATTTGGTTTGCCCCTCAAATTATTTAAAATTTTTAAATTAGTAACCACCCATTAAAAACTGGAATATTTAGCACTAAACTCTGGCTTCTTCTGGAAAAATCCTTGGCTCTAATAATGCAGGACCTGGATATCATTTAACAATGAAGGCTGACGCTGAACAGCAGCTGGGTCCTGGGTGTCACTTTTCTCTCTTCTGATCTTTCTCTCAAGCCTGCTTCATTCATTTACCCTGAAGACATCTGAATTTGTTGTCCTTCCTAAAGCCATCACAGAAAATAATAACAATAATGGTTCCTCATATCTGCCAAACACTCTACATGGCCTCACTAAATTCTGACCACAGCACTGTGACAGGGTTACAACTAGTGTCTCTGCTTTGTAAATAAGTAACCAAGGCTCAGAGAGGTTCGGTCACTTGCTCAGGGTAACACAGCTGGAATCAAACTGTGTCTCTCTGGTTCCAGAAGCCAGTTCCTCCCCTAACATTGAACTGCTTTGGTTGGGAAATAGCTGCAAAGGTGCCCCAGTCCTCTGTGTGGGCATTCTCACCTGAAGATAGGTCCTCATTAGAAGAAGTTTGGGGGTTAATAAACCCACAAATTAGCTCCATAACATGTTGCTGATGGGAATTTCAATGTGGTTAATATACTTAATGCTTGGTGAGCTGAGGCTACCCAAGCATCTGTCTCAGACTACTGCTGCCCACTTAAATGATGGGGAGCTTTCTTAATTGACTGAAGAGCCCTCAAAAGGGGAAGAATCAGTTGGCAGGCCCCCAAGTGACTGAGAAAGGATGAGTCAGGGAGTTTCTGGGGTCACCAGCATCCTAAAGGCCCGTGATCCCTGCTGACCTCTCCCCGTCCCCTCCTTCAGACCCTCCTCCTGCTCACCTACATCCCTCCCCCACCACTCCCACTTAAGGAGAGGCTGCCCAGAAACGGGACTTTAAGGTGAGTTTGCACACACTGGTAGAAACCTCATAGATGGGCAGATGATACAGAGGAGCAAGGAGTTCTGTAAAACACAAAACACACCTCAACTCCTTGGCAAGCTCAGCGTGAAAAGGAAAGACAGGTTCTATGAAGATGCAAGGGAAAATCCTCCTCAGAGTCAAACCACTTCCCGGGAGCCAGATCATCATGCCTCTTGCTAAAGATGCTATCAGCACATTATAGTCACCCAAGACTTATATAAAGGATCAGTTTGCCCCAGAGAGCTTCTTATTAATACCTTATATTCCCCTCGAATCCAGGGAGGCTCTCATAGTCCTCAGGATGAGATCTGAACTCCCTGATAGGTGATCCAGTCCCTGCCAGTTTTTCCCCAGACTTATCTCTGTTCTCATGACTTCCCTAAGTGCGTTCCACCCTCCAGCTCCTCTGAAGAACCTGCTGTCTTATTTCTATAGTTGGAAGGCACCCTGTCTAGTATTTCCTGCAGTGATTTCCTTCCTCACTGCCCCACTGCTGCCACCCCCAACCCTTCCCCTGGCTAAGTCCTGCTCATCTTCCATACTCATATTCAGTGTCCAGTCCTCTGAAGAGACTCCCCTACCCTTAGGACCTCACACTCAGGCCACCACAAAAGCATATCAGGGATGCCTGGCAGTCCCATGGACTCCAATGGCTTGTGGCATCTTCATGCTGGGTACTTATCACACCATACTTTCTTTTTTTAAAAGATTTTTTTTTGATGTGGACCATTTTCAAAGTCTTCGTTGAATCTGTTACACTATCATTTCTGTTTTATGTTTTGGTATCTTGGCTGCAAGGCATGTGAGCCCCCACCAGGAATCAAACCCGCAGCCCTGCATTGGGAGGTAAAGGTTTAACCCCTGGACCACCAGGGAAGTGCCTGCCTTTTCTTTTATGGCTCTCCCACTATACCATGAACTCTGGGGGAACATTTCAACTCACTGCTGCCTTCCAGTACCCATCACAGTTCCTGCAGATCAAAGATGCTTGAGAAGCATTTGAGGAATGCTAAAGCAATCAACAGAATGGGAAAAAATCAACAAAATGGGAAAACAACAGAATGGGAAAGACTAGAGATCTCTTCAAGAAAATTAAGAGATACCAAGGGAACATTTCATGCAAAGATGGGCTTGATAAACGACAGAAATGGTATGGACCTAACAGAAGCAGAAGATATTAAGAAGAGGTGGCAAGAAACTGTACAAAGAAGATCTTCATGACCCAGATAATCACGATGGTATGATCACTCACCTAGAGCCAGACATCCTGGAATGTGAAGTCAAGTGGGCCTTAGAAAGCATCACTATGAACAAAGCTAGTGGAGGCGATGGAATTCCAGTTGAGCTATTTCAAATTCTCAAAGATGATGCTGTGAAAGTGCTGCACTCAATAGGCCAGCAAATTTGGAAAACTCAGCAGTGGCCACAGGACTGGAAAAGGTCAGTTTTCATCCAAATCCCAAACAAAAGCAATGCCAAAGAATGCTCAAACTACCGCACAATTGCACTCATCTCACACGCTAGTAAAGTAACGCTCAAAACTCTCCAAGCCAAGCTTCAGCAATATGTGAACCATGAACTTCCAGATGTTCAAGCTGATTTTAAAAGGGCAGAGGAACCAGAGATCAAATTGCAAACATCCGCTGGATCATCGAAAAAGCAAGAGAGTTCCAGAAAAAACATCTATTTCTGCTTTATTGACTATGCCAAAGCCTTTGACTGTGTGGATCACAATAAACTGTGGAAAATTCTGAAAGAGATGGGAATACCAGACCATCTGACCTATCTCTTGAGAAACCTGTATGCAGGTCAGGAAGCAACTGTTAGAACTGGACATGGAACAACAGCTGCTGCTGCTGCTAAGTTGCTTCAGTCATGTCCGACTCTGTGCGACCCCATAGACGGCAGCCCACCAGGCTCTGCCGTCCCTGGGATTCTCCAGGCAAGAATGCTGGAGTGGGTTGCCATTTCCTTCTCCAATGCATGAAAGTGGAAAGTGAAAGTGAAGTTGCTCAGTCGTGTATGACCCTTAGCGACCCCACGGACTGCAGCCTACCAGGCTCCTCCGTCCATGGGATTTCCCAGGCAAGAGTACTGGAGTGGGCTGCCATACAACAGACTGGTTCCAAATAGGAAAAGGAGTATGTCAAGGCTGTATATTGTCACCTTGCCTATTTAACTTATATGCAGAGTACATCATGAGAAATGCTGGGCTGGAAGAAGCACAAGCTGGAATCAACATTGCCGGGAGAAATATCAATAACCTCAGATACGGAGATGACACCTCCCTTATAGAAGAAAGTGAAGAAGAACTAAAAAGCCTCTTGATGAAAGTGAGAGAGGAGAGTGAAAAAGTTGGCTTAAAGCTCAACATTCAGAAAACTAAGATCATGGCATCTGGTCCCATCACTTCACAGCAAATAGATGGGGAAACAGTGGAAACAGTGTCAGACTTAATTTTTTTGGGCTCCAAAATCACTGCAGATGGTGACTGCAGCCATGAAATTAAATGACGCTTACTCCTTGGAAGGAAAGTTATGACCAACCTAGATAGCATATTAGAAAGAAGAGACATTACTTTGCCAACAAAAGTCTGTCTAGTCAAGGCTATGGTTTTTCCGGTGGTCATGTATGGATGTGAGAATTGGACTGTGAAGAAAGCTGAGTGCCGAAGAATTGATGCTTTTGAACTGTGGTGTTGGAGAAGACTCTTGAGAGTCCCTTGGACTGCAAGGAGATCCAACCAGTCCATCGTAAAAGAGATCAGTCCTGGGTGTTCATTGGAAGGACTGATGTTGAAGCTGAAACTCCAATACTTTGGCCACCTCGTGCGAAGAGTTGACTCATTGGAAAAGACCCTGATGTTGGGAAGGATCGGGGGCAGGAGGGGAAGGGGACGACAGAGGATGAGATGGCTGGATGGCATCACTGACTCGATGGACATGGGTTTGGGTAAACTCCGGGAGTTGGTGATGGACAGGGAGGCCTGGTGTGCTGGGATTCACGGGGTTGCAAAGAGTCGGACACAACTGAGCGACTGTTGAAAGCAATCAACACCACACTGAGAATCTTAGCTCCCAAATGACCCCACCCCACAGAACCTCAGTAGCATGCAACCTATAGAACAGTTGAACTCAGTATTTCCTACTTTTCTCCACCCAGGCTATGGCCTCTCCCTCTAGGGAGCCACTCTACCTGACTTCATTACATGGAAGCTAAGAGCATGAGCTCTGGAGAGTTAAGTCTCTGGGTTCAAACCCCTTTGTGCTACTTACTGCTGTGGGAGCTTAGCAAAGTCAACCAACTTCTGTGTGTCTCAGCTTCCTAAAATGGGGTTTGCTGTGTAGTTTGAGGATTAAATGAAACAGCATTCACAGCCTTTAAAAGAACACCTGGTACACAGTAAGTGCTCAGTCACGTTATTTATTAGCATGCCTCTTCATTCCAGTGAGCGTTGGTCTTGACACTTCCTCAGCTCTATAGTGGGGGAGCTAACACACGCTTGGACTCACTTGTCATGACTCTCCTATACTTCCCTTGGTCGTTTTAGCGTTTTTGTGGTGTTTGCCCTGATGGATGGCATAATCCCTGAAGGTCAAGAACCACTCCCATTTGTTTCATGGCAGCTGTAGGAACCCTGCATAGAGAGCTGGAAAACCCACGGCTTGATTGATTGCACTTCTCGGCGCTCCCTGTCTCCTGAAGGCTGACGCCTTAGATGGACAGTATGCCGCACAGCACTCATGCCCTACACGTGAGGGCGAGAGGGGACGTCACTGCCCCCAGGGCCACGTGCTCTTGCAAACCGCCACCGCACAGAGAAGGGGGTGACTCTTCTTATCAAAAGATGTAAGCATACATGGTGGTTACATCAGAGCCCATGGCTGAAAGGATTCAGAAAATCCTACAAATGTCCTTCGAAAATCCTGATTTGAAGCTGTTAGTTTGTCCTTGTATAAACATTTTTTTCTTAGAACAACCAGAAAATTTGTTTTAAAACACAAATGTTCTCATGTTTCTTTCTCCCTTTCTCTCTCTCTCTCTCTCTCTCTCTCTCTCTCACACACACACACACACACACACACTGTTTAAAACTCCTGTTTTCAGAATCAACTGAAAGACTTAACACGACCTTCAGCATCAGCATTGCTGCTCCTGCCTGCCTCCTCAGGGCTCACCTTGACCTGCTCCCTGGGCTCTGGCCATGGAGGACATTCTGTAGCTATTACACAGGCCAAGTACCTCCTTGCCTCTGGGCTAGTATACACAGTATTCTTCTGCCTGAAACACTGCCCTTCCATACCCATCTGCTCACCTAGATAACTCCCCGCATCCCTCCTGAGCTCAAACATCACTGTCTCAGAAAGTACTTCCTTAACCCAAATGTAAATTTGGTCTCCCTATTATTCTCTCTGAGGACTCCATCTTTTCTTACAATACTTAGCACATCTTATAATTATTTCTGTGTTCATTTGCTTAACACTGACCTTTCCTACCCAAAGCTAAGTTCTGAAACGGACAGGACCATGGTTTGCTATTGCAGGTTTATCCCAGGGTGGTCCCCCAGCACCAGACACATGGTGAACTCCTAATCTACTATTTTCTTGTCTTTATCAACTTCCTTACATTAAATTCCAGAACAGGTGTCATGTGCGTCTTGATAATCAGAGATAATCTTTTTCAGTTTTTTCACCATCGAGATCCTTTTTGTTGCTTCCTCTCTCCCAACAGACTTCATGTATTGAAAGATAGCGGGTAGCAAACTCTACATATTAAGTCATAATTAACTTACTTTATCACCATACTCATCAAAGGAGTGCATAACTGTTAATTGAAGCTTCAATTAGTAGCAGTAGACAAAGGAGATGGCATTCTTGATGTAACTACGGCCAAATCAGAGAAACAGTAGCTCCAGAAGAGCTGCTTGGCCTACAAAGTCCTTCATGCCCTGCCTCCTGCAAGCCAGTCTTCCTGACAATTGCCACATGCCCTTGTCCTGCCAAGTAACTAAGTTCAGGTCGAGGGAACGACATTTCTTTCCCTGTCTAGACTAGACATATTTTTTAGTCTGCTGCTTCCTTCATCTTCACCTGCTTGAACTCCTACTCATCCTAAAAAGCTCAAGGGTCCCCTCTGCCAGGAAGTACTTCCCCACTCCAGTAACAGGGAGGCACCCCAAAGGTACATTTCCATAGTGGAAAGTAAAAGTCGCTCAGTTGTGTCCAACTCTTTGTGACCCCATGGACTGCAGCCTGCCAGGCTGCTCTGTCCATGGAATTCTCCAGCCAAGAATACTGAAGTGTGTACCCATTCCCTTCTCCAGGGCATCTTCCCCACCCAGGGATCGAGCCTGGTTTCCCGCATTGCAGGCGGATTCTCTACTGTCTGAGCCACCAGGGCAGCCCCTCACTTCCACAGTACCCCGACCCTGCTTAGAGCTGGCCTCTTATCATACTGTCTGTAACTTTCCCATCTCACTCTTTAGACCTGAGAACATTAAGGTCCTCCTAATGTTCCACACAATATTTGGCACATAGCAGATGTTTGATAAAAGGAGAGAAGGGAATAAGGAGGGAAGAAATAAAAGGAAAAGAGAATTTGTGGCTTCTGTTCTTGGGAGGAGAAAAGACAGGATCTTTTGGGAAAATCCCATCATCTTAGTGGAGAGAAATGACATAATTGAAAATCAGTACCAATTAGTATATGATTAAGGCAGAGACCTGATAACATTAATTAGGGTTGTAGCAGTCCAGAATATTTTTTCTGGGAAATCTGAGACAAAGAAAGTAAGACAAAAAAACTTCTGAAGTTTTTTAAAAAAAGCACAGTATGAACATAGGGGAGATTCACTGCTTAGGAAGTCTTCATGTCTCAATAAGGAATAGAGGGGCACAGTGAGCCTCCCCTTTGACAGCAATATCTTCCCTGAACAAAATGTGATATGCAGAGAGATGCTTTCCCAGGACGCTATCTCAAACAAAAGCCATTTAAAGTCAAAGGCCTTCTCAGCCCTGCTCCAAACTCAAGTCTCCAAATGGCTATGCACAGCCCAAGACAAACATTCATATTCTCCATTACTGACCTTTTGGCCCCTCTTGCTATCCACAAACCCACTTGAGGAGGGCAAGGGTGGCTCATTTCTGAGACACATGGGGATTGTGGCCATTGATTTTGGTGCTGACTTAGCATCATATTTCTAAGTAGATGGTACGTGGGCTCACCCACCATGGTCTTGTTCTACCTGTCTCTGCAGGGAGAAAGCCAGGAATCCTGGCTCCATTCATGGATAATGAAACAGAAGCCTCAAAGCAGGGTATCAGCCACTCTCTGCATCAGAAGCCCTCGTTCTACCTAATGAGCCATTCTGTGAGGGTGTCCTCAGTGCTAGGGGAGGATGTTCAGTTTCCCTTAGTTCAGTTCGGCAGGCATTTTGGCATCATCATCCTCATTACTAACACTTACTGACATCTTATTAAATGCCTGGCACCATGTCTTATAATCTCTTCTCATCTATACATCAGTCATTTCAGGTAGTTCCCTTTTACTCACAATTTTGCATTTTATATCATTGGAAACCAAGGCACATAGATCATACACCATTCACCCAAATGAGATTTTAAACTCAGATCTTTCCGACTCTACAGCTTGAGTTCTTAACTACTGGGCACTACTGTTGAAATCACTATAATACCACTGGGTTTCTCTCCTGTAGCCCCTGTGCTTGATTAAGTTTTCCATCTGGTCATTCTACTGCTTCCTATAATCACAGGGATGGCAAACCATGGCCTATATCTCACTCACTCCCTGTTTGTATAAATAGGGTTCTATTGGAATACCAGGCTCGTTCATTTATTATTATCTACAGGTACTTTCATGCTGCAAGAGGAGAGTTAAATAGTTGTAACAGAGACCTCCAGAGATGCAGATATTTGCTATCTGACCCTTGATGGAAATAGTTTGCTGACTTCTGATACAATAGATAAGGCCAACACTATGCCAAAAGCTGAACTTTTATTATCTCATTCAACATACACAATTGTGTGTGTGTGTGTGTGTGTGTGTGTGTGTGTGTGCGTGCACATGTGCGTGCAAGCACACAGAGGTTACTCTAATCAATCCCATTCTACAGATAAGGAGACTGAGGCTCAGAAAGCTTATAACTAATAAATGATAGGGCTGGAATTCAAACCCAGGCTGTCAGGCTCCAGAGCCTATGCACCTAACCATATACTACAGCTGTTGACTATGTGCCAGGCACTGCAGAGGCACTGGTCATACATGTTAAGCAGGATATGGACCCCACAGGGGCCCCAGTGAGGGAGGAGATGGTGGAAGCCCAGCTGATGAAGGCCTGGGTGGAGGCGAGCAGGGCTGGGGTTGTGGGGACCCCAGGGATGTGCATTTGCTCATGGTGATGGAAGGTGGGACACAGAGGAGGGTGGTGGCAAGTGACACTGTCCTTTCTGACAAGGGGAATGTTTCTCCAAACCTGCTGACATTTGCTTGGCTGAGTGATTTCCTAATAGCCTGTATCTTAAGTAATAATTTCAAAAGTGATTTGGCTGCTCTAGCCAGCCTGCTCCTGGATTTCTAAGATAGCAGCATTGTAGGAAATGGGTTTTGTTTTAGCTATTAATCTATATGCAAAGGAGAAAAGCTCATCTCATCTTTGGAGTATCTGCCCCTATATTATGCAGATCTGGAAAATGTGAAAGTGGCCTGGAATGTAGGAGTCATTTCTATGCTCCCTGACAGACTGTGAGCTTCCCCATGTGGACCTGAAAGTTGGCCACCCAGACAAACATTTGCAGGGCAGGGAACTCATGACCTCACAGCTAGTTTACTACATGGTGGCATCACTTGAGTTTGGAGGAATTTTTGTCTTTAGCTGAAACTCAGTTTGCATCCTTGAGGCACGCCACCAAGGAGTTCTGATTCTTTTTTCAGAAACATCACGGAAATATGTTATCCCTCCACTTGATGTGGTAGTGATCTTCAACGGAACATCATGTCCCCCCCTTTCTGCCCACCCACCCACCCATTTCTCTTATCTGGGCTAAAGAACTCACATCTCTTCAACCAATTTTACTGTGATATTTCCAAAATCTCGTCAGCATTATCTTTTCTCCTAGAGGTTAGACCTGAAACTTTAGATTGAAAAATACTTATAGTGAGTATTCTTACGGTAGATTTTTCTTAGAGCTCAAGACTATGAAAAAGGCCACGACTTGTAATGAGATGACACATTTTCTGTACTAAGTAGTGATAATGACACGCTGCACTTGGTTGCCCTTTCTGGCCATGGTTTACTAGGAAACTCACACTAAAGTGTGTGCTCAGTTTTTCTCCTCTTTCCTATCTTCTGCCTCCTATCTTCTGTTAGTTACTATTGCTTTTGGTTTTATAATGTCTGCTTTTTATGGTAAACTGTCACAAGCATTTACTTCTATATCAGTCAGTTCTTGCAACCACTAGTACAGTAGGTAGGAGAGGAATACATACATTTGATAGATTAAATACACCTATTTTGATAGATGGGAGTTTGAGCAGCATGAGTGGTGAGTGATGGAAATCTTCGTTGCTGCTCACAGTTTGATAATAATGATGGCGGTGACGATGCTAAGGGCACTAACACAAGGAATGGTAACAGGAGCCAGCGTGGATTAAGTGCTTATGGCCTGATGGGTAACTTTCCTGAATGCTTTACAAGTATGATTTCATTTAAACCTTACAGCCAGCTTATGAAGTAATGTTATCAGCCATGTATTACAGATGGAGAAGCCAAAGCACAGAGAGGTAAAATAATTTACCCTAAGTCATAGATTCAGAAAATGGCAGAGCCAGCAGTAAAGCTTAGGCAGTCCATTTTCAAAACATATGCCCTTGTCCACCATGCTATACTACCTAAATGATCAGACCACTCTAAACTGATTCACATCTGGCATTTCAGATGAGGAGCGGCATCCACAGCAGCTCTGGCCTGTGAGGCTGGGGGCCTCACCCTAGAGCCTCTCAAGGTGAGCTTCGCGGAGCTGCCGTCATCATCAGCTCCCGCGCTCCGGGTGCTTCTCCTAATCCCCAGGCCTCTGCCCAGCAAGCCAGGCTCAACACAGGACCAGCGGGGATGGTGGAGGGAGGCCAGGGCCTGGCTTCAGATCATGTCATTTGTATAAAGGTCTCTGTTCAAGCAAGACAAGGGCAGGGGATGGAAGTGGGGCCATCTCTGGACAATGTTCAGCCCAGAAAATAGGAAAGGAGGCAGGAAGGGAGCCAGGAGGTCTGCTGGCTGATCCTTTCTATCCCTATTATGTGCCAGACACTTCATTACATAAGCCAAATATTCTTTTTGTTTTAAAATGAGGAAACTGGGCTCAAAGAGATCATGTGACTTACTCTAGGTCATTCAACACGTATAGGCGTGAACCTGCGAATAACTCTTTACTATGAAAAAGGTCTCACTAAATAACTGTGTGTATTCAGTCCCAGGAGATGGAATGCCGCCCTCACTCCTGGGGCCTGTGCTATACTTGGGGACATGGGAGAGGGCGGAAGCCCGAGTGCCTGGAGGCCAGGGCACACATGTGGCTCCGGGGAAGCTCTAAGCAGGGTGGGATAAATGAATTCAAGCTGCTTCTCTCTAGGATAGGGCAGGGGTGCAGATTCCGGGGACTGCAGGTGACTATGGCACCCCACTCCAGTACTCTGGCCTGGAAACTCCCATGGATGGAGGAGCCTGGTGGGCTGCAGTCCATGGGGTTGCCAAGAGTCTGACACGACTGAGCGACCTCGCTTTCACTTTTCACTTTCATGCATTGGAGAAGGCAATGGCAACCCACTCCAGTGTTCTTGCCTGGAGAGTCCCAGGGACGGGGGAGACTGGTGGGCCGCCGACTATGGGGTCGCACAGAGTCGGACACGACTGAAGCGACTTAGCACTGAAGCGACTTAGCAGCAGCAGCAGCGGTAGGTGACTAAGAGTGAGCACCCCCGGGCCGGGGGAAAGTGGTCTGCCCAGCTCAGGACTTGTCTCCACCTCCCACCCTTAGGGGCAGGAAGCAGGCGTGGGCTGGTGCTGACTGGGTGGCTGCCTGGCTCTCTCTGCTCACACGCCCTTCCCCTTGCAAGAAGGAAGGGAGAGGAGGAGGGAGAGGAAGGCAGAGAAGGAAAGGAGAAAGAAAGAGGAAAAGGGAAGATATTTAAATGTGACGTTTTATCCTTTGTGATTTGACGAACTATCAGTAAGTCACAGAGCATTCTTGTCACCAGGCCAACACCGTGGGTCCACCAAGTGAGAGGCAATAAAAGGTGTCCTCGCCGGCCTGTGATGTGCGTGGGAGATAGACGGGGTATCAGCACTGGCACTGGCAGGGACGGTATGGGAAGGTCAGACGGGGACACGGGTACCAGCAATGGTCTGAGGCGCTGGCACCAGAGGGCCGGGGCAGAGCCAGGAGGAGGAAGTGAACCACAAAAAGCCACGGAGACATCCCCAGCCTCACGGAGGACACCCAAGCCAGAGGAGATGTCTGACAGCATATTCTCTTCAAGTTTACTGTTTTTACTTTACTGTATTCCTTGAGATTTGCCGCAGCTCCCAGCAGGGACCCTCGCACCCTGGGATTTTGTCCTCTGACCTCTGTCTGTGCAGGTAGGGACCCAATGCATCGTGGTAATCATGGTAAAAATGAGAGCAGTGACAGCTGCTGATTTGAGCACCTACTACATGCTGCACACCTTTTTGCTTGGCTGGGAATTGAGGGCTGGACTCTTTAACAGCACAGGAATCTTGCACCTCGGCACACTGCTGGCTGCCCCTGAGTTCTCGGTTCATCTGTGGTTAGATCAGACCATAAACTTCCCCCCTTCCTTTCTCCTTGTGAAAATTCTGCAGCGCAGGCAGGGATCCAGAAGCCAGAAAGCCTTCACTGCAGCTGCCTGCCAATGCTTTGCAGTACAGGGGTGGGGGTGGAGCGCTGCGGAGTCTGGCGCCTGACAGTTGTCTGTTGTGTGTGTGTATGTCGGGGAGTGGGCATCCCAACAAGTCCATGTTGTGAGCCACATCGGCTGGCCTTTGCCCACGGTGCCTCTGGTGGGCGCTGGACTTCCTCTAGCCCCACTGGACGCTCCCGGATCCAAACAATTTTGAGGCCCCTTTGGCCACACCAGGCCACACTCATGGTAAATCTCTCCCCTCGCTTCCAGTTCCCTCATTTGCAGAATGGGAGGGATACTGCCTGGTCTTGGCAGTAGTTGGTGTGAGGCCAAAATGGACCAGTACGTCTGGAAACACTCCGAAAACTTTAGCATTTCTATTCAAGGCCAAAGGGTTGTTGGCATCATTCTCATTTCTAGTATTAATACTAGAATTTTAATCAGCCAAATGCGTTTGGCTGGTTTACACGGGAGTATAGGTCCCTTCCCAATGGGAAGACTTTGACTGTTTTATTCATAACAGCATCAGACAATTGACAGAATGAGATTACCAAGTGCAAGCTCAGACTAAGAAGGAGGTAGGTGCTGCAAAACCAAAGAAGGCGTTGCTGACACAGGCAAGGCGTTTCCTGCCTTCTCTGGCTGTAACCGACCCCCACCCCCACCCCATCTGAAACAGGAAGTGAAAAAGAACCTAGATGTGGCCTAAGCCAACCCCTTACCCTACAAATGAATCTATTTAAAGAATGCAAATCATCCTTGCCCAGATTCTTGCTGGCTTTCCTGGACTTGAGCAGATGGAGACGAGGATTGAGAGGCAACCACTCAACCCTGTGCCTGCACTTTGATCTGACACAAAGTTACTCCTCTGATGACAATACAAAACAGTAAAGATTCTTCTGCATGTCTGTGCAGGCAGCTCCCCAGTGTCCAGCCCCAGGAAGAGTACATCAAATTCTTTAAAAGTCCAAAGAGTATAACCTTAAAAATGGTAAGAAGAAAATGTCTCCAGTGATGTAGTGAAATAGAAATGCAGTGAGAGAGATCTGGAAAGCTTTCTGGAAAAAATTCAAAACGCTGAGTAAACTATAGAGATGTATCAGACTATTGCTCTTTCCTTTATGAGAAGAAGCTGGAAGAAGTGACCGGCAATTGCATCCGAAGCTAGTAAAACTTCTACCCTGGAGACAGCAACCTGGGGGTGACCTTCCAGATGTAGCAGCAGAAGCAGCCAGTGCCTCTAGCTGGAGAATGTGTGGACCAGAGGATTTGTCAACCTACAGGGCAGGTACCCTAAAGTTTGCAGGAGAGGCAACTCCAAGAGATACTGAGTTATCATCCTTGACACTAAACAGCCAAAGGAATGAATCACTGACCCACAAGCTCTTCTTAAAGATGCGAGGGAGAATGAGAAGGGATTGGAGAGAAAGAAAAGAAAAGGAGAGGGGGACAGGATGAGCAAGAAGGGTGTAATAAAGGCAATGCAAGAGAGTTGGGGAGGGATGGAGAGGGCAATGGAGGAGGATAATGCAGGAGAAAACAGAAAGGAAGGACAAGGGTGAAGACAGAGGAGGGGAATAAAAGGAGAGAGGAGAGAGAACCAAGGAGGAAGGCTTCGCTGGATTTGTAACATCTTATTTCTGAAGCTAGGCTGGAGGTTAACAGTGATTGCTGGGTTCACTATATTCTCTTCTGTGCTGTTTTGCATGCCTGAAACATTTTATAATTTAAAAAAGGAAGAGAAGTGAGAAGAAAGAGAATAAGAATAAAGAAGTGGTAGATGGCAACTCTGGGCTTCACTGATGGTTCAGTGGTAAAGAATCCACCCGCAAATGCAGGAGACATGGGTTTGATCCCCTGGAGAAGGAAATGGCAACCCACTCCAGTATTCTTGGGAATATCCCATGGACAGAGGAGCCTGGTGGGCTACAGTCTATGGTGCCACAAAAGAGTCAGACACGACTTAGGGACTAAACAACAGCAATAAAGATGGCAACCCTAGCCTCCCTGCTTTCTTTGACAAATGCAGTCTGTGGGCTGGAGTAGCAGAAGGGGGGCAGGAAGCTGATCTCCTCCACTAGGTCTGTTCTAAATGAGGTGCCAGATCCTGAACCAGATGGAAGCCATGATCCCTCCATCTTACTGCTACACTGGAGAACAGAGGCCCAAGGCCTGGCATCAGTTCCACAACTGCCTTCAGCTGTTCAGTGGCACCTGAACAACTCAACAGATCTTCCCTGGGCTCCTGCCCTGTGCCAGGGACCTTTCTGGGGCCCAGGATACAAACCAGTGATTCTGCATTCTCAAGGACTTTACAGATAGATGAGAACCGCTCAGAGCCTAAGTTTCCCCGTCTGTACAATGAAAGGGTTTATCTCAGTGGTTTTCAAACTGGGCTTATTTGGAACCCTAGGGTTCTAGGGCATGGCTCAGAGTAACTGGGGGAGCACTGCATCCCACATTTGTCTAGAACAGTGTGACTTTATTCTGTTTTAGATGTTGGGATTGGGTTCCAGCTTAGATTTGGAAATCTGATTCCAGGGCTAGAGATTTGAAAACCACTGAACGCAATTCATGGGGTCGCAAAGAGTCGGACACGACTGAGCGACTGAACTGAACTGTACTGAATAAGATGCTCCTCAAGCTGTCAATTTTAAAGTTTTCTGTGCTGTTTCTAAGGTTGAATGACTCTAGGAATTCATTCACTCATTCACTCAAAAAACGTTTATTGAGGTTCCTCAATAAAAGGGACAGAGACACTCAACAAATAACCACATTAATAGAACAGGGCACAGCTGCACAGAGGGACATGGAGGATGGAGACAAGGAGAGGGGAGACCTCCGGGAGAAGACACCCTTGAACCTGAGGCTTGATGGGCAGAGAGACCAGACTCAGAGAGATCTGGGGGAACAGGTGCCCAGACAAAGGAGACGGCCAGTGCAAAGGTCAGATAATAAGAAATGAGGTGTGTCCAGGGCCAGGGGGTCCAGGCCATAAGAAAGCATGGGGAAAAGTGGTCTAAGATGAGATGGGGTCAGGAAGGTAGACACGGCCAGATAATGCAGGTTCTAGCAGATTTTGTAAAGATTTGAGATTTAATTTAAATTCAGTAGGCTACCTTGGGAACGTTTCAAAGAAAGGCCTGATGTGACCTGATTAAATTTTATAAAAATGGCTCTGGCTGCTGTGCAGAAAATGGATGTTAAAGGAGGCAAGTATGGAGACCTCTCTTTTGGTGGTACAGATGGGAGATGATGGAGACCTGGCATAAATAGCAGAAATTGTGAGAAAAGGTCAGACAGGGCACAATGAAAAATGAGAAAAGGGATTTCATGATCACTACATATCTAATATCTTTCTAGAGTCCAGATATATGAGGCCTTAAACTGGCCTTTCAGTGCCTAATTCTGCCTTCAAATACACCTATGCTTAGTAATTCCAGATGGTAAAAGACGGTTAACTTTGACTTCTTAACCATTTGGGGTCAAGTGTAGATTAAGACAAACCCAAAGTATTTACTGCCCTCTTTTCCTTATGGAGAACGCTGGTGGGGCAATTTTCAAATTAGAAAGACGAGCAAAGGCTTGAATCACAAACATTAACTCTTTTATTTCAGGTAGGTATGCAGTAATGCTTGCCGACAGATTTGCCAAGCAACTAACTGAATACAGATGGAAGGGAATGGAAACTTTGATGGGAAGAACCACAAGACCCAGGGGTGAGAGAGCAGGTCCCACAAACTCAGCACTGAGTCTCCTACACTGGAGGATGTAAAGGGAGTATAAGACATAGTCCTACCCTTTAACAAGGCATCCTCCAGCTGAGGAAACACGACCAACACATAAAATGGTTAGACAGCCAGCTGGCTAAGAGGAGTGTGTGTGTGACAGCCGGCTGGCTAAGAGGAGTGTGTGTGTGTGTGTGTGTGTGTGTGTGTGTGTGTGTGTGTGTGTGTGTGTGTGTGTGTGTGTGTGGGTTCATGAAGTTTCCATTAGAGCCCCACCCCTGTGACTTAGGGCAAGCCATCTCACTCTTCCGGGTCTGATTCCTCCTCTTGGAAACAGGGGCAATGCTTGTGAACACTGTAAGGAGGGATTACATGGGATTTGAAAATGCTCTGTAAGTTGCAAAGTGTGGTATAAATAGTAAGAATTATTATTACTGACTCTGAATACAGAAGGAGAAAGGAACTGGCAGCATGTAGGCAAACGGGAGCTTTCTCTGAAAAACAGACACATAATCAAATGCCCTTGCTCAAACCCACCAATGACTCCGCATTGCCTAAAGCCAGGGGTGGCCAACTGTACCCTACTCCTTAGGCCAAATCTGTTCCCTTGCCTATCTTGTACATTTAAGTTTTATAGGAATACAGACACAGCCATTTGCTGATATATTGTCTACAACTTCTTTCTTGGTACAATGGCAGAGTTTGAATAGTTACAGCAGAAAGCTTATGGCTGGTGAAGCTAAAAATATTTACTATCTGGCCTTTTATGGAACAACAACAAAAAACCCCCTGCTGACTCCTGGAACAAAAGACAAAGTCCGAACCCCATCTGAAACGTAGAGCACCTGTGGAGCACCCTGGTACAGCAGGATTTGAGTACAGGAAATGAATCAAGGGTCCTCCTCCGAGTCAACCCCAAGTCTGCACCACTTCCCAGGGACGGATTCCATATAACATGGCATCACCAGGCACCTTCTTAGTGCTATGACAGAGCTTAGGTCTTATTCTTCTTTACAATCTCCACAGTGTTTATCACAGTGTCAAGATCATAACAGATTCTCAATAAAGTTTAACCAAACTGAATGTGAGTCATAAACAGAGCACGCATAATCTACTAAGGGGCATAGTTTATTCATCACAGAAAACTATTGAAAAATATATCATTGAAAAGAAAAGGGAAGCAAGTTAATTTATTTGCTCTTAATTAGTTACACAAAGATTTATTCCACATGTGCATGCTAAGTCGCTTCAGTCATGGCTGACTCTGTGCAACCCTATGGACTGTAGCCCTCCAGGCTCCTGTGTCCACAGGATTCTCCAAGCAAGAATACTGAAGTGGGTTGCCACGCTCTCCTCCAGGGGATCTTCCCTACCCAGGGATCAAACCCGCGGTTCTTAGGTCTTCTGCATTGGCAGGTGGGTTCTTTACCACTAGCACCGCCTGTACTAACTACAGAACTATCATCTGCCATAGAAGCTAAGGCAAATGAAAGCAATATGGGATTATATTCATTTCTTTGACAAGAATTTACTTAGCACTTGTTGTGTGTCAAGCTGGACGTAGGAGTTCAAGCGGACTGTGACCACTTTCCTTTGTAGTCTAATTGAGGAGACTGAGTGTCGTCAGATAGTAACTGTACAGGGAGACATATGAAATATACACGTGGTACAGAGAGACGGACAGAAGTCCTGTGAATGCCATCCTTGTGTACTCTCTCTTACAGATTCACCTACAGTTTACTCTCCCGCAGGAAAGAGGATGGGCCCACATTACTGACATGGGATCAGAGTCTCCAGTTGGTTTCTGTTCAAAGCTAGCAGCTGATCATTTTATATGGATTATGTCAGGCAATCCTCACAACCACTGTGAGGTTGTGGTGTCATGAAGGCCAATCATTATTTCAGGTCAACAGTCAGAAAGCGCAAGATTCTAATCAAAATCAATCAGAATGAAACTTATGCACCTAAGCCTTTACTGAGTAGCCTAAATGCATGCCAGAGAAGAGACCCAGGAGTCTACCTCAGAGCAAGTCTAAAACTGAAGATCTACAGAGACAGGACCAAGTGTCTCTGTACTTATTAAGTTGACACCAACTTCATGAGGAACATCTGATATGGTGTGTGTCAGTAAGTCAATAATCAAGAGAAGAGAGAATGAAGCAATGCAAAGATCTGCAATGATCCCCAGCCACCTTAGGGAACAATTCTGGACCTTGGCCAGGATATTCAGTAAGCCCTAACTGTCAAGGCCCAGGCAACTCCTATCAACTAATGGCCAGCTGGGCGCCTATGAGGCCCGAGGGCTACAGCAGGCCTTTCCCTTTAGCCAGGCATCCTCCTTGGGACATGTCTGTGCAGAGGTCATGGTGCGCATGGGGGGCAAAAGATGCTAAGTTGCTTAGTCATGTCCAACTCTATGCAACCCCATGGACTGTAGCCTGCCAGGGTTTTCTGTCCATGGGATTTCCCAGGCAAGACTATTGGAGTGGTTGCCATTTCCTTCTCCAATGTAAATAGGCAGTTTTTTAAAGGTGGAAATGTTTATATTTGCTAAGCTTCCTAGGTCATGTCTAGGACACAAGAGTTTTCACTCTTGTGAAAGCTTAATTGTTCATATTGTCACTTTCAGGTTTTCATTCTTTACCTGTACGAAATGTAGTATAAAACAAATAAGCACATGCAAAATGCCCAATCTTGAATAAGTATCATACTGAGAATGAGATACAATTTCTCTCCCATTTTATTAGTAATGATGAAAAATATCATCAGAAACTGACCAAACACAGTGACCAAGAGGCTTTGGTGAAAAGGCTTTCTCATGCAGCTAATAGTAGGGCTGCCCATTGGTAGAACTTTCTGGAAGGAAAAGAGGTAATCTCAATGAAATGTAAAATGCCTTTAATCCACGAATTCTTCTTTCACAAATTTATTCCAAGAAAATAATTAGACAAGTGCTCCAAAGTTCACAGAGAGAAAAATATTATTTTTAATAATGTCAAATATTTCAAAACAACCCAGATATCCACAAAAGGATATTATTTAAATAGATCATGCTATAACTAGGCAACAGAGTGCTATTAGCCTACTTAAAATGATGGTACGAATCTAGTTCCATAAAGTGGAAATTTCTCCATGTTGTTCACTGGGGAAAAAAAAAGGCTTCCTATAAATCTGTGTGTGTACAACGTGCCTGCTCTGACTGCAAATGTTGCATAGCAAAGAGCCGAGAACGCACTTCACCACACCATAGTCACGGTGGCTCTTGCTGATAGTGAGATAGCAGGTGACTTTTTCCTTCTTTTTTTTAATTTACACTATTTGATTTTTTGCAATGAACCTGTAATGCTTTAAAAATAGAAAACTGTTTTTAAAGATTAAAATAAAACATGTCAGAGCTGTATACATTTCCTAGAGGAAAAGCAGGGTGAAAACCAGAACAGTGGCTGACTTTCAGAAAGAAAATGTGAAAGAGGACTTGGACGCCTGCCTGACAGCCTAACAAGATTAGTCTCTTCCTAGTTCTGGAGAAGGCAGGAAATCCCAGTGGTTAGGAGCAGATGCTCCAGGGTCAGTCCTTGGGTTCCCAGGGTAAATGACTTGGGACAAATCACTTAACCTCCTGTGCCTCAGTTTCCTCATTTACAAAAGGCATGACTGACAGTGCCTGCCTCTAAGACTGTCATGAAAATTATTAAGGACAAAAATAAGCGGACACCTGTGACAATGCCTGGCAATCGCCAAAGTTCAGTAGCTATTAGCTCTTCTGAAAACCAGCTTCAGACGATTGTAGCCTGAGTGATCTGTGACCCGAGCTCTGTGATGAGGACTCTGCATGCACTGTCTCATCACTTCTCCCACCAGACCCACATAAATGCAGTGTCTATGCTACATGTCATCTCCACTTTACAGATGAAAACCAAGAGGTTAGGAGAGAATAAGTACTGTCCCAAATCCTTCAGCCAGCAAGGGACAAGGATTTGAGCCCAGAATGTGAGGAGTAATTCTAGAACCTCATGACACGTTGACAACTTATTAGCATTAGATGAACGCTCTCCTCTTTCAGGACCTGCCGCCACCCGCCCCAGTCTCACTAGGTTAGGTGGCCCTCTCGAGGTGGCTGGGACCTGGGAAAGCCAAAATTGCTGTAAGCATCATCAAGTAATTCCTGGGAAGAGCAGAACACTAAGAATCAAGGCTTAAGCTGCACCCACAAAATGAATACCCCCAGCAGCAAGATGGAGAACATCTTGGGAGCAAGGCACCCATGCTTCGAGAAGCCAGAGGTTTTGATCGTTATGATAAGGCTGCGTGCCACAGACAGAGCAAAAGACCCCCAAATACTGACGGACTATTTTATCATTCTCCTTGTCTTTTAAAATCCTTTGTTCAACACACAAAGGCTTCACACTTGCCTCATTTCACCTCATACTTGAAGCAAACCGATTCACTTGCCCTGGCACAGGTCTTCAAACTCTGTATTGAAATCACTGCCCTGAATACCAGGAAGATCCCAAGAGGACAAAATCATAACCTTATGGGTAAGAACCCAGACTTTGGAATCACAGACTCCTGGGTTCATCTCTCAGCTCCTCCACTGGGTACTTAATATCTCTGAGCCTCAGTTTCCTCATCAGTCCACTGGGGATCATAAAACCTCATAGTGTTGTTCTAAGGATTAATGAAATAATGCAGTATTGGGAAAGCAGTCGAGTCAGAGTTTAAGAGCACAGACTCTGGTGCCGGACTTTTTAAGTTCAGACCTTGGCTCTGTCACAAGCTGTGTGTCCTTGGGCCCCGGCATATTCAAACTGTAAAATGGGAATTATAAGAGTATCCACCTCTATAGGGTAGAGAATGAATGAGCTATGGCTTTGAAAGTGGTTAGAATAGCAGTGAATAGAATAGCGGTGCGTTAGTG
Source organism: Giraffa tippelskirchi (assembly GCF_054371585.1). Lineage (NCBI taxonomy): Eukaryota > Metazoa > Chordata > Mammalia > Artiodactyla > Giraffidae > Giraffa > Giraffa tippelskirchi. The sequence goes on from NC_137282.1 coordinate 116,172,330, forward strand.
AGTACTTGATAAACAAGGGTTGTAATGAAATGCACGTAAAGCCCACAGCACGGTAAAAGTAAGTGTTCAGTAATGGTAACTGCTATTATTACAAGGTACACTTTCCATGGAGAATTTTATGCACACTTATCTCCTAGAAAGCAATTAAAAATGAAAAAACTAGGTGAAAATCTTGTTCTCTAGCAAGTGTTTCAGTCCTAGCAGAGAGAAGCCGCCATCTGATTGCCCTAGCAGAATACCCTAGGGTCCCCATCTCCATTCCCAGGCTCTTCTTGGCTTTATTCAGCCATCCTCTCTTTGAGTAAATACCCGTGAAGCACTCACAGTAAGCCTAAAGGAGGGACAGAAACACCTAGTAGTAAAAAAAAAAAAAAAAAGGCTTCAGCTCCTGACACCCTGGAGCTTACAGGGTAGTGGGGGAGATGCACATTAAATAAATACATAGACAAATGGTTATTTAGGGATAATAAAATTTGTGTTTTAAAGAACGTGATACAAAGATATTGAATCTAAGGGAAGTCCTGATATGATCTAGCACCAGAGGTGAGTGTGAGGGAGGGGTCATTAGAAAGACATTTAAGCTGGGGTTTCAGGGATGAACAGGAGTTGGCTGGGTGATGCCTGGGAATGAGAGGAGGAGATGATCCAGGCAGACAGGCATTTTGCTTCAAGGCCCAGCAGCCACAGGTGCCTGGCCCACTAGGGGAACAGACACAAAGGTAGCAAGTTGACTTACCTCTAGACCACCACTCAGAAGCCCTCAGCTGGGAGACTGGAATTTGGAGAGAAACCCAGGTCCAAGGAACTGTGTTCTCAGTTGCATCTGTTGTCTCTTCCTTTTCAGACTCCCCTTGCGTGCTCTGTGCTGATCAAGACTGCCAGGTCCCTGACCCCAACCCCAAGTGGACAAAGTTTTGGGCTCAAATACCCAGAGGCTGCTAATGTGGCTCCCTTTCCCCACATGTGAACTTCAGTCAAGACGCCACAACAGGGACTCTGCCCTCTGAATGCCCCTGGATGTCCACGTCACACCCCACTGGGTTCTGTGAGGTTCTTTAGGAAGATAAGCTTCGCTCACTGAAGAGAAGGGAGACAGCATGAAAGAAAACAATGGCCTCAAAGGAGGAACCTCTGATTGACATAAATGGGGATGTTCCATCAGGAGCATCATGTACCAGGAAAGAAGCCAAGCCCCGGGTCATTTACTTCTCCACCTGTTTACATGTGATGGAAAGAAGATGTGTTTAAGGTTCCTGTAGTTTTACACTGGGAATTGATGCTCCCAGAAAGGAAGCCGTATGTTCCAGACGTGGCAGGTTTCTTTTGGAATTCACACACTGGGAGTCTGGCGCTCTCCTCTAAATGGGACTTTCATTGTCTTTTTGTTCAAGACCGCAAGCTCCTTCCAGGATCAGAACTGCCTGCCAACCTCCCTTGATAAACAGCCCACCAGCTCTCATGGTAGATCAGAGGTTTAATAATTAGCCTAATTCCTTGTTTATCTAAGCGGTAATTACCACTGTGATGGAATAATATTTTAACTGCAGGGGAAGCCTTACGGAGAGCCCTCTCCCCCCTAAGTAAAACCTGCCGGCTGGGAATGGTCAACAGAGCTGCCCATACTCAGAGGCAGATCCCTGTGTCTGAGATGCTGTCATTAGATGCTGCTCCAAAGACCTAAGGAAATGTGCCCGGGAGAAGTACGTGGTCCTAATCCTTTCAACTGAGGCTCAATGGCCCAGCAAAGTATGAAAGTGAGGCCTGTGCTTCTGAAACGCAACAGTCTAGAGTCTGTGGAACTGGTGAAGCAACCTCACCACCGCAGGAGCAAATCTCAGCAGGTCCGATTCAAGGAAGATGGCAGCAGTGAGACTCCGCCTGGCCTAGCTGAGGTGGATGTCCAGACGCCCGAGGACCCGGCTGTAATGGGCAAGACTCAGGCCTCCAGGCACCATCACCTCCCCACCTACTCACTCTCCTTTCCCAGGTCCCAGAAGGCAGGGAGCTTTCGGAACATCGCAATCCAAACTTCCCCCAGTCTCAGGAAGCATTTCCCGGTTTTCAAAAGGAAGAGACTCACAGCCAGCAAGTCCCTGGTGGAAATGCCGACAGCGTCCCAAAGTGCCATCCAGGTGAATGGCAATCTCTCTGAGCAGGACATTGTGTCCTCTGACCTTGCCTACTTACGGCTGGCTCAGCATCTTGAGGATGGGCCCCGAAGGGTCAAGGTCTCCCACCCGTTTCTCCCTAGAATGTCCAAGGTGCAAAGCAATGGGCCTGTGAGCATATGCTTTGACGCCGGGACGTGGAGAGCCTTGGAGAAAGTGACAGCTGCCATTCAGGTCCCGGACGATATTTGTCACAGTCCTACCTGGGCAGGGAGGGAGTCCACTCTGAGCCCAGACAGGTCTGCCGAGATTAGCAACTCCATACCCTCTTTGGTTGACAGATGTCCAGGGGACAGAAGAGGAGAGCTGCCACCAGATTCAGAAAGAGCCCCCTCCTGCCTAAATGCCACCAGTAGAGCCAATCACACGCCTGGCACAGGGAAACTTCAACCCGAATTGCTTCTGCCCAAAGATAACTCCGATGACAAAGACCATGGCCCTCTGTCATCTAGGTCAAAGGAAAGGTGTGCTCCCTCGCATCCACGGACTCACAGCTCCCCTCCACCTGGCTCCCAGAGGCAGCCAGCCCAACCAGGGGGGGCTTCAGACTGTTCTTCACCGAGTAACAATTACCAGGACCTGCAGTCACGCCAAACAGACAGTGAGTCAGAATGTGCCCCTGTGTGCCAAGAGCAGACTGCCAAGAACCCCATCAAGTCAGACATCCCAGAGCTTCAGAACTGTCCAGGAAGCGGTCACCTCCCCTCCTCTCTCCCAAAAAGGGAGACCAAGCAGCAGCGAGTGACTGGTGGGATTAACGCAATTCACCTGGCGCAGGGCGAGCTCTGCGACCTCCAGGGCAGGCTGCAATCTGTGGAGGAGTCTCTGCACTCAAACCAAGAGAAAATTAAAGTCCTTTTGAATGTGATTCAAGACTTGGAGAAAGCTCGAGCTCTCACAGAAGGGTAAGGTGGATTTGGGGGAGCAGGGGCAGGGTAACGTCATTTGGGAGGATGGGGCAGAGAGAGACCCTTGCCTTCCATTAGTGAAGTGTCTCCAAAATGCTTGAGATCCTGTCGTTTCCGCAGATTACACACCACGGTCTCCCTTTGCTCGGACCGGGTTTCATTGGGCTGCAGGCTTCGGTGGATTTCCATGATGACTGGTTTTTATTTCCAAATGACAACAGATTGGAGAAAGGGGACAATGAAGCCGCAGGGTCAAAAGTTACTTTTTATTAAGATGTGGGTCCAGTCAATAAATGATAGGGGAGAATGATGGTATGCAGGTTCTGCCCCAACCCTACCCCTGTAGGGAGTTACGACATTTGCACGGTATTTTAGCCCTTTCTGTGTTTGTCACAGAGCACTTGAGGTAGCCACTAAGCTTACTGTTGACCTTCCCCTCCACTGACCACTTTGAAGGCTTGAGACAGTCCATCATGGACCAGCTAAGTAAGAACTGAAATGAGATCATAATTCCGCAATGAGAAAGAAGTTCCAAAATGCTTTCCTGGGTGACTCAGCATCCGTCTGAGGACGGGAAGGCAGCTATTTGTCTAGCTGTGGGATGCTCCTTCCTTGAAACAGTGCTCTCTAAAGACTGAGAAAAAGGAATGGTGAAAGCTAATCAACAAAAGGGTAGGAAAAGGAAGAATTAATTAACTGGCACTTGCTGCTATGAATCAGAGTCAACACTGCCTTACAAGAGAGAAGCACTGAGACGAGACAGGGGGAATGTACTGACCTAAAGGGGTCAGGAGTTCTAATCGTCTTCCTCTACTCATTTGCAAAGTCCCTCAGTTTCCCCATTTATCATGTGGGGGTAAGAATAACTGACCCATCTCATAGGATTATTGTCAGCATGAAGAAAATCCAGATCTCAAAGTGTTTAAACGACTATAAAGCTTTCTGGAAACATGAAATCCTATTAACAAGGATTTCTTGTTTCTTTGTAATGGTCATGAAACTTCAGACTTTGGAAATCATGAGAAGGGCAATGCTGTGCTGCAGGAAATGAGTCTGTAGAATGTATGCATCCCAGGGAGTGTTTGCCCATAGATTTATCTAGCAAATGCTCTGTTTTGCAGGCGCAACTTTTATCGAACTGGCCAAGATCTCAACAATTGCAGTACCTGCCAGAACACGGCATGCATCATATACAGGTACCTGGCCACAACTGAGACCTGCTCTGTAGAGCACAGAAGTTGTGGGGTCCACGGAACACTCTTGTAATCTCACTTAGGTGCGGAGAGTCAAGAGAGGGGCAAAGACAGAAGGCTTTTGGATACATAAGACAAAAAAACACCAAGGTTGTTTGACTATGAAATGTTAACATCTGGTTTCAAAGAAGGCATTGCTTTGTTTCCTCACAATAAGGTCTATGAGCAAATCCTTTTGAGATCATCACCCTTCCCCTTACTGAATACTAAGTACAGGCACCTTGCTAAGCTCTGCATATCCATTTGTATCTCATTTCACAGTATCCCTCTTGAAGTAGGTGTTCATGTCCTCAGGGAAGTTTAGTCATTTGGCCCCACTCACATATAACATTTTCAGAGAGCTGAAGGGGATCTCAAATCAAATATTCAGAGACTCAGGACTCGGATCCACATCTTTCTGATCCCAAGCCCTTCTTATGATCCTGGTTGTTGTACCACACATCCTATTCCTCCACAGTAACTACCACATGCCAAGCAATTACAAGTTCTTATGTCAAGAACTGTGATAAGCACTGTATATTCAGTTCTAAGTACATTGTTTCTTTCCAGGAAGAGGTAAGGTTGCTGCAATAGAGTGAATTTTTAGAAGAAATAGAAGGGAAACATCATACAGTGGTAGGAGCCCTAAACTAGGAGTCAGAATCCCCAAGATGACATCTGCTAACAGGTGTGGCTCAGTTTCCTCATCTGCAGAGTGGAAACAATTATTCCTCTTGAGAGCTGCCGTAAGGAATAAATGGGAAAATACATGTGAATGCCTTTTATAACAGTAAATGTCTGTACAAATCTAAGAGCTTATTCCTGTTATTACAGGAACGATCAATGCCCGTTTAGCTGGTAGTCTGCTTTCAGTGGCACAGTGGAAAAGTGGTCAAAAGCAGTCATTTCAGGTGACGGCATCTAATTCTGTTTGACAAAAGGATATAGTGTGATTTTCTCTATTACTTTTCTCTCTTGATGAGAAAAGCAGCTAGGATCTGAGCAAACTGAAGCCCGACTGGGTTGCCTGTGTTTGCTTGTTTTTAATGTCTCATTCTCCCCAGTAGAATCCTGAGATTTCATCCTACCAAGGGATGGGCATCTGGAAGTCAGGGGGCTCCTACCTTAGGTGAGGTCTTGGGCATTTTCTCACTGAACTGTCAATTCTTTAAACCTAAAAGTCACAGGACCACAAAGCGTTTTCATCAAATACCAGGAGCTTCAGGATCGCTTGCAAAAATATGTCCTTTACCTCAGTGTGAAATACCTCCGCTCAAAAGGGAGCTCTGGAAAAGGTTTGGGCATTGGAAAGAATAATTAAGGAGTCTCGTCAATTGCTTACCTTTGTTCCTTCTTTTTTTTATATCCCCTATCTTAAGCAAATTTCCTATCACCAGGAGGACAAAACTCATGAAATATCTAGATTCAGGGAGGACAAAACCTTTTCCTCCTAAACAACAAAAAAAATATTTTTAAATAACTTTCATTTAAAGTTTGAAAAGTCTCTTTTTGCCAGCAGCCAAATGATATATTTCCTATTATCTTAAGATGACTTTCTATTTAGCGTCTGTAAGTTAAAGAGACAAACGATCATTTTCCCATCTACTGTGAGTTTCATGCCCTGGCCTTGGGCAAATCCTTTCTGGCCTCTGAGTTTCCTTATCTGAAAAACGAAGGCCTTTGATTAGATGGTCCTGATGGTCCCCTTCAGTTCTGACATTCTGATGTTTAGGTTGAATTAAAAGTGGTAATATTTGCCTAAACTATAACCTCCCAACCAGTATGAGAATATTTACATTTTTCTAGTACTTACTTCAAATGTCCCAAGCAAACAGTCTAAATCCACCCCTGAATGGGTTGGCAAACCTTCCTCCACACATCCCTTTCCAGTTTTCCAAGAGCAGCCACTGCATGTATCTACCCCTCATTACCATTCAAAGCCAGACCGCTCTCCCAGACAGTATCTAGATCGTTGTATCTAAGCCATTGTGAAGGAACAGGCAATTAGTCTGATGAAAGCAAAGCGATCAGTACAACATCCCTGTCATAGTAACAGAGGGGAGATGAGAGCTGTCATTTTTTTTTTCTTTTTTAACATTTCAAATGACTTCAAGCCCTGTGTTGTGTCCTGGACAGTCAGATCTTGCAAACTAATAAATAAGTGATGTGAAATAGTCATCCCCAGGCCCTGCTCAGCTGCAGTCTCTCTCCCTGATGATGGATGGACGCCCAGTGCACGTCACTGTACATAAAGCACATGGGTGCATCATGGATTGCCTGCCGCGTCTTCTTCCCTGCAAATGTTGTAGCTAAGTTAGCAATCCGTAAGGTTTTCTAAGTGGCTCCATCAGCTGAAGGCTATGGCTATGCTACTTGCTTCCATCAAGACAAGTGGGGTCAAGGGTTCCATCCGTATAATTCTCTTGGCTCCAAGAGGAGTCTTCTGCCCGCTGCTCCTCAAAGCCTCATTGGCTTTCTTCTTTCTAAGGTTCATTGTGATAGATCCTCCCTTCCCAAGGAGAACAGCACCAAAATGGATGCCCAGGGATGCCACGGATGACTCTCACGCATGACAGCACCAAAACGGATGCCCAGGGATGCCACGCATGACCTTCCACGCACCAGGAAGAATAAACTCCTTGGAGCTTTGACTGCTGTGGGACCCAAGAGAGGGGAGTGGGAATTGGCTCTATGACTCAAGCTGGTTCCAGGCTGCTTAGTCCCCAAACACTCCCCTCACCTCTCCTTAGCATTACTCCTAGGATAAGTTACTGAGAGGGTTTCTGAATGCCTCCTGTGGTACTCAAAATTAAATAGCATGGAATTACTTAGTGAGAAGGTTGTTCTCTTTTCAAATTGATTTCAATTCTTCTGATTTACCTAGAGGGAAAAATCTGAGTTTGGTGCTAGAATGTCTTCAAAACCTTTCTAATGCTTACTTATCACAGTTCTTTGCTAACAGTGAGCATGTTTCAAGTTCATAGCCATGGGCAAGCAACAGTTCCCAACCAGAATGTAATCATTTCTAATTCTTTATGGAAGCTTTTAACTTTCAAAACTAACCCTCCTATATATTCACTGTTATGCAGGTCTCCATTTTCAAAAGATATATTGCCTGTTTTGTATACATGTTTCTTAGTATAAAAAGTAAACTGATTTAAAGAGAAAAAATTAAGTACATAATTGTGTAAGTGGTGTGGGGAGTTTCACAAAAACCTTGCAGGTGCTAAACAGCGATTGCAATTTGGGAAAACAGTGCCCTGAGGAATCATCTTCCTTTCCTCTTCTCAAGGTCATGAGCTCTCTCCAAGCCACATCCCTCCTCCTTCTCCCAGCCCCGTTTTTGCTCCTCCAGCCATATCTCCCTGCACTGCATCTTCACAGTCACTCAAAAAATAATCACGGAACCTCTTTGGAGGTCTTTGACTACACCGATCATGCATTTATTTTCTGGATGTAGCTCCTAGGAAAACGTCTACCTGGTTTAAGTTAAAATGCTTCAAACGGTTAAGGGAAAGAAATTGGAAATTTTGCTCACAAAGAAAAAATTTCCTATCATCCAGGTGTGTTTCTTAGGAAATGGGAATAAAGAGGAAGCAGCAAACTAAACCATTCTGAATGGGCAAAGGGAGAGACTGGCCACATAAGATGTGAAAGGTGCTAGAGAGGAGGAGATGACAGAAGAGCTCTTGTTTGCTCAGGGGTCTTCCTGGACAGGCTGTCTCCGCTTCTTGTCCTCAGTCTCTGTTCATGGCTTCAACGGCACTCATGGATATTAACATCAGTGATATCACCTTCCTCTATTTTTTTCTGGTATAAACTACCTACGAATCTTTCCATCTTGATATCTCAAATGTACCTCAAATTATCAAATTCACCATATACCAAAATACATTTCATATTTTTCCTCCACAGAATTCTCTTCCTACATTTCTTATTTGCTCAGCACTGCTGACCATGATTTCATAAAGAAACTGCAGTCCACGTTGTCTTATTCTTCTCCTCTACAACATACATCAAAATGGCTACTGATTCTACCTGCTATATGCAGCCCCTTAGCTTCATTCCCTTCATCTCTGGTCCATAAAGACCCTCATCACTTGAACACTAGCTGGACTTTTTGCCATAGATCCCTTTCACTCTGTTCCAAGTAATTCGTCACACAGGTTGCTAACTTACCTGAAAAGTAGAATCTGATCATGTCACTCCCCTGCTAAACAATTTTGTCCCACTTCCTGTTGTTTCCTTTAACTAATTTTTCAAGGCCCTTTGAATGTGACACTAACCTTTTTAACTGTTGGGTCTCCTATTTCTTCCCAGCCACAGTGAGCTACTCAGCTGGCTTCAAATACTGGGTGTTCTATCATGCATAAGTTTCCTCATTTCCTGGAATGCCTTTTCTGCCCTGCTTCATCTGGAAAACTTGTAGTCTTACAGCTTAACAGCCAGTTCCTCTGAATAGCCTTTCACTTCTTTCCAAGAAGGAGCCCCTTGGCAGGCACATTCCTCTGCTATACTATTTCTCCTATGACATTGCAACACAGTGTTTATGAGTTTCTTTGCTTCAGCAGAAGACCAGTATTTCAAAGTCATGGCCAGTGTCTAATACATAGTTAGTGATCAGTAGAAGCCTCAAAGAAGGGAACAGCTATACTGACTGGGGTGGGGTGGAGGATTAAAGGCATTGGCAGACTTGAGACAGCTATTTAGATGGTCCTAAAGTCAAGTTGGGCTTCCCAGGTGGCAGTAGTGGTAAAGAATCCACCTGCCAATGCAGGAGATGTAAGAGACTCAGGTTCAATCCCTGGGTCAGGAAGATCCCCTGGAGGAGGAAATGGCAACTCACTCCAGCATTCTTGCCTGGAGAATTCCATGACAGAGGAGCTTGGAGGGCTACTGTCCATGGGGTCACAAAGAGTTGGACACGACTGAGCGACTAAACAACAACCAAAGTCAAATCAGTGTGACAACTTTTGTGTGTCCCTACCCTTGGGTGGGGAAACAGAAGGTCTTAATTAATCAAATAATCTTATTAGGGAAGGAAGGCTTCTGTGCAGCAGGTCTTCGGTAGATCTTTTGGAACTGAATCAAACAATGACTAAATGTAGTACATGGATTACCAGTTTTCAAATACCTGGAACACTACAAGATGGAACCTAATCAAGTCTTCCTGTGATGACTCAGAGAACTTCTTGCAATTCAGAAGACATTGAGATCCTTGTTGATCACGGACTTCCAACACTCTTGCCCAGTACTTCTGTGCTGACTATGGTAGGAGAGCAAAGTCTGACTGTGGAAAACTGAAAACTCCTTCCAGGCTATCCCATCTCCCTTCTACAGTGTCTGAGCTGCACCAGTGATCTCTTTGGAAGAGGGAACTAAGGCACTAGGTCTGCAGGTTTTCTTAGTAAAACATCAAAACCCAGGGTAGTAGATAGAATTATGTCCACATGAGATGTCCACATTCTAATTCCTGGACCCTCTGAATGTATTACCTCACCTGGTAAAAGGGACAGTGCAGGTGTGATTAAGGGTCTTAGAGGACAGGGTGAGTAGCCTGGATGGTCCAGGTGAGCCTGATGTAATCATATGGACCCTTACAAGGGAACAGTGAAGGCAGGAGAGGTAGAGTCAGAGAAGGAGATGTGACAACAGAAGCAGGGGTGGGAGTGACGTGGTCACAAGTTAAAGAAGGTGGGCAGCCTCTACAGGCTGGGAAAGGCAAGGGACACATTCTCTCCTGGAAATGCCAGAAGAAACACAGCTCTGCTGACACCTTCAATTACAGTTCTGGAGGACTTCTGACCTCTGGCTCTCTAAGAGTAAAATCTGCATTTTTTTAAACCCACTAAACCTGTGGTAACTCATTTCAGCAGCAGTAGGAAAGTAAATCCTCATAATTCATAAACTACTCGCATCTAATTGGAGGTTGGTTTATTTGACTTTGATGATTTTTACAACTCTGACAGCTAAGGGAAGACAAGGGTCTGTTGGGATTAAAATTAGGGAAAAGAAATGAGAGCTGCCATTTACTGGGGCTTCCCAGGTGGCACTAGTGGTAAAGAATCTGGCTGCCAATGCAGAAGACATAAGAGATGTGGTCAGGAAGATTTCCTGGAGGAGGGCATGGAAACCCACTCCAGTATTCTTGCCTGGAGAATCCCAAGGACAGAGGAGCTTGGTGGACTACTGTCTGTAGGGTTGCAAAGAGTCAGACACGACTAAAGTGGCTTAGCATGCACACATGCACCAATTACTCATCATTGTAAATGCCTTTTGTTTTCATATCTAATCCCAACAACCAGATGAGATAGATAAAAATACTCCCATTTTACAGGTGAGGTAACTGAGGTTCAGGGACTTGCACGTTATTCATGTTAGACAATGGAGACCGAGAGTGAGAGAGGCACTTGAACAATTATTCTGAAACTAATAAATGGCAATGACAAGATTGGAACTTAGTCCTCTCTGCCTGTTGGTCAGATGCCATGGCATGCTGCCTTCAGAGGCCAGGCCTGCTTGAGGGGTATCAGGGCTCAGTGGAATGTTGTATGGCTGAGTTGTCCTTAGCCAAGGGCATAGTTAGGGTTTGTGTTTGTGATGCAGGACCTAAATGGTGTTCTTGAAGGGTGATACCAGGCCATCTGCAGCAGTCTCCTAGGTATCTGTGAATACTTGTTGCTGGCCTTCAAGCCCCAAATCTGCTGGCTCAGAGAGGTGGGGAGGAGGATGGGAATCTGTAGGTACAGCCAGCCTCCTAGGAAAGTCTGATCCCAATGAAGTTTGAGAAACATTCAACTAGGTAAAGTCAGAGTCTTGAAAGGAGGAGGTGGCAGTTGATTTACTAGAAATTTTTGTGACATAGAAAGCTCTTGCTAATAAATTAGCCCAGGGGTTTGTTTTAAATGCATCATTGGAGAGATGCTTTACCTTTCTGCTTGGCTTCAGTTATGGGGTTAGTGGTCATGTACAGACCTAACTAAAGGGCGCAGGTGAGGGTGGAGGTAAAGGGAAGGGAAGGGAGAGGGGCTTGCTCACGGAGTAAGCGTGTCTTACGATGCCTCCTCTTTGCAATGAGAAGAGCAAACAGGCTTCTGCCAGTCGGGCCGGGCTCTCACCGTGAATTATTTAGGGGACTCATTTGTAGTCTCTGCTTCCTCCCACTCCTCCCAGCTCCTCAGGCCTCATCTGAGATCAGGAACAGAATGGTGATCCCTGCTTACCTTCCTCCTCCAATTAAGGTGCGGACCAATTAGAGCCCGATTCTGCTCCCAGGCCAGGAGCCCGGGTGCTAGGAACTGCCCTCTGGGGTGTCCTGGAGGAGCAATTACAAACACCCACCAGGGTGGGCGTGCCGTCCAGTGCCGCTCACCCCACTTCAGGGAGGGGTGGTCATGCAGGCTCCTGACCCAGTGCATGTGTGTGAAGCCGCAACCAGAACCCTCCACCAGCATCCTCTCATTTCCTCAGACTCTACAGACCATAGGCTGCCTTGTTGTTATTTTTTTTTTATCATTACTGATTCCTCCACTGCTACGATCCTCCCAGCTAGGCAGAAGAAGTTAGGGAGATACAAAAGATTTGCCGCCAGCACCTCCCTTTGTCCCCGGCGACCAGCATCCCGGTTCTTGCGCCCCCTCACTGTTTTGACATTCAGAACTTATCATAAGGAGTCTCTCTGGAACCCAAGGCAAAGTCATACAGCTGTGTGCCCTACAGGAGAAAGGCCAGCCAAGCCTTCATCCAACTAAGGGAAGAGGCTCCTGAGAGCTACATGAGTCACCTGGGGCTGTGCAGTCAGTGGCACCAGCAACCTTCTTGAGTTTCCTTCTATGGTTAAATAGTTTGGCCACTGGGCCTTGGCCTTGCCTGCTACTTAAAGCTATCACCTAACCAGAGAAAAAGGCATTTCACTAGAAATGCAATATACCTAGGCCTGTGAATTTGTTTAAGATGCTCTCCCAGCATGGAGCCGGAGGAACCGTGAGAGCCTTGTCTTCTAGCCACAGTCCTCTGTCTGGCCAGCAGTGAAGTCTGCAGTGAAAAGTAACTACAAACCACACAGCATAGTAATGTGTGCTCTTTCTAGTAATCACAGATGCCTTTGCTGCTGTCGTGTCATTGCAGTATGGACTGATCAGTGTTCAGTTCAAATGCAGGAACATGAATGTTAATGGCAACACTTTACAGCACCCTCCAAAACAACTGCCACCAAACACAGCTCAAGCTGTCTCTTTTGAAAACAGGCATAAAGTTTGGGGGATGTTGTGGGAACTTCCTTGAGCCTTGATGGCTCGGTCCCCCAAACATTTGCCATTAGCCCCCATTTCTCTCAGTATGTTTTACCCCTTTCTTCTTTTCCCTTGAGTGGAAGCGGAAAGAAGAGGATTTATAGCATCAGCAATTTGTCTGCAATAAAAATGAAACTTATTTTAATGCACTAATAGCTAAACAAGCTGAAACATGTCATAAATATAAAATCAAGCAAGCTGAGAATTTCACGGGAATAACAAATGGATGGCTGCTGGCATATGGGCCACAGTTGACCACGGAATGACCCAATCTTTATTTCTCTGTCAAGTTCACGCTACAATCATTACTATTTGTTGATCCAGGCACTGTGCCAGGCATTTTACTAAACAGTGTACATGTATCATCATTTTTCAGACTCCCAAGAACCCTTAAATATGGGTCTGGTTATTATTTCCATTTTATGGATGAGGAAACGGAGACTTGGGCAGGCCATGTGATTTGTCCAGGATCCACCAGAGCTAGGGCTTAAACCAGTCCCTTTTTCAGAAGGCTTTCCTATCCCTTCCCTTCTTACCTTCTGACCTTGCACCATCAGTGAATATTTGTATTACAGTTCTCTGGGATGGCCTTCTCTTTCCGAGGACTTAATGTGAAGACATTCTCAACACAGAGCCACAGCACCCAGAGTGCAGACCTCCCCCACAGATGGGGATCAGCGGGGAGATTTCTGCAGTGTGGCCCTGCTTTATGCACCAAGAAGAGAACCTGCAATTCTCTGGGGACTTGTCAGCAGACAGATGCCCAAGGAGAAGGGGCGTACTTGCCAGCTTGAAATGGCTGCAATTTGTGAAGCTTAAAATTGTATCCTATAAATAATGAGCACACTGGTCATTAGGAAGTTTTAGGAACAATATTCCTTCCAGGCTGGAGAAAATTACAAAAAAAAAAAGCTAACTAAAGTTCTACTTTCCCGGACTGTGATTCATCCCCAAAGACACTTTCCAAAGTGGTGTGATTTATCCAAGTGGACAGGAACCCAACCACCCTCGCTGAACCCATTGATTCTTACAGCTAATTCTTTTAAAAAGAAAGTTGCAGGAGGTCAATAAATCTGTGGTGCACCTGGGTTCTGTGGTGAGAGGTGCCACAGAAACACTCCAACAGAGATGAAGAGGTAGAGAGAGACTTGCAAGTGGTTTTGTCTTCAGGGAGATGTCACGGATCATTAGTTTCTCAGCCAACTTGCTTGGAGTGTCTGGATTTATGGTTCGTCATCATGTCTCTTGATAAAAGAGCAAGACCCACCTGCTGAGAAGGATGAGAAAGGCCTCGGCAGAACTCAGCAGCCTACAATCAGATTCAACCCTGCAGAGCCCAGACCCTACCTTGAGTACGCAGCCTCCTATGGGGTGCCTATCTCCTCCGAGTACACAGCCTCCCTGTCAGAAGATCCTTGCAATCGGGAAATACTATGGCAGGGTGGGCTGGTCAACTGGATCATGAAGGGTCCTCCAGTGGCCAAGCCCACACTGAGTCTTGCTCCACGGGGAGATGTGAGGTCATTTAGGTGCACTGGGCTGCGGTCAGCACCCCATCCCACACTCATTTGGGGACCAGGATCTCACACATATTGACTGCCACTGTTCTTTCAGTGCTGGGTATCTCAGTGTACAAGCTTTGGAACCAGACAGTCTAGGCTCAAATACCTGCTCTGTCACTTACTAGCATGTGCCCTTGGCAGAATATTTAACCTCTTCTTGCCTCAGTTTCCTCATTTGTAAAATGAAGATAATGTTTATCTCATGGGTCTATGAGAATCACATGAGGCATGAGAATTACTAAACTTGTAGTATGATGTATGGAATAGAGTTCACTCCATAAAAGATAGTCCTTCTTCATCTCCTTTTTCTCCAATTTCTTCTTCATTTAAATTACCATGTGTCCTCACCTAACACGACCCAGGTTCAGTTCAGTTCAGTCACTCAGCTGTGTCCGACTCTTTGCGACCCCATGGACTGCAGCACACCAGGCCTCCCTGTCCATCACCAACTCCCGGAGCTTGCTCAAACTCATGTCCATCGAGTTGGTGATGCCACCCAACCATCTCATCCCCTTCTCCTCCTGCCTTCAATCTTTACCAGCATCAGGGTCTTTTCAAATGATTCAGTTCTTTGCATCAGGTGGCCAAAGTATTGGAGTTTCTTTCAGTGTTAGCATCAGTCCTTCCAATGAATATTCAGGACTGATCTCGTTTAGGATGGACTGGTTGGATCTCCTTGCAGTTCAAGGGACTCTCAAGAGTCTTCTTCAACACCACAGTTCAAAAGCATCAATTCTTCAGCACTCAGCTTTCATTACAGTACAACTCTTACATCCAAACATGACTACTGGAAAAGCCATAGCTTTGATTATATAGACCTTTGTTGGTAAAGTAATGTCTCTGCTTTTTAATATGCTGTATAGGTTGGTCATAGCTTTTCTTCCAAGGAGCAAATGTCTTTTAATTTCATGGCTGCAATCACCATCTGCAGTGATTTTGGAGCCCAAGAAAATAAAGTTTGTCCCTGTTTCCATTGTTTCCCCATTTATTTTCCATGAAGTGATGGGATCAGATGCCATGATCTTTGTTTTTTGAATGTTGAGTTTTAAGCCAGCTTTCTCACTCTTCTCTTTCACTTTCATCAAGAGGCTCTTTAGTTCCTCTTCACTTTCTGTCATAAGGATGGTATCATCTGCATATCTGAGGTTATTGATATTTCTCCCGGCAATCTTGATTCTAGGCTGTGCTACATCCAGCCAGGCATTTCACATGATGTACTCTGCATATGAGCTAAATATACAGCCTTGACATACTCCTTTCCTGATTTGGAACCAGTCTGTTGTTCCATGTCCAGTTCTAATTGTTGCTTCTTGACCTGCATACAGATTTCTCAGGAGGAGGTAAGGTGGTTTGGAATTCTCATCTCTTGAAGAATTTTCCACAGTTTGTTGTAATCTACAGAGTCAAAGGCTTTTACATAATCAATAAAGGAGAAGTAGATGTTTTTCTGTAATTCTTTTGCTTTTTCTATGATCCAACAGATGTTCACAGTTTGATCTCTGGTTCCTCTGCCTTTTCTAAATCTAGCTTGAACACCTGGAAGTTCACGATTCACGTACTTTTGAAGCCTGGCTTGGAGAATTTTGAGCATTACTTTACTAGTGTGTGAGATGAGTGCAATTGTGAGGTATTTTGAACATTCTTGGCATTGCCTTTATTTGGGATTGGAATGAAATCTGACCTTTTTCAGTCCTGTGACCACTGCTGAGTTTTCCAAATTTGCTGACATATTGAGTGCAGCACTTTAACAGCATCATCTTTCAGGATTTGAAATATCTCAACTGGAATTCCATTGCCTCCATT
Source organism: Giraffa tippelskirchi (assembly GCF_054371585.1). Classification (NCBI taxonomy): domain Eukaryota; kingdom Metazoa; phylum Chordata; class Mammalia; order Artiodactyla; family Giraffidae; genus Giraffa; species Giraffa tippelskirchi. The sequence goes on from NC_137282.1 coordinate 116,188,294, forward strand.
AGCTTTGTTCATAGTGATTCTTCCTAAGGCCCAGGTGACCTAGCATTCCAGGATGTCTGGCTCTAGGTGAGTGATCACACCATCGTGATATTCTGGGTCATGAAGATCTTTTTTTGTACAGTTCTTCTATGTATTCTTGCCACCTCTTCTTAATATCTTCTGCTTCTGTTAGGTCCATACCATTTCTGTCCTTTGCTGTGCCCATCTTTGCATGAAATGTTCCCTTGGTATCTCTCATTTTTTTTGAAGAAATCTCTAGTCTTTCCCATTCTATTGTTTTCCTCAGTGCATTTATCACTGAGGAAGGCTTTCTTATCTCTCGTTGCTATTTTTTGGAACTCTGCATTCAGATGGCTACATCTTTCCTTTTCTCTTTTGCCTTTAGCTTCTCTTCTTTTCTCTCCTCAGACAACCATTTTGCCTTTTTGCATTTCTTTTTCTTGGAGATGGTCTTAATCCCTGTCTCCTGTACAACGTCACGAACCTCCGTCCATCAGGCACTCTGTCTATCAGATCTAATCCCCTGCATCTATTTCTCACTTCCACTGTATAATCATAAGGGATTTGATTTAGGTCAGACCTGAATGGTCTAGTGGTTTCCCTACTGTCTTCAATTTAAGTTTGAATTTTGCAATAAGGAGTTCATGATCTGAGCCATAGTCAGTTGCCGGTCTTGTTTCTGCTGACTGTATAGAGCTTCTCCATCCTTGGCTGCAAAGAATGTAATCAATCTGATTTCGGTATTGACCATCTGGTGATGTCCACATGTAGAGTCTTCTCTTGTGTTGTTGGAAGAGGGTGTTTGCTCTGACCAGTGCATTCTTTGGGCAAAACTCTGTTAGCCTTTGCCCTGCTTCATTTTGTACTCCAAGGCCAAGTTTGCCTGCTACTCCAGGTATCTCTTAACTTCCTACTTTTGCATTCCAGTCCCTTATGATGAAAAGGACAACTTTTGGGGTGTTAGTTCTAGAAAGTCTTGTATGTCTTCATAGAACTGTTCAATTTCAGCTTCTTCAGCATTACTGGTTGGGTCATAGACTTGGATTACTGTGATGTTGAATGGTTTGCCCTGGAAATGAACAGAGATCATTCTGTAGTTTTGAGATTTACCCAAGTATAGCATTTCGGACTCTTTTGTTGACTATGATGGCTACTCCATTTCTTCTAAGGGATTCTTGCCCACCATAGTAGATATAATGGTCATCTGAATTAAATTCTCCCATTACCATCCATTTTAGTTCTCTGATTCCTAAAATGTCAATGTTCACTCTTGCCATCTCTTGTTTGACCACTTCCACTTTACCTTGATTCATGGACCTAACATTGCAGGTTCCTATGCAATATTGTTCTTTACAGCATCGGACTTTACTTCCATCACCAGTCATATCCACAACTGGGCGTTGTTTTTGCTTTGGCTCCGTCTCTTCAGTTTTTCTGGAGTTATTTCTCCACTCTTCTCCAGTAGCATATTGGGCACCTACCGACCTGGGGAGTTCATCCTTCAGTGTCCTATCTTTTTGCCTTTTCATAGTGTTCATGGGGTTCTCAAGGCAAGAATTCTGAAGTGGTTTGCCATTCCCTTCTTTAGTGGACCACGTTTTGTCAGACCTCTCCACCATGGCCCATCCACGTTGGGTGGCCCTACACGGCATGGCTCTTAGTTTCATTGAGTTAGTCAAGGCTGTGATCAGTTTGATTAGTTTTCTGTGATTGCGGTTTTCTAGTTATACTCTCTAGTTACATCATTTTCTTCTTAGAGTAGACCCCTGGTAACAGCTAGGCCATGGGCTAAAACATCTGATCCCTTTTTAGGAAAGAAAGGACTAGGGGTCAGGAAAGCAAGCTGAGATTCTGATCGTAACTCACAGTGTGACTCCCTTCACCAACTCACACAGGGACAACAACCTTCCTAGATTCCTGAGCTATCATGAAGATAAAATGAAAATGCAGACCTGGTGTATTTGCAGTTTGAAAGTGCTACATAAAAATAAGAGGTTTCTATTGTTTATTTCTATCTGAACTTTTATCTCCTTGTGTCTCACCCGACTTCTCTTTGCCCAGCCAAGCTGCTATATCCAGAATCTGACTTGTTTGCTTGATGCATTTACACATTTACCTACTCTTTGCTTCTCACTAGTTCTTCTTCCAGACAAGCCATGACTTACGCCTCTTGCTACTTCCCATTACCTAGAAAAACATTCTCCAGCTTTCCATGCAGCATGATGGCTGAAGCGCTGATCCGTCAGCTAGATTAGCGAGGTGCCCTCAAGAGGGAAAACTTCAAGCTTGCTTGTATTCTTGGTTTACACGCATCTCACTTTCTAAATGCAAAGTGGCACCATGCACAGACCTCTTGTCTGGGAATGGCTCTAAGACTCCCCAGACAGTGAACTTGGCACCCCTGAATAGGGGTCAGGGATTCCATGTATCCTCAGAGAACCAAACTTACAGACTTTGAAAGCTCCAAATGATCTCAATGGTTCTGGGCCTGAGTCCTATATTGTAACAATTTCCTGACCCCTATCTGCTACCCACGTACCGCCCCCACCACTGTGAGTCAATGTTCTCTACAAACTAAGCACCAAGCACTTCCTGTGGATGGAGAAGATGATAAGGGTGGGAGGGTAGGCAGAGAAGAGGGGGATGGTTGGGAAAGTCACTGGTGTTCTATCTTGATATCAAACCCAAGGCAGGCAGTCATTCCCCAGAATCTGCAAACAGCCCTTTGCTAAACGTTTGCTTGAATTCTCTCAAGCAGGTGTTTTAATCCCTCTTTCCAGAGGTTGCTGAATATGGTGTGGGTTAGCCAAGTAGGAAGTTGAGAGGGATCTGCTGTTCTCTACCCAGCCTCAAAACGAAAGACAGATGAGAGAGGGCACTGCCCCTGCCCATTTATAAGGCAGCTGCGACCAAAATAAAATATATTCCTTCTCCTCCCTTCTAAACTAAACAGTAGTTGTTTGTCAAAAGGATGGGTAAGAAGAAAAGTGACAATTTTCCTTTATGTTAATAAATTACTTTGGCCTAAAAAACATTAATCAATTTCTTTCCAAAGGACATACACTTCTCTATACTCTGTTATTTGCCTGGCCTTGAAAAGAAAGTCACTTTCAATCCCCTTTAAATTGTCAAGACCAGTGGGGGCAGTCTGCGGAGCTCCCGAAGTCCCAGTGATTACAATGGAAACCTGTGGTGTTTCCATAGAAATATACAGAGTGTATTCTTCCCTGGATGTACATGGCGGGGAGGGGGTGAAGACTGATGTTTCTGGCAAGGTATACAATTACTGAAGGGCCAAAGGCATGAGTGAGGAGGTGAGGCATTCACTCTCTGAGACAGGAAGACAAAAGACTTGGTGGAGTGGGCAGAGACCCCATTCTACATGAGGACGATCCCCCTGTTGTTGCATCGCTTGTGTACAACTACCTAGTAAGGTCGCTTCAGAACCTCTATTTTCATTTGGGTCTTAGAAAGAAAAGCAGTTTGCCCAAGTTTGCCCAGCCAGCAAGTGGCACTGCCTAGGTTACAACCCGGGAGCCCGTTCTCTGAGCTCTCCAGGGCACTGTGCTTTGCCTTGTGAACTGAGACAGACTTAACATTCTGTCTCCCGGCTCTTCTGTCTCTAGGTCTGCCAGTTCTATACACATGTGAACATACCCAGGGCATTATTTTTTTTCTAATCAGTATAAGGACACTGTTATGAGTCTTGACACACTCAGGTGGTTTGTTTTGGATGTTTGTTGCTTGAATTAAGAAGACACATATAAGGAGAAGAAGGAAGCTGGTTTGTGTGTATGTTCATATAATTTGGTAGCGATACATGGATGAAGAGCTGGAGAGTAGGGGTTGTTGAGATATATACAAGACAGATTTTAAAGCAATTGTTTGTTTAATCATCTGTATCATACACTGGAAAGCAAGATCCACAAAAGCAGCATCCACATCTCTCTATCTCATTGTTGTGTCCCTATAACTGAGCAGAGTGTCAGGCCTACAACAGGATGGATGGTTGAATGCATGGATAGATGGAAGAATGGCTGGCTGGCTGGCTGGCTGGCTAGATGGATGAATAGATGACTATATGGATGACTGGATGGTTGAATGAATAAATGGATGGTTAGATGGCTGGCTGACTGGATGGACAGAGGAATGGTTTGATGCACAGATGGATGGATGATGGATGGTAAGATGAACGGGTGGATGGAATTTCCTATCTCTAAAAGCTGAGGAAATTCCTAGAATGAGCAGAGGGTGCCTACTTTCTTTGGGTCTATCCCATGCTCTAGAATGAAGGTAATTTTCTGCCATGGTGAAAGAGGCAGGGTTATTTCAGGAGTCAGGAGAACCATGAATGTGGGTGTTCTCTGCATGCGAATTAACACAAGAGAGGGTGAGAATCAGGGTTTGCAATGAATTGTTTTAGATTCCTTCCTTAAAGCAATAAGAGGCTGCCAGAGACAATGCTTCCCAAGCCTCTGAACACATCTCCTTAAATTTCAACTGGGGAGAGGGAGCTGCGGGTACTGGTGACAGAAACCTACCCCGGCTTCAGGAGCAGGGGGTACATGCTGGGTAGTACATCCTGGAAGTGGGGGCCTTAGCGTGTGTCTCTAGATACTTCTCTTCATTGATCTGGCAAAATTCTGAGCTTTGGTTAGAAGATCTCTAATAGCTCTTGATATTGGCTAGCATTTACTAAGGACACAGAGTCACTAGTTACCAGTGTGAAGAGGCCAGGGATAATGTCTGTATGTCTGTCTGTTTAATACTCCACTTCTGGTACCCAACCGAGGGCCTGGTGCATGGGAGATATTCCATAAATGTTTGTTGAATGACTAGCTGAATATCATTTGATGTTTGTTGGTATCTATCTCTGAACAGAGTGTTGTATATGCATTCTATTGTTTATACATCACTGAGATCCCATGAGTAGTATCACGCTTATTCTTCAGTTGAAGAGACTTTGGCTTGAATATGAGAAATGACTTTGCCACTATCTCACAGTTAATCAGTCATGGAGCTTTGCTTAGAAAAACACAGCCTGCGTTACACAGGCTTTATATAAATCACACATCCATGAGGATGTCCCTATAGAGGAGACCAGGGAGGCACAGAAAGTGAAAGGATGTAAGTCAAAGAGAAGAAAATCTGGAGGAAGCTTATCAAATATACAGAAATAATCAGACACCCATCCCTGATGGTCCCTAAGCATGGTTGTTAAGCCTCTATTACTGTTATTATTATCACCATTAATGTTATTACTATTAATATATTATATCTTGCTCTTGGCTTTGCTTCTTTAGTTAACGATGAGCCTTGGAGAGCCTCACACTTACGCTTACTTCATGTTATTCCTTAATACAGACGTATTTAAATATGCTCCTTTAATGGGCATCTCCTGATCTCCACTTCTCTTTGTGTTACTTTACGTGTATACGTTGGAGTCACTAATGTACAGACTCCACTGTCTCATCTGTACACAGGTCTGCGAGGTAAACATGACACCATGGGGACCAGGGTCCTCAGGGGCTGAGGAAGTCGGAGGTTGAGGAGCCAAAGCTCTGGCTTGGGTGGGTGCTCAGGCTCCCCCTGACCTTTGAGGGCCTGGGAATCAGGCCCGTGGGCATCAGCGATGGTCACCCTGTCTTGTAAGTCTGGCTCAGCCTTCTCAGAGCCTGGAGAGCCGGGCCACAAAGACTGACTCCTGCAGACATCTCTGCAGACTGTGTATGGGCTGCCTCTGCCCTTAATTGTCTAGGAGATTTACCCACAGAGGAGCTGCCAGAGCCAGCATGCCTGTGAGAAGGCTCTTAAGCTTGTAGCTCTATTTGTTACCTGGTTTCATGCTAGAACTCTCAGAGGGCCCAAAGATGAGGAACCAGCGTGGGAGTGTGGAGGTGGGGGAAATGCAGAGCCATAGAGATGGTGCATTCTCCTTGTTTAGCAAGGAGGAGAAGGAAATGTCTCACCCGGAAGAGGAAAAACCCTGTGCTGCTTGTGAAGTGTCATGACTGGTCAAAGCCTCCTACCCAGCAAGGGCTGCAAAGGGGCTCTCATGAAACAGACAGTGAGCTGGTCTGCTACGCCCACATCACCTCCTAGAGACCCAGGATCAGAGTAAGTGGTGCCGAAAAGGTGCATCATGATTGTCGCGTGTCACTGACAAAGCCCCCAAACAGCACCTTGTCACTGGACACCCCAAGGTGGCTTACTATCTGCCAGGCTCTGTTCTAAGTTCTTCCTTTACATTCTCTCACTTAATATAGATTTGCTGTTGTTCAGTCACCAAGTCATGTCCGACTCTTTGTGACCCCATGGACTGCAGCACACCAGGCTTCTCTGTCCCTCACTATATACATATTAATTCTAAAAAACGCCTTTGAGACAGGGGCCATTATTAGGTCCATTTTATGGATAAGGAAACCGAGTTGTTAGTTTTATCACATATTTCTCTGTATTGCTTAAATATTGTATTATGAGGCAGTTTTATGCATAAAATGTATGTAAAAATAATGAACAATCAGGAGCATTAAATAAATGTGAGAGAGAGGTTGGAACAATTTTAACTGGCCGTCTACTATTAAGCTGCCATGTTATATGCTTCATTTAAACTTAGAAATATCCCTAAGAGGAAAGTATTACAGATGCCAATTCCATTAATGAGAAACTGGAGATTCAGAGAGGCTGCACAATTTCCCCAAGGTCACACGGCCAGCAGGTACCTAAGCATTAGGGACTTGATCCCAAAGCCCAGGCTCTTCTGTGTCTGTGGGACACTTGGTGACATTCAATCAGGATGTGCCGATTTGAATTTACTTTCCTTCCTCTCCGTGTTTTTCAGTGTAGAATATGATTTTCGGCAGCAAGAAGGCAGGTTCCACGAAGTTCTACAGAGTCTGGAGGAAGCGGAGCCAGCTGAGGAGGCCTCTCCCCCACCAAAGTCTGCAGCAGAGCCTCCAGTTCCCGAGAAACAGGACTTAAGGCGGAAAACCAAGAAGGTGAAGAAGAAGTGCTTTTGGTGGATCTGAGCTCCTGGGGACCATCCCCTCCGCCCTCCCTGAGGTGGGGAACCACTGCCCTCAGGCCTTCTCTGCTTCCTAGCGAAGGCCCCAGGCTATCAGCCACTCAACCTGCAAAACCAGAATGACTTCTGGATGGTTTAGCTGCTGCTGGACATCTGATCACAGTCTCACCTGAGTGCGTGCCCTGCTGGCTGAGGATTTCATGGACCCGAGTTAGCACCTGCCTAGCTTCCTGTCATTTATCCTAGTTTTCGAATCTAGATTCCCAGCAAGGGCAAAACCCCCATTGCACTTTCCTACATCTCAGTGATGCTCAGCACTTCTTGCTCATCCTGGGTTTATCACCCCAAAGAAAAGAAATAAAAATGTGCAGAGCAGTGAGACAGAGGAGGGTTATAAGCAGATACCCAGAAAAAAATCATGTATCTAAACTGGTGTTTTTCTAAAATATTGGCACTTGTAAGTACAACAGAAGTGGGAAGGGCATAACCATGCAAGATCACCTGGTGGGCTGGGTCATTTTCATTTCTGATTAGCCCCTTGATCCCAAAGATAGGATTTGTCATCTCATGCTGTGTGTACCTTAGAGTCTGTAGCAGAGTAAGGACACCACAGGGTAGAAGGGACTTGTGAGTATGATTATCCTGCAGCTGTAGCTACTCCAGGGTGTACCTTAAATCACCCTGCTCCTCAGCATGGGGCCTGAGACTGCTTGGCAGATGAATGGGGTCTGCTTTGGGCTTGAACTTTAAGATTCCACAATTAATTTCCCTGCAACATTTAAGATCATGAAATCCAGCAGTCTGTCTGTCCATTTCATCTTACCAGAAACATAAATAAGACTAAGACCAAACACAGCATTGGTACTTGCCCATCCATCCTTGCAGCCTTGTAGATAAGTTTAGTCTATTAATCTACACACTGTCCCTTCCTGGTGACCAGACTATGGTAATCTGATTGAAGAAGCAGGACTGGGATGAGGATAGATTTTTTCCATCTTAATATTAAACGCCTTTCCTTCCCAAAGTCTGCATTCCTTTAAAGTCTGGCTCATTCTTTTGATAAGACCCCCATACCTGTGGGTCCAGTCAAACTTCCATGGCTGAGCAGACTACAGAAATAATATAATTAAGTAATTGCTACACACTCCTGGGGATGAGGGGTGGGTTGGCAAGGCTCCTATTCCTTCTTGTTAAACTCTCTACCAGCCTGTGGCTGGATTGAGGCTGCCCAGAAAAGAGATGGTGAACTCAGTGAACATTCAGCGAAGAAGGCATTTCATAATCCCCTTTGGTAAAGATTGAGTGTCTGCGTTAGAGTCTCTGCAGAGTGAAGCACTCGGTGTGAACGTGGGATGTACATTCCCCACTGCAAATTGAGGCTAATTGAGCAAACCCTCCGACAGTCTCACCTTCGCTGTCACTGCGCTGCAGTGCACAAAGCTATTTCAGTGAGAGTGAGAGGGAAATTTGGCAAGGAATCTCGGCTTGCACTATTTAAATCTGGGAATGTCATTCAAGATGTTCTTGTTCTGTTTCTAGTGTAATGTTTAAACCCACAAAATGAGACTGGAATACTTAACGTGAAGTTAGAATTAAGACAAATACACTTGTCATACTTCAGAAGCCACATTTCAGTAAGATATGCTACCACTGGCTAAAAGCCACCAATCTATCTGTAGCCACACAATCAACTCGCAGTTGGCCCCAACAATGGAAAAGAACAGCACAGAGGATAATCCAATAAAGTTAAATCACTGGGGATCTCTTATATAATTTTATCTTGTAGTAGAGCTTCCATCTTAATTTGCTTTGCTTACACTAATTTTCAAATTAATTTATGTTCTTGGGCAGCACAATAGAATGGAAATAATCCTGTTCTCAGAATTAAGAGACCCAGGCAACAGAGCAGTCTATGCCAACAACCTTTAGCAAATTGTGTAAAATTTCAGGGCCTGTTTGTACATTCTCAAGTGGAGATAGGAACACCCACTCTACTTGTTTCACAAGGTCTGCGTACATTCCGGCATCAGATGAGAAGAACCACTCAGAGCTGACCAGGATCACTTGCCAAAGTTAGCCTGTAATGATGAAGAATGTCTGGGAACACAAAGTGGATAATCCAACACTTAGACAACTAAGAAGGTATGTTGTCGTACACATATGTTGAATTGGAGCCTCATATAAACCCTCAATTGAGTTAGATGATATCGTGGTCAGAAAAAGTTGACCTTTCTAGAGAGAAAAATCAAGCGAGGCTACAATGATTCTATACCAAAGCACAACACAACACTGCTCAGGCCACCAACCTGAAACTGGACACTCGGTCTCTTCTGAAAATTGAACATTTAAAATTGTTATGGGGAAAACAATTCAGTAAAACCTTCCTGCTAAACAAAAGTGATCATCTCTGTGTTAAAAAAAAAAAAAAAAAAGTATATGTATACCAAAACTCTATACTCATCTACTCATGTGAAAATTGCTTCTTTGTAAAATATTATGTAACCTCTACCATGATCTCCTACAGAAATGCTGTACTTGAGTTTGTCTGGTTTTATGGAGAGATATTAATTTAGCAAAAGTTACTTTTATAAAATTGAAAGGAAAAGGACTGATACATCAGCTTAAGTTGCAGGAGTTTATGTAGCTGCTTTCTCTGTAGTTAAGAAAATGTGTACTCACTATACTTGGAACTTAATACCAGCTCATCTATAGAGCACCTTCTTAAAAACTGTACTAATGTAAGGTTTTGTAAATTTCTAAACTGTTTTAAATGGGATATTATCTTTTGCAATAAACTTACATATTTTTCCTAGGTTTTAAGACTCCATTACTAGCTTGGGTTAATTTGGGTTATAAAATTTAAACTTAAGAAGGATGTCTCCATGGTTGTAATGACAGAGATTGTTGTTGTTGTTGAGTCGTTAAGTCATGTCCGACTCTTTTGCGACCCCATGGGCTGCAGCCCACCAGGCTCCTCTGTCCGTGGGATTTCCCAGGCAAGAATACTGGAATGGGTTGCTATTACCTTCTCCAGGGGATCTTCCCAACCCAGGGATCAAACCTGCATCTCCTGCAATGGCAGGCAGATTCTTTACCACTGAGCCACCAGGGAAGCCCAACGGCAGGGATAGTTTTCACCATAATTGCTTCTATATGTTTCCCAAGGAAACAAATAAAAAAAGAGCAGATTCAGAACTTAGCATGGTGATGATCTGAAGGCCCACATGTCCTGGAAGCCAGGGAGGCACTGTGAATCAATGATGCAATTCCCAGTTTCATTCAGATGGATTTTTATTGCTCATGATTTTTTATTATTATTATACCCATACACCTGAAATGTAATTTATTTAAGATTTTTATTTAATTACTTCCCCCATAATTTTCTTCCGAAAAAGGCAACTATATATCACCACCAAGAGAAAAACCAGTATGATCTTCCAAAAGTAAAAGTTGAAATCAAAATAATTTTTTAAAATCCTTGCTAGAGACAGTTGAGTGTCACTGGTGCTGAGCCTGAGACCAGCTCTCTTTGTTACAAAGGGAGATTAGGAAATATTCAACATGTGCTAAAGCCAGTTTAACACAAAATGCATTTTCTACTTGACTAGTCAGGATGTCTGAGAGAGAACTGAAAAGGAAACAACATTCCCATCATGTGATTTAATTCTTTTCCCTGTATTGTCCGTGAGCCATCTAAAACCAGCCTGTTTACCAATTTGGGGGGAGGGTGGGGAACCTGGACACAGAATCAGCCATCTCAGGTGTGGTGTTACTCTGCTACACTCCTTTTGCAGGATGACCTTGGGGAAAGTTAACCTCAGTGAGCTGCTGATTCCTTCTCTTATAATGCAGAACAGCACCCTTGCCTGACAAGGGTGTCTGACAATTAAGTGGGAGAAAACCTTGAGCATCATGGAAAGCACACTACACGAGCTCAATAAATGTGTATTTATTCCTTTGCTGATTGAAATAAACCAGAGGAGAGGAGGGAAGATGTCTTTATGGGACTGCAATGGGTTTTCAGAAATAGTTTAAGGTTTTTTCAGGGCAAAGAGTGGTGTTAATAAGGAATAAACTCTTCCCAGCCTCATTAAAATCTGAACTCATGACAATGGATGTTAAGAAACAAATCTTTGTTGAGTCAGAAGAATACACAAGCATATCTAATGCACCATATCTAATGCCTTCTGGGGGATGAAGGACTCTTGCAACATTGACTCAAATCCCCCAGAGGTAAAAGGCACTGCAAGAGCTGAGTCTCTGCCATTGGCATCACGAGGCAACTAAGAAAGGCTAGATGCTGTGTCCAAGGACGCGTGGCCATCATGAAGGAAGCCAGTGCTGGGAGCAGTGTGGTGGGTGGATGCATTGTGCGCTGGTCTACCACGCACCAGGGCCCAGCACACTTCCACGAACTGCTAGCACCAGCACTAGACAGCTTCTTTCTCAGCTGAGCAGAGGCCTCAACACAGGCTTTGCTTGAAACGGCTCTCATTTTAAGCACCTCAAGGAAACTTGCTATATGCTAAGAACATATTTCTCTTGTTGAGTTCCAAGAAACATTGGTGTTTTGTGATCATTATGCCCATCAAGCATAGCTTGCAATAAAAAGAGTCGAAAGATAAATCCTCACCCAACGCTGTTTGCCTTTGTTGCAAACCATGTTTGACTGGCTTCTTGCTCATAACCTCTTCATCCCAACTTCACCCCCATTTTCATTCTATCAGTTTACAGCCCGAATTCCTACTGCCCACCTCTACTGCTCACCTCTACTGCCCCTACTCCTGAGGTTTCCCAAATAGGTGATTTCTTCCCTCTCTTCCAGGACCCTCAGCCTGTAAAGAACAACCTAGAATCTGGTTTTCTCACCGCCAGGCTACGCCAGGTCCCAAGGTAAGGGTGCCTCTGCACTACCAGCATTCTGTTGCAAACCGCCTTCATCACTCAGCCAGCCTCCACAAAAGCATCCCAGGTGGTCTTCCCTGTGCACGCCTGTCCCTTTTGTCACACAGCAATGAAAGCCATCACTGCTGAATTTACATCACACCCAGGTCACGCTCGGCTGCCACAATCTGGCTTCCTGGTAAACGTAGGAAGGAAGACTAGGTCCGTGGCTGTGACTCGGAAGGCCCCACCCGGCTCTCCTGTGGAAGTTCTCATCACAGGCCCTTTCACTCTCTGCTCTAGAGTGACACTGAGTCACCTCTGTTCCTCAGAACCACCACGATAACACTCCTAAAGGGTCTAGGCACACTTTTCCTTCAGCCTATAATTCCCACCGCGCCCCCACCTCCCCGAGTTTCCGGCTCTGCTGGGGTCTCCCAGGTAAGGCTTTCCAAGACCACTACCACCACTGCCCCAGATGACACTAAATATCCCTCTTACACACTCACTTGGCACCAGGGACCCTTCCATCAAAGTCTTAGGCACAGTTGACCTTGAACATATATTATGTCATTCTTTGATGAATGTATTTCTCTTATCTGTCTGATTATCTTCCTAAGGTAAGAATTCTGCTTCGTTTTGCTCACCTTTATATATCCAGCACATAGCACAGTGGGATTCAAATATGTGTTGCAGGGATAAATAAAAGAATGAGTTTGATTTCATGGAGAGACAGGAGGAAATGAGTCCCAGTTTTTCCTCTTGTTTATGTACAGGCTCTGGGCTTCCCAGGTGGCCCAGTGGCAAAGAATTCACCTGCTAGTGCAGGAAATGCAAGAGACACCTGTTCCATCCCTGGGCTGGGAAGAACCCCTGGAGTAGGAACTGGCAACCCACGCAAGTATTCTTACTTGGAAAATTCCATGGACAAAGAAGCCTGGAGGGCTACAGTCCCTGGCTTACAAAGACTCAGACACGACTGAGCACACATGTACAGGCTCGATCTGTGCTCTCAGCAGCATCCAGCCTCCCACTGATGGGGCCTTCAGGAGCTAACGTGGCCAGGGCTTCTAATCCCACTGTAGTCCACATGGCATTCATGACCCAGGAACACCAAGCCACTACCACCCCCCCTCACCGCATTTATCTTGAATATGCACAGCCCAGTTTAACCTTGTTTCAGAACAAATTGCCATCATAATTAAATCCCAATGCATTTTGCACATTTTACCAAGATACTGCCTTACCGTATGAAAGAGAAAATTAGTTTTGAAATTAAAGCAGATTGTTAACTATTTTTGCTGTAATATTTCCATTAAAATGCCAGAATTTATTACATGTGACCTAGTTCATTTCAGACAAAATGCAATTTAAAGGAGACAGGATCAGTGTAAGTAAAGGAGCATTAGGGGCAGAGCATTTTGCCTGGGCTTAAACCACAACTAAAATGAAAAGACAATAAGCATCACACCAAAGGATTATTAGCTCCAGAGAAAATAAAAGCTTTATTATCATGAACGGCTTTCACAAACTCTCAGAATCCATAACTATGGTATATTAAATTTCACTCCAGTGAAACCCACATTTTTTTCTCCTGGCAAAACCTCAACATATGGTTCTGAAATCTTCAGCCAAAACACAGTGACCTCATATCTGTGCTTGGGCCTGGTTGCCCAGGCAGCACGCACAGTGCTGTGGTGCCCTGGTGATGCTGATACAAGAGACGGCTTCCTCCTGAGCCACACGGGCTGCGTCATTTTGACTGCTGAAATCATGAAATCAGGAGTGGTTCACACAGCTCTTCCCCCACACCCCCAGCACAGCGAGCCCCACTGAACCTGATCCCACATGCCGAGCTCCCATATAGGTGATGGATGAGCGAAGTCAATTGTTGCCCTTGTTTTTTGTTTGCTTGTTTGTTTCAAGGTAAAAACAACATGCTTTCTGTAATTAGGGATCAAAGAGAGCAAGATCAAAGCTATGCAAAGCATCAGCATTTGCAAACTCAGTTCGCTGACCTGACTGGGTTTCTTGGAACTGATCCCTCTTTCTTCGCCACTACTACACAAACACCAGCTCCAAGGAAACTTCTCACATGAGCCTCAGTCCATAATCACTTTTTTCCAATAAACAGTTATAGATTCTCTTCTCTATGCCAGGCAAGAAAACTACAGATGCAGCTCTGGACTCAGAGAGCTTCTTATGGTCCAGTCCAGTGAGGGGTGGGGAGGGGTTCCGACAATAAGCCCATGTCCTTTTCTGATTTGCTACCTGAGGGATGTCATGCCCCCTCTTCCTTTTGACCTTCTGAATGCTGTCCTTTTTATTCTTTTGTGAAGATTATCTGTCTTGAATTACAGCTATTTCTAGTTTTTGCCTGCTTACCCCACTCTATAACATCATGAGAGTAGGAATTGCTTTTCTTTCCTTGTAAAGGACGTCTTAAGTTCAAGACATCTTTGTTTAATTGAACTTCCCTGGTGGTCCAGTGGCCAAGACTTCCCCTTCTGATGCAGAGGGTGTGGGTTTAATCCCTGGTCAGGGAGCTAAGATTCTACATGCCTCGTGGCCATAAAACCAAAGCATAAAACAGAAATGATATTGTAACAAATTCGATAAAGAATTTAAGAATGGCCCACATGAAAAAAAAAACATTGAAAAAGAAAAAGAAAATAAAGACTTCAACATTATTGAACCCTTGTCTGTTCCATATGAGCCAACACACTGGTCTTCCAAGTTTACTTTCCTTACAGTTTTCCAGCTCCTTTGGACCTAGTCTCCTCCCAGCTGCCTGGGAATCTCTCTAAGGCGCGAATCTGGCCATGACATTCCCAGCTTTTCTATCTGCACCCCACCACCATCCAGAGCATAAAGCTCCTCCCACGGCAACAAGGTTCCCCCTAGTATGACCCCAACCTAGTATGTATGGCCTAACTTCCTCCCACTCCACTTTACTCATCTCCTTGTGTGCATTCGTGCGTGTTAAGTCACTTCAGTTGCGTCCAATTCTTTCTGACCCTATGGACTATAGCTCGTCAGGCTCCTCTATTCATGGGGATTCTCCAGGCAAGAATACTGTAGTGGGTTGCCCTGCCCTCCGCCAGGAGGTCTTCCCAACCCAGGGGTTGAACCTGTGTCTCTTATGTCTCCTGCATTTGCAGGTGGGTTCTTTACCACTAGCCCCGCTGGGAAGCCCACTCATCTCCTTGATACCTTCTAAAGCACATCAGAGGATATGACATCTCAGTGGCTTAGCACATGCTGTTCCCTGTACCTGGGACACTGTTCCATTACCTATTTACCATGGGAAATAACTTCCATTTGGGAGAATGAATGAAGAGTAGCCATATCACTACTAATCATGATCATAAAGGCTCTGGTTTCTTGAAGTTACAAGGCACTATTATTGAATGTTTGCTTTTGTTATCTTATATATTCTGCAAAAAGTTAACAAAAGGTAGGTAAATGATTACTCCTGTTTCCCAGAAGAATAATCAAGGCTTGGAGTGAATAAGTAATTTGTTCAAGTCCATAACTATGTGATGGTGAAGCCTGGAGTTCTTTCAAGGTCTGTCAAACTCGAGAGCTTGGGTTCTTAACTTCTATGCCAGACAACAAGTTGCAATTTAAATGTCAACTCCTCTCTGCAACTTTTTCTGATCATTCCCCGCCCCTGCCGTGGGATTAGTCACTCTGTCCTCCGAGTACTTGTGGTGCTTTGTACAGACTCCTGCTTATATTATCTGGACATTTCTTTTGTAAACCCCTCACACTCATCTCACCAGGGAGCAAAGTCCTGGGGGACAGGAATTGTCATCTGCATACCTGAGACCCTCCAAGTGTTTATCACATTGCTTGAGAAGCTGTAAATGTTTCACATGTTTGTTGAATGAATTTAGAGAAAAAAAAATGGAAACATTAAGAAGAGAAACAGTCCAGGCTGAAAAGACAGACCAGAATAAGACCAGGAGTCCTGACTTTAGCCCCTGATTTTCTGCACAATTTTGAACAACTTCCTTCACCTCCATCCCCCCACCTCTGTCTTCAAAATAAAACCATCTGCCTTTCTGGCTTCACAGGCTGGTTAGAAGAAAAGTGAAATTATATACATGAAAATGCTTCAGTAAGTTTGACTATCTCATTAATTCCTATTTTTAAAGAAATAGTGTTTGAGGGTGTTTTTTTCCCTGATTATAAAAGGAACGCAAAATCATTTTAGAAAAAGCAAAACTGCAGAAATATACAAATCATGTGTCCTTTAAGCAGGAGATACCAACGTTATTTTAGCTTCAGAACAAGGTCCCTGGGTCTGACCTCTAGGAGGTCCAGAGGCTCTGGTGAGGGGTCACATTCCTTCCCTGCTTTAACATTCATGGCCCGTGATGACTTTCTTACTGTTGTTTTTTATATTTCTATAATCCTCTCAATATATTTAAGTTTTAGAATTTCCTTATGTTAAAAAATTATCACAAATACGTAATGGCTACATAAACTCATCACTGTGTGAATGTGGCATGCATGAATCTAGGAAAATGGAACTGATTTCCCTTAAGTCACAGAGAAGGCCAGTGCCCTGGCAGGGACGGCCTAGACGGGGACCTGCAGGGAAGTCTGCTTCATCTGCTGCTGTTCCAACAGCATTTCTCCGTGAGCAGCTCCAGTTCCTCACAACATTCCCAGGCAAGGTGCCTCCATGATGAGATTTTTCCTCCCTGTCTGGGATTCAAGACTCTGGGGCAGACATCTGGTGGCTGGTTTCATCTCAAGGTTGAGGGGTGGCTATTGTTACAACCCAGCTGTAGCAACAGCTTACTAATAGCTCACAGCCCCAGGAGCTATCTCAAGTCAGGGCCATAGAATAACTTGTAATCTGACTCCTAACACTTGTGTCAAAGTAGGAAGACCGCTACAGCACAGAAGGGGGTGGGTGTGTGCTCAGATGTCCAGTTGTGTCTGACTCTTTGCAACCCCATGGACTGTAGCCCGCCAGGCTCCTCCGTCCTTGGGACTCTTCGGCAAGAACACTGGAATGGGTTGGCATGCCCTCCTCCAGGGGATCTTCCCCACCCAGGGATCCAACCTGCGTCTCTTATGTCTCTTGCATTGGCAGGTGGGTTCTTTACCACCAGTGCTGCCTGGGAATACTGTAGCACAGAAGGGGAAACAACGGCTCTTATTTACTGAAGATCTGGTATGTGTTCCATTCTGTGCTGCAAGCCTTAACACATATGTCCCAGTCCTCACCATGGCACTGACAGGTGATAACCATTATTCGCCCCATTTTACCAGGGCTTCCCTGGTAACTCAGACAGTAAAGAATCTGCCTGCAATGCTGGAGACGTAGGTTCTGTCTTTGGGTTGGGAAGATCCCCTGGAGAAGGAAATGACAATCCATTCCAGTATCCTGGCCTTGAGGAGTCCATGGACAGAGGAACCTGGCGGGCTACAGTCCATGGGGTTGCAAAGTGTCAGACATGACTGAGCAACTAACACAATAACACACAGCCTCATTTTATAGACAAAGAAACTGAGGAAGCTGAATTGTCACGAGGAGACTTCTTAGCTATGAGATAAGCTCGCCTCACTCGCTGAGCAAAAGAGAAGCAGTTCCCAGCCAGCAAAATCCTTCCAAACTTAGTACCATGTGCCCCAACCCCTATAGTCCTTAGAAAGCAACACTGGGTATGAGGGTGCTCATCAGCGCCTAAACGGAAGACCTTCTCAAGTCTGCAAGGTTCGCCAAGGACAAGATAAGACCAGCCTTGCTTCTAGCACCAGGAAATAGGATAGGAGATATGGTAGAGTCTACCCTTTAAGAACGCACTTAAGAGTACTTCTTCAAAATCAGATGGGGCCAGCTCCAGTGACAGAAGCCAAAAGACACTGAGATATTTGGAGGCAATTTCATTAGGATAATGATACACTGGTCCTGCATTTCCTAGTACTCCCTGTACTGTTCCCAAACCTGGTTTCTGCCTCCCTCTCTCTGGGTGTTGCCAATAGCAGCCCCTGGGGTGGCCAGGGGAGGCCACAGCTTTTCCAGGGTCTGAGCTCACCAGCCCTGCAGAACCACAAGGCTCGTATTACCGAGTTGTGTGTGAAACTCAAGGCAGTAGCGTGTCTATTGTCTTGGGGTGTTTTTACCTCCTGGCAGAGGTCTGTTCAATTGGGTGGACAAGAGAGAATGCAGTGGCTATTTTAAAAAATTTAGGAACTTTTGGTGCTTCTCTGGTAGTCCAGTGGTTAAGAATCCACTTGCCAATGCAGAGGACACGGGTTCGATCCCTGCTCCGGGAAGATCCCACATGCAACTAGGCCTGTGCGTCACAACCACTGAGACTGAATACCCTAGAGCCTGTGCTCAACAAGGCAAGCCACCACGGTGAGAAGCCCCACGCACCGCAACTAGAGGAAGCCCTCAGTGATGAAGACCCGGCGCAGCCACAAATAAAAATAAATAAAACTTAGGAAAAAAATTAGGAACTTCACAATTCCCATCATGTGACGTATCATGGAACAATAGGAAGCTTTGGAAATGAAGCTCGATTTCTATGCTCCGGCTCTCAAATTTTAATTTGTCTAACAGAATGCTACTACACAAGGCCAATAAAATATTTGGAATTTTATATATGTATTCAAAACAGATCCTTAAGAGACAGCCTGGCATGAAAATAATCTTTCCTCATCTTACTTTTTAAGTCAGAATTTTTTTAAAAGCTAACCACTGATTTGTGCTTTCAGTTAGTTTTGTTCTTTCCATTCATTCACCGGCATGGCTCAGATGAGTACCTGCTACTTGCCATGCCCTGGGCCAATGGGCAGGAGCCTCCAAGATAAGAGGACATAGTCCTTTTCCTCAAGTATCTTAGTCCACTGTGAAACCTAGATAGGCAAAGAGAAAATTCCACGTGACAGGGTAATGCTGTAACTGCAAAATGGAGAGAGGATAATGAGGTCACTCAAAAAAGATGATCATGAGGAATGAGAGAAAGTTTAAGAGACCAGGAGATGGACATAAGGCAAGAAATGCTGCTCCTTCTTATAATCCCTTGTCTTCACCTGGTCAAATTTTTCATGTCATTGAAGAACTAGACCCAACTTTATGACATCTACCTTGGTAACTGATGTCTGCCCATATACACTATGGGTTCCTAGGTAGTTGAGACTGTAATTCACCTTTTGCATATATATTTTAGGCCAAGTACCCCTTGATATGAAATTACCAAAATCCTAATTAAAGCAAAGCTTCCCCACCCACTGGATACCAACCCCATCCACATCACCCTACCAAGCAGCAACCCAGCCACCCCCGCTCAGGATGCCATCTTTCGGTTACCAAATGGAAATTCAGGTCTCTTTATACTTCTTTTTTCCTTTCTTAAGCAGATCTCCCTCTGACACACACACACATAAACATTTCCTTTCCATTTGGTCCAGTTATTCAATAACAATACTTTTTCCTCCCTATTCTCCTAGTTTAATCAAGTCAAAAAAGTAATAGTAGTAACACTTGTATAAGGGTAATGCAAGTAACAGTTAAATGTTAAGGAAAAAAATGATGCATTGTATGTAAATAAAATAGATGGCAGGAATCTTTCATTCCTTCAGCAGGTATTCATTGAGATCATCGTGTATGCCAGGAAACAGTGTGTCCTATCCTAGAGATGCCGAAGTGAAGACAGGCATTGTCCTGCAGTTGCTAGGAAAGATGTTCTCGTGACAGAATGATGAACACATGAGGTTGAAAAGAGTGGAGGGATCTCAACTTGGTTGAGCGGAATGTGAGTCAAGACCTGAAGGAGGAAGAGGAGTTGGCATGGTGGAAGATCTTGTCTTGAGAAGAAAATTAGGAGGCATTGTTCTAGACCAGGGGTCCCCAACCTCCAGGATCTAATGCCTAAGAATCTGAAGTGGAGCTGATGTAATAATAGTAGGAATAAAGTGCATAATAGATGTAATGTGCTTGAAACATCCTGAAACCATACCTCCCCCTCATCCACGGGAAAACTCTTCTCTAGGAACCTGGCCCATGGTGCCAACAAGCTTGGAGGCTGCTGCTCTAGACAAAGGGAGCGGCCTGCAGGAGAATGTAGAAGGGGAGGAGCATTCCGGGAGCAACAGGGCAGTTCCCCTGAGCTGGCACAAGTGTGGGAGTTAAGAGGCACCGGGGAACGGCGTGGCCTATATGGTGCCCTGAGAGCCACGCTGAGCAGCCGGGCCTTCGTCCTGGGAAACTGTGGGGCCAATGACACTTTATCTCCAAGACGAGCGCTGCTTTAGAAGATCGAGTTGGCCACAGTGTGAAGAACTGGAACAGAATGAGAAAGCAGGGAGTGTGTCTCATTAGAAGCCGCAGCGATGGCAGCAGTGGGAGATAGTCACGGCCAGACCCAGGCTGGTGGCGTCAGTGGTAGAGAGAAGCTTCCGTCTGAGAGGTCTTCAGACTAGAATGAGCAGAATGCGGAGAAGAGCTGGATGGGGAAGAAGAAGACTCTCTCTCCTTCCAAAGCCCTTTAGAATCTCCTTGTCTCCATTCTGAGCTGTCTTCTGTAAGACCTGCTATTTCATAAGCACCAACAATCAAATACACAGAAAATTTTTCTGATTTTACAGTTTTTTATGGTTCAGTCACCAGAATTGAGCAGCTTGATCCTAAAGATATCACTGCCATCATAAAACCACCAAGATTCTATGCCATCTTACAGGTTTTTAAAAGTTACCACACAGATCATGTCATTAGGTTCCACAGTCTAGGCAGAAAAGCAGCTGGGTTTAAGGTGCTCATTATGACCTTTAGACTATTTGATGCCTAAATAGCAATTCAAGGTATTAATAGTGTAGGAGTATTTAAGTATATTCTATTTAAGTAATTTAATCAGTATTTAAGTATATGCTATTTAAGGTCAGGGACTCTAGCAATGGCATTCCTTGGGTTCAGATTCTAGCTCTTCCAACAAATAAGCTGTGTGGTTACAGGCAAGTTACATAATCTTTCTATGCTTGTTATTTCATTTGTAAAATATGAGTACCTGATGCAGATTAAGTGAGGTGAAAAACATATGGTGACTTAACTTTCTGCTTGGAACACCAGATGTTTTCTCAATAAATGAGAGCTTTAGTATACATATCATTTTTTAATGAAGTGTTAAGTCAGCAAGTGAAGGTCAAGAGTCAATTGACCACTTCCGGTCAAGAACCCCACCTCCTCATGTCCTGGACTGCCCCCAAAAGTGCCCTCCACGGGATGGGCTTGAGTGTGGGTGGGGCTGGCACTGTGGCCATGCCCCCGCACAGGCCACCTGAGTCGCTGGGCTCACAGGTGGCAGAGAGTAATCAAGCAGGTGGGCCATTTGTCATTTGGAAAGCGAAGTCAAAGCTCTGAAACCCTGGCTCTCGGATGACTCAGGTGCTTTTTGAGGGATGTTTTCCACTTTTTTTTTTCCTTTTTTGAATAAATTGCTCTGAAATTCTGGAGCTAGCCTCATCTCAACTGCATTTACCTGTATTTAATCACTCAGTAGACTCCTCTGTAAAAACGGGTAATTAGGCCCAAAATATATCACCAAGAGGCTTATTTTGACGACCTGAAATAAAGCTAGATCCTAATCTCAACAAAATTACCAGATCATTTCCCTTCCAGGAACTTCTGGTGGTGCTCAGGATTCCTGATGCTCCCCGTGGGATTGTCCATCCTCTGCAGTGGGAGGCCAGAGGCTAGGCACAGCCTTTTCTAGAGCAGTGAACAGCAGGACTCATCAGCCAGAGAGGGTTCCCTGATGCCCCCTCACCTGTACAGGTGAACTTGGACATTTTCCCCCACACTTCGAGACCTGGGGGACAACACAAGGTACACACGGTCTGATGTCAGATGTCCCTGCATTCACATCCCATCCTGCTAGTAGCCACGTGACTTTTAACTATGATGCTTCCATCTTTTGAAGCTCAGTCAGTCCATTCTCCTGACCAATGGGAGAGGATGACACTTACCTGTGAGGCCTCAAAAATGAACTCCATCACATAGTAGGGATTTTCAGTCAAATTTTATTTTTTAGCCATCTCTGAAGATTACAATCAGTGAAATAATAAACCACCTTGCCACAGTTTAATTGGTAGCAAGATCTCTTTCTAATGAGATCATAAAATCATGGTGCATCTTACACTGGATAAAACATGACTGTAGCACATAGAAACCATTCCCTGGTAAAAATGCATGCTCTTAGATTACTGGCTTTTTCCATTGCGTGTCTGCTCTTACACTACAACCTTCTAAAGAACTAAGAATATGTGAAAGGGAATATTTGTTATAAAGGAGCTTTTGGATTGGGCCAGAAAACATCAATTACTCCAGTCAATACATAATATTTGCAAGAATCTTGTATACATTGCTGTTCTCCAATCTTATGCTTATAAAAGACATCACTAATCAATTCAGCACTTCTTCCCACTGAGCCAAGATGTAGCCTGAGAATTTTTTTCAACACAGTACAACAGGCAGCCATTGCCAACCCACCAGAGCTGGCACATCGAGTGAAATCTATTTTCTGTCCCTGACTCAGGGCCTCAGGAGGCAGGGAAAGAGAGAAAGAGGGTGGGCATTGGCCAAATTAGGAAACTTGGATATATGACAAAGATCTCAAAAAATAATACAGTTCACTGTTCAAGGTCTAGAGTGTG
The DNA here is from genome assembly GCF_054371585.1 of Giraffa tippelskirchi. Lineage (NCBI taxonomy): Eukaryota > Metazoa > Chordata > Mammalia > Artiodactyla > Giraffidae > Giraffa > Giraffa tippelskirchi. The sequence continues at coordinate 116,210,876 of NC_137282.1, forward strand.
GAAACTTCCCCCTACTCTCCCTTATCCAAAAGGTCCTTTCTATCACACCATGCTGCCTTTCTCAGCATCAAAGTCAAAATCTCTGGTTATTTAAGTAAATAAACATTTATCTGACAGATTAAACTCTGGCAAAGAGAGAAAGAGAGAGAAGCAGCTATGTAAAAGTTTGTTTTTCTTTTTATAAAACTTCCTTTTGCTCATTTGTTACCATCAACATTTCATTGTTCAGGCAGATGGTCTACAAACAAAAATCAGGAATGGCTACTTCTAGCCAATGATAATTACAAAGTGCTGTACACAAGAATCAATCCATCCTAGCTAGGGTTTGTGTAATTTTAATAGCTAGCACCTTTTATTGCAATGTTTCTACTCCTACAAATAAGAAAAAAAGTCATTATTTAATCCCACATAGTGACACAAGAGCGACTCAGCCCACACCCAGCCGAGGCCTCCTGGGATTACAGAACTAGATGCTTCTGGTTTTTGTCGTAAATATTGATTGTTTAATATTCCCAAGTACTGGAAACTAGCCAATAAAAATCACATCTGGAAAATTTAAAGTGATGGTTGGGATGGGAATTTCGTCTCCTCGTCAAATTTCAATTTGAATTTAAATTGGGGTCTTTAGTGCTAATACAGAGACCCCTGACCTCTGCGTAACTACTTTCCAACATAATTTACTTTAACTTGGATGAGATAGTTTTCAGAATTGCTGGAAAGGCCCACTTTATGAAAGTGAAGCTAAATCTTAGGAAAGACCTGTTTATTTCTTCCTTCTAGTTCAGGCCCCTGCAGAAGGACATGGCAATCCACTCCAGTATTCTTGCCTGAGAAATTCCATGGACAGAAGAGCCTAGTGGGCTACAGTCCATGGGGCTGCAAGAGAGTCAGACAGGACTTAGCATCTAAACAACAACAACAAGTTTGGGCGCATCCCCGTTTCTAGTGACGTATGCTTGCTACACGCCTCTGGTTCTCCCTACTCAGCACTCGCATCATTGTAACTACAGCAGCAAACCCAAGAGTCACTGAGACTAATGACACAGTTTGCAACTTAGAACTTCCGCAAGGCTCCTAGCGTCAGGCCCGAGTGAAGGGAAGTGAAAGTCTCTTAGTCATGTCTGACTCTTTGTGGCCCCATGGACTATATAGTTCATGGAATTCTCCAGGCCAGAATACTGGAGTGGGTAGCCTTTGCCTTCTCCAGGGGATCTTCCCAACCCAGGGATTGAACCCAGACTGCAGGCAGATCCTTTACCAAGTGAGCCACCAGGGAAGCCCAGCATCAGGCCTGGGCAGGGCAGGGAAAGTCTGAACAGGCAATTCTTTACACTCTACCCACACTTCCTGAAATGTGGGTTCCTGGTATTCAGAGAAAGTGTTCCCTGAAAAAGGAAAGGCAATCTAAATTGAGCTGCTGCTGCTGCTAAGTCGCTTCAGTCGTGTCCGACTCTGTGCGACCCCACAGATGGCAGCCCACCAGAGAGAAAAGCATAAAGAAAAATATGAAGGTATGGTATAGCACCACACTTTCAGGGAGTATTTCACTCATTCCTTTGCTCAACAAACATTTATTGAGCACCCACCATAAACCAGGAGCTCTGCTAGGTGAGAAGGATAAAAAGGATGAGTTAAATGTGGTCCCTGTCCTCACGGCGGTCCATGAACGTAGGGGTCATGAGCACAGAAATCAGAAAACCCCTGTGTAAATGACGACGTGTGGCAAGCCTGATGACTGAGTGTGTCACCAGGGGTGCTGAGAGCCAAGTGGGGATTGGGGGAGGGGAGGGATTGAGGTCAGAGGCTCTGAAAACAGCAGGACTTAGTGAGTGGTTAGAAGTGGCAGCAGTGAGAGGGAGGGGTCAAGGGCAGTGCCTCAGTTCTAGGAAGTCAGTTCCATAAGCTGAGGTGGTGAATGCCGGGAGTGTGGAGCAGACTCCAGGGGGTTCGTGATGAGTTGGGTTTGGGATACAGTGAGTGTGAGATACTTGAGAGGCGTCCCATTGGAGGTTGTGGTTTTCCTGCAGGCCCAGACTCAGTTCTGAGTCTCTGTGCTGAGGATATAAGAGGCTCTCAGAAAACACTGAGTGAATAAACAAACAAACACTGTGTAGAAGAAACACACGCGCCAGTGCTTCTCATGTATCACTACATTTAACTGTCACAGCAACTCTGTGAAAAGGGCCTGTTATTACCCCCATTTTATAGATAGGTCCAAGTCTCAAGTCTTAAGGTGCAAGAGAAGAACTAGAGATTCAACTTCACAGATGAAAATGACTTAAAAACAAAACAGAACAGGCAGAGCAAAGGAAAAGATCCTCAGTACCAACAGTCATCAGATGAATACAAATGAAAACCACAGTGAGACGCCACTAGAATTGTTATAACCCAAAGGACTGATAACATCAAGTGTCGGTGAGGATGTAGGCAAACACAGAATACCCATACACTACTGATGGGAAAGTAAAATGGCAAAAACATTAGGGAAAAGAACTTGGCAGTTTTTTATAAAGTTAGACATACACTTCCCGTAGGCCCCAGCAATTCCACTCCTACATTTCTACCCAAGAGAAATTATTAGAGTTTGTTCACACAAAATTTACATGTAAATGCTCACAGCAACATCATTCACAACAGCCAAAAATCATAAACAATTCAATATCTATCAACTGAAAATGAATAAACAAAAGGCAATATATTCATCCAATGTAATACTTTTCAGCAATTAAAAGGAATTTCATACTGAAATACCCTGAAATATGGGTGAATCTCAAAAAAACTATTCACATAAAGAAGCCAGACACAAAGGGCCTCCAACTGTATGATTTCAGTTATACGAAATTTCCAGAAAAGGCAAATCCAGAAAAGACAGAAAGTAGATTAGTGGGTGCTGACCTAGCTAGGGTAGGGGTAAAGCGGTAAGGGTGGGCTGGAGAGGCACTGCAAACAGAACTTTTGGGGGTGAAAAAAAGTATTTTAAACTAAATTATGGTTATGGTTGCACAACTGTATGCATTCTAAAAGCTCATCAAACTGAATACTTATAATGGTTAAATTTAAAGGTATGTAAATTATATCTTAATGAGGCTGTTAAAAAAAAAAGATGAGAGAGCTGTACAATTTAGAAGAATGGGGAGATCTCAACCAGGTTGATGAGGTTCGGGCAGCTTTACAGGGGAGTCTATTTGTGCTGGACCTAGAAGACTAGGTAGGATTTCAACAGATTAAGATGGCACACAAAGAAATTCCAGACAAGGAAAGCAGCATGAAAGTGAACAAGTGCCAGGCACGTGTGGGCAATATCAGTTCAGTTCAGTTGCTCAGTCGTGTCCGACTCTGTGACCCCAAGGACTGCAGCATGCCAGGCTGCAGTTGGGGCAATATACCGATGTCCATTTTGGCTAGATACTGTGGATGGATAAAAGTAGATGAAAAGGCCGAAAATTTTGGTTATGGCCAGATCACAGAAGCTGAGCATGGCCAGACTAGTGCATTTATACCTTAATTTGGTAGACAGCAGGGAGCCACTGAACATTCTAGAGTAGGGAGTGTCCTGGCAAACATTAGCAGACCAGCAGGGAGCAGTGTGCATCGGAAGGGTGAGCAGCCAGGACACAGCATCAGATGAAAGTCTCAGCGTGAGACAGGGCCAACCTCCGCTCACCTGAGTCTGCTGCTGACGTGAAGGGACAGAGACACTGCACCAAGCAGAAAGGAGAGTAATACCACACACCGATGGCTTGGTGCTTTCTATGACTCAGGCTCTGTTTCAAAGACTCACTGCTCTAAAAGGAGACAGAGAGTTAACAGCCTGCTATATATGGAATGAGCCAAACAGATTGATGACCGTCTTTAGGTCTGGCTCCAAAGAGAAGGAATACAAATTAGGGAGGTCATAAAATGCTTATCTAAGATGCATTACGGGAACCACAGATGTGGAAATTTGTAACTGAAGAGAAAATAATGGTGATGCTTTAAAGGTGGAAGGATGGACAAATGACAGAGAATGATTTACATGGCTCTCTGCGTCAGGAAGGCAGGAGTCCCTGGGCACTGCTGGTGCCCTCTATGGATGCCAGCACTCCTTTAAATGTACATACTGTGCAGTAAGGAACCAAGCACCCACATGAGTAGATAGAACTGAATGGGTAGAAAGAAGACTGTTACACTCAGCTGCTTCTAGGTAGGGATCAAATACTTGCCCAGCTACTGTTAGAATAAACCTTCAGCACCATATGTTCTGTATCCATGAAGCAGGACTACAGTTATTGATAGTTAACATCCCCAAACCTGGCTCATATCGTATTATTTTAAAGTAGAGATCTCAAACTGGCTTTCTGAAAGCTGAATCCAGATGTTTGGGGATCATAATATGTTTATAAATATTTTTAAGCAGCTGTCAACACTTAAACATCAGGAAAGTTCACATAAAGTATGGGAATTTTCAGCTTCTCTCGAGAAGTTGGGAGTTCTGGCAGCTGTATAGCTAATCCCATATAGTTTCAATCAATCAAAGCTGAGTAATACTTGTTTCCATTAAACTTTAGAGTTCCTGCCTGGTAACATTTCATTTTTTCCTTCACTCATTCATTCACTCAACAAGTATTTATCAAGTACCTACTATATTACAGGCACTGCTGTAGGGTCTGGAGATACAAATGAACAAAACAGACAAAGATGTTTACATTCTTAAGCTCATATTATTACAAGGAGAGCCAGCCAATAAGCAAAGAAATAAAAGAACACACACATAGAGATATATACAGATATATATCACTTATATAGTGATAAGTACTAAAAGAGTCCCTTGGACTGCAAGGAGATCAAAGCCGTCCATCCTAAAGGAAACCAGTCCTGAATATTCATTGGAAGGACTGATGCTGAAGCTGAAACTCTAATACTTTGGCCACTTGATGCAAAGAATGGACTCATTGGAAAAGACCCTGATGCTGGGAAAGATTGAAGGCTGAAGGAGAAGGGGACGACAGAGGATGAGATGGTTGGATGGCATCACTGACTCGATGGACATGAGTTTGAGCAAGCTCTGGGAGTTGGTGAAGGACAGGAAGGCCTGGCGTGCTGCAGCCCATGGGGTCACAAAGAGTTGGACACTACTAAGCAGCTGAACTGAACTGAACTAGGAAACGTGAAGGAGTAAGGTGTAGAGATGGAAAGCAGATGGACAAGTGCTGGATAGTGTGGACAGAGCAGTCAGGGTAGGGAAGTCTCTCTGATAAGGTGGTACCGAAGCCAAGATTTGATTACCATCAGGGCATAAGCAAGCAAGAGATAGGCCAAGCAGAGGGAATAGCAAATGGAATAGTGTTTTATGTGTGGGAGAAACACATAAAGGAACCATCAACGGGGAGAGGGCATTTCAAGTTCTAGCAATGGTTTGGATTTTATTCTGAGTGAGATGGAAGACCATCAGTGAGACTGAGCAAAGGAATGACACAGTTGACATGCCTTACTTACGAAATCTTCTCTCTGGTGGCAGAACTTCCCACCATTTATAGATGAGGAAGTTGAGACTGAGAGAGGCTCCACATACCTGCTACATTCATCTTGGTAGACGAGCCCTAAGTCCAATTTTATCTTAGCAACTTGAGTTAACTCCCATGTTCTCGCAACCCACATAGGAAAAATCTGACCTTTATAGTCCAAAGCAAAGCAACGATTGTTGCTGGGCATTTGATATGACCCATGTTCCAGAAAATTCATTCCTTGATCCCAAACAGTCTGGAATGTTTGACAAGAGCAAAAAGATCTACTCACAATCAGAACATGATCCCGCCCCATCGTGATGACTGTCCGGTTCACCGTGCGAAGCAGCTGGACCATGATTTCTTGGATGTGGTGGTAGGTGAAGGCCTGTAACACAGAGACATCTGCTTGACAACCAGGACACTGTATTAGTATCTGCACACCTCTTCCAAAGGGCACACAACAGTGGTAAAGCGTGGTGATCACCAAGTCCACCACCACCGCTACCATCAGCAGCAGCACCATCATCACCATCAAATTTCCCTCGCCATCACCACCTGCTTGGGACACCAGGAACTTCACTAACCACCTTAAATATCAGTCAGTGATTAAGAACTTAAACTCTGGAATCAGAAACTTATGGTTCAGAATACTAACTCTGTCGAGAATTATTTTATTATATTGGGTGAGTTACCTAACTTCTCTGAACTTTGGTTTCTTCATCCATGTAAGAGGACCTAACCTGGACTAAGAGGGAATTTAATGCAGCAAACTGGTTATACAGGTGATGAAAAAGCTGAGACCCCAAAGAAGGTAACTTAGGGATTAGCCATAGCAGGCAGCCATCGTTACCTCTAGGCTGGAGTCTAGGCTGGAGAGACAAGTAAAAGAAGGCAGTGTTTCTGTAGCTGGGACTGGGGTTAGGTGATGAAAGCCATAACTACGGGAGAGCTTGTGCAGCTGAAAATGCTTTATCCACTTTGGAGGAAACAAATCCACAATGTAACATTCATAGGGTTCTGCCAGTTTAAATACAAGTCCCTGAACCTTGGGTAGGACTTGTTGATGGTTTTTGAGCATTTGTCATGATAGGGAAGTGTTTTATGTATGTTTGCCTATGTCCTCAGGTCCCTTTACCAGCACAGACTTAAGGCACAGAGCTTCATTCATGTATACTTGGGCGAGTAGTCATGGCCAAGTGGAAAGGCTGTGGGATTGTAAACTCAGTAGCTCTGGACCTGAGTTCCAACTTTGTCCTCACCTGCTGTGTGATCTCACTTATCATCTTAACCTTTCTGAGCTTCAGGTTTCTTATTTATAAACTGTGAAAGGTTTTCTAACCAGTCTTTCCAGGTTGATGTGAACATAAAAGTGAAAAATGCCAATTCTGGAAAAATTCACTCGCCTAATTCCACTGCAGGAAAAACTGTAGGTCTGAGATAAATCCTGGACGTCAGTGATTTCTGAATTGTTTGTGGGTTATCCTGATGGCTGAGAACCATGACATAACACAGTGAAGCGCTAGAAATGAAGGCTTGGATTTGGGAACATCCTGTGACTCCAGCACCTAACAATAGCCTGACATAAAGAAAGTGATAAATAAATGGTGGCTGAAAAAGCACATGACCACTCATTCATTCGTAAAGCACCTTTTATGTCTTTGCTGCATCCAGCATAACTGTGGTTTATCTCTTAACGTAACGAATGAATGGAAAATAGGTTCACAGTTGTGAAAGAGAGAATGAGAAAACAAGAAGTGCTTACTAAAAAATGTCCTTCCCTCCCAATGTGCCTTCAGTGACTCTTGGTACCCAAAGATGAATAACCCAGAGCTTCCTTTCTCTCTCTGCCCTACACTCACTTCTATACACTGGCTAATCCCCCATTCCCCAGCCCCGTGGAGCTCACCTCAAGAACCTCTGCCACCAGAGCTTCCATCAGAGCATGTATTTTACAGAAACAATTCTCAGCCTCCATCAAGTTCAGCCAGACCTCAGTCTCTTGCTAGGCTTGAGCTCCCCCATTAACCTGGCTTTCCCCACATCTGATGTTTTCCTCCTGATGCTCAGGAGTGGGCAGGAGAACATCTGCCTTTACTTCTTGGCTACAGGCGAACGTCTCTCCTGATTTCTTTCACCTTTGTTTCTTCAAGGCGTTTTACTGGTCTACAATCTCCTATTTCTTGCACCATGTGAGCATGATGCTTATAGCTTATTAAATCCTGGCCCATTGCTAAACACTTTAGTTCCTCTCACAATGAGATGGATGATATTATGATCTCCATTGTTCAGATAAGGAAACTGAAGCCAGAGAGGTCAGGTAATTTGTCCAGAGACACCCAGCTAGAAAGTCAAGGAAAAAGGATTCAGACCCAGAAGTTTGGCTGCAGAACCTCATCCAATCTCACCCAGACTGGCTGGAACATGGACCAGATCTCTGGGTGTTACTTTGGAAACCTCATTAGCCTCTTCCATGCATCAAAGTGGACAGACTCTGCCTTCAGTTGAGCCAGTTTCCAACTGCCCTCGGTGACTTCTAATCTTTTCTTTCCCTTTAAAGAAATCTTCAGTGCTTTTTTTTTCATTACTCCCTTATCTTCTCTGTATTCCTTTGCCATTTCATCAACTTAAGCCCACTGCAAACATATATGATAGTTTCCATTTGATGTTATTTTTTTCTAGGATTACATCTCTTCCTTTACCAATACAGATAATAAAACCCTTTTCTCTTGCCCTCCTGCCCCCTGCTTCTTTTAGATAGCCATTTTTCTTAGTCCAAAGAGCATCAATTAGACTACTCAGGAAGTTTGGTATTTAAAAGTGGAAAACTGTCAAATTCAATTCATTTCACTCTGAAAGCTCCCAATAGGGGAAGTTGTGTAGCAGAGTGTTTTGGGATCAGACAGATTTCGGTTTGAATCTCAGTTCTGCTTATTTGAGCCAGGAGACCTTGGGTGAATTACCTTTCCTCTCTGCATTTCAGGTTTTTTAGTTATAAAATGTGACAAACAATAGAAACCTCAAAGCACTGTTTTGAAATATAAAGTCCTGCAGGAAAAGTACTAAGGGTCAACGTGCAGTAAGCCTTCAGTGAGCGGTGGCTGCAACTCCTGTTCCCCTAGGTCTGCAGCAGCATCCTAGCCCGGCTTACAGATTCCCATCACGTAGCAGAAAGTGCAGTACAAGGCAATGTACAATCTAAACACTGAATGATATCAAAATGTCACCCAAAGAATGTATAGCATATATGCAAATGGAAAACCTTCAAGATGATAAACCGGCACTGAGCAGTGAAAATGCAGCCACAAATCACCCGCCGTTAATTGCTCCGCTGCCAGGCAAGAGGAGGGAATCTCTAGGAAAGTGTCTTCCAGGCTCAAACTAAACGGTGGCTTGTAATTGAAATGACAAAGTCAGTCTTCCTATTATGGCCCTGGCAAAGAAATTAAACCTTCCAACCTAAACACACTGCAAATTGCAGTGATTTTTTTTCTTTTAATAATCGTAAGCTGTGAGATCTGGAAGGAACTTGGAGTCCTTTCTTTAAATGAAATCTTACGCTTAAACCTACTATATACATAATGAGAGGAGAGCTCAAGCGGGGGTGGAGGAGCAGCCCCTGGCTCATCCTAGTCCTGATGTCAGCCCAAGGACTCTGTGGAATCAGATTCAAAACTATTGCTTTCCCACAGTGCTTCCAGAATTGTGATAGAGCGTACCATATATGAGACAATTTTAAGTAGTAATACACAGACACAGCATTTCCTAACTTTGAATACAATTGTGTGAAGGATATCCCCTTCTTTCAAACTTTTCTTTAACCCTTTTGATAACACCAAGTATAAAAATCTCTCTTTAGTGCTAATATGTCTTTAACACCTCTTTAGTTCATGCAAGATTCCTTTTTAACAAAGAGGGAAGAGCAGACAGTACATAGTGGCATCTAGTTAGAACCTAGTAATATTCTTTATTTTTATTGTGCTTATTTTTAAAGTTAAAGCTTATTTATGGCAAGTGTCTAGGAAAAAGATCTGAAACTTGGAAATAAAGCAAAATTAGGATGCATGTTTTTTAGACAGAACATATCTGACAAGCTCATATTGGAAAAGAGGGGAGCGGTCCTCTTAACACTCTTGGGAAATGTAATTTTGTTTGATTACCATCCACATCATGGCATCCGGTCCCATCACTTCATGGCAAATAGATGGGGAAACAGTGGAAACAGTGACAGACTTTATTTTTTTGGACTCCAAAAGCACTGCAGGTGGTGACTGCAGCCATGAAATTAAAAGACGTTTGCTCCTTGGAAGAAAAGCTATGACCAACCTAGACAGCATATTAAAAAGCAGAGACATTACTTTGCCAACAAAGGTCCGTCTAGTCAAAGCTCTGGTTTTCCCAGTAGTCATGTATGGATGTGAGAGTTGGACTATAAAGAAAGCTGAGCGCTGAAGAATTGATGCTTTTGAACTGTGGTGTTAGAGAATACTCTTGAGAGTCCAGTCAATCCAAAAGGAAATCAGTCCTGAATAGTCTTTGGAAGGACTGATGCTGAAGCTGAAACTCCAGTACTTTGGCCAGCTGATGCAAAGAACTGATTCACTTAAAAAGACCCTGATGCTGGGAAAGATTGAAGGCAGGAGAAGAAGGGAATGACAGAGGATGAGATGGCTGGATGGCATCACTGACTAAACGGACATGAGTTTGAGTAAACTCCGGGAGTTGGTGATGGACAGGGAAGCCTGGTGTGCTGTAGTCCATGGGGTTGCAAAGAGTCGGACACGACTGAGAGGCTGAACTGAACTGAACTGAACCATCCATAACTGATTAGAAACCAGAAATATTACAGCTCTATAAAGATGAAGGTTAACTTGCAGAAAAATAACCAAATGTGAGTTTTGTTTTTTGCTTTCTGCTGGTTTGCTAAAGGTTCTACTGATTTGTAGAATTTTGTCTTATATGTAAGGACAATTTTCTACAAGCATGTGCTCTCTCACAAAAAAAAAATCAATAATCTTAAATACTTTTAAATCAGCTTTTTTATTGTTCAGCTTGTACCCTAGTTTATCAAATAAAACTCTAACACTTGCTAGCTAATTGCATAAAATGATATTAACAGATATTTATTTATTTGGCTGCACCATGTCTTAATCAGGGGCTTCCCTGAAGGCTCAGCAGGTAAAGAATCTGCCTGCAAGGCAGGAGACAGAGGAGCCATGGGTTCAATCCCTGGGTTGGGAAGATCCCCTGGAGGAGGAAAATGGCAAACCCATTCCAGTATTCTTGCCTGAGGAATTCCATGGACAGAAGATCCTGGTGGGTTACAGTCCACGGGGTCACAAAGAGTCATGCATGACTGAGTGGCTGATGCAGGCACCACACATGTATCTTCAGTCTTTGTTGCAGCATGCGGGATCTTTAGTTGTGGCATGTGAACTGTTAGTTGCAGCATGGGGGATCTAGTTCCCTGACCAGGGACGGAACCCAGGGTCCCTGCATTGGGAGCCTTAGCCACCGGACCACCAATGGAAGTCCCCGTAAGAAGATATTTTTAACTGTTTGAGGACCCTACATTATACAAGTGATGCTGACTACTTAATGGCAGGGACATAAATTTCTTTATTTTTATCAAAGTTACAAATGTATGTAGTTTAAAAACATTCTCCAAGGTTCATTAAAAAAACAAAACAACAAAACAGTAGTGCCTCATGTTCTTCTCACCAGGGGAACTTCTTTATTTCTTTTAGCTGATGAAGTTGTTATTTTGGTATTTATGACCGTGTTGCCAAAAGCATGCTTGCATTACTCCTTTTTTAAACAAATGTTTTCTTCCTTTTGGTGCTATATGCAAGTTCTCCACCACTCTCACTCCCCTCTCTTCCACATTAGGCCCTTGCATCCTTCCCATTTCTCCTTCTTCCCATCCAGCTGTAGTGTATGTAGTTTTGCTTTGATCCATATTTAGCATGGGCTTCCCTGGTGGCTCACACAGTAAAGTATCCACCTGTAATGCAGGAGGCCAAGGTTTGATCCCTGGGTCAGGAAGATCCTCTGGAGAAGGGAATGGCTACCCACTCCAGTATTGTTGCCTGAAGAATCTCATGGACAGAGGAGCCTGTGGGCTACAGTCCATGCGGTTGCAAAGAGTTGGACACGACTGAGTGACTAACACTTTGACATTCATATGTAGCAGTTTAAAATGTTTTGTAAACTGTAACCAATTCCCATTTCTAGTGCCACCTAGGAAGCCCAGAGTTCTTCCTTAGTTCTCTTTAACCAATGGTGATATGATCACATTTTAGTGTGGGTAACTCAAAGGCTGGTTGCCAACCCTGGGCATGGGAATAGGGCTTGTGGTCTGGAAGCTTCACTGCAGGGTGATCTGATTGGGGAGTTAGCATGAGAAGCTAAGGTATCAGTACATACAATTCTTTCTTCTGGGCTGGGCTGGGCTGGGCTGGTCAGATTACACAGACAAGACTTTTCTGATCTCTTGTCTGAAGGGTTAAGGCCTGGCTGCCAGCACTGCAGGAGCTGAGTGGGAGGAAAGTGCTGGGGCCGTCAGCTTCCAGCACACTTTGATTGAAACCTTGCTTTGAGTGAGACATCACTTCCTTCGATTTTGCCTGGTATCTCCTAGTCCAGATACCTGCTGTTTTATCTCTTTATCGAATGAACGTCCAGTGACCCAGCTGCTCAGCGTTCGGCTGCTTCTTACACAGACTTGCAACCGATCCTCCTTGTTTGAACTTCTCTCCTTCATCCTACCTCCAGGGACACTCGGTACCACCATTTCCTAAAACTGGGGGGGGCAATCTTTGCTTTAGACTGGATGAGTTTTCCGTTTTCTGCACTGCTGGCTTATGAATCACATCATTCATTACTTTTTCACATGATATCTATCTTCCTTTAAAAAACTCCCTTTAATATTTTTTCAGTAGGCTTTTAACAGGGAACAAAATATATAACTATGTTTCATCTACCATCTTTTCAAAGATGTCTACCCTAAAATTTCATGTTTAAATGTTTATAAGTGAGTGGATTTAATTAGAATAATTACAAGTACATGGGTCAATGTTTAAATAACAAAAAATGAGATTATATAATACAAATGTCTCGGGTTTTGAAAAGACTTTTAATGTAGCTCCTAATTTTACAGAAAGGAAAACTTCAACTTTCTCGGGAGTGTGGGTGGGTAAGTACTACAAGGTCATGTAACCAGTGACAAGTCATGTCATTAGAGCTAGAATGAAAAATCAGTTCTGCCGAGCAAAGTCCAACTGACTGCTCCCTCTGCTCCAGCATGCCAACAGCCTTGGTCCTTGTGTTCATGCCAAGGACAATCCCAGCTCCTCTTTTCAGTATTACGATGAAGATTAACAGATCACAGTTACAGAGTTAAATCCAAAGACCTTCTTTGTTTAACAAAAGACTAATAATGCATGTTCTGAACATAACATCCATGGACACTATTGTTTTTCTCTTCTTTGTGTTCCTATACAAAAAATCTTTTCAACCTCTTTCTGATCTCGAAAGCACCACAAACACTAGCCTAGAAAGAAAACATCCTAACTTCTAAGATAGTACCCACTATCACCTAAAGCAGAGTCATCCTCTCTCTTTTCTCTGGCTCCTGGAGGTGATGTGATTTTCTTATGAGTTTAATTCTGGGTTTAATGCTGTTTTCTTTCCTCCTATGTGAACTGGTTTCCATTCTGAAAGACTTGACTTTACCACAGAACAGCTCATTGTGTGAAGCAAGTGAAACAGTCAGCTAGTGACTCAAGAGACGTGGGAGTCAGGATCAGTGAAGTTGGGTGGGGGTCTTTGCTGCACCCCATCATCTCTGCCTCTCCTACCCATGAGTAGCCCCCACTTTCTGGCTAGGACTTGGGCAATTCCTTCTTGCAGTCATGAGTGTCTTTGCACTATAGGTTAGTTTTCTCTAGAGGGGAGAGTTTGAGTTGGTGGTAGAGGGAGATAAAAAGGAAAAGAAGATGTAGGCTTTCACTTTCACATTGCTGTTACCTAACAATCTCAAGGTCATCCTACAAGCTCGGAGCTGTGCATGTAGACTTGACATACATAATCTCATTTACTTATCTTAAAAACCCACTGAAGTCCCAGATGTGAAATACAGGAATCAGAGAGGCTTACACAGGAACAATAATTCCACTTGTTCAGGAATTGTCCATTCATTGGTGGCCAAGTCTGAACCCAAGCTCACTTCTGTCTAATTCTATGCTCCTTCCATGATATAAAGTATGATGGTGGTGCTGAGGTGGGAAATGCTTTAAACCCTCCCTGGCAATGATTTTCAGGATTCTAAAGATATAGTCTCTCCTTGAGAGATTATAGAGCTACCTCTAACTATATTCCTTCCTTGTGATGGTCAGTCTCACATCTTTAAGCCTCAGTTTCTTCATCTGTGGCATAATGGCACTCACAATACCAGAATCACCTTGAGAACCTAATGATTCTCTGCAGGTATTTCCAACACACGATTGCTAACATTTTTTGAGCTTTTACTACATATTATGCACATATTTGCTGGGAAAGATTGAAGGCAGAAGGAAAAGAGGGCGACAGAGGATAAGATGGTTGGATAGTATCACCAGTTCAATCGACATGAACCTGGGCAAACTCCAGGAGATGGTGAGGGACTGGGAAGCCTGGAGTGCTGCAGCCCATGGGGTCGCAAAGAGTCGGACATGACTTGGCGACTGAACAACATGCATATACTACCTTAAGGAATTTTGAAAGCCCCTGTGAAATGAGGGAAATACTTCAATTATCCAAGATTTACAGGTGAGGAAACCGAGGTTCTGGCTGTGTTCACCTGCCATATAAATACTGATCCAAACTCCAACTCAAGTCCGTCCGACTCCAGAGTCCAGGCTTGTAATTGCCACTGCCTCCATTTTTTAGGATCACAGAAACGAATGGATGTGGCAGCATTTTGTAGATGATACATCATTCTGTAAATGTGTCCAAACTAAATAATAACACAGATATTTGTGTGCACAGCTGTTTATAGCATATTGTATCACTTATAATATCCAAATGTAGCAAGTAAGATAAATGTTCCCAAAGCGGGATCCTATCATATAAATGATGGCTTATCCACACAACGGAGTAAGGGGAACGTAGATATATCTTGATTTGGAAAGATACCTTTAATATATCAGTACAAGCAGACTACAGAGCACCACATATGATATAAGCCAATTTATATTTTGAAAAATATTTTTCTATGTCCAAAAGTTCTGAAAAAATTAATAGGGAACCATTAACAGTGATAATCCTGAATAGGGAGGAGAGGAAGAGATATGAGGTTAAAGGGATAATTTACTTGCTAAGATTTGTTGGACATTTTCACAATAATTATGTGTAATAATAAAGAAAATAGAACTACTGCCCAACTGGAACAAAATGAGAATCAGTCCACACACCTAGGGCTTCCCTAGTGGCTCAGATGGTAATGGATCAACCTGCAATGCAGGAGACCTGGGTTCGATTCCTGGGTCAGAAAGATCCTCTGGAGAAAGGAATGGCTACCCACTCTAGTATTCCTGCATGGACAGAGGAGCCTGGCAGGCTATGGTCCATGGGGTCACAAAGAGTCGGACATGACTGAACAACTAAGCTTGCATGCATGCTACACACCTAAGGAACCACAGTCACAGAGGACTGAGTGGACACCCACCAGGGACTGCCGTGCACTGCGGGCAGCTCTGTGTTCAGAGGAGAGGGTGCTTCCCCTCCCGGAGAGCCCTCACCCTGTGCTCCTGAGGTGGCCATGGAGCCTTGGTGCTCACGCACCAGAGGGCTGTTGTCAATGTTACTGAGAGGGAGTGGGCAAGAAGCACTACGAAGTCACACAGGTTAACCCTTTTGTAAAAGGCACAGCTATGAAGTATTTTATTCCATTTATCAAATGCTTTTTACCTCCATTTCATGGCAAGTAAAAGAATCTACTTAAAGCAACAAGAAAAAAAGTGACAAAACTATCACCTCTCTCTCACACACACACACACAAATACCATTGTGCCTAGAGAGAAATGTTGCTTTTATTCAGATTCCGTACGTTGTTTTGTGGGGGTTTTATTAATACACTGGAATCTCCAACACACAGCCTAGAGTGCAAGAAACTGAACCTCCCAAAGTCTAAGAGTCCCACATCTTAATGCTGGTGAGCGGAGGCTGGGCGGAGCCATTTGTGAAGCTGTACCTTGGAGATGCCCTAGTTTCACGGTTTGTTCTTCAAAACAGAAGGAATCTACGCGGATTGTGTAAGGAGTAATGAATCAAGAACACACCTAACATCTGCTGGATTCATACTGTGTGCCAGGCACGGGCTGTGTTCAGTTCGGTTCAGTTCAGTTGCTCAGTCATGTCTGACTCTTTGCAACCCCATGGACTGCAGCACACCAGGCTTCCCTGTCCATCACCAACTCCCGAGCTGTGTGCTTTGTATTTATTTTGCTGCATCTTGACCAAAACCCTGGGGATAAGTGTTATTCTATTTTAAGATGTAAAGTAAGGTACATTCTAATCTAATTATTATTACTGTCCAATATATGTTGAGCACTTAATATATGCCAGATACTACTACAAGGTCTTTACAGGAACATGTCATCTAACTCACAGAATAATCTTATCAATCTGCTACACTGGTTCTCCCCATGTTACAGATGAGGGAATTCAGAGGTTTATTAAACTTGTCCAGAATCACAGGTTAGGTGATGGAGCTGAATTTGAATCTATGTCCTCTTAGTTGCAAGGCTCCTGTGTTACGTGCATGGCTCCTTAGAGCAATTTTGTATTATTTATAATATGTAACAAGGAAGAGAAATTAACAAACGGCCTGCCAGAAATGGGCTCCTTTAAGGTTTCCACTCTAGAAATGGGGCTTGTGAGCTACTTATAACTTTTTTTAATTAACAGAAATTGTACACTAACTCATTTTCAGTATCACTACATAGTCTTATGGCCATGTCAAAATTCCTTGTTTGAATAAGATAAACTCCAGATAGGAACCCTGTTAAACTCTGTTGGTCAGAAAATTCAGAAGGTGCTTATATATTACCCATTTGTTTAAATAAGTATATAAATTATTTAACGTTTAATGCATTTTGCTTGTTTATGAGACAATGTATTTTATGTATCCATAAGAATATGATTTAAAAATATGATAAGAAGTGGTAAAAAACCCTGGTGGTGAAAATCTTTGCTATTTACCCAGAAAGTGATGTAAAGAGGGTTCCATCCCTCTGTGTGCTGATTACCCAGAGCCTCCCCCAGGCCCCCATTCCTGACTTCTTCTCTCTCTCCTCCTCCACTGGGAGTCAAACATTTCCTCTCTGTCTCCTTCTGCTTTCCGCCACTGCTTCACCAGCCTTCATTCACAATCCTGCAATGGCTTTAGGCAAAAAGGTGCCTGTACAGACAAGAATGATTCTCCCCCCACAATCCTGCAAATGATTTCTTAAATATACCTCCAACCATTTGTTGATATTTGAGGTTCCATGAATAAAATGTCATTCTTTGACTGAAGGCTAATTCTTTCCTGTTAAAATGAGGCTCTGAATGAGAGCATTAGAGTACTAGACTATAAGCTTCTCTGAGGTAAAATCATGACGTATGCAGTCCTACCTGATCCCCCTTTCGTGGCTGAACAAATAGATTGTGAATAATCTGGGAGATCCTTGAGGATAAGGGTTAGATTGTCATTATTTTAGGTTCAACACTTAGCACAAATACCTGACACACAATAAGTAATCGCATTTTTAATAAGGGGATATCGAATTCATTTCATTAATTAACTAGAAAAGCTAATATGTCACATAACTGTTGTAGAGAGTAAGGAGAGATTCTTAGATAAGGGGATGGAATCAGAATGTACAATCTGGAAGCTTCTGGGCACAGACTTCCTCAATTGTATGGGCCACACAGCATGGCCCCACACAAATTACTAAGGGGTTCTTAGACCAGGGGAGAGAGAAATCAAAATATATACACAATCCCTTCCCCTCTTTCCAACAGTGAAAATGTCCCTAATCCTCCAGACAAAGAATACAGATATCAGACAGCTCATTCAGTGATGATTGATCTAGTTTCCTCAGCAGGGTCTCCCCAAATCAAAACTCTACTGCCCAATTTTTTAATGGACTCTCTCCCTCCCAAATCAGGCAGGCATAAAACTGAGTTCAGAGACAGGTCTCATAAAACATCCCAGGATCCTGTGTCTCAGTCAGAATTCAGAGCCCGCACTCACTGATAAGACTTAAAGATCAATTATACCAAAAACTTTAGAAAAATTACCACCAACAGGAGGCTTTAAAATCTTACCCTTGAACCTCTGTGCTTTGCCCAGAAGGGATGGAGAAAGTAGGCTAATCTTAAATACAAGAGGATTGGTCAAAAAAGAGCAATAAATCTGAGGAATGGATGTGTATCTTATGATCTATGTGTGCAGTTATACAGACATCAATGTTGTCTTTTCAGTTAAGATTGGATATAATTAAAACTCTTCCTGGAAACTCATCTCTGTAAAGAAGCAATATGGAATTTGTGCTGCTCTCCATGGTGCTGATAAAATCCTGCCTCCTAAAACAAAAGCATTCTCCTCATCTGGAGAAGTCAGAGTTCATTCTCTCTCTCCTTCCCCCTCTCTCTTTCTCACCTCACTGGCCCCTATAGTGTGTGTGTGTGTGTGTGTGTGTGTGTGTGTGTGTGTGTTTTCATGTTCATAAACTTGCATAATTTTCTTCACTGTTCCTTAATTGTAATGATGTTTTTAAATATTTTTAAAGTTCTATCACATATGTAATGTTTACTATCACCCCCAGTCAACTCTTTTCAGAAAGACAGGTTTCTCACTATCTCTCTGTGGCAAACCTACATATCTACAATACATCTGAAAGAGGAAGGACCAGTTCATTTTTCTGATTAATTCCAAAATTTCCAATTTGATATATGGTTTCTGGTAGCTTTCTGGAAAAGAAGAAGGTCATCTATTTCCTGGTCTCCATAATATACTCAGAGCCCTCCATGTTAATCCATGGCTCTGATCCCTTTCTGACCAGTTGCAAGCAGAGATATCTTCCTTCTTCTGAATATTCAGTCCCTTTTTATTCTCGAAGAGTGATAGAGGGGCATAATTGATTAGTATAACCAGTTCACCTTGAACTAACTGCGTGTGTTTATTCTTGAAGTACATTGAGCTTCTTTCTGATAAGTGTGGAGCACTTAGAAGTAGTCTTCTGTTTCCAATGCTTCTAGGTCTGGGGTGATTTTAATCTTCTCAGAGTCACAATGTGTTCATGAAACAGAATTCATCTCACCTTAGCCTTAAATTGCAACCAACTGCTTCAAAGAGTTCAGCCTTTTGGGTCTGAGGCAGTTCTGTTTCTCCCAAGTCCTAACCCAGCCACCCTTAGTCAACTCATCCTTCCCAGAGAGGAAGCAGAATGGTCTGAGAGTAGGCCCCTACCTGTGTCTGAGATGCCCTTCTCTCCTTGTCCACCTGCCAATCTCCTACTCAGCAGTCAAAAAATCCAATTCAATGATAACCTTTGGCAAGCCTTTTCTGATTCAATCACTCTAAACTCCCATTTCACCCCAGAAAGGATTAGCTGTCTTTCATTCTGGGTTCCCACAAAACCTTATTCATACTTCTCAAAACTAGGGAACCACATAGTTCAATTTTGAATGACCAAAGTGCAGCATCTGCTTGACAAAGAGTAAGCACAAAATTTTGTTGTTGTTTAGTTGTGAAGTCCTGTCTGATTCTTTTGTGCCCCTTGAACTGTAGCCCTCCAGGCTCCTTTGTCCATGGGATTTCCCAGTTAAAATACTGGAGTTGGTTGCCATTTCCTTCTCTGGGGATCTTCTGAACCCAGGGATCAAACCCCCATCTCCTGCATTGCAGGCAGATTCTTTACCACTGAGCTACCAGAGAAGACCAAGCACAAAATACATGAGTAAATATATAAAATGAATGTATCAGTGGATAGAAGAACGGTTGGACAGATGGATGCAAGGATGAATGGATGGGTAAACGACATTGCCTAAATTTACTTTAGGGTTTCCCTGGTGGCTCAGATGGTAAAGAATCTTCCTACAATGCAGGAGATACAGATTTGACCCCTGGGTCAGGAAGATTCCCTGGAGAAGGGAATGGCAACCCACTCCAGCATTCTTGACTAGAGAATTCCATGAACAGAGGACCCTGGAGGGTTATAGTCCATGGAGTTGCAAAGAGTCAGACACGACTGAGCAACTAACACATTTAAATTTATGTTGCATCTTATCAATTCAGAGTTTGATGCAAAATAACAGATGTGTTATCTATTCTCAAAGAGCAAAGATGCTGGTGATTTCTTTCCTTCTTTTTCTTTATGCAGGCACCATTTCCTCTTCTTATTTCACCTTCTAGCCTATAGCCAAGAGGATGTGGTGTTGAAATTTGTCTTCTAGAATAGATTTCAAGCAGATAAATATTTAGTCTTCTTGGGATTGTTTGAAAGTTTGGAAGATTATAACTATTCCTCTCCAATCTTCCCTGAATCATGTCATTCCATGTCCCCAGAAATGAAAACATCCCTTCTGTTCTCTAAAGACTGACTCTACTCACATAAGAAAAACTCTATTTCCACAGAAGTTCCTTTCAGATTCTGCTCATCAGATTTATAGTGCCTGTCCCTAAAGTCCTTTGAGGTATAGCTGTCCTTTGTTACCTACTCACAACCGCACAGGGACATGTCAAGCCAGAGGCGGGCATAAAAAATACCAACTTTGCCTACATTTTTACATTTCTGATCCCTCACAAAAATGTACAGGAAAAATTATACTGTCTAACAAAATCAACTATCCCATTATCCATTCAGCACATTTCTAAATTACGCAGAGTAGTCTTTCAACGTTATTATTTATTGCACAAATACTACCAGAAACAAAGGTCCAGCCCAGCAACATATCTCACTTCTTCTATGGTGCCTTCAAGCCCTCATGCCCGAAAAATCTGTGTGCAGCTTGCAGACAATCTGTGCTCTGCTTTTTCCCGTTAACTTCGCATAGCATTTTTATTAATATATTTGATGGCCAAGGGAAGTCAGTTTTTACTTATCCCTTGAGGAGGTGTAGGGAAAAGTTTAGATTCAGCAGATTGAATTCTGGCTTTGCTACTAACTTTCTGTGTAGCCTAAGTCTATTTATTAAAAGTCCTGTAAGCCTTGTTTGGTCATCAGTAACAGGGGCGTGATAACAGCTTACTCACAGGATTACAGTAGAGTTGATTTCTGTATCTAAGGTCTTTCACACAGTGTTTGGCTTATAGTAAACATTCATTTATGGGAGATTCACAAATAGCAGTAATACTTTTAAAACATGGGTGTATCATGTATTAGAAAATAAAGCATGCATGGATAATTAAGATAAAACATGAGATTGAATTCATATAAATTCAACTTTGGGAAAGGTCTCCAGAATATTGAGAATTTATATTCATTCACTTAAATTTAGAGATACGTAAGTGGAAAAGCTTGAAAATAATTGAAATCCATCACCTTTTCAAAGATATGTTTGAGTGACCTGCTTCAGATCACACAGACTGTCAGAACTAGAGCTGGAAATAGAACTCACATGTCCTCAAAAACTGTTGAAAGGCTCTGATACCAAAAACCACCTTCCTGTCACCACCACCTCAACCAGTACAGCCCGGGAAGCAGACATCATTAATCAAATACTTTTGGGGGGGATTACATCAGGGCAAGAGGGAAGGAAACAAGAAACATATATTGAATATCAGCATGGTGGCCATGACTAACAAAATATGGAGAGGTAAGCCCAGGCTCAGGAAGGACATATAACTTCCCAATGAGCATGCAGCTAGTGAGAGGTAAAGCTGGGATTTTAATCCACGGTCAGTGTGTCTCCAAAGTTCTTTCAACTAGAATTTGACTCAATGAAAACTATTTTTTGACTATCTAACATGCATCGATATTTATGTTAGGACATGACAGTGAACAACACAGATGCAGTTTTTGCATCCATGAGGCTTAAAGGACACTTCAAAGGTGAGCAAGATGTAATGAGAGTCAGGTAAGGTGAAGTGCGTACAGTCTGTGAACTATTCATGTAATGCCAACAAGTAAACATGAGCCTCTGCTCTCTGTCCAGAGTTCAATTACACTATAGGTTAAACAGGTTCAAACAGGCTGGCCTGGAAATTTCACCACCATTAATCTTCTGCATGATTTCCATCAGAAAACGCATGCTGAATTCTAAACTGATGTATGAACAGCTTTAGGAGCACAACAACACTCAAAGTTAGTACCTGCTTTTTATATGAAGCTGATTTACAACCGCAGCTGATTTACCTTTCTCATTAGGTTTTGCTGAATACAAAAAATAAAATTAGTGTCAGCATGTATTTCTGGAAAGTAGACTAATTGAAGATTGGAGGATCAATCAAACCACAAAGATTAATTATTGAGTATCTGCTCAGAATTCGGCACTATGCCCAGGCAACGTAGAAATAGAGAGAAAACATAAGACTGAATCAGCTCTGTCCATGGAGACAGAGCTCCATGGACATCTGTAAACCAGATATGGGACATGTTCATAGAGACTGGGGTAAATACATGTCTTCAAAATGGGCTGGGGCAGGGCGGAATGGGGGGAGGGGTGGTGTCAGAGATGAGGGCAATTAACCGAAGTTTCAAAATAGTTCTGTTTTGGATATTCAGAGTTCATGATGGCAGTGGGAGGACTGATAACCACAGAGAAAGGCATAGGACAAGTGTGCCTCCCAAAATGCATAGACCATTGACTCCCCAGACTAGAGCTGAAGAGTCCTAGGAAATAGGTCTCAGACATAGTAAATGTAAGAGCATTTTGTCTTAACCACCTTTGCCTCCCATCCCTATGCCTAGAACAGTGCCTGACAAACAGTAGATGTTCATGTTCAAAGAGGTGGAAAGACACACCTTCATTGCAAAGAGAAATAACAAAAAACAGTGCTGGTCTTGCTTCCACACATGCCAGACAGTCCTAATATGACAGGAATAAACATAACACTGCACCCAGCTAAGTGCTAAATTCCATGATAAACCAGAAGTTGTCAGCATGCTGCCTGGAGAGTGACTAAGGTTGGGCAAAAAGAATTGAGGATGATTTCTTAACAGGAGGGAAACTGGGTTGGGCCTATCAAGGCAAGGTTTGGATTTCAGATGTCACAACTGAGATATGTAGTGGTGTAAGACAGAAACGAATACGTGGGAATCCAGACAAATGCACTAGGAAACAACAGGAAGAGATGGGACTGTGGTTTGTAGTAAGTAATTTGGCAAGCCCAACAAAACACATCTGTGAGCTAGATTCAGGCTGTGAACCACCAGTTGAAGGCCCTCCGGATAAGAAGAAGGAAGAAAAAGAATCCTGAAAGATGGAGGAAACAGGCCAAGGACACCCAGACAGCAAGAAGCAGGAAGGCTCAGCGGAAGAGTCAGAGGGGTCTCCCCAGAACCCAGAATGCCGCTGAACGTGGTAGGAAATGTGGTTGGAGAGGAAAAGCTAAGCTGAGTTTATATTCCTGGTAGAGGAAAAGGTAATAGACAGTGAAAGACAACTTTAGGATGCTATGTTGCTTGGAAAAATTGCGCTGAAACTAAACGCTTTTCCCCCCTAATCTTGGCTGCTAAATCAACTGTGCTTATCTCTAAGACTAATGTTATCTAAAATCGCCCTGAGAAAATGTCCATTCTAGAATTCTTGGGTTGTTTTCTGGAAACTTCCCTGGTTCAGTCACCAGTGGCTGTCCCCACACTGCTTATGACAGCTGGGACTCTATAGACAGAGCTGTAGATCAAAAGCATCTTCAAAAACAGCACTTTCTTCCTCACTTAACACATTTCACTTAAGGATTTACATTTCTACCAGTTGAACAAATCAAAGTTATAGTTCCCTCAGTAACTGTAACCTGGACCAACTATAGTGATATTTTTCTGCTGCTGAGCGGTATTTTAACTCATGCCTCCCAGCTGTGAACAGGAGATTTAATTCAAGCAATATATAAGATGTGTTTTTTGGAAAACAAGTGGCTGGCCCAGGGAAGGTTTAGTGTAAATGGCTGTTCCTTTCAACTTGTGCTTTTATGCAGTTGTTCCCTACAGACAAAAATCTTCACAGCATCCTCCACAGTCTTCTGAACAGGTTTGAACAGAAAGGTACTTTCTCTACTCTTGTAAGTTGCCAACTTGCCCATTCATGGGTTAGAGCCCAGATTCGCCACTGCAGGCAGCTGGTGTTGATTGAAGGCTCCATAAACTGCCAGGACTGAGATGAGAGAGTAATGTGATCAAGGCTCTTACCCAGGAGACAATACTTCAAGAGTGTCAAAAAGCTCATTAATCAAGGCAAATAAAATTCAATGCCATATTTTTTAAAAATACAAATTAAGGCAGAAAAATACATGATGAAAAAAATCTTAAAATAGTGATTTTTAAAAATGTTGCATTGAAATACAGCTTTTCTTGATTACTGAATTTTTGGTGCGCAATTACACTTTGTCCCTAGCCTCAGGCAAACGCATCACTTGCCCAACCCTCATCCGGGCCCTGGGAAGCAGTTGGGAGAGAACCAAGAGGACACAGTGAATGTAGTTGCACGTTAAAGTGCTGCACTCAATATGCCAGAAAATTTGGAAAACTCAGCATTGACCAAAGGACTGGAAAAGGTCAATTTTCATTCCAATCCCAAAGAAGGGCAATGCCAAAGAATGTCCAAACTACTGCACAATTGCACTCATTTCACATGCTAGCAAGGTCTTGCTGAAAATCCTTCAAGCTAGGTTTCAACAGTACATGAACTGAGAACTTTCAGATGTATAATCTGGATTTAGAAAAGGCAGAGTAACCAGAGATCAAACTGCCAACATCTGTTGGATCATAGGAAAAGCAAGGGAATTCCAAAAAACATCTATTTCTGCTTCATTGACTATGCTAAAGCCTTTGACTATGTGGATCACAACAAACTGGAGAATTCTTAAAGAGATGGGACTACCAGACCACCTTACCTGCCTCCTGAGAAAATTGTACGCCAGTCAAGAAGCAACAGTTAGAATCCGACGTGGAACAACGGACTGGTTTCAAATTGGGAAAGGAGTACATCAAGGCTGTATATTGTTACCCTGCTTATTTAACTTATATGCAGAGTACATCATGTGAAATGCTGGACTGGTTGAGTCACAAGCTGGAATCAAGACTGCCAGGGGAAATAACAACCTCAGATATGCTAACAATACCACTCTAATGGCAGAAAATGAAGAGGAACTAAAGAGCCTCTTGATAAGGGTGAAAGAGGACAGTGAAAAAGCTGACCTGAAACTCAACATTAAAAAAACTAAGATCATGGCAACCAGTCCCATCCCTTCATGGCAAATAGAAAAAGTGGAAGCAGTGACAGATTTTATTTTCTTGGGTCCCAAAATCACTGGACCGTGACTGTGGCCATGAAATTAAAAGAGGTTTGCTTCTTGGCAAGAAAGCTATGACAAAACCTAGACAGCATATTAAAAAGCAGAGACATCACTTTTCTGACAAAGGACTGTATAGTCAACGCTATGATTTTTTTCAGTAGTTAGTCATGTAAGGATGTGAGAGTTGATTCATAAAGAAGGCTGAATGCCAAAGAATTGATGCTTTCAAATTGTGGTGCCAGAGAAGACTCTTGAGAGTCCCCTGGACAGTAAGGAGATCGAACCAGTGAATCCTAAAGGAAATCAACCCTGAATATTCATTGACAGGACTGAAGCTGAAGTTCTAATACTTTGGTCACCTGATGCGAAGAACCATCTCTTTGGAAAAGACACTGATGCTGGGAAGGATTGATGGCAAAAGGAGAAGGGGGCAACGGAGGATGAGATGGTTGGATGGCATCACTGAGTTGATCGACATGAATTTTGAGCAAACTGCAGGATATAGTGAAGGCATGCTGAAGCCCACCGGGTCACAGATTTGGACACGACTCAGTGACTAAATACCAACAAACTCTTTTAAACTTTGGCCATGGCAAATAGAGGAATGTGGAAGAACACGTTGAGAGTTATTTCTAGTTGGTGCTGAGGGAAAAGAATGTGTTGCATTGTCGGTTTTATTGGGAGGAGTTCTAGTCAACCGTAAACAAACACTGTCTACTAATTTTCCAGGTGGGGCCCCTGACAATAAACGACCCAAAGACCATCTAGTGAGTTATGCCAAGCCATCTACTTGCTAGACTGGCCAAGCAAAAATCAGGTGACATTCAGGTGCCAAACACTGGCCTAGGAATTACCGCATGGATAAGGCCAACAAACAACCCTGCTGAGTGCTGTCATGTGCAAGGTCCTCATGACCAGGACAGGCTGCAAGGCTCCTTCATAGTCCCAGTCCCCACAGCTTCATCCTTGGTTAGTGCACACTGATGCGGCTGAGTCAAGTAATTACCCAGTAACTCACTTAGTAGGAGGTTCCAGTCACCTCCAGACTGACTGGGGCAGTTAACAGAGTGGAATCCTCTGGGAAGGCTAGTCATCTGTCTGTGAGTTTTGTCATTTTGGCTGAAAAAAGCAGAGAAAACCCCTTATCTATCAGCAGCCCTTCACACTGGAACAGGTGTACTTTGGGAAACTGCTCACCCTCAAAATGCATTCTTTGGAAGTGAGCAATCCTTCCTGAAACACTTCAAAGTAAGCTTAGTAAGAAAAATAATGTTAGACCTACAGAAAAGTTGCAAAAACAGTAAAGAAAATTCCTACGGACCCGTCATCCAGCTCCCCTTAACACCTTAATGGGAGCGTGATCAGAGCACAACTATCACAGCACAACATTTGTGTCAGTCCAGTATTATTAATAATCACCAGACCTTAGTCTAGTTTTGCCGGTTTTCCTTCTAATGCCCACTTTCTGGTTCGTGACCTAATTCAGGATCCTACTTTGAATTCAGGTGTCACATCTCCTAAACCCCCATCAGCCTGCGACAGCGTCTTGGTACTCCCTCATCTTCCATGACCTCAAGTTGTGAAGAGTACTCATCTGCAGTTTTGTGGAACACCCCCCGCTGGGGCTTGCTGAAAGCTTTCTCGTTATCTGACTGAGGTTGCGCGTTTCTGACCGGACCCTCTAGGAGAGCAGAGCTGTGTCCTTCTCAGTACAGCTTCTCGGGAGGCACAGGGTGCTGACGTGTCCTTCCTGGAGAAGCTCCCTTTCATCACTTGGCTAAGGGGATGCCTGTCAGGTTCCCACACTGGGAACTTACTGTCTTTCCTTGTGTTATTGGTAAGTGGATGCTTTGGGAGGATACTCTGAGACTATACAAATATTCTGTTTCTCATCAGGCTTTTGCCCATCACCTTTAGTATCCATTGGTGGTTCTTCCTTGTAACAATGGTAACTGAAATGTTTGCCTAATCAAAAGAGAGCTTTTTATAATCTTTAAACCTTATTTAAGACCCAAAGGCCAAAAACTACTGAGTTAAAAGATAATAACCTCCCCGTCAAATGTGTCTTTCCCACAGCCGTGTGGCTCAGACATCTGGTTTAGGCATGGCACTCAAGCCTTCATCCCCATCCACTGCCTATGCAGGCGTCTGGGCTCTCATCCTCACCGGCCCACATAGGTCTTCAAAATTCCCCACACTACAAAGAAAGAAGTTATTGCCAATCAGTGAGAATTGCCATGGGAAATGAAGCAGATTTTTTTTATCTCTCTTCTAGGTTGGGTGTTTAGTTTGTCTTTAAATTGCTACATCCCTGGAGCATTCTTTCATTGGCCAGTCTCATGAGAACCTTTAGACACAGCAGATCCAGGATCGCTGGGGAAAAGAGGAGGTACACAGGCAGCCCCCCTGAACCTGTGGGATTTTCTCATTTCTTTGAATTTCTTTGAATTTTCTTTGAAATTTCTTTGAATCCCAGACAGTGGTATGCTGGTAAATGTTTATCAACTATCTCTCCAGGAAGGGAAAAAATAAAAGTCTGGATATGAAGCATCTGTCAATTTTCTGGAAGGAGTACTTCCTTCATGGTTGATTATAAGCTACCAATAATGAAACACTGCTGAACACAGAACTGGGAAGAAATGGGCTGCATTAGAGCATTAAATATTAACATCTATAATATTAAATATCTGTATGTATTTCTACCATACAGACACAGCAGATGTAAATAACCTCAAGCACATAGATAAAAATAAAGTATGGTAAGATAATTAGGAAGTAATACTCTTGAGTATACATTTATTACCTTTGATTTCAATATGATTTATTAGTTATAAATATTTATATAAAATTTTAATGATGGCTGTTATTTAACAAATAGATCACAAAATTCCTAAAACTGTAACGCTTGGTTCTCATGAGCTGGTACAAGCCAGCTCCAGGACACTGTCCCATACAGTAGCTATCATGAGCCCCATAGTTCTGGAATACCCCAAAGGAGCCCCGGAGACGCAGGATGACGCCCTCTCCAGGCCTTCTAGGCACCCTGGTGAGGTCCCGGTGCCCGCAGGCGATGGCTCTGCTCCAGCAGCAGCATCGGCCGCTTCTCGGCCAGGCTCCCATGACGCCCGTGAGGGCTCCAAAGCATCTGGCTGCTGCCAGGGCCGCGCGAGGTCTGCCTTCTGCTGATGGCGTACCGAGTTCTCCCTAAGCCTAGGGCCTGTTTGCCATTCTCCCAGGAGATCACTTGGCCCTTAACAGTTCTTAAAAGAATCACAGGGATGTTTCAGAAGCACCCCGGAACAGTGGAAAGAGCACAGGAGGGAAGGGAGCTAGTGAAGGAAGAAGCAAAGCCACATGGATCCAGTGGCGATTATCCACCAAGTACAATGCCGCATGCTTTCACAGATGTTCTTGTAATCCTGGCGCACCAACCCAGGGACACAGCAACCCTATTTTTACCAGGAGATGACATGACTTCCCAGGGCTCCCCAGATAATCAGAAGCAGAGTGAGCACACGCCCCAGCTCTGCTCACCCCTATGGCTTCAGCACGTGGGGTAGCACACTTGGTTCTTTCTGTTGTTTGTGGGACGGATGCATGAATGCAGCCAACTCCAAAGCTGGTGCTCTTCCCTCCACCAGGGGAACGATGCTAGTAAAGTGTTAAGTGGTAGTGTGTCAGTGAAGTCATGGAAGACACAGTGATGGGTGAAAGGCTGACTCTGGAGTGAGATAGGGCGAGTCCCTGCCGGCTCTGCCTGAACTCTCTGACCTTAGTTAGGAATGTCATTCCTTCCCACTCTGCGCCAGTAGAGCGGGGATAATAAGACTGACCTCGCCATGTGGGGGCAGAAACAGAACAACTGTGATGTCTGAGAAAGCACTCTGCAGGTTAAAGGGCCCCCAGAGGAAAGTGTCCCATATGTCACTGCCCATGACACTGCCATGCCATTCCACTGGCCTAGGAAGAGGACATTTAACACCACAGATGCACAGGAAGAGCAATAGGTAAATAAAAAATGGCCTTAGACTCAGCAGAAGTATAGGATTCTCATCTATTTCAACTTTAAGTTTCAAGCTTAATTGGCTGTTCTGTTTGGAATGCCTCACAGACAAAAGAATTTCAGCAAGTCTTGTCTTCCTGCCTTTCATGTGATATATGAGGGAGCAGATAGATTAGAAGAAAACCCTGCTGCTTTCGCAGGGTGGTATTGATTCTGGGAACTAATTGATAATGCAAAGAGGCAGCATCAGCCTCTCTTCAAACCTGTATCAGGCAGGCTGCCTGGGATTCACAGGGGGCCCAGAATTTCAGAGGAAGCACGGGTGGGCAGGGCCTGCTTCTATCACACAAGGTAGGTCCAGGCAGCACTAGACCAAGATCGCCCCCTGGACAGACTACTCGCTGTGCCCACCTCAGGCCCTTCCCCACCCAAGGGACCTTAACAGGACCGGAGATGCTAATGCCCTTTTGCAGTCAATGTCAGCTCCTCTGTAAGGAAGGGACGTGAGGGTGAGTAGATGTGTTTGTGTGTTTTAAAATACACGCACCCAAATTCACACGTGTATTCAACACAGTAGTCGAATCACCTGAAGCAGGTAGGAAAAGTAGGGGAGTGGAAGCAAGAGATAAGGTCAAAGGTAAGAAACACACACACATACAGGAAACCAGAGAGGGCCTTGCAAAGACCGATTAGGAAAATGTGTCATAAACTGTGCAATTAATTCAACCTCTGCACTTGAAGTTGCTCTGTCGTGTCTGACTTTTTGTGACCCCATGCACTATACATCCATGGGATTCTCCAGGCAAGAATACTGGAGTGGGTAGCCTTTCCCTTCTCCAGGGGATCTTCCCAACCCAGATATCAAATCCAGGTCTCCCACATTGCAGGTGGATTCTTTACCAACTGAGCCATCAGAGAAGCCCAAGAATACTGGAGTGGGTAGCCTGTCCCTTCTCCAAGGGATCTTCCTGACCCAGGAATCAAACCAGGGTGTCTTGCATTGCAGGCAGATTCCTTACCAGCTGAGCTACCAAGGAAGACAAAAAGAGGAAGGAGCATACTCTCTCAGCACTCAGCGTGGAAGACCCGATGGAGAAGTCAGGTTCTGTCACTGATGTGGACAAGTCATATTCATTCACATCTCCATGCCTTTAGCAGATAGCCAGGCTTCGCACAGGATGTGCAAGGGGAAGGGGAGAGCTACAGGGCAGAGCAGGGCACTCCCCATTACAAGACAGATGGGTCCACAGAGGATGATAGCCCTGGCATGAGCTCTATGGACCACAAGAGAGGGGTGTGGAGGAGGGCTACAGAAAACTTCCCAGGGAAACTGGCATTCCACCTGACTTCTGAACATTAGGTAGGATTTAGCTAGGCAGAGAGAGGAGGCAATGCAGTCTGACAACACAGATGGCACACACAGCAGCCCAGTAGAGAGAGAGTGTGGGCACCTGAGGGGCTGAAAGAATTTTAACGGAGAGGAGGCTGGAGAGTAAAAGTGGAATTGGCAAGAGGCAGGGCAGGAAGTGTAAGCTCTGTGAGGTTGAGGGAGTGGGGCTTGCTCTCTGAGCTTCGGTGCTCAGAGCCTGGCAGGAGACACAGCAGAAAGTAGAACACAGAGCAATTAGTGCTGTGACATCGGTCTGAACACACAGTCATGAGCACAGAGAAGGAAGTCCTCAAACCCACCTTGAGGATGAAGGGTGCAGAGAGGACACGGAAGTGAGATTTCAGACAGGAATTGTTACCTGAGCTGAACCTAAACAGAGTTTGGGATTTTACTTACATAAAAAGAACAGGGGTAGGAAAGGACATTTCAAGCATGAGCAAAAACCCTCTCTACCAGTGTCTAAGTCGATGAATAAAGATAGCAGAAACCCCAAACCCATCGTGACTAACAGAAGGCTTTGGTAAAACTCCTCAGGTTTAGTCAATGGGCTCAAAAGGCTTTGGTTTTGTTTTGTTTTCAAGCTGATTCTGCAGGTTCTCTGCCTTCAGGATGCAGACACCCCCAACACGATCCCCTCTTCAGAATCAGGAGTCATCTTTACCCACTTGGCGATCGCTATGCAGGGTACAACGTGACGACTCTCCTGTCTGTCAGAGAAATGAAACATAAAAATGAAGAGCCTGTTTTAAGAGGGGGGGAAGGCAACTCCCTCCAGGCCTGGCACAAGATTAAATTTTATGAGTTACTTGGCAGCCGGCAAAGCACAGAACGAAGCTAGTTTGAAACCATCTTTCAAAGCAACCTAAGTTGACAACTAAACTCGCTCAGGTGAGGGGGAGGAAAGGAGATAATACGGGACTTAAGGCAGAAGTCAGGCCCTTCCTCCTTCACCTGAGGCTGTCCCTCTCCTATGTTAAGTGTAACTCAAGCAAGCTGAGTGAGGGAACTTAACAGCATCATTGAAAAACATCAAGGGACTTCCATGGTGGTCCATCTGCCTGCTAATGTAGGAAACATGGGTTGGATCCCTGGTGTGGGAAGATCCCACACGCCATGGGACAACTAGGCTCGTGTGCCACAACTACAGAGCCCACTTGCTGCGACTACTGAGCCTGTGTGTCCTAGAGCCTATGCTCTGCAAAAAGAGAAGCCATTGCAACGAGACGTGCACACATTAAAATAAGAGTGGAGCATGCTCGCCAGAGAAAGCCTGCAGGCAATGAAGACCCAGCACAGTCAAAAATAAATTAAAAAAAAAAAATATATATATATATCTCAAGACCTAAGCTTAGGCAGACAAACCTTCCTGAATCATAAGGCACCCAGGGTTACAGTGAGGAAGGCAGTAATAGGAAAACATGGCTTCTTCATGCCAGGCCTGCTGTACTGGACTGTGACTACACAAATCATGCCAGCCTATTGAAGACAAGCATTCCTT
Source organism: Giraffa tippelskirchi (assembly GCF_054371585.1). Classification (NCBI taxonomy): domain Eukaryota; kingdom Metazoa; phylum Chordata; class Mammalia; order Artiodactyla; family Giraffidae; genus Giraffa; species Giraffa tippelskirchi. The sequence goes on from NC_137282.1 coordinate 116,242,730, forward strand.
CCCTTTCCTCAAACACACAAGGTCCCCCAGGGAGGAAGCTCAGCGACCTGCACTGTAATTATGAAATTTCCACATGTGGCTCTGCCCCTTGGCAATGGTTCAGGAGGTAGGTAGAGCCCATGCTTGAGCTGGAGAGAGTAGCTATTCCATGGTGCCAAGAAAAAGTCAGTTTAAAAATAGATGGCTAGGCTATTATCAACACAGAGGATCCAAGCAACCAGAAGAAAAATCCAGGGCATTTACCCTGGAGTCTTTCTCGTTCTTTTCTTCCAAATTTCCAATTTTGAGAAGTTGGTGCCAAAGAAACCAAAGGCACATCTGATGGTTTGGATTTTCAAAGTCAGACCTCCACACAGGCCAAGGCCCCATTACCACATAAAAATGAGTTGACGAGCACAAATGAATGTGTTTGAAGACTTTGCCATTTTATGGTTTATTAAACACCATATTGGAAGAGGAGATGTTTATAGACTGGAGAGGGCTCTTCAACTAAGAGGGTAAAGAACTGAGGATGGGCCCAACTGTTCTTCCATTTCTGGTGAATAGTGAAGATTAAAAAAAAATTAAGTCATATTAGAGCAGTGGCTCTTAAAGTGTAGTCCTTGGACCAGCAGTATCCATATCATCCGGGCATTTGTTAGAAAAATAAATAATCAGGCCTTGAAACAGGAGGTGGATGCCTCCAACCCCCACCAAGCGAGCACTTGGAGTTCATTCCCTGCAGACACAAACTCCAAAATATCAACAGCAGGACAGTCAAGGCAGGGGAGGGCAGGGCTTCCCTGATGGCTCAGTGGTTAAGAATCCGCCTGCCAATGCAGGAGGCACAGGTTTCCATCCCTGGGTCAGGAATATCCCTTGGAGAAGGAAACGGCAACCCACTCCAGTATTCTCACCTGGGAAATTCCGTGGACAGAGGAGCCTGGTGGCCTGGCAGGCTACAGTCCATGGGGCCAAAAAGCGTTGGACACAACTGAGCAACTAAACAATAACAACAACAGGACAACAGCAACCAAGAGATGAGGCTGGGCCCTGCCCAGATAAGGCGCCTCATATTTCTCGTTCTCAAAGTCAAGAAAACCTTCCCACTAGAAAGTTCCTTGGAGGTCAAAAGAGGAGTGATGCTAAGCTACCAATAGGCCTCTTCGCTGGAATCCATCTTGGCTGAGAGATGCACGCGCGCATACACACACACACACACACACGAGAGGACCCTGAGACAAACCAAAGGACCAGGGCCTTGTCGCTGGCCACTGGCCTAGTGGCTAGGATTCAGAACTCTCATTGCCATGGACCAACCTCACCCTCTGGCTGAGAACCAAAACCTGCTTCAAGCTGCTGCAGGCTGAGGTGACCTGACATCAGCCCCATCCTCCAAACCTAATGATCAGAACCCTGTTTTCACAGCTCCTCCAGGTCATTGGGAAGTACATTCATGTTTAAGGCCTTCTGCACTAAAGCTGTGGTCCTCCACCCTGGCTGCCTATTATCATCAACCCATGAGCATGTTATTGCGATACTTTGGCCAACACCAGTCAATCAAAGCCCAACAACTAGGACTGGAACCGAGGCACAGCTACTTTTCAAAAAGCTTCTCCTGTCATGTAATGTGCAGCCAGAGTTGAGCCCTGCCATATCCTGGAATAAGAGAGATTTAGATTAGATACTTTGGGACTTCTGGTTTTTGGTTTAACTCAAACTAATAATGGTTACTGAATGGATCTTCTTGGTGGAAGAAAACGTTTTTGCAAAGAGGAAGGAGAGATTTCTATCTTCATGAGCTGGAGAAGTTAGATGTGAAGCTCACACACTGTGCCAACAATGTACCAAATCCAGTGGCAGCAATACTGTTTACCCACTGACCAGCAAAGACAGCTGCTGATCCTGGGAAAGAGGTGGGCTAGTCCCGAGTTCAGAAGCCATTAGCAAAGCCACACACTCAGAGGCACTGGAGAGCGATACTGCACCCCTCACACTCCTCGGGTCCGGCGGCCACCAGCCCCCAGTGGGCCCTGGGCCTCCCCCTCCTTGGCTTTGAAGTCCCGAGTACTTGGGCGTGTGAGGGAGCAGCCTCTTCTCACCAGCGTCTGGTGTTGCCCAATGTACAAACTGATGACAACCTGTCAGGACAGAATTATAGGGGCCCACTCCCCTGGAGCAGGCAGAGCCTAGCATTGCTGCGTAACAACTGATTTGTGAACTGGGGCCATCCCTTTACCCAAATTAGGAAACTGACAGAACACATGATAAGTGTGTCCTCAAACTGGGGTACACCAGCTCAAGCCCAAGTATCTAGGATTTTTCCCTATGAAAAGGGACCTGAGCACTTCTATATAAGAAACATTGGAAACTTTATTCAATAGGAAGAAGCCATATTCTTTGGAAAATTTCTGGAGATATAATGGGCCAATTGTTATATTTTTTACATTATGAGAGTAAGAGCAAACATTCCCTAAAATATTTTTTTAAAGATCAAATAGCAAAGACTGGAACACTTTGGCCACCTGATGTGAAGAGCTGACTAACTGGAAAAGCCCCTGATGATGGGAAGGATGGAGGGCAGGAGGAGAAGGGGCAACAGAGGATGAGATGGTTGGATAGCATCGTTGACTCGATGGACATGGGTCTGGGTGGACTCCGGGAGTTGGTGATGGACAGGGAGGCCTGGCGTGCTGCGGTTCATGGGGTCGCAAAGAGTCGGACACGACTGAGATACTGAACTGAACTGAACTGGAACCAGTTCAACAGCTGGCTAGTGAACATGCTGATGAAAACAACACCGTCATCATAACGTTCTCAAAGAGTGAATTGTAGGTGCCCAAGCTTTGGGGCATTATACTCACTCTCCCCCCAAAAAAAGACAGGATAGGAAAATACCTAGGGAAAAGACCGTGCTTTTGTATCCTCAGTGTCTATAATTATGCAGACTTTGGAGTCTGACAACCTGGGTTTGAATTTTCACTCTTCCATTTATTTGCTGTCTGGCCTTGAACTTTAAGTCTGTGAATTTCAGGTTTTCATTTGTAAAATGAGAATGATAATCTTTAGCAGTGATCAATGTGAGAAGAAAGAAGGCTTGGACTGCATTTAGCAAGTGCTTACAGAACAGCAAATAAAGCAGCAATGGTGATCATTATTTAATTATTCACTTTTGAATAGTGAAGTTGAAGCTTTCCTTCTCTTGAGAAGGCTTCCTTGACAAAAATGTTCACATACACAGACACACAGAGTCTGTGTAGTTCCAGTTCCTAGTATGCATCTAGATTTTAGCCACTGTACTATATTGCCACTTTTTCTTTATATATTTACAAGTATTTTCTTAGTAAAAAAGACATGCCTTTGTGTGCCAAATGCCTGGCATATACCTAGTACATCATATGTACAAATGAATGAATGAATGAATGAAGCTAGCTACATATCTCATTTACCTAGAAATAAGACAAGAAAAAACAACCAGGAAGGTAAAACTGGAAAAGACAAGAAAGAAGAGAGACATACAAGGAAATTGATAATAATGGTTGGCTATTGGATATGAGCAGGAAAAATATTGTTTTGCAGTTTTCTAATATAGTCAATCACAGATTCAATTAATGTAGAAAGCCCTTCTCAGTGAATTTCTAGGGAGGAGAGAGGATGGTCACACAAATACCTAGGGAAGAGTTACTGGTTGTTTGGGTCCACCCAGTCCTTTGAAAGCAGCCCATCTAGGGACAGATACTCCTGGACATTATTCGAGGATGAAGTAAGGTTGCAAATGAACTTGAGTCAAAGCAAGAATGTTTATCTCCATCTTCATGTCTCCAGAATTCTAGTCCCGTGTTTAATAACTGCTTCTCAGTCTTTACTGTTACCCCCACTCCGTCTTCCTCATTGTCTTCTGCAGACTCTGCCCTTTGGAGGCCCTCTACTCACTCCCACCAAGACTCTCCTTTTGCGCTCAAGCTTGCCTAGTCTCTGAATGACGTCAGCCAGTGTACACTGGCTTGACTGCCACGGCCACCTCCCTAGCACCATCTTACTCCTCAGCCTACCTCTAGGTCTAGGCCTGGGCAGTCTGTTCATCCAGAAAGAGTCTTAACCATCTCCCCACTGTGAGAGGTAACTGAAGAGGGAAAACCAAGGAAAACCAGCCCAGAAAGCAGGGGAGTGAGTTTTCTTGGCTATGTAGGCATAGAAAAACTTCCTCATTTCCATCCCTACTAGTCAGGGTTTTAATAAATGAACAATTCATCTAAAAAGTCTGCAATATGTCCATATCCACACCCTAAGAAAGCCTATCCAACATGAAATACAGTGACAAAATGCTACACACTTAGCTCCAGTCCCCAAGCCGTCTTTAACAGATGGGGAGTTAGTCACTGGAAAAATAAGCCCGCTGAGCAAGCCATTGACTTTTATCTTTAGACTTCAACTGCTATTCATCAGCATCAATATTTTAGAACTTAATCAACTGAGCGCTAGTCTGCGTTCAGGACGTCTACATCATCATGAAGACTCACCGCGTCCTGACAGCTGAGGACCTCCAAAATGCTGTTGAGTAATTCGACACAGTACTTCTTCTCCTGGACCTGGTGTTGCAGATCATCCTTCTGCTCCAGCAGCTCCTTCAATTCCTTGGTAATGACAGGAAGCAGAATGTCCCGGCATTCTGGAAGGAAGGCATTCAGAGGCGTATGATCTCCCTTGTTCATTTTAGTTTCTTTTCTTTCTTTTCTAGATAATGTTTCATTATATAAACAATTCATGAATATATCCTTCTTGTAAAAATGTAAATGTTACAAGTTAGGTTACTATTTTTCTTAGAAAATTATTCACAATTCTGGCCCTTCTCCCAACTCCCACTCTCAAGAGGCAACCAACCAGTTATTGTATTCTATACACATGCATGTGTATATACATATAAAAATATATGTGTGTATATGTGGGTGTATACTGGTATAAAATATGTAGCATCTTTTTGATTTGGCTTTTTATTTAAGTAAAACATATTGCACTTTGATGATAATCCTTCAAGATCATTTTTTATCTTTTACATATGCATGTATCAGCATAAAAAACAGCATCATTTTTGTTTTGTTTCCTTTTTATAAAAGAGGACTATACTGTATGTATTGTTCTGTACTTTGATATTGTTTTAGTCACCAATGGTTTTTGGAGCTCTATGTTATTATACATAGGGATCAACGTTAACTATTTGCAGCTGTTTTAAAGTATGGATATACTTGTTTAGTATGGATATATTTGTTCATTTGTCATACCCTTATTGATAGATATTTTTCACTAGCATAAATAGTAAAAATGAGCTACTTCCCACTTCCTTATGCACCATGGCTTTCATTTTAAATAAATTAAAACCTTTGCAAAGAAGGGTAACTCTCTTGGCACTGCTGTCTCAGGAAATATCTGGAAGGTTCTGAAATCCTACGCAGCTTTCTTTCTATATTTCTCTTAAAACCAGCAAACCTTGAGGGAACTGAAAAATTCAAAAACATTTCAAGTGGTCCCCACCTAGATGCTTCTAGCACTGAAATCTGAGTCATAAGCACCGATTTTATTCAATTCAATACAGCAGGTAAGAGTCGAATATCTCTGACGTGGAAGGCACTGTATTTCTGGATGTATGGAGATAATATACGGCTCTCACCTGTTAGATACTTAAAACCTGACAGAGGGAGTCAGCAACAATACAAAGAGCAAAGGCAGAAGACAGAATAAGGGAAGGGAAGGAAGAAGCAGACACCATCTCTTGTTCTGTGAGCCCAGGATCTACACCTTCTTCTGGGACAGCATCCTGGTCTCACCCTGGGGAGCCAATCTGCTATGGAATATGATCCTAGAGATGTTGTCACAAGGCTTCCTGCCTTCCTCTGGACAAGGGTCAGGCTCAGTTCAGTTCAGTTCAGTCACTCAGTCATGTCTGACCCTTTGCGACCCCGTGGACTACAGCACAACAGGCCTCCCTGTCCACCAGCAACTCCCAGAGTTTACTCAAACTCATGTCCATCAAGTTGGTGATGACACCCAACCATCTCATCCTCGGTCATTCCCTTCTCCTCCTGCCTTCAATCTTTCCTCGTATCAGGGTCTTTTCCAATGAGTCAGTTCTTTGCATCAGGTGGCCAAAGAACTGGAGTTTCAGCTTCAGCATCAGTCCTTTCAATGAATATTCAAGACTCATTTCCTTTAGGATGGACTGGTTGGATCTCCTTGCAGTTCAAGGGACTCTCAAGAGTCTTCTTCAACACCACAGTTCAAAAGCATCAATTCCTTGGTGCTCGGCTTTCTTCATAGTCCAACTCTCAAATCCATACTGGATTTGACTACTGGAAAAACCAGAGCTTTGACTAGATGGACCTTTGTTGACAAAGTAATGTCTCTGCTTTTTAATATGCTGTCTAGGTTGGTCATAGCTTTTCTTCCAAGGAGCAAGGGACCCTAATTAGGATATCCCCTTGATTTGAACCTCAAGGAAAATTTAAAAACAGTAATTGCTGACATTGCTATCATATTGAGTGCCTACAACGTGCCAGATGTATTTTAAGTTTCTGGCACGAATTATCTCCATTAATGTCCCCAATGCCTATAGGAGGCGGACGGATACTGTCATTTCTCCCCTTGTGCTGATGAGGAAACAGAAGGACATGCCCCAGTCTACACAGATAGTAGGTGGTGGCTCCCGTCTGACTGCAGAGCCTGCGCTCTTAGCCACTAGACAAAGGGTATTATCTCTCCGGGAGCTCACCTGTCTGCACAGGAGTGCCCCGGGAAGGCTGCCCATTGGCGGCGGCTGCCTCCTCTCCCAGGGCTACTCTGAGTCTCCCCTCTCTGAAGACTGGTTCCCCAGGTTTTCCTCTTATTCTTGAACTACTCCTTATTATCCAAATGCACTTATTTTTACTTAAATTTACTACAATAGGTTTATGTTGCTCACAGCCAAAGATTTCAACTGGCAGAGTTATCAGATGCCATGAGGGCTTGAGAAGAGAGAAATAATCTATGGCTGGAAGGTGCAAAGAAGCTTCATAGGCTCTGACAGAATCACATCCCTTCTCTCACAGCACCAACCTCAGTTTGTAATTAAATTCTAACCAGTGTAATTAGTACCCATTCATCCAACGAAAGTGTAAGCTTCACGACAGCCAAGTTAAATCTCAACTGTCCAACACAGTATCGGGATCATAGCAGCTATTCAGTAAATCCAATGGAATGAATGAAAGAGGTGTCATTTGAGATGGTCACTGGTGAGTAAATAATATTGCTTTTGGTAGAGTGGAGATTTAGAGAACAGAGAGTGATTTACAGTTCATGGATCAAGATATGGTACATACATGCAATGGAATATTACTCAAACATATAGAAGAACGAAATCATGCCATATGTAGCAACATGGATGCAACTAAAGATTATCATACTAACTGAAGTAAGTCGGACAGAGAAAGGCAAATACCATATGACATCATTTACAAGTGGAATCTAAAATATGGCACAAATGAACACAGCCACAAAACAGACTCACAGATATAGAGAACAGACTTGTGGTTGTGTAGCAGATGTGTTGAATAAACTATTATATATAGGACAGATAAACAACAAAATTCTACTACAAAGCACAAGGAACTATATTCAATATCTTGTGATAACCCATAATAGAAAAGAATATTAAAAAGAATATATGTATATAATTGAGTCACTTTGCTGTACAGCAGAGATTGGCACAACATTGTAAATCAACTATACTTCAATAAAAATTTTAAAAATAAATAATAGAGTACATGGATCTGGGTAAGTAGAATAGTCTTTTGGAAGTAGAATAATAGGAGATAATACTGAAAAGGAAAATTCTTAAATTCAGTGGTAGGCATAAAGCTATAGCTTGTGTTAGTCAAATCAGTTGTGACTTTAGCGACCCCATAGACTATGGCTTGCCAGGCTCCTCTGTCCATGGAATTCTCCAGGCAAGAATACCGGAGTGGGTAGCCATTCCCTTCTCCAGGGGATCTTCTGGGCCCAGGGATGGAGCCCAGGACTCCTGCATTACAGGCCAATTCTTTACCATCTGAGCCACCAGGGGAGCCCTAGAATAACAGAAGATACTATCGAAAAAGAAAATTCTTAAATTCAGTGGTAGGCATGAGGTTATAGTTCTATGTAAAAAGAAAATTATGGACAACAAAATTTTGATTCAGCTTTGTTCAGTACTATAGATGTAATCAAGGGTTACAGGTTAATGGTACTTTATTTGGACTTAAGAAATGGTTGGCCTAAGGACTTTTGAGAATACAAAATGTTGAGTTAGCCATTATCCTTTGTTTAGAGAGATAAGAAAAAAGACTGCATAATATCTACATACTAATTACCATAAAATTTAAGTTAAATCTTTGCTTAGCCCATATCTTGTCACCATAAAGCTGAAATTTTGTCCAAGTCTCTTTATTAAAATGGCTAAAGAAACTTCCTGCAACGGTTATTTAACTATTTGTTTTAAAAGTTACCTTCTAAAAGATGTTAACTTGTAACTTTGAAACTTTTTGTTTGCTGCAGGAAATTGTATGTGTAAGAATGCTTCTTATACTGGGGCTTCCCTGGTGGTGCAGCAGTTAACAATCTGCGCTACCAAAGCAGGGGCACAGGTTTCATCCCTGGTTAAGGAACTAAGATCCCATATGTCACAAGGCACAGCCAATAAATTCATGCATAAAGGTCCACAGAAATGGTGCATCATTGATCCAAGATGGCATTTACCTAGTGTCCAAGTTTGAATGCAGATCAAAACCTAATTGTCTTATAAGCAACAAGAATCAAAGAGTAACCTTTCCCTGCTATCAATACCCAGGCTAGAAGTCTTCTTTAAAAATAAAAGAGCAATGTTATAGGTAAAACTGAGTTCATCTGAAGTTGCAAACTCTTTGCCTTTGGGAGATGGGCCTCACCAACTTCATGAAAACTAACTCCCTTCACTGATGTTGTCATAATTAATCCCCAAAAGAATTGTTCTTTCTTTTATTAAATTAGGTTAAGGATTATAAAGTCTTCCTTTTTGAAAAGCTAATTTTGTTTGTAAAATAAAAAGAGATTGCAATAAAGGAAATTTAAAACAACGGAAATCTTGTTCTTCCACAGTTCTCTGGGCAAAGGGAGTCATAAGAATATTTTTTTTTTTAAGGTGACTCATGTCATTGTGGGCTTCCCAGGTGGCACTAGTGGTAAATAACCTACCTGCCCATGCAAGAGACATAAGAGAAGAAGGTTTGATCCCTGGATCAGGAAGATCCCCTGGAGGAGGGCATGGCAACCCACTCCAGTACTCCTGCCTGGAGAATCCCATGGACAGAGGAGCCTGGAGCGCTATAGTCCATGAGGTCACAAAAAGTCAGACACGACTGAAGCAACTTAGCACAACTGTAGCATACAGAACAGCTGGAGGCAGAAAAGGCCAAAGAGCAGAGACCAGAATATACGCTACTGCAGTAGTCCAAGTGATGGCAAGTGAGAATAATACTGCTGGATTCTACCTCCCTGCATTCCTATGCTCTGACACAACATTCTTATTTTCTGTTGAAACTAAAGATTTGGCAAGAGCTTAAAGAAAGATCTGGAGAAGGAAATGTATGGTCTTGAGTTTAAAGCATAAAGAAAACAGTGTTTTAAAGCCTAAAACAACAGACTTTTGTGATCTAAGATTTAAAATCATTTAAAACCTCTACATCTGTAAATGGGAATTCCCAGGTGGCTCAGTGGTAAGGAATCCACATGCCAATGCAGGAGACATAGTTTCGATCCCTGGGCCAGGAAGATCCCTTGGAGGAGGAATAGGCAGCCCACTGCAGTATTCTTGCCTGAAAAATTCTATAGGCAGAGGAACCTGGTGGGCATCGCAAAGAGCCTGACATGACCCAGTGACTGACACGCACGCACAGGATCTACAGAAAGGAGATTTGTAAAGGTAGCAAAGAGCTACTCTATTGAGGCAACCAATTAACTCATCCCTTCACTTCGCTTAGTCAGTCTACCATTTATTGAAGGTTCCCTAAGTGCCAGTCACTATTCTTGGATCGGAGAGAGTGCCCATCACAGCAAGAGAGATAAGAGGCAGACTTAAGTAGACAAGAAAAGACTGATGCCTTTGCTTTCTTGGAAAGGCAATGTCATTGGCTATAAAACAGAGCAGCAAAGTAGTGAAGGTCAGATTTTTCCTTTGAAATTCATTCTGGGAATTCCCTGGTGGCCCAATGGCTAGGATTCTGCGCTCCCAGTGCAGGGGGTCCTGGTTCGATCCCTAGTCAGGGAACTGGATACCACATGCCACAGCTCAAGGTCTCACGGGCCGCCACTAAGACCCAGCACTTCCAAATAAATAAAACAAGAATGATTTTTTAAAGTTCATTCTGCCGGTATTCTAGTTGAGCTACTTCAGCCAGATCTCCTTACAAAGATATGGGTGTAGGGGAAAGGGCCAGTTGAAAGATTTTAGGTGTTAATGAAGATCTCCTTGAGAAGTACCAGACTTTACATTCTACTTGAAATGGAGCTAAATTAGTAGATTCTCAAGAAAAAATACAACAGTGAGTTCTCCATACCGAGAAATGTTTTAAAAGTAGGTAGCTTAGCTGCTCCTCAGGACTTCCCTAGTGGCTCAGATGATAAAGAATCTGCCTGCAATGCAGCAGACCCAGGTTTAATCCCTGGGTTGGGAAGATCCCTTGGAGAAGGGAATGGCTACCCACTCCAGTATTCTTGCCTGGAGAATCCCATGGACAGTAGCCTGTCAGGCTCCTCTGTCCATGGGATTGCAAAGAGTCAGGCATGACTGAGCAACTAACACACATATAGCTGCTTCTGAGAAGGAATGATGAAGAGGTATTCAAAGTATCAGATGCAGGGTTAACAGAATGATTGTTAAGTCCTCATCCAAAACTCTATGACATATTCATTAAACAGAGTTTGAAAGGGACGGGCAGGAAGAAAGATATATGTGCTAGGTGGAAAGCCAGTGGATGTTTGCCTTGTTTATGAACCACTGAAGTTGTGGGAGCTCCAGACCAGGCCACAGCAGAATCAGTGGTTTTTCAATCTGAAAGTCACCTACATTACAGGCTATCAAACCCAGCATCCCCACAAGATGAGGGCCCTTGGTTCTGAGAGTCAGCAAGATTTTAGCTGAGGAAGCCATTAACAGTGTGACCTGCTTTTCAGAAAGTACTTTGTCTTCTTGTTAACCATGATTTCTCAGAAATGTCTGGCTCCTCTGTTTTGAGATGAAATAATTTTTCTCATTTGTAATTGGAGCTGTGAAATCATATTAGTCTGTAAAGCCTCAGGAAGCAGCATTTCTAAATTGTGACTTGATTGTGAAGCAAACAAACAGAAATGATTTAAAAGTTAAATATTGCAGAGCCTTAAATCAACGTTTATATGAAGGGGCAATGAGCATCAGCCTGGAAACCCAGCCTGGAAAACTGAGCCCAAACAAGGCTGGGGGTCTGCCATCAGGTGATGACAAGTTCAAATTGTAATTCAGACCAGGCACTTAGGAACCTGCAGAGCTACTCAACTCTGTATTGTCACAGGAAGGAGTTTTCTTTTGTCAAAGTGACTTGCAGAGACAAAAATGCAGTGTTTCTGGGCTCTGAATTCTTCCTTTTCAGAGAAACTTTTATCCTTTGGCAGAAGGTGCCAGTGCCTGAATTCATAAGTCTCTTGAAGCGTGATATGTTTTTGCAACAATTTCACAACTCAGGGACACTTCAAATAAGATGGTCTTTTTCATCGCCTCCTTCTCCCCGCTATCAGCTCCAGGGAAAGATCAAAAATGGATCCTTTGTCCACTTTGGAAAACCACCATAAGGTGCATCAGGCCACAGATATACCTGTGATCACAGCCACAGCTGCAGCCCCAGAGGAAAATGCTCCTAAGAACAACATCTGAACTCGCTGTCTCCCACGAGCCCGCTTCTTCTCCTGTGCTCACTCTGAGCAAAGACACCCCCAGGCACACAGTCAACCAAGCAGACTTGATTTCTTTTTCTATCCCCAACATCTTCTCCATCAAGAAGTCAAATCCATCTAACCCCTGGGCCAACTTCCTGCATCCTCTGTTCCAAGTCTCCCAAACTGATCCCCTCTTCCAATCTCAGCAGCAGGAATTTCCCCAAACTCAAACCTGACCACGGGACTCCCCTCCTTGAGGAGCTTCCGTAGAGCTTCTCCGAGGGCCCCCGGGTGAGTTTCTCTGCTTTGGCAGAGCTGAAGGCCCTCAATGGGCAGACATCACTTGCCCCTCCACCTTCCACCTCCCACGCCACACCACCATAGCCTCGCCACCCCTCCTGTGCCTGAGTTTTCACACACTGTTTTCTTTGCCCAGAATGTACTTATTCCATCCATCTTCACCTGACTAACTCCTCCTGGCCTCTGAGGGCTTAACTTAGTTGCCAAATCCCCTATGTCAACTTTTCTGACACCCCAACTCTGACTCTAACCCTGTTCTCTGCTCCTGTAGCACCTGGGCTAGACTTGTATCTTCCCATTTTTCATGTTATGCGACCATGTCTATGTAACAGGACAAACAATGAGATTCTTATTAATATCCCAGAAATGAAGCTGAAGCCCAAAGCTGAGGACAGCACAAACCCCACATTCTAAATACAAATTGTCTCCAGTAGTTGTGGTACACCATCATCTCTCATGTACAGGTATAGTCAAAATCACTGTGGATGGTGACTGCAGCCATGAAATTAAAAAGATGCTTGCTCCTTGGAAGGAAAGCTAAGCTATGACAAACCTAGACAGTGTATTAAAGAACAGAGACAACACTTTGCCAACACAGGACTATATAGGCAAAGCCATGATTTTTCCACTAGTCATGTATGGATGTGAGAGTAGGTCCATAAAGAAAGCTGAACACTGAAGAATTGATGCTTTTGAACTGTGGTGTTGGAGAAGACTCTAGAGAGTCCCTTGGACTGCAAGGAGATCCAACCAGTCCATCTTAAAGGAGATCAGTTCTGAATATTCATTGGAAGGACTGCTGCTGAAGCTGAATCTTCAATACTTTGGCTACCTGTTATGAAGGGCCAACTCATTGGAAAATCCCCCGATGCTGGGAAAGATTGAAGCCAAAATGAGAAGGGGATGGCAGAGGATGAGATGGTTGGATAGCTTCACTCCGGGAGATGATGGAAACCAGAGGAGCCTGGCGCCCTGCAGTCCACGAGGTCACCAGGAGTCAGACACGACTTAACATCTGAACAACAACATCATCCCTCGTGGTCTTTTCAGAGGTACCAGTTCAGGACCAGGCTTCCCTGGTGGCTCAGTCGGTAAAGAATCCTCCTGCAATGGGGGAGACCGGCTTCGATCCCTGGGTTGGGAGGATCCCCTGGAGGAGGACGTGGTCACCCACTCCAGTATTCTTGCCTGGAGAATCCCCATGGACAGAGGAGCCTGGCGGGGTATGGTCCATGGGGTCGCACAAAGTCAGATATGACTGAGTGACTAAGCACAGTTCTGTACCAGTCCTATCCTGACCTGTATACACCTCATCTCAGAACTGAGGGAGGGTCTACAGAGGCCTTCGGATAAAAAGCAAAGCCCATAAAAAGAAGGTATGACCTCTCCTCTCTGAAGCTAAGGTAGAGGGAGCAAGAGCCAGAAAAATCACACATGAACATAGGAAGACGAGACTGGCAGCTTATAGCCCTACGAGGGACATGTTTTCTGCTCTTCCATCCCAGGTACGTCCTGCTTCCACCAGCAGAATAAAGAGACTTGAGGACATTCAGGAGTCCCTCTCTTTGGGGAGAAAGGTTAACAGGTACGTCCTGCTTCCACCAGCAGAATAAAGAGACTTGAGGACATTCAGGAGTCCCTCTCTTTGGGGAGAAAGGTTAAACACATGAGGTATCTATATCAGGGCCTCAGTCCCATCCTCAGTGTGGCTACCCCATTTCTAAGTCTGCCTCTGGCAGCCTTCACTTGGAATTTCACTCCATTCAGAGCCAGCCCCTTACTTTGTCACCTGAGTAGGTTAATGGACTCTTCAATCCTGTTCGATTTTTCACAGGCTTTCAGGTGAAACATGTCCTGCTTCAGTCAAGTTCCTATCTACTGAAAGGCAAATTCAGTTCAGCTCATCCCTCCTGGGGGACCGTGAGGAACTTGAGGTGGTCAAGGCTTGCCCTGCTCTCATCCCCTCCCACCAGCCTTTGAGCAAGCAGGGAAGACCCTTAATTGGTACCCAACATTTACACAGTTTGCAAAGCTGAGCAGTGCCAGCCCAGCTCCGCTCAGCTGCTTTCCTTCTGCTCAGTGTGGGCAGCGTTTGCAGGTGTCAGAGGCCACTTGGCTCCATCAGCTGGACATGCAGGAGAACGGCCACACGCAGCTCTGGTCTGACAGCAAATGGCTCTCACAGCCTCCCTCCTCTAGCCGGTGTGTCATGAAGAAAAGTAATTCCACCCACTGGGAAATCAATAACTACCCACCAACTTCATATTGCAGATCAGGTTACAAGGCTTTTACAACTCTACCAGGCTTGTCCCCGAACACAGTCTTCAGCAGTCCCTCATGATTCACTCTCCTTACCTTCCCAGAAACAGGCCTAATTACAACATCAGAGTCATCCCTCACGCCTCCTCCAGCCTGCCTCCGCTGTGACTTTCATCTCTATTCTATGAACCCCGAGGGCCAAAATCTGTCTCCCCAGTTCAACATACACAGCCGATTTAGAGATTCCAGAATTCAGCAACTGTAAACATTCTTGTTGGGTATCTTAGAGGGGTGAAAATATAATTAGGCAGTAAATCCTAAAGAAGAAGCATACTTTCAGAACGTTATTCTAGATACTCACTTGAAGTCCAAACCAAGCTATTGCTTTTGCCATATTATCCTTTATATTTAACATAAAACATGAAAATGCACTAAATCTATAAGTGAATCCCCTGTAACAAGGTAGTGTTTGTCATTCAGAAACATAGTGAGGGCAGGAAAGGTAGGTTGATGTGTAACTGCTGGAATTTTCAAGATGATGTATGTTTATGTCCAAAAAATGTAACACTGGTTATAAATACAACTTGTAATCTCTATATGAATACATTTCTATCCTTAAACATGTACAGAGATGATTACTGTAATAGGCACTGTTCTCATGGATATTATGTTCTAATGGAACATCAGAAACTATTTAAGAAGATAATAACTGCCTTAGTTTAGACTCTCCAGAAGCAAACTCGGAGATGAGGTTTGGGTGATGGTGACACACTTACTAGGAGATGTTCCAGAAGACCCTGGAAGGGGAGCAGGGAATGGGACCAGGAAGGAAAGGAGCCAGGGAGGCTGCAAGTCTCACAGAAGGGGACCTCTGGGGACAGCATGGGCCACGGGGGTGAAGTAGCTGGGGTATTTAGACATTGGGCAGGGGTGGTGCCAGGCACTTTGGCTGTTCTCAGTGTCCAGGCAAAGGAGGCCTGCAGCGTGAGGGCAGCTGGGGAAGGCAGGGCTGGCTATTGGGAGGGAGAGTCTTTCATCACGGTGGCAGGAGATGTGGACAGAGCCCTAAGTGCTGATGCTACAGCAAACAATACCAATAGCCGCCAGCAAGCCAACTGACTGAGTAACCTGAGAAAGAGTCTCGGGGTTCAAGGAAGACTATTCCATGTGGGACAGTTAAGAAAGTCTCTAAAATGGAGAACCTACACTGAGACCTGAGGGTGAGAAGGGAATAGCCTACAAATATCTCAGGGAAGACCATTCCCAGCAGAGGAAATGGTGTGTGAAAGTCCTGGGGTAGAAATTTACTTAATATGTTGGCGTAATCACTGGAAATATGTGTGGCCAGATTATGGGAAATGGAAGGCATAATATCAAGCTTTGGCTGGGGCCAGCTGTCATCAGGCCCTGTAGCCCATGTAAGCAGTTTGATTACTAGGTGGAGATAAACACACTTTGTTTTTGTATTTTGGGGCTTCTCCAGTGGCTCATCAGTAAAGAATCCACCTGCAATGCAGGAGATGCAGGAGACGTGGGTTCAATCTCTGGGTCAGGAAGATCCTCTGGAGGAGGGCACAGGAACCCACTACAGTATTCCTTCTGGAAAAATCCCATGCATAGAGGAGCCTGGCAGGCTATGGTCCATGGGGTCACAAAGAGTCAGACATGACTGAAGCGACTGAGCATGCATTTTCAATAGAGAATAGGGGCAGGTCTAGAGAGGAAGGCAGGGGGACACCAAGGAGGCCTTTCTGAGAGGGGAAACAGAAGTACAGTGTTTATTAAGCCCTCACTGTCCACCAGGCTTCCTGTCTACGAAGAAGTATATCATTTTATCTATTTTATGGATGAGGAGACTAAAACTCAGAGAGGTTCAGCAACTTGCCTAATATTGCACAGCTTGTAAGTGGCAAAGCTGGGATTTAAACCTAGAAAATGTGATCTCAGAGCCCATTTTCACATCTACTAAACTACCCTGGTTCATTACAATAACAGTGAAGGGGAAAGAAGATGAAAACTTGATTCATCTGTAGCTGGAGAGACCACGGAAAAGGGACAGACTTAGGTTACAATTCAGAGGGAGAATCGAACTTGCAGATGGGTTACATGTGTAAGCATATGCATTGTGAACATTTGAGTGAGAGAATAATACACTTATTTTTGGATTTATCAAATTAGGATCTAATCCTGGAGCCTATTTCATTGCCTCAACTAGCAAGTAATGAAAGACTAAGACTCCCATCAGCATTTGTCTGATTGTGAGGAATGGCTGCAGAGATGCCCATCATCACACCTCTGGAAGCTGTTGGCACATAATCAGTGTCCTGGCAGGTGACCTCTCTGCACTTTCCAAGATCATCTGCACTGTCCCTGCGACCAGCCTCCTCCCACCCAGCATCCTCATCAAACCACAGTCTAGCTCCATAGAAAGTGCTTTTAGGACAATAGAAGAGCAGATAAGGCCAGTTGAGTAGCAGCCCAAAATTTGACCTGCTCCCTAATGTTTAGAATGACTACCTTCACGATGCCACACCAGATGAGTACAGAAGACTGTCTCAGCCACCTCCTAACCCTGGCTAGCGGAAGGAGAAGCAAATGAAATGCCTGGGGTTGAACCAAGTGGCCTCTACACTGGACAATCCAGGCAGTCTTTAAAGGAGGATTCTCATCACAGCAATGTGTTCCATTTCAAATTCATGCAAGAGAAGAAATGGGTCAAGGTAGCTTTTTAATTGGGAGGAGCTGGGTCTTACATGCTTTGCCCTCATTTTACTCCAATTCAGTGACATCTGAAATTCAAATCCATTTATAAGCACTTAGGGTACCTATTACAACAGTCAGTACCACACACAGCCCTCCAGAGCTGATCATCCTTGACCCACTGACTCTCTCCTGCACCATGCTCCACAGAGCCTTTAATCCCCTCACCCCAGCCCCTGTCTCCCCTGGAGACTCACACAATTCCCTGTCTCCATGAGTTTCAATCTTTACTTAACTGGAACTCTTTCACTTTTCAGTCTTTCTGAGTTAATCTGTGGTCACATACTCAAATAGGGTTTTCTCAGCAGTAGGAGTCGTATTTTAATAAGGGGTAGAAACCATTTGTCTAGAAATCCAATGAGAATGAAAGGGACCAGGAGAGTGAAGTAGCAGGGATGAGAGCTAGGTTACATATGTTGAACTCCTACTGGGTTCAGGGCACCATATTGGAAAGTTACTTAATCCTTACCAGTATAAGGATTGTATAAATCCTTATACAATCCTTCTGTATACGGCATTGTCCCAATTTTACAGATGAGAAAATAGCATCTCTAAGTAGCCTGCTCACAGTAGGATCAGTTAGCTAGTGTGACCCCAACAGAGGCGAGATTTCAAGGCAGACCATCGTGTGACTCCAAGGCCAGCACTGTTCCAACTTCACTCACAGAATTATTCCCAAATTCTAGATTCCGCAGACTGGAGGCAGACACCCTTTGGATTTGTTAGCTCCATTAAGCTAGACTTAAACAGAAAGCCTAAGACCCTGGCTAGTTGGTTTGTTTAATGGCTCATTGTTTTGTATGTTTTAGTGAAAGTTACAGTATCTAAGACGAAAAGGAATAAGACAAACAAATCCTAATCCTAGAATCATAGATTTAAATACAAATGAACATCTATCAACTTGGTGATTTAGTCTTCAGTTCAGTCACACACTTCTTTCATATTTTAAAATTCAACCAATCATTTATTCGACTCCAATTGGTTGAGCTTACCCATCTCACTGCAGTTGGCTAGCAGACAGCAATCACAACCTTCAAACCTCACTCGTGTTCCCCAGAAGACAGTGAGAGCCTGGCGTGGGAGATCTAACCTCAGTCAAGCCCTGTCTCCTGCAGCTCAGAGCACAACGCCTGTCACACAGCAGGATCCTAATAAGTGTTAGATGAATGAATGAGTGTTTGCAGATGTCAGAGAGAGAGCCCCGTCTGCCTATACCAAGGGCAATTCTCAGAAACAGAAACCTACTTAGTGCTGTGTTATTTCAATATTCACTATCCTGTGCTGTCCTTGAAGAACGCAGATGGCAGTAGCTGAGGGCTGGAGGAAAGGCAATCAGGAGAACTACATATGTGTTTCTTCACCTTCGCCGCTTGCCTTCAGCAGCCACTCCTATAACGTCTTCCCATCTTTGACTTCACCGGATCTCAAAGGCAGGGAATGGGACGTGGGCAGAACTCTGGAATGAGGGTTCAGAGACCTAGGTCTGAATCCCCAGCTTACTACTGCCAGGCTGTGTGATGTCAAATATATCATTCTACCTCACTCCCTTCAAAAATGGGATTAAAATGCCCATAAGACGATCCAAATAAAACATAAAGTTCAGTTGTAGGTGTAGGTGTACCTCAGAGACATTGCAGGTGCAGTTTCAGACCGCTGCAATAAATCAAAATGGTGCAAGAAAACAAGTTGCATATTTTTTGTGGCTTCCCAGAACATATGGAAGTTATGTTTACACTATACTGTTGTCTTTGGGCTTCCCAGGTGGCAGAGAGGTAAAAAAACCCACCTGCCAGTACAGGAGATGCAGGTTCGATCCCTGGGTCAGGAAGATCCCCTGGAGGATGAAATGGCAACCCACTCCAGTATCCTTGCCTGGAGAATCCAGGGACTGAGGAGACTGGCGAGCTACAGTCTATGGGGTCACCAAGAGTTGAACACCACTGAGCAACTGAGCACATACTCTAGTCTATTAAGTGTGCAAAAGACTTTTGCCTAAAACAAACATATATCTTCATTTTAAAATGCTTTATTGCTAAAAAAAAAAAAATGCTAACTATCATCTGACAACACAAAGTTACTGTAAGTTTCTTATTTGAAAAAAAAAATTAATATCTATGAAGTGCAATAAAGCGCAGCACAATAAAATGGGATGTGCCTGTATTAAGTGTAATGAGGCATGGGGATCTGACCTACACCTCAGAAGTTTTTCAGTCCAGAGCAGGACATATCAAAACTTTAGAAGTTGACATGTACACTCGACAAAACTCCTGGTCCGGGCATACTGGAATAAAATGGACTAGAAGCTATTATCTGCATCATTCAAACAAAGTGTGCTTTTGTCTGGAATATCAAGCTCAGAGAATTCAGTCCTGAGAGGAGGGAATGAATTGAAATGACTGGGATATATGCCTCAGATTTTCCTGCTCCCTTTTGTATATGGATGGACTAAAAGAGGGCTCGGGCAAACTTCCTCTGAACATCCTTTTACATTTCTGCTTGTGACTTAGAATAACAATGCCACTTACCAGCAAACCTCAAGCTACACATGAGCAATCCTATATCGCTGTCATCACAAAACTCACAGACACCAAAAAGAACAAAAGCCAACAGCGATGTTTTGGATCAATATGAGCAGCCAGCATTTCATTTCTGAGAAAAGCACACTCCGAAAGCCTCTTGTTTGCATTTTAAGGCTAAAAGAGGGGTCCTCCATTTTCAGAGAATTAAATGAGAAAATTCTCCTGTATTCAAACATTAGCAAAATGGAATGTTGTGTGATTGTTTCTAATCATCATCTGATTCTCTCCTTCCCTCACCTTTCCCTCAACAGCTCGAGAGGCGAGGAAACTGCAGTCCCTCTCATTTACAGCCCCACACATTTAAAAATCTAGTGCTGTTTATCACAAAGGGAAAAAAGATAAGTACAATAGCTTTCAAATAAGCTGAAGAATAGGAAGCAAACTCCAAAGAAAAAGGGGAAGGAAAAAAAAGATTGCTATGCCCCCTGCCCAATCTCCAACCCTGCCCAGATAAAAACAGAAATGGGAGGAGTTTCTCCTTCTGGCCTGGTTTTCTCTTCCAGAAGCACTCAGCTAAGAAGGTGGAGAAAAAGACCGCCCCCAGGAGCAGGGGATCTTGCCTGCTTCACTTCTCCACTCACGCAGCAGAACCAACAGGAGCACCCCCGCTGGAAAGCCTGTAGCAAGAGTGATTTAAGAAATGAATTACACACTTAGGCCCAAAATTTAAAGGAGAGGACCAAAAAGATCCTGTTTCAATTCTGAAGCCAACAAAAAAGAAATTGGGAATGTGTGAGAAGAGAGAAAGTAAACAGAATAAATGTCAGTCAACAACACATAACAAACTTTCTGTACAAAGGGAGGACAATATATGGTCCTCACTTTCAGGGCAGACAGAACATAAAAAAGAAAAGAACCAGTCAATCGATGGGAACAGTATAAAAAACACACAGGATGAGACACACAGTGTTTCCAATTGTGTTCAGTTCCTGCAGATGAATCTCAACTTGTACTCCTATGAAACTGACAGTGTTTTATTTTAGGTAGTACATGTTGATATATTTATTCTTAGTTATATGTACTCCTTCCGGAGAAGGCAATGGCACCCCACTCCAGTACTCGTGCCTGGAAAATCCCATGGACAGAGGAGCCTGGTAGGCTACAGTGCATGGGGTCGCTAAGAGTCGGACACGACTGAATGACTTCACTTTCACTTTTCCCTTTCATGCACTGGAGAAGGAAATGGCAACCCACTCCAGTATTCTTGCCTGGAGAATCCCAGGGATGGGGGAGCCTGGTGGGCTGCCGTCTATGGGGTCGCACAGAGTCGGACACGACTGAAGCGACTTAGCAGCAGCAGTACTCCTTCCTATGTTACCTAGTTCCAAAGAGATACAAAAAGGAGATGACATGCCAATATAAAAGGTAACATAAGAGCTCCAGTTACCAATAAAATGTAGTTCCTCACTTGTGTGATAAAGTATCTGGACAATGATGGAAATCATCCAAGTTCTAGAGTGTGTAAATCACTGAGGTAGAAGAGAACCAATTTCTTGAGAGAAACACAGCCTTTTCTGGCACTGTACTTTTCAAGAGATTTTTTTTTTGTATTTTGAGTTTTAATATGAAATGCTCTACATTAAGTTTAGGAGTGAATACCTGCTTTTGATATCAAATTGTGGAATCTTAGTTCTAAAAAGAACCTGAGCAAAGCTAATTGTTTCATTTGATTACTTGATGTGCTCACATAAAACATGAAAACAGTGACTGGAGGAGGATTCATGACCGCATGCTTGTCCTTACATGGCACCTCCATTTATTAATACTTTTCATCTGGATGGATATTTATGGAGTGCCCAGCAAATGTCAAGCATCATATATAGCACTAGGGTGTACAGGACCAGGACATAATGGTAAAGATGGAAGTGACCAGATTCAAGGCATATATGGGAGAGATTCAAAGGCCTTGGTGATTGACTTGAAAGTGAAAAATGAGTCACAAGAAGATCTGAAGGCTAACTCCCAATGACCGGCAGAAAAACAATGGAAGAGGAGAAGGTTTTCATGAATAGAATGAATACAGTCTTGGAAATGTTGAATTTGAGAACTTACAAGACATTCAGATGGAGATGTCAAAGGGACAAAGGTCTGAAAATGATTTCATATAAATGGCAAGCATGAATTCAACTACATGAAAGATACATTGTACATGGCCTCCTCCCATAAAGAATTTTAATAAGCTATTACAGTACATTTAGCAGAGAACAGCTTATTAAAGTTTATTTGGTGATGATAGTGAAGATCACAATGAAATGTAAAGAAAGGAAAAGGAGGGGAAAGAAAATACAGAAGACAAAGAAGAAAAGAAGGAAAAGGAACTGGGGTCTAAACAGGTACTGACTGGGGACATGACTACAGGAAGTTGGGGCAAGGGAGGTAGGAGGGGCTTGGAAGCATGAGGGGTTTTCACTTGAAATTTTTAGCTGATCACAAAGACGAGGTTTAGGCAGTCCTAAGATGGATAAGCACTCACACTGCCTTGGTGACCTGACCAGCACATTTGTCAGCACTGTCACTTCACCAAATACAGCCAGGTGAGCAGGGACTGGAGGGCAGCGTTTGCAGGGAACAACAGCCAAGGTCTGTTTCTAGAGCCCCTGCAGGTCACCTGGCTGTTGAAACTGGGGTGGGACAGGAGCGAAAGCCTGGTCCTTTCCCTTGAGAGGTCTCCTGCAAGAGCATCATGCATAGCCTGCTAGCCCAAGACAAGGAGAAGGGATAGGATGGACAATGAAGAGGAGGAATGGAAAGCGCTGTCAGACAATAAGGAGCCTTTTATCTCATTCTTCCAACACAGTAAGGACCAGGCCACAGGAGAAGCTGGAGTAGAGTGTGGACTCTAAGACCAAGAGCCTCAGTTCCTACCTGTGCGAACGTGGACAAGTTATTTAATCTCTCTCAATCTTTGCGGTTTTGTTTGTAAAGTGGAGGTAATATGAGCACATCTGTCACAAGCCCGTGAGAATGAAATGAGTATGTGAAGTCCTTAGCGTAGCACGCCAGGCCCATGGTGAGCACCATGAAACTGGAAGCTTGAGACTCCCTTTAAGTCCCATGGTGAAGACTCCTTGCTTCCAATGCAGGAGGCCCAGGTTAGATCTCTGGTGGTGAAACTAAGATTCCACATACGCTGTGATGTAGCCAATAAAAGGAAGCTATTATTATTAATTTTTAAAAATAAGAATATGTAACTTTCTGGGTAATGGAAATATGCTTTATCTTGACATGGAGGGTGATTGCATGGGTGTTTACAAATGAAAAAAAAAATTCACTGAGTTGTACACTTCAGACTTGTACATTTTACTAAATGTAAATAATACCAAAATTTAAAATATTCATGCTATCAGGTAGGTATTCTTGTTTGCCCTGTTGGATAGGTGTACATACTGAGGCTTGAGAAAGTTAAGCAAATTGCCTAAGATCCTGCCCCAGGTGTCACTTTCCGGCGTTCAAGCTCCAGAGGCTGTGCTCTCAAGGCTTGGGCTTGGGTTCATGTAGTCTGAGCACTGGTCCTCTATCGGGCTCAAGCATGCAGTTACCCAAAGCTGCTGTCCCCGACTCTACACAGAGAAGCTCCTGCATGAAGAGGGAGCAGTTCTCTCCTCTTCTCTCCCATTCTTTCTCCCTCCTTCCACACGCTTCTCACGTCAGTTCAGTTCCATTGCCTCGTTCACTATTAAAACCAAAATCCATGCCAAGCAACCTGGTGAGCGAGGGAGTGTGCACATCCCAGCAGGGGACACCCAGCAGGAGAGGGGCAGTGATTAAGGACTGAAGGAAACACACATCAGCTCTCCAAATTCCTCCAGGGCACAGGATGCCCGCCCCACCCCCGGACCTGAAGTACACCCACTCCAAGTATGTGTGCTGTTCTTGCCAAGACAAAGAGCATCAGGCAAGGAAGACCGAGTGATCATAATTTATGAGGTGCTGTAGAAATTAATTTGGTATGCCTCCTCCATTAGCAGTGTGTCTGAATTAACTTTAATATGCAAGTTATCATGTTAATCTTTGATACTAAAAAAGAATGTCATCATTAACCCTCCTAGCCCTGAATTTAGCAATGCAGTCTTTTTATTAGCCCTAATAGAAGCAGCATATTTCTTGACATCTGAATACCCTATCATTCTGTACGCAGTTCCACCAGTCACTTCGTAAAATCTTTGCTGATTCAGAGGCCCATTTCTCAAACGTTTGACTCTAACTGCCCATAAGTCAACAGAAGTTGACTCCACCTTCCTTTTTTTTCAGATTCCTGTAAATGAGAATAAATTTTCTGCTGAAGGAGCATTCCACAAAAAGCACATAATGTCCAGTAGAAGGAGGCCCACAGCACAAGGGGACACTAAGTTCCCTGTGACATTGATGAAAGGAGCGCTCATGTCAGGCTAGGAGTAACTGGTCTTCTGAGCTCCAGCATCTCTGGGTAAATAAATTACAGAAGCAGGAACTTTTGTTTCAGGGAACAGGAAATAAATCAGGCAATATTAGAAGATCAGCTGTCAAAAACAACGGGAAAATCACCGAAGAGTGTAACCTAGTACATTTTTGTCTCCATGTATTCACTTCATATAGGCAAATTATAAGTGAAAGTTACCCATATTTCCATTTGATGAATAACTTTAATATTCCTATTCTATTTATCTCACACATTCTACCCTTTAAAATGTGAAAATAGTGGGAAAACACTTGATAAATTGCATTTTGCCACCTTTCTCTTTTATTCACACCCATTCATTGAACAGCAAGGTAATCAGAAATTAAAGAACTTTTTAGAAGGGTAAACAAGAAAAGAAGGAGGTCTAAAACAGAATTTTAAAATAGGACATCAGTCCCTGAAAAATTAAACCAGTTTCTATTTTCAACAAATCTAAGAGTATATATGGTTTATAATTAAAAATTATATACATAAAAAATATACATGTGCACGTATGCCAAGTCGCTTCAGTCATGTCCAACTCTTTGCAACCCCACGGACTGTAGCCCACCAGGCTCCTCTGTCCATGGAATTCTCCAGGCAAGAATACTGGAGTGGGTTGCCACGCCCTCCTCCAGGGGGTCTTCCTGACTCAGGGATCAAACCCGCATCTCTTATGTCTCCTTCATTGGCATGTGGGTTCTTTACCACTAGTGCCATTTGGAAAGCCCAAAATACACACATACTGAAACTAAATTGGCTACCAACCCAACTTTTTGGCTTGCAGGGAACTTATCAATAATGAGATCTTCAATATATCTCTGGTATATGGGTAGTTTTTATGTTCTCCTTTTTAATCTAATAATTGTTTTTCTGGCTGCTACATGGAAAAGACATGACATGGATAAGAAGGAAACAGGGATTCAGCCACATCTCTCCTCAAAAGGCTTAGGGCATTCTAAAGGACAGAATCAAATATTTCCCAAGCTTCAGCTAACCATTATTTTTGACAATGTGAAACCTACCCTGTAACTTCTCATAATTTACAGCCTATGCTTGCTGTTGTTTACTTAATCTTTTTCATAAAGTAGGTCCATTCTAATCTGTTTATATATATTTTAAAAGAAATTTTTGGTATTCAAATGGAAAACTATTATTGCTTCCCATAGATAGGAGGTAAGGTGATAATCAATACTAGGAAAACAAAACACTTTTGTTAAATGCTAAGAGGCACTTAAACCTGAGGTCTGTTCCCTCTATGCTATCAAAGAAGATTAGCAGAGAAAGACTAAAGACAAAAAAGCAAAGGTATACAATCCTTGGCATAATCAGAAAGATTGAAAGGGACTTGAGAAAGAACAAATGATCTACTTCTGTGACACGGTACTTTATCTGTTCATACTTAAAACTACGCTTCATGCCAAGGAAAATAATTTTGCATGCAGTGATACATATCACATTTTGAGAAACAGAAGTAAAAAGAAAGAAATCAAAATCAGATCCAAGGCTTCTCATCTCTGCAACTAGCCCACAGTGTGACCTTGAGCTGGTCATGTCTACTTTCTGGATCACTTTCCTCAGCTGTAAAATAAGGCGGTTGGAATAGGCAATCTCTCCAAGGAGCCATTAGACTCTACACATCTGTGTTTTATGAAACTTTTAAACATGTTCTAGAATATTTCCTCATCATCTAAAATATGTGGTTGTTAATTGCATTTATCCTATTATCTTGCTAGTCTTACCTGGAAGAGATAGCAAAGATTTGAAAAGATCAGCTACTTTGGGGCGAAAGAGCCTTTTGAAGATGTTGTGTTGAAAGAAATCAATAAAATTGACTACAATCCAAGCACAACTGAAGCTGACTGTCCAGGATATAAACCCATGCTTCCCTCAGCTTTGGAAGCCAGTGGCAAAGCACTGCCTTTAAACTGGCCTTACAAACCATCACGAACCCTTAGGTCACCGTTTGCCTAGCTCAAGTGGTACTGTATGCCAAGGGAGTCAAAAAGGGTGCTGACTCAAAACACCAGCTTTATTCATGGTAGACTGAGGCGGGGAGAAACAGATCAGTACTTAAACACCAGCTTAGTAACTGTAAGCTTGTTTATTAACAGGATCTGGTGTAGTAAAGCAAGTTTCTCTATCTGTAATAGAATGACAATCATCTACTTTATAAGGTTTCCATGAGAAATTATACAAAGTTTGACTATTATCATAATTATGGTAGTACATGTTTAACCTCTTTCTCATAGTTTTTTTCCTGTCTTGATATTCTGTAAAAATCAATTTAATCAACATTTTATTTCTTAATGCCCTATTTGGCCCCAACTCTCAACTGATAATAGTGAAAATGAATATAATAATTATAAATGAATAATTTATGAAAATAACAATTATACTTATATTAAGTTTGAGCTACCATTTAGGGAATATTGTCTGCCATCTAGGAACTGCACTAAGCATTATTTAATTTAAAGTTCACATCGATCTGATTATTATCCCCATTTTACAGATAAACTGAGAACCAAAGAAGTGATGTGACTCTTCTAAAGTCACTGATGGAGACAGCTCAGAGATTATGAAATCCCACAGTGTCTCTCTAGATCTTGACAAGCCTTTGGTGAGGAGATCATCCAAGAAGTCTTTTTTATACACTTGGGGTCAAAAGCAAATCATAAAAAATAAATAAATGAATCAGAGATTAGCAAAATTTAGTTTAATAAATTGAGAAAGGCTGAATATTCACAATTCTGAAGCTCTCATGTTTCTTATAGTTTTTAAAATAATTTTTTAGATTTTGTAAAAAACAAGAAAGACTTGAACATCATTTAGCTCTCCTTTGAAGTCCCATGGGACTTGGCTTATATCTCCACTATGGAATGTTCATCTTACATTTTAACAGAGTGCTTCATTTTGTAAATGAAGGCAAGCTCCTTGAGGACAGCACCATATTTTTTGCCAACTTTGTATTTTCTAAATGGGTATCCAATGTTTTGTTTATAGCAGAGGATCAATAAACATTTATTGAATTGGGAAACATGCTCTCAACATTGCCTCTCTTTGTTAAAAAGGTGGCCCCATGTATTCTGTATGAATCTGAGATGTCAGAGGGGCAAAGATACGGGTATTGAGGTGAAAGCAAAGAGATGAGTTAAAGATTAAGGTTGGCATTTGTAAGCATCGAGATGCCCTTGCGCCACAGAGTGGATGAGTTCCCCTAGGCAACAGTGGGCAGAGCAGAGCTGAAACAGCTGAGACCCAGAGCCCTGAGAGTGGTTGCTGAATGAACGTTGTCTGCTCCAAGGCAGTCCTGCTCCTACTCTCTTTGGGCCCCTCATCCCGACCCTCTCAGGCATGGAAAGAAGCATGTGAAGCGGTGCACCCCTACAGCAGTGCACTGTGACAATGCCCCCGTTTCCCGGGACCACCCAGGAAACAGAAACAGTGGCAAGCTCCCCAGCGTCGCCCCTGGGTGGGTGAGAGGGGAAGAAGGGAGGGACGGATCAGATTTAGGCCCGGGAACCGAAACCCGGTAAGAAGTGTGGCCACAAGGAGGGGGCCTGGAGGCCAGAGTTGGTCTCTCCCTGGGAACAAGAGCAAGAAAACCATCTCTCCTGCTCTACTCCACAAACCCCAGGGTCCATCTCTTGATGTACATATGGCCCAGATTTCCTGATGAACAAGGAAGAGGGAGCAACACATCTCACGCTCAGAGAATTATTTTATCCTTTTCCTGCTGAACCACAGTATGAACCACTTTGTTATTTGCAGACTGGCCCCACCATCTATCAAGATTTATAGCTCACCCATAGCTCTGAGAAAGCACAGATTTTCCTGAGAGATCCCTGGGACCTGCTTTCTCGACACAGGCCTCCAGAAGACAGCAGAGCGCTGTAGTAAACCTCCTGCTACCTGGACTGTAATTAATTTTTAAACCTGCAGCTGCAATCAGAGGAGAGCCCAGAATACCGACAAACCAAACCAAAGAAAACCAAGCCTCTCACTGCACCCTTAGGTTCTGGCAAATCAGGGACATGGGCAGGGGCAAGCCTGACAAAAAGCAATTTTTTTTAGACCCATAGAAATATCTGCATGAAGAGCAAAATTCAACTGAGCGATTGGATTGCTCCTTTCTTCTCCAAGGGTTCAGAAGACTGGTAAGGCCCCAGGTCCCTCTAGCCAGGAAACACAGAACCAGTTCAGATAAACCTCTCAATGTCAGGCCATGGATTCACTATGGCCTGTGTGGGCAATACACCGGCCAGGATACATCTGAACACAAGGAGTCTATCCATGTCATTCATGTCAAGCTGACACTAGGACCCTCAAAACCCCAGGATAACTAAATGTGCTCTAAGCAGTGTTAATCGTACTTGAAGCAGCTGCCTCTTTTTCCATGCTGTTCTGTCAATACAGACTCACCCACTATCAGAGATGGACAAGATTTTAGAGAGTCAACTCTCTAATGATATGCATGAGAAACGGAGGCTGGAGGGGTTCAGTGGTCTGTCCAAGGTCATGCAGGTCATTAGTGGCTTTCCTGGACTAGAGCTTAAATCTTCCCACCCGCAGTACAGTGCTTCTTCCAATAAACTCTGCTACTCACCTTCCTTAAGGTGAGGCTCCTTCACCCTTCAAACACTTACTGAGCGCCTGCTAGGTGCTAATTATTTGGAATAGAAAAAACACTCTTTACCTGAGCTCCAGAAGGCTGTACTTAGCAAATACAAGGAAAATCTGAGAAGTGTCAGAAGGAGGAGAGTCTCTCAGATCCAGAATATGTGGATTCTCATTGCATTTGTTTGACACGTGATAAGCTAAGTGTGAACTAGGAAGAAACCCCCTATGTGGCCAGAAGCTGGCCAGTGTACCAGGCCCAAAGGTACTATGTGAATGAGTGTGAAAGTTGCTCAATCGTGTCTGACTCTTTGTGACCCCATGGACTATAGAGTCCATGGAATTCTCCAGGCCAGAATACCTTCTCCAGGGGATCTTCCTAACCAAGGGATCAAACCCAGGTGTCCCACATTGCAGGTGATTCTTTACCAACTGAGTTATCAAGGAAGCCAAAGGTACTATGAAATGAAGTAAAGTGAAATTCACTCAGTTGTGTCCAACTCTTTGCAACCCCATGGACTACACAGTCCACGGAATTCTCCAGGCCAGAATACTGGAGTGGGTAGCCTTTCCCTTCTCCAGGGGATCTTCCCAACCCAGGGGTCAAACCCAGGTCTCCCACATTGCAGGCGGATTCTTTACCAGCTGAGCCACAACGGAAGCCCAGCTTCCGTTATAGTAAAGGTACTATACTGGGTGCGAAATTCTTTTACCTCATCGTCATGAGAGGAGGAGTTCAAACTTTTCCATCTGTCTGGGAGAGCCAGCAAAGATTCAGTAGAGGAAGATGTGTTAGAATGACCCAACACACATTAAAATATATATTATTTTATAAAATATAAATATATATATATTAAATATATATAAGTATATATATTATATATATATATATATATATATATAATATATCTCTTCCCTCGTGGCCTGGTGGTTAAGAGTCTGCCTTACAATGCAGAAGACACTGGCTCCATCCCTGATCTGGGAAGATTCCACAGACTGCAGAGCACTAAATCCATGTGCCACAGCCACTAAGCCCCTACTCCAGAGCCTGCCAGCCACAACTACTGAGCCTGAGCACCCTAGAGCCCATGCTCCGCAACAAGAGAAGCCACTGCACTGAGAAGCCCGTGCACCGCAACTAGAGAGGAGCTCCTGCTCGCTGCAACTGGACAAAGCCCCATGTGCAGCAACAAAGACCCAGCACAGCCAGATAAATAAATACATCTTTTCAAACAGTAAAATAAAAAACACACTTTTGTTATTTGTAGGGTGGTGAGTAGTGATGCTTAAAATTTAAAAACCTAATCAGGGCTGACTCTGTCCCTGGTGGGTAACAGAACCAGTTGCAACCAGAGTAGAATGGCAACTGTCAGGACAAAATGGGCTCAAGCTGGATGGGAAAGAACCAGAAAAATGATAACAGGGCTCACCCTGGCACAGTGTGCCTACTTCTTAGATGACCCAGAAAGAAAATTGGTTGTAGCTCTCTGGGAGGGAAAATGACATGGGATGACTTCCTACAGCCCACACTCTCTCTGCAGGGCCTCTAGTCCATCACCACCCCTACCACACATCCTGCAGCCCCAGGGCACGGCAGAGGAGAGCCTGGCTGAAAATCAGTTAATGCCTGAAGCTGGCTTAAAAAGAGGGAAAGGGGCAAGGTGGGCTTCCTCCAGTATGGAGCTGAAGAGCGCAGATTTAAAGAAGATGCTGCCTGGGAAGATGGAGGGGTGGGGTGGGAGACAGGGACAGAGAGACGGAGATACAGACAGGGAGACATCAGACCTGCACAGCTGGGAGCTTGTGGGCAGCGGAATGGGAACACTGCGGCCCGAATCACCACCTCATCATCTTGTGATTCCTCTAGATGGGGCCTCAGGAAGTTATCCCTGTGGCCAGATCACAGGGTTTTGTGGCAGGACAGTGATATTGAGAGCCAGCAAAGATAAAGTCCCACAGTCATGGGTATGGGCAATGAAAGGGAATTCATTCCCTTGCCACCTCCGTAAGGCACCAACATGTGTCCTTAAACCAGAAAGAAAAAGGACCCAACCATGCTAGAGTCACGCTTCCAGTGATACGGTTGGTGTGTGGGCAGCTAACTGACCTCGAAAGAACCACTTACCCTTCCAGGGCCTCTCCCCATCCTCTGCAAAATAGATGCTATGAGAGGCAGATAGGTTTGCTTGTGTGTTTGTGTGTGTGTTTGTGTGTGTGTTTGTGTGTTTACTGCATTTTTAATATTTTAAAACTAGGCTTTATTTTTAGAGCAGTTTTAAGTTCATAGCAAAACTGAATAAAAAGAACAGTTTCCATGTATTCCCTGCCCCATCCATGAAACAACAGCCTCCCCCTACATACCATCAGCATCCCTAATCAGACCCAGATTAATTTTCCAGCAATTTCTTTAGACCTAGAATCTTTTATTTAAGTCAAAGAGTCTTGGTTAGAGACAGAGAGGGGGAAGGAGAGGGAGAGGGAGAGATTGGGGGTGGTGAAGACACAGGGACAGCGGGCAGAAGAAGGCTGGGGTGTATAAGAGAGCGTTTACTGCTCTTAGGAAGGAGAGGAGAGAGCAGCTAGTCTGGTAGATGCAGCGGGGAGTCAGCCAGCTTGCTGCACATGCAAATGTGAACCCTCTGCAGAAGTGCTCTGAATTGCTGCATTTGACCCTCTCTGGGCAGCTGGTTGTTAACACCCACTCTAGCTCAGACATGTGATCCACCCAGTGGTGCTAAGTTCTTTAATGTACATGTGCATATATAATCCTTCAAGTAAATCACAAAATAACCCCACCTGCCATTCAGAGCAAGTGTTTATCAGTATCATTTATGTAAAATAGAGCTGAGGTATCAGGAGCTGCCCCAAAAGTCTGACAAGCGTCTCCTTCTGGACTTTTGTGTTTACATTGGGAGGATTAAGTAAAAGAGACAAGTGTGCAGTGTGAGGGTAGCCCCAAGCTTCACCACCATCCCTGTTGTTCAACACCTGGAGCGCAGCCAACAAATGCATTTGACACAAGTGTACTATTAGTCACTACCCTGAATGCTGTGACATGCAGAGAGTTAAGTATAGAATGGACCTCAATAACCTCAGATACGTAGATGACACCACCCTTATGGCAGAACGTGAAGAGGAACTAAAGAGCCTCTTGATGAAAGTGAAAGAGGAGAGTGAAAAAGTTGGCTAAAAACTCAACATTCAAAAAACTAAGATCATGGCATCTGGTCCCATCACTTCATGGCAAATAGATGGGGAAACAATGGAAACAATGACAGACTTTATTTTCTTGAGCTCTAAAATCACTGCAGATGGTGATTGCAGCCATGAAATTAAAAGACACTTGCTCCTTGGAAGAAAAGCCACGACCAACCTAGACAGCCTATTAAAAAGCAGAGACATTACTTTGCTGACAAAGGTTCATCTAGTCAAAGCTGTGGTTTTTCCAGTAGTCATGTATGGATGTTAGAGCTGGACCATAAAAAAAGCTGAGCACCGAAAAATTGATGCATTTGAACTGTGGTGTTGGAGAAGACTCTTGAGAGTCCTTTGGACTGCAAGGAGATCCAACCAGTCCATCCTAAAGGAAATCAATCCTGAATATTCATTGGAAGGACTGATGCTGAAGCTGAAACTCCAATCCTTTGGCCACCTGATGCGAAGAGCTGACTCATTAGAAAAGATCCTAATGCTGGGAAAGATTGAAGGCAGGAGGAGAAGGGGATGACAGAGGATGAAATGGTTGGATGGCATCACTGACTCAATGGACATGAGTTTGAGCAAGCTCTGGGAGTTGGTGATGGACAGGGAAACCTGGCATGCTACAATCCATGTGTCGCAAAGAGTTGGACATGACTGAGCGACTGAACTGAACTGAACCAGGAGCCTGGGGTTGAATCCCAGCTTCCTGTCTAAGTCTGAAACTCAGTACCTGCAAAACAAGAGATAATAATAGCGCCTATAAGATGGGGAGACAGAAGACTCCATGAAGAGGATGATATATAGTTCTCAGCACATGTAGGTCCACAAATCTCCAAGTGAAAAGGACCTGATGTAGCCTCTAATCCAAGCTTCTCATTTGAAAGACAAGGGAAACAAAACTCAAAGATTCATTCACTTCTAAGTCAGAATAGATAGAAAACTGCAGAGCGGAGAATTCAGGTCTCCTGAGCTCCGGTTCCGTATTCCACACCTAACAGCTCCTCTATTAGATGATTAAGAACACTGGTAATACTAGGAAGGGTTACTGATGGCAGTGAAACTCCATTTATGAGTCCTCACTCAATGTCAGACCCTTCCCAGCCTCTCCCAGGCATTATCTCATGTAATCCCCACAGTAAACCAATGAGATAAATGTCCTAGATTGTTCCCATTTGACAGATGAGGAATTGGATGCTCCAGATATGAAGTATCTTGGTCAAGGCAGCAAAATCAGGACTTGATCCAAGACTTTGTTTTGAACAACTGCCCTGGACTCTATCTACTTCAGAAATGAGACGTCTCTCTTCAAATACTTTTACCCTCTTTAGCTAAAGCCATAATTAGAGCCTCATTTGCCTTTGGATGATTGGTTACCCTCTTTACTCTGGGTCTGTCTCCTCAAGGGCAGCCGCTCCAGCCTGGAGGGTGCCATGCTCAGCAAATCCACTTTGGCTGCCAAGACTAATAAGGGATCTCAGTGTGGTTGCACTTAAGTGCCTGGTATTAAGGAGAAGGTCCAGGCACAGACACTCCCCCTACCACCCAGGATGATGGCAGAGCTGTGAAAACATGGCATTCCCAAGTAGGAACATGCTACTGCAGCTCTTTAAGAGAGGACAATATGGCCTGCTTTGCACTGAGTCCACCACACAAGGAGGAAGAAAACTCCTGTGTGTGAGTGTGTGTGAGTGTGTGTGAGCGTGTGTGTGTGTCTGTAAGAGGAGGAAGAAGGCTGAGTCAAAACCCTAGGCAAGCACTAGGAAAGCTGGGTTCATGAACAGTGAAGACATAATGAGCACCAAGGACATTCATTTGTTTACCAAGACAATGAATTCCAATACTTTTGTCTAGCACAAAATTAAATGAACTCAAACGTCCCTAAATAGGAAAATAGTGAAGTCAGTTATAGTCCATCTGTACAGCAGAGTGCAAAGTCCTTAAAAATGGCATGGGAAAAGGTTCCTAATTATCCTCTGTGAAAGAAGCAGGTTAAAAACCTGGTAAAACATTATCCCAGTTATATATAATATATGATTCAAAAGAGAGGAAGACTAATAATGGTTACCTCCAAATCATGAGTTCTTAGGGGTTTTTATTTACTTCTAAATGTTGTTTAAAAAACATACAATATTTTGATGATATTAATTTATATAAACAATAAATGTCATTTTTCCTGCACTGGTCCAGCATTCCCAGGAGACCACATAATTGGAGCTTATGGTGTGATCCAAGGCCCTCATTAGTGAGGGAATATGTCAGGCAGGGATGAACCCAGGGTTCTCTTAAACCGTGAAAGGCAGTGGTCTGCAGTGAGATGGTGCTCCGGCCCTGACTACACAAGGTCTCCCCAAGGACTGCTCTCTGGAGATGCCTGTGCCACCCTCGTTAGCCCTCACAATTCAGCTGACACCCTACCTCTTCTTGTCCCCAACATTCCAAAAGCACTATTCTCGCTGAATTCCAGTAGTACTCATTCTTATGGGATTATTTCTAAATAGCCCTATAAACTTATAAAAGTTTATTAAAACCCTATAAATTATTAAAAACCCTGTAAATCATAAATTTACATCAGACACTGCTGTGCTGGATCCATATGCAGATTTTACTCAGCCTGAAAAATAACATTTAAAAAATAAATCACAAAGTTTTCCATTAAAAAACCATTTGGGGGACTTCTCTCTCTCAAAAAAAAAAAAAAAGAGATTAGGTAGCATTGAGCCCACATATTGAGCTGCTAACAATCACTTGGCATTGATTCCCAGCTGTCCAGTATATCAAGTTACATGCACTTCACTCCAGTTCTCACCACTCCCTATTGCTTCCCACTCTGAGTTGAGTGTGGATTGATCATTTCTACATGCACTTCCTTAGTAGTGAAGAAATACTTCTCTGTATACTTCTCTCTCAAAGGTGGGGAAATGAATAACTGAGCAAATGCCACTGTGCTTTACGGGGGAAAAATGAAAGGAATCATATTTCATTGTGAAGTACAGAAAGTTTCACAAGTTTACTAGGAAAATGGAAAATCTGTTATAAAAAATATAACTGATGATGACACTCAGTTCAGTTCAGTCGCTCAGTCGTGTCCGACTCTCTGCGACCCCATGAACCACAGCACGCCAGGCCTCCCTGTCCATCACTAACTCCCTTAGTCCACCCAAACTCATGTCCATCAAGTCGGTGATGCCATCCAGCCATATCATCCTCTGTCATCCCCTTCTCCTCCTGCCCTCAATCTTTCCCAGCATCAAGGTCCTTTCCAATGAGTCAGCTCTTCTCATCAGGTGGCCAAAGTATCGTAGTATCAGCTTCAACATCAGTCCTTCCAATGAACACTCAGGACTGATCTCCTTTAGGATGGACTGGTTGGATCTCCTTGCAGTCCAAGGGACTCTCAAGAGTCTTCTCCAACACCACAGTTCAAAAGCATCAATTCTTTGGTGCTCAGCTTTCTTTATAGTCCAACTCTCACATCCATACATAACCACTGGAAAAACCATAGCCTTGACTAGACGGATCTTTGTTGGCAAAGTAATGTCTCTGTTTTTTTAATACACTATCTAGGTTGGTCATAACTTTCCTTCCAAGGAGTAAGTGTCTTTTAATTTCATGGCTGCAGTCACCATCTGCAGTGATTTTGGAGCCCAGAAAAAATAAAGTCAGCCACTGTTTCCACTGTTTCCCCATCTATCTGCCATGAAGTGATAGGACCGGATACCATGATCTTAGTTTTCTGAATGTTGAGCTTTAAGCCAACTTTTTCACTCTCCTCTTTCACTTTCATCAAGAGACTCTTTAGTTCTTCTTCACTTTCTGCCATAAGGGTGGTATCATCTGCATATCTGAGGTTACTGATGTTTCACCCTGCAATCTTGAATCCAGCTTGTGCTTCCTTCAGCCCAGCGTTTCTCATGATGTACTTTGCGTATAAGTTAAATAAGCAGGGTGACCATATACAGCCTTGACGTCCTCCTTTTCCTATTTGGAACCAGTCTGTTGTTCCATGTCCAGTTCTAACTGTTGCTTCCTGACCTGCATACAGGTTTCTCAAGAGGCAGGTCAGATGGTCTGTTATTCCCATCTCTTCCAGAATTTTCCACAGTGTGTTGTGATCTACACAGTCAAAGGCTTTGGCATAGTCAATAAAGCAGAAATAGATGTTTTTCTGGTACTCTCTTGCTTTTTCGATGATGATCCATCAGATGTTGGCAATTTGATCTCTGGTTCCTCTGCCTTTTCTAAAACCAGCTTGAACATCTGGAAGTTCACGGTTCACGTATTGCTGAAGTCTGGCTTGGAGAATTTTAAGCATTACTTTACTAGTGTGTGAGATGAGTGCAATTGTGCGGTAGTTGGAGCATTCTTTGGCATTGCCTTTCTTTGGGATTGAAATGAAAACTAACCTTTTCCAGTCCTGTGGCCACTGCTGAGTTTTCCATATTTGCTGGCATATTGAGTGCAGCACTTTCAGAGCATCATCTTTTAGGATTTGAAATAGCTCAACTGGAATTCCATCACTCCACTAGCTTTGTTCGCAGTGATGCTTCCTAAGGCCCACTTGACTTCACATTCCAGGATGTCTGGCTCTAGGTGAGTGATCACACCATCGTGATTGTCTGGGTCGTGAAGAACTTTTTTGTACAATTCTTCCGTGTATTCTTGTCACCTCTTCTTAAAATCTTCTGCTTCTGTTAGGTCCCTACTATTTCTGTCCTTTATTGAGCCCATCTTTGCATGAAATGTTCCCTTGGTATCTCTAATTGTATGTATATATATGTATGTGTATATTAATATATTTGCTTAGGTTCTTTAAAATGCCATAATAACTATCACTCTGCACTTTCATTTCTGTTACCTTCATGACTTATGTAGGCTCAAGTTTGAAGATCTTTGGGGTAAGTCTTTTCTCTCCCAACTGTAAGCTCCCTGCTGCTGCTGCTGCTAAGTTGCTTCAGGCGTGTCCAACTCTGTGCGACCCCATAGATGGCAGCCCACTAGGCTCCCCCGTCCCTGGGATTCTCCAGGCAAGGACACTGGAGTGGGTTGACATTCCCTTCTCCAATGCATGAAAGTGAAGAGTGAAAGTGAAGGTGCTCAGTCGTGTCTGACTCCTAGCGACCCCATGGACTGCAGCCTACCAGGCTCCTCCGTCCATGGGATTTTCCAGGCAAGAGTACTGGAGTGGGCTGCCACTGCCTTCTCCGTAACCTCCCTGGTAGGACAGAAAACTTCTTCCAGATGCCATTTTGCACGTGACAGACAGTACATGTTGAAATCAAACTGGCCCCATCTGGAACCCTCGCCTTACCATGCTGCTTGGTTTATGCCTCTTGGCAAGTTTCCCCACCTCTCTAACCTTCAGTTTCCTCACCTGTAAAACGGGGATATTGTTACCTACAGTTTACAGGGAAGTCTTGATAATAAGACTAGTTAATGTGTGAAAAAGCGTAGCATAGCGCTTGGAACAAAATAATGATTAAATAAATGGTAACCATGACATTATTTATTATGTACTTCTTTCACATTTCCCATAGCACAGTCTTGCTACATTTTTAGGTTTTCAATAAATATTACTTGAACTGAAATAAATCTGCACCTGGTCTTCAACTGTACCACGGTCATAAGGAAACTTTCTCCTATACTTGGAAGATATGGAGAAAAAAAACAGCAAAATCAAACTTTAACAGGTCAACATAAAAGTCTCCAAACATTCTGAAACCTGCCTCACTATCATTCAAACCACCTCTAACTGTAACTTCACAATGAAAACAAATAAAAACATTTGGAGTAAACATACAGTTTTTTAAAGATTTATATAAACTCCTTCCTTTCATATGTTTCTACTTATACAGTCATTGCAAAATTGGAAAATATCCCATGGAATATGAATCAAAAGGTATAAGAACAGTCTGATTTTGCTCTTCTCTAGTTTTAATGAGGGTAATTTTTTTCTTAATTGCAGAAGAGTTGATTTGGATTGTCATTAAAGAAGTGATCTGGGATTCTGGGCCCCACATCCCTGCCCTCAATTAAACTGTATTCCGTAATGTCATTAAAAGCTGTTACTCTAAGTATTGGGGGAGGTTCAAGAGGGACTCTTTTCTTTGATTGTATGCCAACTTTTTTTTTTTTTTTTACTTCAGAAAAAAAAAAAGAGAGTGAGAACAGTTTAATAAATCTCTCTTGGATTTGTTCTGCAGCTTATTAGATCACTGTCTTCTCTGATTCTGGATCTGAAGGTTTCTTTCCGAGACTTAATTCTGCTATCAGTCACACTGAAAAGGAAAGAGATGTGAGCAGCAGCCCCTTCTCAGATCTGCAAATGCAGAAGAGACACTCTGGGACCGGGGGTAGCTTTCTAACACCGTAGGTGGGAGGGGCAAGCCCCTACTCGAAGATCTCTGATGCCTCCAAATGCTCAGAGGAGAAAAATCTTAGATCCTTAGAACTCAATGGCTCTTTCTTGAAAAAAATAAATTCGCTCCAGTAAGTAAATTCTTTTACCGTTTTCAGGATTCTGTGCCTTGCTGTGTGATCTTGAGGGCATCATCCCATTTTCCTGCATCTGTTTAACGTTCTATAAAATATCCTCATCCCTCATTTCCAGCTCAAGCACGACATTTAGAAGTTTTAGGAGTAATATATGGGAGAAGGTGTTTTTAGGCACTAAATGGTATTAGAAAGATTCAGCAGTATGGTCTCTGTCACTCAGGGAATGATTTTTTAAATCACAGATTTTCATGTTAGTAGAGCTCTGGAAAATCTTGCACAATCTCATGATTTTATAGATGTTCTACAGAAGTTCAGTGAGTTGTCGAAGATCACACGGCTGTGCTGTAAATGAGATAATGTCCATTTGTGTTTGCTGTAGTGCCTAGTGTATATAAGCACTCCGTAAACCTACAGTTGCCACTGCTGACATTACTGTTGTTGCTGTTATTCAGGTCTCCTTACTCTCAGTTCCATGCTCTTTCTATCAGATACCTAAAGAAACTAAAAGAAGTTTGCCCCATGGGTGCAAGAAATTTCTCACTATAAGAAAAATGATCAGGCTTCCCTGGTGGCAAGGTGGTAAAGAATCCACCTGCCAATGAGGGAGACGTGGGTTCGATTCCTGCTCCAGGAAGATCCCACATGCCATGGAAAAACTAAGCCCATGCGCCACAACAACTGAGCCTGCGCTCTGGAGCTCAGAAGCTGCAACGCAGAAGCCCGTGCACTCTAGAGTCTGTGTCCCCAACAGGAGAAGTTGTCGCAACGAGCAGTCCACCTGCCACAACTAGAGAAAAAGCCAGCACAGCAAAGAAGACCCAGCACAGCCCAAAGAAACAAGTGAAAAGAAAAGTGATAGTTTCAAGAAACCAGCTCGTGTTTTCAAAACTGAGAAGGTCCAAACCTGGATTATGTGTGGGTACATAGTTTGGAAAAGACCCCGATGCTGGGAAAGATTGAAGGCAGGAGGAGAAGGGAATGAGAGGATGAGATGGTTGGATGGCATCACCGACTCGATGGACATGAGTTTGAGGAAGCTCTGGGAGTTGATGGACAGGGAAGCCTGGCGTGCTGCAGTCCATGGGGTCGCAAAGAGTCGGACATGACTGAGCGACTGAACTGAACTGACATAGTTCCCAGGATACTAACATAACAAAGGAGCCCAATCTGGGGCCTGCTTCCCTGGTGGCTCAGATGGCAAAGAATCTGCCTGCAATGCTAGAGACGTGGGTTCGATCCCTAGTTTGGGAAGATCCCCTGGAGAAGGGAATGGCTAGCCACTCTAGTATTCTTGCCTGGAGAATTTCATGGACAGAGGAGCCCAGCAGGCTATAGCCCATAGGGTCACAAAGAGTCAGACACAACTGTGGGACTAACGCTTTCACTTTAGGAAGGAGCAGTTACCCCTTTTTCCCGACCCTTCTGACGCTTCCATACCCAAGCAGTACTAGCACTCGGAATCTGCACACTGTGGACCAGGACTGAACTCAGGCTTCAGCAGCCCTGCCCTCTGGTCCCCATGGAAGAGCAATGCCTTGGAAATGCCAAATCATGCCGACATGGAGAAAGAAAAGACTGCCCAACACATGAAACTAGGAACACTATGTGGCCAAATGGCAAAAAAGACAAAATCAGACTTTTACCTCACACCATCATAAAACATAAGCTCTCTAGATTGATTAAGGACTTGCATATCCAAAATAAAACTGACATTCTTAGAAAAATTACAAATGAAAATCTTTCAGACTGGGATTGAGAAGTATTTCTTATAGATGATACAAAAAGGTTTGACTTTTAAAATGATGGATAAATTGATATTAAGAGTAAGAAATGAAAAAAATGTTAAGTGAAAAGACAAGTTGCAAGCAGGGAGAAGTTTCTCATAATACATAAAATCAGCAAAGCTCCAGTTTCATCCATCTCAATAGAACCGATTCAAATGTATTTTTTTAATGGCTGAGTAATATTCCATTGTGTATATGTACCACAGCTTCCTTATCCATTCGTCTGCTGATGGACATCTAGGTTGCTTCCATGTCCTGGCAGATGAAACTGGAGCCCATTATACAGAGTGAAGTAAGCCAGAAAGAAAAACACCAATACAGTATACTAATGCATATATATGGAATTTGAAAGATGGTAACAATAACCCTATATGCGAGACAGAATAAGAGACACAGATGCATAGAACAGTCTTATGGACTCTGAGGGAGAAGGAGAGGGTGGGATGTTCTGGGACAATAGCATTGAAACATGTATATTATCATATGTGAAACAGAACACCATTCCATGTTCCATGCATGAGACCAATGCTCAGGGCCGGGGCAATGGGATGACCCAGAGGAATGGGATGGGGAGGGAGGTGGGAGGGGGGTCCAGGAAGGGGAACACATGTAAACCCATGGCTGATTCATGTCAATGTATGGCAAAAACCACTACAATATTGTAAAGTAATTAGCCCTCAACTAAAATAAATAAATTTATTTAAAAAAAAAATCAGCAAAGCATGAGTAGGAAGAGTACATAAGATATCCTGCAAGTCAATAAGAGAAATACAACCAACCCCCCCCACGAATGGACAAAAGACATGACAGAGAGACAGAGAGACAGAGACAGAAACACTAAAGGCAAAGAAACATAAGCAAAGATTTTCAGCATCACTGGTGATCAAGAAAGTGCAAATCAAAACAGGGATGACACATTTTATATCCATTTTACTGGCAGACTTTTTAATTGGGATTATATCAAGTGTTGAAGAGAATTCAGATCCACATAATAATGTCTCCTGCATTATTGGCGGAAGAGTAAATTAACGGAAAACAGTTTAGCAGTATCTCCTGAAGTTAAATATTCAGATTTCCTATGACCAAGCTGGAGAAGGAAATGGCAACCCACTCCAGTATTCTTGCCTGGAGAATCCCGTGGACAAAGGAGCCTGGCGGGCTACAGTCCGTGGGGTAGCAGAGAGCTGGACAGGACTGAGCGGCTACCACACATGACCAAGCGAATTTACTAGTAGTTACGTGCCTCAAAGAGACCTTGACCATTTACAAAAAATGTACGAAAATGTTCTTAGTAGAGATGCTTACAATTTTAAAAAGTACAAATAACCCAGGTGCCCAAACCTGAAGATCTTAAAGGGATCAGTGGAATTACTAGTTAGTGTATCTACGGCTGGGAGTGGGGATGGGCACAGGTATTAGAAGGCATGCCAGACAGTGCTGACGAAGGAAAGAGTCGTGGAAGGGCATGCATGGTGCCAGGAAAGATGAGGAGCCAGTTAGGAGGCGAGAGCATGTCCCTTGAGGAAGAGGGCTTATTCCATACTGCCCTTTCCTTCACAACAGTCTTAGTGCCCAGCCTGTCATGGGCATGCCAAGTCCCAGGCAGCATGCCTATACCACATGTCACTGAAGGAAAGCTATGCTTTAAAAACCTGCAGTGACATAGCAACCACTGGCATCAAAGGTCCCATCTCCTGCTCAGGCAAAGGTCCCTATGCACAGCCGTCAGAGAGTTGCCCAGCCTTTGGGCCAGGGGCAGGGAGTGAGGAAGAAAGAAAAAAAATCTCTCAGGAGGAGCAAGGAGGCACTTCTTTCTAACATGGAAAATGAAGCATTTTCAACAAGAAAATGAACACATCTTCTCCTGTTTATTCACTATAAGAACAAAGCATGGCAGAGTGGAAAGAAAATGAGCTTTGATATTCAAATGATTTGTGCCCCAAATCCAGCTCTACCACTGCTGCCCATGAGTAGCAGAGAGAGACCGTAACCAAAAATTCTGTGTGCTTCCTTTCACTTCCCAGATTCCTGCACAGCTAGGCTGGGAACACAGGAGGGGTTCTGGGCAATGGACTGTGGGTAGAATCTTGGGGTGTCATCTTCAGGTTGAGGTTCTTGAGAGTGGTTGTGCTTTCTCCCTCCTTCTCCTCCCTGTTGCAGACAGGTCAGGGGTACCACTGGCATAACTTCACAAGGGACAAAAGGGGTATGACCTTCATGACCTTTATCAGACTTTGCACAAGAGAGAAATAAACCATTGATATTTGGAGATTGATTTGTTACTCCAGAATCACATAGCCCAGTATACTAATATGCTAATACATCCTACCCTTAGTCTCATTGGGATAAAATTATTTGACTCTCTAGGCCTTGGTTTGCCCACTATAAAATGGGGATAATTATACCTGTGTAACCTGGATGTTGTAAGTATTTAATATATGC
The DNA here is from genome assembly GCF_054371585.1 of Giraffa tippelskirchi. NCBI lineage: Eukaryota > Metazoa > Chordata > Mammalia > Artiodactyla > Giraffidae > Giraffa > Giraffa tippelskirchi. The sequence continues at coordinate 116,285,509 of NC_137282.1, forward strand.
TTATGTCCTATATGGGCTTCCCAGGTGGTACTGGAGCTAAAGAACCTGCCTGCCAATGCAGGGGACATAAGACATGCAGATTTCATCCCTGGGTTGGGAAGATCCCTTGGAGAAGGGAATGGCAACCCACTCCAGTATTCTTGCCTGGAGCATCCCATGGACAGAGGAGCCTAGCGGGCTACAGTCCATGGGATCACAAATATATGTCTTATATAGCAAATAATATATCAGTTCAGTTCAGTCACTCAGTCATGTCCGATTCTTTGTGACCCCATGGACTGCAGCATGTCAGGCTTCTTTGTCCATCACCAACTCCTGGAGTTTACCCAAACTCATGTCCATTGAGTCGGTGATGTCATCCAACCAGCTCATCCTCTGTCGTCCGCCTTCAATCTTTCCCAGCATCAGGGTCTTTTCCAAGGAGTCAGTTCTTTGCATCAGGTGGCCAAAGTATTGGAGTTTCAGCTTCAACATCAGTCCTTCCAATGAATATTCAGGACTGATTTCCTTCAGGATGGACTGGTCACCACCTGCGGTGATTTTGGAGCCCAAAAAATAAAGTCAGCCACTGTTTCCATTGTTTCCCCATCTATTTGCCATGAAGTGATGGGACCAGATGCCATGATCTTAGTTTTCTGAATGCTGAGTTTTAAGCCAACTTTTTCACTCTCCTCTCACTTTCGTCAAGAGGGTCTTTAGTTCTTCTTCACTTTCTGCCATAAGGGTGGTGTCATCTGCATATCTGAGGTTACTGATATTTTTCCTGGCAATCCTGATTCCAGCTTGATGAAGATCCAGCCTGGCATTTCCCATGATGTACCCGACATATAAGTTAAATAAGCAGGGTAACAATATTCAGCCTTGACGTACTCCTTTCCTGATTTAGAACCTGTCTGTTGTTCCATGTCCCATTCAAATCGTTGCTTCTTGACCTGCATACAGATTTCTCAAGAGGCAGGTCAGGTGGTCTTAAAGGTCAACTCTTGAAGAATTTTTCACAGTTTGCTGTGATCCACACAGTCAAAGGCTTTGGCATAGACAATAAAGCAGAAGTAGATGTTTTTCTAGAACTCTCTTCCTTTTTCTATGATCCAACGGATGTTGGCAATTTGATCTCTGGAACCTCTGCCTTTTCTAAATCCAGCTTGAACATCTGAAAGTTCGTGGTTCACATACTATTGAAGCCTGGCTTGGAGAATTTTGAGCATTACTTTGCTAGTGTATGGGATGAGTGTATTGTGCGGTAGTTTGAGCATTCTTTGGCATTGCCTTTCTTTGGGATTGGAATGAAAACTGATCTTTTCCAATCCTGTGGCCAGTGCTGAGTTTTCCAAATTTGCTGACATATTGAGTGCAGCACTTTCACAGCATCATCTTTTAGGATTCGAAATAGCTCAACTGGAATTCTATCACGTCCACTAGCTTTGTTCGTAGTGATGCTCCCTAAGGCCCACTTGACTTTGCACTCCAGGGTGTCTGGCTCTAGAATGATCATATGTCTCTCCCTTTAAGATGCTGCTGATGTCATTGTTATTCTTGTGGTTATTTCCGTCACTCAGTGGATGCAACAGAGGTCTTTATTAAATAAGCAGCAACCGTGTCAGGTACTCTGCTGGTTGTTTAACATGCATTATGCTAATTCATAGCTAAAGAAATGAAAGCTCAAATAAGTTACTTGCTCAAGGAACACAGCTAGGAAGTGATCAAGCCAGGATCACAAACAAGGATTTCCTAAATCAAAAGTTCATATTCCAACATCCACATTCCTACTCACATTTTTCAGAGGTGGAACCCGGAGGCTCAGAGATGTTACATAAGTTCACCAAGCAAAGTAAGAACTGTTAGAGCGAGAGGACTTTTCTCTACTCCAGCCCAGAGCTGCAGTGATGTGATAATTAGAAAAGACAGCCACCCCCTCAGGGCACCGGACAGGGGTGTCTGCCCCTCCCACCACAGAGACCCACTGTGAACGGAGGTCCCAGCAGCTCCAGGTACTGCGGGCCGCAGATAAAAAGATGGGGAAAGAAGGAAACCACATCTTCATAAAACAACAACGGGATGCTTGAGTTCAGAGAACGACTTCTCAATCAAGTTCCCAAAGAAAATCCCACTCGCTGAAGATGAACACTGGAAGGGTTTCCAAATCTCTTCTCTTTCTCTGTCTCCCTGTGGGTCTCTCTCCCTGCCCCCGCCCTGTCCCTGTTTGTTTTGGAAGCAGAGGAAAGCCAGCAGTGTGGATCCCAAAGCAGTTTACACTGAAGCAGATGGCACATCTGATTAGCATCAGACTAAAAAGACACATTCCTTAGAGATTAGGTTCTCACAGGGACAAATCTGTTCCAAAGGCAGGAAGGTTTGGTTTTCTCACAGACTCCCCTCAGAGTTCTCTTGGGGCGCACCTATTCATCCCTTCTCCCGTCATCACTGCCAGGCTAGTCTGGAGACAACAGGAAATTCGTCTGCATCGGTTTCCCGGTTTGCCTCCCACTGAACCCTGAAGTCATGCGCACACCTTGGCTGCTGGTGACCCCTGACCCCTCACACCCCAGGATAACAGGTCACATTATGCCACTGAGGCTGCACAACAACCCAGTGAGGCTCACCCTCTGGTTACTCCCACTTTACAGATGAGGAAATTGAGGCTTGAAAGGAGTAAGAAACTTACTCAGGGTCACAGGCCAAGTAAATGCTGAGGCAAGTGGAGGCTAACTGCCTCCACGAAAGAAGGAAGATTTAAAAAGTGCGTGTGTGCACACTCGTGCACATGTTTTAAAATAGTCCCAAGGAGCTTCTCAGGTGGCGCTAGTGGAAAAGAATCCGCCTGCCAATGCAGAAGACTCAGATTTAACCCCTGGGTTGGGAAAATCTCCTGGAGGAGGGCATGGCAACCCACTCCAGTATTCCTGCCAGGGAAATCCCATGGACAGTGGAGTCTGGCAGGTTACAGTCCCCGGGGTCGCAAAGAGTCAGACACGACTAAGCGACTGAGCGCAAGGAGCAAACCATCATAGCGGACGACTGTCGAGTGTCCCGAACCACGTAACTATCCTGAGGCCACAGCGAGGAACCACAAACATCTCATGCTAACCTGTGACCCCGGGTTCACATCACCCAGGCCCTGTGCAAAACTCCCAGGGCAATGAGACAGAAACTGGAAAGACCATTCAAAGCCAGGATAGGAGGTGCAGACACACCGAGGCCTTTTTATTCATTAAGTCCTGTGTTTCTCAGACCCTACAGAAAAACATACAGCTTTCAGGGAAACAAGGAAACATAACTTAGGGTTTCCTTGACTATCAACTATGAAGGGATGCCCTTATTGCAAAGAATCTGAAGGTTAGAAGTTGGAAAAATGAAAAGAGAGGCAGAAATAATAACCACAACACCAGTAATAACAGTGCTCCCTTAGTATGAGATATCACATTGCTTTGATAAGCATTTTAGGTGCACTGTTGGTCTCATCAGCCCACATAACAATCTTCTAAGATATTGCTATCATTTTTCCCATTTTGCAGATGAGTTTACTGAGGAGCAGAGAGGTTAAGTAAATTGCCCACGGTCACCCAGCTGATGAGGGGCTGAACCCAGGAACCCAACCCAAGCACCACAGCCCTAACCAGTAAACCTTCTCCCTCTTTTCCAGGGGATCCTCCTGAAGAGAAGCCAGTAGGATAGTCTGCCAACATTTTGGAAAGTGCTTAAAAGCCTCCTGGCTCCTTGCATTGATGTCAATACAAGTGTTCAAGGCTGTGAGTACAAGCTAATGTCACCGACAACACTCCAGGCAGTTTGCACATCTGGCAGTTAAATAAGTGTGGGCTCAAAGTAAACTGTGTCTCTGAGGCACAGGACACCTCCCAGGGGGAACAGCAGGAGGGATTTCATTCTAGTTCAGACCTGACCAAGGAATCACACTCACTTTATTTCAGGGCATAAAGGAGACATTCACTCAAGAGCCACAGACACCCAGGAAGTGCGTGCACATGAAATCACATTGTTTTCATTTGGAACCTGATGACATAAAAGAGGAGCCTGAGCTGAAGTTTCTCTTGGGGTTATTGTTTTAATTTATGCTTATTTTTTAAATTGAAGGACAGTTGATTTACAATCAATTATACTTAGTTGTATTATACCTGTATTAGTTTCAAGTGTACACAAAGTGATTCAATTCTATATTATATATATATATATATATCTACATATATTCTTTTTCAGCTTATTTTTAAAATATTTATTTATTTATCTGTGTATTTATTTGGCTGTGCCAGGTCTTAGTTGAGGCACGCAGAATCTTTAGTTGCGGCGTGCAATCTCTTAGTAGTGGCATGTGGGATTGAGTTCCCTGAGCAGGGACTGAAACAGGCCCCGCATTGGGAGTGTGGAGTATCAGCCACTGGACGACCAGGGAAATCCCTGTGTAAGAGGGTTCACTTAGCAAATAAACAGTGGCAGAGGAGTTAACCTTAAGCTGTGCATAAGACCACATTGCTTCCACACCTAAGCTAAGGATGGACTGACGAATTATACATTGCAGCCTCTTTAAAATGGCTCCCTAACGGGCTCTCTGTCCACCCACTTCTAGTCTCTGTATGTATGTAAAGGTGAGGATTTTGCACTTCTTTTGTAACTGCATACAACCCCGGGGCTGGCCTTCTGTCACTTAGTATTAATCAGAGGGTTTTTACTGACTCAAACCCAGAGACACAGCAGGACTGGTGGGCAGCAGCTGTCCAGCCTGTCCTGTGATTATGCTGACCCTCAGGGGCCACCATCAGCCCAGGAGATGCGACTCCAGTAAAGGAATTACACTGACTTTCAGCAGGCTGGAACTGACCGCACACGCCCAAACCAGGACCGTGGTAACACTCCATCTGGCCTCCACGCTGAGCCAGGCGGGACGACAGCAGCTCGGAACAATGAAAGGCGCCAAGGGGCTCTGCTCCCTGCTGCCCGTGCGGCACCATACCCAGCAGGGGTCGTCCTTGTCACGGCCCTCAGATGGGACTCGATTCACCTCTACAGTGACACCCCCTGAGATCCAGGAAGGGACCGCCAGGGCAGGAAGGGGCAGGCATATTTCAGAGCTTTCAGTGTGAGGGCAATTCATTCTGACATAGAAATCGGAAGGTGAAACCTGAGAAAGGCTCGCTTGCAAAAAAAAAACAGTAATACAAGACATATAACAAGTCTTGGCAAGATTAGTTTCCAATCACCTACACACACCACCTTGCACAAACAAACCATGTCACACATCATCTAAACGGTCAGCAAACTCTAGGCATGAATAAACATCACAAGATCATCTTTCTTCCCATGCCTTTCTCCTACTCTTAATGGGATGGGATTCAGACAGCAGTTTTGGATGCACCATGTTAACCAGGCTTTAGGGGCAAGAAATCTTTACAATGAAGTGGTTGCTGAATGTTTCTGTGATTACCGAGCAATTTACATAAATATTCAAGCCTCACTCTGAATAAACCCCAGATAGGGGATGACTGATCCTCTGCTTTCTAAGACTCCTTGTTCCTTGCACAGTTTGCTTCTCATTGTATCACTGACACCAGCATGAACAGAAAGGAATTTCAAATTGGAAAGCCTGGAGCTGAGGGTACAAAAAACAGAATGACCCTCAAAGTCATCTTTCTCAATCTCACAAAAAGGTGTGGTGTCGGGAAATCATGACTATTGACATATACGCCCTATGTACTCATAGCTGGAGGCTGTGGGGCCATCCAGCTCATCAGCCTCAAAAACAGGGAGCCCCAAGGCTGGGGGTGCTGGCTGGGGACTGATGGTTACCAGAGATCAGTTTGGGTGAGCTCTGACCACACCTGCTGCACAAGTCCACTGTCTTTCCCTGCTCTCCAGGAAATACCGTTACATGAAGAAAGGCGGCGTCCGGAGTAGCTGTGTAACACGCTACTATGAGGGCAGTGATACGAGACCAGGGAGACCTACCGCATATATGTGTTTGCTCGCTTACACAGTGAGCGCCCCTGGAAACAAACACAACAGCAGACCAGAGCCACTGGTGCCTCTGTGAAGGGACTGAAGATCTATCTACTTCCTCTCATGGAGAGTAAAAACCTCACGGCAAAATAGCTCCAAACTGGACTTCCTAGTGTTTCAGAGGTTTAGACTCCGTGCTTCCAATGCAGGGGCCAGGGGTTTAACCCCTGGACGGGGAACTAAGATCCCACATGCCACATGGCACAGCCAAGTTGAAAAAAAATTATATGAAAATGACTCCAAATCTAGCCTCTTATTAAACCTTCTCAGGAAAAACAAATAGCACAGCCTATGTTTTCTTTAAATTAGTTTTGATTCTGGTATTTAAGTTGTCAGCTACTTTCTTCTTTCCCCCTTCATTCAGACTAAGGGAGTCCTTAGAGAAGAAACATTTGGTAACTGGGCAGCATGTGATGCACCCCCACCAGCCAAGACACTCACACTAACCTTGCTTTTTAAAGAGATTGCTCTGGACGATCTCATTCATCGACTGGACTTTCTGCTTTTGGAGTTTCACGGGAGGGATGCATGTGTAGAATTCGTAGAGGAGTTGGCTAAGGGCAAGAAAAACAGGAGCACGGAGAAGTCGTTAAACCAATGCCTGACACAGTCCTTCCCCAGCCTGTCGGCTGTGGACACAGAAACAACGAACATCTTGCTCCCTTTGCCACCCCTCCCCCTGCCCCGGGCATGATAAGCCTTCAGTAAATATGCATAGTTGGTCTCGAAGTTGAACACTAATACCAACAGCACTCAAAAAGATGTGAAAATCGGAAAATAACATCAAGAACCTCAACCTCAGGTACACGTTTTGCACTTGACATCTACTGTGCCATGGAAACATCACAACTTTATGAGGCAGATCCAATGCTTGTCTCAGTTTTACAAGTGGGAAAAGTTAAGGTTTAAAAAGATTAACTTTCCCTGGGAGTTGGTGATGGACAGGGAAGCCTGGCGTGCTGCAGTCCCTAGGGTTGCAAGAGTCGGTCATGACTGAACAACTGAACTGAACTGACTGAACTGAATGTGGTATGGGTTCAGGGCAAAGGGATAGTTAAGAAGCTTGTAAATGGTTCTTACCATCAACCTGGTGTGGATATCACTGATATAGAAGAGATTTACTTAAGTGATTGACCCTGCCTTGTCCCTGGTCTAAGTTCTAAGAAAGCTTGGAGAGCCTATAAAAACTGCAACATGTATGACATGGTTGACAATTGCCAAGTCTGTATTTCTATCATATGCTCAAGAGCATTCTGTCTTTATTTGTATTAAATGTTATAAAATTGTTTCATTCCTCTTCTGGCCATCAAACTGGGCAACTTGTCAAGTGGAAGACCTGACAACTAGATGATAATAAGAAAACCCATTTTGCATATCTTGAGATAGGTCCTTTTATAGAATTGATTGTTTAAATCAATTCATTTCAACATAAAAATGTTTCATGATTTTTATAAGTATAAAATGGTTCTTATTCTGTATATGTATGTGGGGTTTTTTTTGTGTGTGTGTGTGAAATAATTCCAGTTGAAAAGCCCTTATAATTTCAAAAAGTACATTTGTGCCAGTACATTGAGTTGAGTGGTGACATTAAAGGAACAGTGAAGTTGGTAGTGATCTTGATTAGCTGGACTCACATTCTCGTTTCATAGATGAGAAAGCAAGGAGGCTAAGGCCCTCAAATGTTAATTGACCTTTACAAGGTCCCAGATCTCATTAGTGGCTTTCCAAGTGCTAGAACACTATTTGTCTGATGCAAAGCCAATATCTTTCACTAAGCTCTTTGCCCTTCATGTAATACTGAATTTGTATTTTTGCTGTTGTTGTTGCATTTTTATTAATATTTGGGGAGAAGATTTGGAAGTTATACAAATAAAATTTTTTATGATTAAAAACAAAAAGATTAACTTTTCCAGTGTTACACAGTTAAGGGATCAAAGAAACAAGGGTTTAAAACCAGGTTATAACTTCATTTCCATACCATTTTATTTTTTTAATGTTTTATACTTGGTAATGCTTTAGATATCTTAAAAAGGTCCTAATTTAAAAAAAAAAAACTGAAAAGTTGTAGATTAGAACAAGTTTGGAATATGAAAAAGAAGACAGCTCTTTCCAAATAGAGTGAAAATAAAAATGCCACGGAAACAAAATTATAACCCCTGTCAGCTTTCCAAAATAAGCTCGTTGTGTTCATTTCTTTCAAATCCTCATTAAGCATCTATTTAATATGTGACAGGCAATACGCATGGCAGAGGGGATAGAATAGAAACAGACTTGGTCCCAGTTGGCATGGAACTTACATTCTAATGAAGGTCAATGTACAACACAAAAGCAAGCAAATCAACACAGGGCCAGATATGCAATGAAGTGAATAGGGAGTTGTAATGGTACAGGAGTTAAGGGAGGAATTTATTTACAATATTCAGAGGTAGCTTCCCCAAGAGGACAACATTCAGCTGGAGACCAGAAGAATGAGAAGCCAGCAGAAATCTTCATGTGAACAGTGGAAAAGCTGATGAGAGCTGAATAAAGTCTGGAAAGCATTGAATAGAGTCATGCCAATGTCAATGTCTTAGTTTCAGTAACTATACTGTAGTTGTCTAAATGTGAACAATAAGGGGAGCTTAGTGAGAAGTATGTAGGAATTCTCCATATACTATCTTTGCAGCTCTTTTCTAAATCTAAAAGTATTCCAATATAAAAGGTTTTAGGGGCTTCCCTGGCAGTCCAGGGGTTAAGACTCTGCCTTCCAGGGAGGGAGTGTGAATTCGACCCCTGGTTAGGGAGATAAGATCCCACGTGCCGCACAGCAAGGCCAAAAATTTTTTAAATGTTCTATATGCTATCTTGCAACTTCAGTGAATTTGGGAAAAGGAAGAAGAGGGTATATCTGGCTCAGATGCACCTAAATAGCATAAGTATATTGAGATAATGTGCTCCTCTCATGAAAGGAATGGGGTGAAGAAGGAAAAGGTGAAGGGGAGCCCATCTCATTATGCCATTAAGCATGCATCGGTGGTTCTCTACTTCTAACCACAGGGCTTACAGGGCAAAGACTGGAACCCAAAAAGCCCAGGTGAAATGGAGACATTTCCACTAAACGTAAGTTTTTTTAACCTACATGTTTCATATTCTGTATCACTGTGCACGCACGTGTGCTCAGTCGTGTCTGACTCTTTACCACCCATGGACTGGAGCCCACCAGTCTCCCCTGTCCATGGGATTTCTCAGGCAAGAATACTGGAGTAGGTTGCCATTTCCTCCTCCAGGAGATCTTCCTGACCCAGATATCAAATCCACATCTCCTATGTCTCCTTCATTGCAGGCAGATTCTTTAAGCCACCAAGGATTGGTATTAATGATACAATTCTTTATCATTGGTATCAGTTTTAAAAAGATGCTTATTTTATAGCTAGTTTTCCCCAAATCTGACACAAACAAACAAAAATACAACAATTCCACACTGAAGTCCCTGGAGGAAGCTCCGCCCGCCTGTCCCCTCTTGTCCCCATGCTGAGTACCCATCTGGAAGTCCCCACAAGAACCTTCCTCTCTCTCTGCATCCCTGGCTTGACCACAGAGCCCAGGAAAGTACAGCATCAGCTCTCACCTGAGTAACTTTGCATCAAAGACGGTTTCCACATCATGCAAGACAGATGGGATGTATTTCAAAGCTGCCACCTAGGTAGAAAGTAAAATAAACATGAGTTATGCCCACGGCCAATGACTCTGCCAACAATTCTGCCTGGTGGCGAGGATGCTTTGCAACAGGACACAGATCAAGGAAGAATGAACCTATATCCTGGGTACTGCTACAGTGACTCAAACTCTACATGTAGATTGAAACATTAGATATATGAGTTTCTTCTATCTTCAAGGGCCTAGAAATGTATAGTAGAACAATCATAGCCTCTGAAGTTATATACACTTACAGTCAAATTCTGGTTCTACTCCTTAGTAGCCATGTGACTTTGGACAAAACACTTAACCTCCCCGATTTCTCATTTTCCTTGTCTATAAAATAGAGGAAATAATGCCTATTTTGTAGGATTGCAAAGATTAAAAATAATACAAATGAGGCATCCAGCAGAGAGCCAGGCATATTTTGGATGCTATGTAAAGTGTAACTTCTATCATCATTGGAAGACAGTGTGCTTGAGTTGTACTGTTGGTGGTAAGGATGGCATGGACTGAGTTCTATTTCTAATTTATCTCCTTGGCCAATTTGAGAACAATTGTGGGCATGTTTATGAATCTACTAGCTGGATTAGGAAAACTGGGCATTACGGTGGATGGAGTTTTTCCCTGTGTGAGGTAACTGATGCATCCAGAGGTGGGAAATACACCCAGGGCCTTGTAAAACAGCACCACTTGCTAAACAACAGACTAGACTATAATTTCTACAAAAAGAGTTGTAAGTCACCTATTTGGAAAATAATGTTTAAAAATCTGGTAGGTGTATGCACTTTATATTTTCTTTATTTTTTTTTTCTTTTTCTGCATATTCTAAGTGTTCTGTAGTCAACAAGTCTCATCCTTTAGGGCTTCCCTGGTGACTCAGTGGTAAAGAATCTGCTTGCCAATGTAGAAGACACGTGTTTGATCCCTGGGTCAGAAAGATGCCTTGGAGAAGGAAATGGTAACACACTCCAGTGTTCTTGCCTGGGAAATCCCCATGGACAAAGGAGCCTGGGAGCCTACAGTCCATGTGGTTGCAAAGAGTCGGACAGGACTAAGAGACTAATACAACAATCACTGTATCACAATTAAACCAAAATTAAAACAGTGAAAATTATTTTTTTAAATAAACTCTTCCTCCAAGCCACATGCAGCTGAGTTTCTTAGTGAATGTGGATAACCATTATGACCATGCTCCACTGAATGTTCTCAGAGAAGACACCATGCTGTTAGATAATTTTATTAAACCTTATTTCCTCCTACAAGGGACACACTATTTTCACAGATCAGGAACCTTTAGGGCATCAAGATTTAATAACTAGGTCACAAAGTCAGCAAGTGGGAGAGTCAAGCTTTAAACACAGACAGGCTGCTTACAGAGCCACTCCTTATAATCCTCAAGCTACGCGCCCACCTCACTCAAATAGCAACTCTCTCTCTCCTTGCCTTCATGCTTATTCTTTGTGTTATTTACGAATTTTGCACGTCAGACTTACATGTTTGTTATTTTAAAAATTTGCACAAGTATTATCAGGATGAAAATTGTCCCTGAAGTCCTATATCTCCATCTCTGCCCCAATCCCTACTGCTCAGCTCAGAAGGGGTCACTGTCAACATTGCAATGAGTCCTGATTGCTTTCTATGCATGAACATGTGTGTGTTGTATGTGTTGCATGTATGTGCCTGTGCGCATGTATGTGTCTGATTACATAGTTCTGTAACTTGCTTTTTGCAGCTAACCATGTACCACCAGGATTTTTGCCATCATTTCACAGAGTGCACTATTCATTTCTCACCACTGCATAACAAGATTCATGTGGGTACACCAAGTTCTCCTTACTAATGGACTCCATGCTATCTTGGGCTTCCCTGGTAGCTCAGACAGTAAAGAATCTGCCTGCAATGCAGGAAACCCAGATTCAATACCTGGGTAGGGAAGATCCCCTGGAGAAGGAAATGGCAACCCACTCCAGTATTCTTGCCTGGAGAATTGTTTGGACAGAGGAGCCTGGTGGGCTACAATCCACGAGGTCGCAAAAAGTCAGAAACAACTGAGTGACTAACACTTTCACTGTCACACTTTCCGTGCTACCTTTAGTTTCTCTTTATCGTAAAATAAGTGGCAAGAAAATATTAAACACATATTAAACACATTGTGTGTCTCTGAGAATCCCTATGGGATGCATGCACTGTTGAAGAGGAGTTAGTGCATCAGATGTATGTTCAGTTCAGTTCACTCAGTCATGTCTGACTCTTTGCGACCCCATGAACCGCAGCACGCCAGGCCTCCCTGTCCATCACCAACTCCCTGAGTCCACCCAAACCCATGTCCATCGAGTCGGTGATGCCATCCAGCCATCTTATCCTCTGTTGTCCCTTTCTCCTCCTGCCCTCAATCTTTCCCAGCATCATGGTCTTTTCCAATGAGTCAGCTCTTCGCATCAGGTGACCAAAGTATTGGAGTTTCAGCTTCAACATCAGTCCTTCCAATGAACACCCAGGTCTGATCTCCTTTAGGATGGACTGGTTGGATCTCCTTGCAGTCCAAGGGACTCTCAAGAGTCTTATCCAACACCACAGTTCAAAAGCATCAATTCTTCGGCGCTCAGCTTTCTTTATCATCCAACTCTCACATCCACATATGACCACTGGAAAAACCATAGCCTTGACTAGACGGACCTTTGTTGGCAAAGTAATGCCTCTGCTTTTTAATATGCTGTCTAGGTTGGTCATAACTTTCCTTCCAAGGAGTAAGCGTTTTTTAATTAAAGAAACCCAGAAACCAGATGTATGTACACACATGCAAATGTACACACAAATGTATATACATATATGTTTTAGGAGAATCTGTCATATTACCTTAGAAAGCAGCAGAAATCAATTTCTTTAAACTTATAACCTTGCTAACACTAGTATGCAAATCTGTTTAATTTTGTCACCCTGATACATAATGTGCAGCTGTTATCTGCAACTCTGGGTCTAGCGCAGGTGGGAACCTTTTCTGTATCTATTGAACAACTATACTTACTATCGGCACAGTGGTAAAGAATCCACCTGTCAATGGAGGAGAAACAAGAGATGTGTGTTTGATCCCTGGTCTGGGAAGATCCCCTGGAGGAGGAAATGGCAACCCTCCTCCAATATTATTGCCTGGAAAATTCCATGGACAGAGGAGTCTGGCAGGCTGCAGTCCATGGGGTTGCAAAGAGTCGGACATATTGAATGAGCACATACGCAAATATTTACTATCTACTTGCCTGTATTCTTTTTCCATTTTTCTTTTTTTTTTACGTAGGAGACTTGTTTTACTTAGAGTGGAGAATTATGCCAGGGACAAAGTTAATACAAAGAAACAAACAACAAAAAGTAGCAAGAAAGAGAAATGGGTAAGTGCAGCTCCAGGAGCCTAGCAGCTCTTTCCGTCAGGGTCACAAGTGGCCCGCGGGTGTCCGTCTGTATGTCCGTCCTACACATGGAAACGGAGAAGGATTAAATTCATCAGGTAACTGCTCTAACACGGGAAATTTGCAGATGTCAAGTAGCTTCATCTGACTTAAAACAGGACAGACAAAAGTAAATCATTCCATAGGCTGAAAACAAACAACAAAAACAAACAAAACTATGCTGTTTCTTCTCCCCAAATGAAATCCACACAAAAGGTCCTGTGTGATTCCAAAATTTCCAGAGTAGAAATGGAATGATCTGATATGTTAAAGACCCCATTATTTTGTAAAGAAAGAAAGTACACCTCAAAATATTCTAATTCCACATGTGAACAACAAAATACTGTCTTGTCTACTGGCAGCGGGCGGTGGGGTGGCTCCGGCCCAGGCCCAGCAGGTCCGCTCACACCGGGAGTGTCCTCCCTGGGAAGGACCCTGAGTCTCTACTGGGAGCTGAGCTGAACACTGGGCAGGGAGACAGTGCCGGAGCCCGGCTTTGCTGTTTGTGGTTCTGATGTTCAGGGGTGATTTCAGCCTTTTAACTTAAGGAGTTTTAAGATCACCTGGGTCCAGTGCTGAGGTGAAGCCCAACCGCAGGGCCCTCTACTCACCGAGGGAACACGCTCTGAGCGTCGGTGAGAGGCAGGGTCTCCTTTTGGCACCACAGAGTTGACGTTAAAGTGACAAATGCTCTCCCGGCTGCTAGTTCTGGACGGTTTTCTCCCGCATGGCAGCCGGCGGCGTGTCCATGCTCGGGGTGGTGACGAGACCCTCGCCGTCTTCCATCTTGACCCGCTTCAGCTCCGGCTGCTCCGCTGGGTCACCGTTCTGGCGCTTGGTGGGCAGGGAGGCGGAGGCTGAGGCATGTGTCGCCAGCATGTGCAGGGGACTCGCTGCTGCATTGTTCACCTGGCCGTGGACAGCGGTGGGGATTGGCACCACGTGAGTCCCATTTTGTGTTACAGTTTTTATTGGAAGCTGGTGCTGACCTAGAGGTGCCTGCTGCCCTATGGTGACCGTCTGGACAGGGGTGGTCTGTGACGTCTGAATGATCCGGCCAGCAGCACCTAACGTGGCGTGGCTAATCGCAGGAATAGGTTCTACTTTCACTTTTACTTCTCTGTGGTCTCCATTCTCTTGTGGCTCCGCCTTTGGGGGGGCCAGCACAGCTGCCTGAGGGACCACAGCCTGCCCTGCGACGGTGTATGTGTTTGCTGGGGCCAGTCCAGCCACGCTGGTGACAGACACCGCTGGGATCTGGTGGATGACATGAACCGTCTGCATCACGGGCTGCTGGGAAGTCGAGGTGGTCACAGGGGCGGCGGCAGTGTCGGTGACAGGCTTGATCGTCGGTGGCAGTGGTCGCTGCACAGCGATTAAGACGGGCTGACTAGACAGAGGTGAGCCTGGTGCACTCTGGGCAAGCCGCGCCTCCTGGATGACAGCAAGTTTGGGCTGTGAGGCAGGAGGCTTGGGCTCCAGAGGGGCTGGTGAACCTTCCCGGGACAGGCTCTCAGGGGTCTGGGCCCCACTGGAGTGAGCAGACAGCACTCCAGCATGATTGGGAGAGGCTGGAGCACTTCTAGACGAAAGCCGTCCCAGAGGGGTTCTAAAGCAAGGCATGCCCCTAGGCCATCTTTTCCTGAAAACCTGCTCTATTAATTTGCTTTCAGAGGCAGGATCTATCCTTCAGAATGAGCCTTTGCCTGGTTCTTCCAGGGAACGTGGTACTTTGATGAAATAACGATTCAGAGAGAGATTGTGGTGAATTGAATTCTGCCAGCCCTTGTCCGCAGTCCTGTAGTAGGGATGGTTTTTTGTGATGTGCGTATAAATTCCATTTAGGGTGAGCTGTTTATCAGGAGCCATTGTGATTGCTTGTACGATTAATTGTGCATAGGAATAAGGTGGCTCTGAATCATCCTTTGGGCTGTCTCCACCTGAAGCTTCCTTCTCGTTTTCAGGCTGTGAGTTGTCGGCCATTAAATTGAGGTCAGAGGGTATCACACGGCCCATTTTGTACCCTTAAGACTCTGCTCCCCGCGGGCTAGAAGGACAGGAGTTCGCAGCACTGACGGTTCCTGTGGGCGAGCGGAGGGGGCTGATGAGCTGGGCCCTGGTGTCGGGAATGTTGATGGTCAGCGGCGAGATGTGAGCCTGCACAGGCTTCACCGGGCATGGCCGCCGCCATCCGGGGGCGTGACGATCTCGACGTGACGCCGCGAGATGAAGCTCGAGTGCCCCGGGCTCACGTCCACCGAGCCCTGCGACGAGCTGCGCCCGATGGTCACCGAGCGCTTCCTCATCAGGTACTCGAACTCGCGGCCCTCGAGGCGCGCCGCCATGGGCCTGCGAGGGCCCGGGGCCGCCTTCCAACGCTGCCCCGGCGGGGCTGAGGGCCGAGCGAGGCCGCCGGCCGAGGAGCGACGAGCGGCCTCTCCATTTTTCTTTTGGGTGATTTCTTTTCTTATTGGTGTGGAATTCTTTATATATCATTAATATTAACCCCTTTGCAGTAACATATTTTGCAAGAATTTTCTCTTACTTCCCCTGTATTTGAGTGTTGCTTTCTTTTAGCTTTATCATATCTTTCATTGCACAGAAGGATTTTAATTTGTATGTTGTAAGATGTGTCAGACCTTTTCTTTATAGTTATTGGATTGTATGTCTGAATATTTATTCTTTATTCTTTCAAATCAAGATGACAAGAGATAACAAGACTCCAAATGTTTCTAAAACTAGGCTCTATTGGGACACCCTTGTCCTATAGGATGGTGTTAGGTATTCTGTGGGAGGGAAAGGATTTGCAATCAAACAATTAGGGGGAAGTTTGGTTTAAGCAAAGATAAGCCAGTAAGGTGCATTTTTTTTTTTTTTTAGTTTTGATACTTTTTTTTTTTTTGGCAGAACTTCTCTGAATTTTAATATATGTAAGTTGCACTATGACATTCCTCCAGGCAATTATCATATACAGTGCCTTCCAGCCTAGTTGGTCAGGCCATCTGTATCAGGAAACATCAAGATACAGCAAAAGCAGATGCCTGCAGG
Organism: Giraffa tippelskirchi; assembly: GCF_054371585.1. Classification (NCBI taxonomy): domain Eukaryota; kingdom Metazoa; phylum Chordata; class Mammalia; order Artiodactyla; family Giraffidae; genus Giraffa; species Giraffa tippelskirchi. The sequence continues at coordinate 116,301,684 of NC_137282.1, forward strand.
GCTGGGCAAGCAGCAGAAAGAAGTGAAAGAAGAAGAGCATAGGCCAGTGGGAAGTGATCAGGTGTGTGGAACCCACACTCTAAAGAATGAGGCATTCTTGCTCACTTGTTTTAACACTGTGCTAGCCAAATCAAACACACTTGCAGGCTGCACTTCTCCCATGGGCTGCCAGCTTACAATCTCCTCATTCTAAAGAGATGCCACGTGCTGAGGCACGTGCCCTGATAAAGGCTGGTCTAAGCATTCAAACAAACTGTTCCTTCTTGACTCTTAGGTTGAGGAACATAGAACACAGTTCCTTCCTTTACTCTAGGCCCGCAGGGACCCAGTGCTCTGCCCAGCACCTGCAAGCACCTAGGGCCGTCTCCTCACTCGCCAAACCTCAGCATTTTCATGTGAGGCAAATGAAAGAGGGGAATGATGGCAAATAAAGCATATCTTGCACCTATTGTAATGCCCAGCACACAGTGGGCCTCCACAAGTGTGTGTGCTGTATCTCCCCCTATCTCATTTCTCTGACACCAGCCAGCCCTCATCACCCAGCGCCTGGACAAAGAATATTGTGGACTCATCGATTAAGACCATAATTAAGACCAAAGTGAGGGAACAGAAATAGAAATGAAATCCTCGGCAAGTCAGGGAAAGCCAGGACTCTGGTGTCTGCAGCACGTTGCTGGCTTTCAAGCGCTGCATGTCATTCCAGGGCTTTGGAGTGATTCTGCAGAGCAGGAGTCACCAGGCATCGTATGGACACTCACACTTCAGTGCTTCAGCTGTGAGCGAGGAGGAGCTGGACAAAGCTGGGACCAGGGTTACTTCAGAAGGAGCCCATCTTCCCAGCCTCTCAGCCCTGGGCGAGTGATAAAGTAAACCAAACTGAGTGGTTCACATCCTGAGACTCCAAGGGTGTTATCAACCCAACTGTGGAGTATTAAACATACATCTGACCCCGGTGGCCTCACGGAGAAGTGGCAGGTCTGTGGATTTCTTTTCCAAAGGGGATGGGAAGTTTGCCAAGTCCGCTGTCATAGTCCTCAGGGGGCCTGCCTACAGTCCTTGCCTTCACACAGCCCTGACACAGCTGAGGGCAGTGACAGCAGGTGAGTTCAGCAGGTGCTACCACTGAGCACCCCCAGGAGGCAGAAGATCTCAGCCACAAGGCCCACTGGGGATCTCCATTTGTTGAAGTTTCTAAGGCCTGAGAACTAGAAACAGCCTGGCTTTCTAGACCTGTTGGCCTCCTGGGAACCATGTTGCTCTACTGTTGTTAATATTTTCATTCTCATTAATACTACTATCACACATAAACCACCACTGTTGTATTACTACTTTCGTCTCATAGTGGAAAAACATGAAAGTGTTAGTCACTCAGTCATGTCTCACTCTTTGCAACCCCATGGAGTGTAGCCCACCAGGCTCCTCTGTCCCTGGAATTCTCCAGGCAAGAATACTGGAGTGGGTAGCCATTCCCTTCTCCAGGAGATCTTCCCGACCCAGAGATCGAGCTCAGATCTCCCACATTGCAGGCGGATTCTTTGCTGTTTGATCCACCAGGGAAGGCCCATCTTACAGTATATATCCCTATATCATATGTAATATTTAAGAAAAACACAACAGAGGTATTCTTATGCATGTGTGTGTGCATATATATACATGTATATGAATATATATTGGGATTAATATATATTAATCAAAGTAGCAAACCATTAGTGGAAACTTGATCCATGCATGATCTCACTTCATTTTTACAAGTACTCTAGGAATAGATACTGTCATTCTGCTAGAGAGGTAAAATAACTTGCCAGAATACACACAGCTAATAAGCCACACCCTGATAGCTTAGTTGGTAAAGAATCTGCCCGCAGTGCAGGAGACCCCAGTTAGAGTTCTGTGTCGGAAAGATCCCCTGGAGAAGGGATAGGCTACCCACTCCAGTATTCTGGCCTGGAGAATTCCATGGACTGTATAGTCCATGGAGTCGCAAAGAGTCGGACATGACTGAGCAAATTGCACTTTCAATAAGCCACACAGCAAAGATACGTACCTGATTCTTCCCAACTGGCTTCTGGCCAGTATGCCCTGCTACTGCCTACTCTGCTTTAGGAAAATTTCCATCTTGGCAAGCGGGGAAGTTCTAACAGAGGAGACAAAGCTGAACTCAGGGAGGAAGTAGATGAAGAAAAGTCTCCCCATTAAGAGGATAACTTTTTAAATGTATGTGTTTGTTTTGGCTTTGCTGCATCTTCACTGCTGCCAGGCCTTTTCTCTACTTGCGGCGAGTCGGGGGTGGCAACCCCTGCTCAGGCTTCTCCTTGCGGAGCGAAGCACGGGCTCTAGGGCCTGAGGGCTTCTCTTGTGCGGAGCAGAGAACAGGCTCTAGGGCATGAGGGCATCGGTAGTTGCGGCCCCCAGGCTCTAGAGCACAGGCTCAATAGTTGAGGCACACAGGCTTAGTGGCTCTGAGGCATGGGGGATCTCCTCCGATTAGGGATCGAACCCGTGTCTCCTGCATTGGCTGGTGGATTCTTTACCACCAAGCCATCAGGGAAGCCGTACAAGGACGGCTTTTGAAAGAAGACATCATTTTTCTGATATGCCTCAAGAGTCCTTCTCGTCACATACATGAGGGTTGCAAGAAAGGCCACCAGGAGAACATTTTCCAGATCAGTAATTAGTTTATAACATGGCTCCAAGTGAATTTCCCAGATGAATCATCAGTTCCAAGTCCCTCTGCCTGAAGCCAGGTACAGAGCTCAAGAAGAGAGTCAGCCCCCAATGGAGCAGTAGTGATTTTACTGTCCCAAGCGGAGTCACGGGAGAACACTTGTGATGATTGCTGCCCAGAAGGACTTCACCAGAGCTGAGAATCCTGGGCTGTGAGCACACAGCAAATGTTTAAGAATAAGAGCAAAAGTCAAAACCACACAGCTGCACTCCCGCAAACTCAAAGGGAATTTCTCTTCTGTTTCTAGACTCCTCATCTATCTTCCTCTCTCTCCCCCACCTCTGCTGTCTTTCTCTTTCTCTCTCTCGGTCTCCCTCTCCTTCACAGAGTAAGGCTGCACAGCATTGGTGCCAGCAGACAGACTTCTAGTGCAAACGAATATATCTTGCAATGATGCAAAGTTATACTAGAACACTAGATGTCTTCCTCATTCAAGAGGAAGACAATATTCCCATCCCACCAATATACAATCCTTTTATTTTAGTCAAATGATGGACAGTCAAGGTCCCTGGAAACTGGACAGACACTGTCACAGGGATTCACCATAGCTGACCAGAAGCAGTCTTCTTAGAGATGCTGAGCTGTCCCTGAGGAAAATACATCTACTCTCCCCAGACATTCACCCCTGTCACTGGTCTTTCAGATGGACTTCACCAGAGCTGGTAATCCTGGGAATTATCATCAAGGCAAGGGAAGAGGGACCAACAGGTTCTGGGAGACACATGTCTCCCTGCTTTCTGTAACCCGGAGTTGTGCTGGCCCCTGAAGCTTAGCAGGAGGCAAGAGAGCTCAGTGTTTAAAATGGCTGGCTGAAGAGGCCAAGTTCAAATCCAGTGGGTCTTTTATCTGCCTGTCCTTGGGGAAATTAACTCTCTGTGCTCCAGTTTCCTCGTCAGGAGATTGAGGGAATAAAGTCACCTACTTTATAAGGTTGATGTGATTAATGAATGAAAAATGTGAGCCATCAGTATGACTACAGCAGCCCCTTTGGAACAAACTTTCACCTATCCTCCATAAATCCAGCATTCCCAAAGATCCCCTCTAAGTATGCAGCAGACGGTGGAAAAGGGGACAGCATTCTAATCATTTAACAAGTTGAGGTGAAACTCCAGCTCTTGCTATTACACATGAGTCTCACTTCTTCTCCCACTGTGGGCTCAGAATGCAGCCTGCAGTCCAGGTCCCAAGAATGAACCACATTCTTCCCTTGCTTCAGACTTTTGGATATTTTACAACAGTTAACAATGAAAAGGGAAGAAAGAAAGAGGCCTCCTTAATTAGCTCAAATTTGTGACTACAGACCAGACATCTGCCCATCTGTACTGCTGTTTATGGAGCTTATTGCTTAACCACCTAGCATTTTGCCAAAAGATTCAATTCTTTAATGAAACCTTACTTTGCTTGGTGATTAGGAACTCAAGCTCTGGACTATACAGCCTAGATTCAAGTAACCTGCTACTTCTTAACTGTGATTAAATTACTCAATCTCCCTAAGCCTCCATTTCCTCATCTGTAAAGTAGAGATAAGAAGAGTATTTGCCTAATAAGGTATTTGTTATTAAAAAAAAAAAAATCAAATGAGCTAACAGTATATGTAAAGCTTTTAGCTCAATGTGTCACACATAATAAATGCTAAAACATAAAATGGTGGAAGCTAGTATTCCTTCTTTCATTGTTCCAGCTGAAAGGTATTTAAGTGACAGTTACTGTCTCAGGTTCTGGAGACATAAAGGCAGAGGGCTCTGCCTTCCTGGACACTCTGGTGGCTGTCTTAGCATGTGTGGCAGTCAGAGTGGCCAAGGAGCACACTCTGTAATTATGAGTCACTTATGTATTTCCACTCGTACCATCAAATTGGAGAACGATGAAGCGTCACAATCTAAAGGACAATGGGTCAAATGGATCTGCACAACGTCACCAATGGCCATGACTCACATTTGAGCTGCATCCAGTTCACAGTGTCAGATGTTGACCGTCTCACCCTGCCATCAGCTTTATCAACAATGTTCACAGGGCTGACACACATGGGGACTTCTGAGCATACAACCCATTCCAGAAAACCCTGACCATACCCATTCTTTGTGGATTAGAGAATATTAACTTTGGCGTTAGAAGACCTGAGTGGACTGAAATCCTAGCTCTACCACCATGAATAGGTACACTTTAGGATGAATTATTTAACTTTATGAGCCTCCGTGGACAATGAAGACAACAATTCCTTGCAGACCTCTGGCAGGACTGAAAACACTGCATGTGAAAGCTTGGTTCATGCCTGATACACAATAGATAATCAGTGAAAGATGTTTTTAATGCTCTTTCTACCCTCTTTGGATGGCTGGCTTTAAATTCTCCATAGTTTCATGTGAGATACTGCCAGGCCATCTCTGAACAATAAGGAAAACCACAGAAAGCAATTCACAAAAGCTAGATGAGCCTCAGACATGAGAAATAACTAGCTTGGGTCCGAGAATTCACATGGACAAAGCTGAGACTGAACCAGATGGACTTAACTCTGAACTCGGGCAGGCAAGAATTAGGGCTTCCACCTAAGCTACTACGCAGCTGGAAATGTAAGGTTTGAATGGGAATGTCAATCATTGGCATTCCCATGCTCTCCCCCAAAACTTATGGCAGACATTACTAATAGATCACAGCATTCTTTCCTGCTCTACCCCATGCAGGCTCAGAGTCAAGACTCCAGTCATGCTGTCCTGTTTCACTGGCGAAACTTTGCCTTCCTTTTTTATTTTTTATAGAGTCAGTTCTTGTAAGCTTATCCTCCTTGAAAATTATATCTGTTTCTTGATCTGACACAATAACTGGATGTCCTAAAACTGCTCGACTTCATGTGACAAGGTTAGAAACACAAGTATTCCCTTCCAGATTCCACTCTGTTGAAAATGCCCTCAAGGCTCCTGTTTCATGATGAAGTAAAGGAGGAAGAGATATACATGACTAAATTGAACTATGTAACAGGCTTTACCCACCATGCTTTACATGCATTACTTTAATCCTCTCAATAATCCCCTAAATTAGACAGACATTAGGCTTCCCATTTTACAAAAGGATAACTGAAGCCCAGGATACTGAAATCATTTGCCCAGTGCTAAGTGCCCAAGCGTGGATGCCCCATTTCCCACTCAGATCTCTCTGGCTTGACATCCAAAGCTCATTCTCCTATAGTGAATATCCAAGTCTACAGAAGACCCCTTGTTGAGGTTTGCTGACATCATATGGCCTTGACCCCTCTCTCCTCATACTCTAAAAGAGCATTTGGTTTTTTCAGATGGTATTGCTCTTCATACTTGAATATGACTTTATATTCTTCTTTGACAACTTTTCAACAACCATAGGAATAGACAGAAAACATCATTGATTTCATCCTAGAAGCTAAATTTGGCCCTTAGAGTAAATTTTTAAAAAGGCAAAGTCCCTTTTCATGGCTCTTGGGGTGGAAATCTATGAGGAGAAACCAGCATAACCTGGCCCAAATTCCAGGGAAAACAGGCCACTTTGTAACACAGCTACCCAGACAATCAAAACCTGGGTAAAAAGACTCATGCCAAAGCCATAATAATCCTATTAGCTCTCTGCATTTGCATAGTGTTTTATAAGTGGCTCTTTTGCAAACAATGTTTATCTGATCTTCACCCAAACACTAAAGTTTTATAGATGAGGAAACAGAGACCTTGAGAGGTTAAATCCAGCATTAAATCAGACAGCTTGATCAAAAGGAAACATTTTGTTGACCCAGGTCCTCTCAGAATCAGACATTCTCACTGGCTCATCTTTTAGCTCACGTTTTCTCCTTTCTTTCCCTGCCTTTGCTGCTGCTGCTGCTGCTGCTAAGTCGCTTCAGTCGTCTCCGACTCTGTGCGACCCCATAGACAGCAGCCCACCAGGCTCCACCGTCCCTGAGATTCTCCAGGCAAGAGCACTGGAGTGGGTTGCCATTTCCTTCTCCATCCCTGCGTTTGCATTCCCTTTATTCCTTCCCACCAAATGCAGGTAGTTCATCACAGGGAAATCGGTGCTGAAATTGGAAAGGATGGCTCTGGGACGACTTACTCCCCGGTTTTTCCCAAGGTCACGTGGTCTCTCTCTGGGCACCTCTACCTCTCTGGGGCATCGACTCCTTTCTCCTCCCTGCCAACCAGCTCCTCTGTCTGTCCCTCACACTTCAGCTTCCCTGGAGCCTATTTCAGACTTGATGCAATGCAATAGCCTCTACAGACCCCATGGACTGTAGCCTGCCAGGCTCCTCTGTCCATGGGATTTCCCAGGCAGGAATACTGGAGAGGGCTGCCATTTCCTACTCCAAGGGATCTTCTCAACCCAGGGACAGAACCTGCATCTCTTATGTCTCCTGAATTGGCAGACAAGTTCTTTACCATTAACGCCACCTGGGAAGCCCCATATCCCCAGTAGGTACTAAATGTGTAGTGTAAAGAAGAGTATAATGTAGCAGCTCAGAACATGGTCCTTAGAGCCAGGCAAGAAGAGATCTGAATCCCAGCTACACCCCTTAGCAGATAGGAGCCCTTCAATTTCCACATCTATGAAACAGAGATCTTCACACCTATTCTGAGGATTATTCATTCCACAGATATTTATCAAGTACCAACTATATACTAGGACTGTTCTATATGCTGAGGATACAGTGATGAACAAGACAAAGCTCCCCTCCACACACACACACACACACACTCTCACTCACACACAGACGTTCCCAACATTCGTTAAATCAAAGGAAGCCATTACATTAGCAGAGTGATTCCCAAACTTTGCTTCATACAAAAATCAAATGGGGAGATTTTCAAACTCCCTTTTCCCTGGTCACACTCCATACCAATTCCATTAGGATGTATGCTGGTGGTAATTAGTCATCAGAATGTATTCAAGATCCTCGTGTGATTTCAGTGTGCAAAGTTTGGAACCCATCACGTTAGCAACAGAGACTCCAAGAAAGATTTCTGCTTTTGCATCCTCACCTGCATTCTAACTGAACACCAGTACCTCATTCATTCTAACCAGAGGCCGGGCAACGCCAGGCATAGCTAGCTAGTGGGCATTTAAGTTAGCAATTAAAAAGATATCTTATCAAAAGAAGAGGAAGTCACATGCATTGGTTCAGATCAACTGTGCTTGAGTTTCCTTCTTCACAACTTATGAGACACTTGTGAGTTAGTGCTATGATAGTTATGAAGGTCAACCTGAAACAGCCTCTTCACTCAGTCTCTTAGCTGCTAAACTCTTTCTCAAATGTAGGTTTCTCAAAGATTTACAGAGTTTGTAGATATGCATCATGAACCACTAAATCAGAGATCCCATTCTCTCCAAAGTATCTCTTGTTTATTGAGGAGACTCTCAACCCCAAAAGGGATCTGAGTTTATTTACAGTGTTGAGATTAAAAAGTGGACAATTTCAGAGACTGACACCTTAACTATTCTCACCACTAAAAATGGATCAGGTTTGACCTGTTTCCTTCCAGGGAGCAAAAGCTTCAGAGTTATTTAAGAGGAAGCACTGCTACTTTCATGGGAAACAAACAAATAAGCCTTCTCCTGTCCCGAGGAGACCCTGGTGTTCATGATCCTTATATCACGTGGCCAGCCCAGGCCTTCAGTTAACACAGGGCTGTGCCCATTCAAGCAAAAGTAGGCATTATCTCACCGTGCTGTTTTCTATCAGATGACCAAGGGAAAAGACAATTTTTTTTTTTTTCTTTTGTAGTGTAAACCAACCTGCAAAAGGATGGTTGTTTTATATTGACTTTTCATCAAGTTGTTGATGGATTCAAAGAGCCGTCTCATGGATTCTTCAAACTCCATCTGTTCCTTGCCTTCGTAAAGCCTGAAAGAAGACACATCTCAATCATTTCTCAAACCAACAAGCAAGACCTTTGAAAGAGTGTGCCCGCTACAAACTTGATTTGAAACTGAGAAAGGGGTGGAGATCTGGACTTAAGGGGCGGGGGCTGCTTCAGCAGTGGCTGCTTGCATGATCCTCTCAGGGGAAGCCCAGGTCCACAAACACAACAGGTACCATGCAACTGACTCGACATAATAAATCATCCCCCTCCTGCCTTTTATTTAAACCCTGAAGAATCTCAAAGGAATGAAGCTTGTCCAAGCTGAAGGGACATTAATAATTTCATCCTTCTTGAAGAATCAGACGGAGACTTGTCATCAGGTTTTCAGAGTATTTTGAAAGCATCAAAGCAGAAATATTTTCAAGCATGCTGCCCTTCCCCTTGGCCCACTTGTGGGATGAACACGGTCATACCTGCTGTATGTCAAGGGATGTCATTCTCCCTGCCATCTCATTTCAGGAGTGTACTGAGGACCTAATTTAAAACTTTCATTCCTCTGATTATAAAGTCCCTACATTGATACTGTTTTAAAAAAAAAATGCATTACTTATGAAGTGAGATTCCTCACCAATCCTACTGTAAAATTAGTAATTATTAAGGATGGATCTTGCAATGCAGGAGACGCGGGTTCCATCCCTGGATCGGGAAGATCCCCTGGAGAAGGAAATGGCAACCCACTCCAGCATTGTTGCCTGGAGAATTCCATGGACAGAGGAGCCTGGCAGACTGCAGTCCATGGGGTGGCAAAGACTCAGACACGACTTAAATGACTGAGCGTGAGCACAAAGGCTGGAGATCCTTGCACAGATTCTCAAAGTCTGATTAACGTATACAGGGGACTTCTCATAGAAACCATCCCCTGGTATAAAATCAGTCTTTAGGCCCCCGAGTCTCAGCACCCTTGTGGCCCAACCTTGGCGTGTTGTTGAGCCCAAGGCCTCTCCAAGCAAGCCGTTATCACCAACTGGTAAAATATCTGCAGCCTAATCTGTGGCATCCTGGGCAAAAGACAGAGCAGAGCGCTCCTGTCTCCCACTCAGATAAAGAGGGTCTCCTGTCACAGCCTCCATAGCCCATCCCCCGGGCCGCCCGCTGCCCAGAAGGTGCTTTGCCCAGATAAAGCGCCAGCACACACTTCAGGGAGTGTCCCCTGCATCAGGCACAGGCTGGGCAGCACCGCCGCCACCTCCGCGCTGTCTCCACTCCATCCTCGCCCATCCTCTCACCTGCTTTTCTTTAAGTTCCTGTTCTATTTCCTTTCTCGTCTTAAAGTGGGTGTCTATGTCTTACTTCTTCTGGGTATCCTTCACTCTCTCTTTGTCAGTCTGTATGTTTTATCTGCTTTTCTCTCTCTCTCTGACTTCATCTCTCTTCTGAGTCACTCTCTCTCTCTCCTTCTCTTCTTTTTTCCTAAGTAGCCCCTTCCTAAAGCCTCCTGAAGTAAGAAGCTTAAGGGGAAGACAGAACGTTTCAATCCAGTACAGGGATCCAGAAACTGCTGCTGACTTTCTAGGTATCTAGTTCAAGGTCATAGCGACAAGGCTGTGAGAGAAACCAGGAGTTCTAAGGCTTCCCTCCTTCGTGCTCCCTCACCCCCCCCCCTCCTTCTCCTCTTCCCTTTTCCCCTCTACTACACCTCTCAGCCCTGAACCAGAGAGGGTCTGTCATAGAGAATATGTTTTGGCGTCAGTCAGCCTGGGTTCCAACCTCTAATCTGCCCAGGACTAACTGAAGCCCTTATTAATAACAGCAGACATAGCAGAGCATCACTCTGCCTCCAGGCACTGTGTTATCAAATCACACACCCTCATCCCCACACTATGGTAAGGGACCCATCCTTATCCCCACTTTCCAGATCAGTGACTTCAGCAACATGCCCAAGGATGCATACCAGAAGTGCTGGAGCCAGAATTCAAACCCGGCCATTGGCTCCTGAGCCTGGCCTCTCATCACTTTGTCCACCACTGGACTGGATGCCTCACTACTGGTCTTAATTCCTGTAAGCCTCAGTTTCTCACCTACAAATGCAGGCTGTACCAGTACTGTGTGCAAGGACTGTGAGGAGCACAGCTCACACACACGTGGCCTGCTGCGCACACGCTGGGTCCTGGTTAAGCGTCAGTTAACTGTTGGAGTAGGAGCATTGTACAAATAAAGACATGAACTCTCCATAGACTGAACACTGCCCAAACCCCATCAAAGTGGAAAAGATGAGACACTAGCCGGAAGGAGGTGCGTGCGTGTTAAGTTGCTTCGGTCATTTCAAACTCTTTGTAACTATATGGGCCGTTGCTCACCAGACTGCTCTGTCCATGGGATTCTCCAGACAAGAATCCTGCAGTGGGTTGCCATGCCCTCCTCCTGGGGATCTTCCCAACCCAGGGATCGAACCCGGGTCTCTTACATCTCCTGCACTGACAGACGGGCTCTTTACCACGAGCGCCACCTGAGAAGCCTGGCAGGAAGGAAGGGTGGGTCCTAATTCACAGTGGTGGCGCTTTCCTTGTGAGAGGGCACTGAGAGGTTTTCTTTGTGCCTAAAGCTAAGCCAATGGATGGTCCCTCCCCCAAGGCTTTTGCCGTGAAACCCCTCACTCTTTGCTCTAGCCACAGCTGCCCGAAAACATCAATCAGTGACATTGGCATTTCTGTTACTGGTCTACGGCGTCTTCCTCCCACATTTAAACCCAGCTGTGGCTGCCCATTATTCACGTCACTGTCCACTCTACACGGCCTTTCTCCATAAGGCATGCACATTGTATGCTTCTGGGTGTATGTGTGTGGGGGGGATCCCGTCAGGTCCTCTTCTCTGGACCATTTGTACTGCCCACAAAAATGGCCTCCAGCAGCTTTCTCCGGCTGGTTGACCCTGCCCACCCCCACACCCCCTCCCACAATTGACCAGTCCATGACAGAATTCATCATTTTTAACAGGAAAACATAGAAATGGGCTGTGTTGGGAGTCATCTCAGGCAGTGCTCAAGGGGGAAACTTCATGAACTCTCGCTGAAGAGATATTTGAGGGTACCCTGATTCCCGGCATCCCTGTGTCTAGTTATTTAACACATTTTGGATTTTATGAGCTGCACAACTATTCTTCCAATAACTCCCTTTTTCACTTGGATTAGCCCTGGTTGGGTTCCCTGAAACTCCTCTCCGGTCAGCACTCTGCAGGGTGAGAGAAGCATCTGCCTGCAGCTCCCTGGGGCTCTAAAACCAGCGCTGCTGGGGAGGCCAGCGAGCACCGGGCCCATGCTTCCTGCTGTACAGATGACGAGACTGAGGGCCTGAGTGGGGCGGTGACTCAGCCTCGCCACTGTCTTGTGAATGTCACCGACTAAGGTGGGAAGGCAAACAGACTTTGAGGTTGTAAGACCAAGTCAAGGCCTTCTACTCAGATTCAGCTTTGTGGGAAACTGAATCCAGTTTCTACCAGCAAGACAGATGTGATCTGCTCTAGGTCACAGGCTGCACCAGTGGCACAGCTAGACCCAGAAATCAGCATTCTTTTCTTTCTGCACTCTGAGACTCTAACAGGACAGCAGAGATGACACAGATCTCACAAGGCCAAGACTGGGGCACCTGCCTCCATGGGAATCTGGGCTGCTATTCACCCTACAGGTTACGCACCTTAAGACCACATTCCAGTCAAGTGGAAATACAGTCTACAGGTGCCAAAGTTTTATAAAGGATAAGAAACAATCCTGTGGGGAAATGGCTCGTATTTTTTTAAATTTATTTTTACGTGGCGGGTCATTGCTTTACAATAGGGTTGGCTTCTGCCATACAACAATGTGAATCAGCCACAGATACATGTATGTTCCTTCCCTCGAACCTCTCCCCCGCCCCCCACCATCCCACCCCCTAGGCTGTCACAGAGCACCAGGTTGAGCTCCCTGCATCGCACAGAAACTTCCCACCGGCCTCCGTTTCACAAATAGTAATGTACACGTTTCAGTGCTATTCTCTCAATCTGTCCAACCCTTTCCTTCCTCCACTGTGTCCAAAGTCTGTTCCCTATGTCTGTGTCTCTATTCCTACCCTGCAAAGAGGTTCATCAGTACCATTTTTCTAGATTCCATATATGTGCATTAATATATAAAATTCATTTTTCCCTTTCTGACTTACTTCATTCTATATAACAGACTCTAGGTTCATCTACCTCACTAGAACTGACTCAAATGTATTCCTTTTTATGGTTGAGTAATATTCCATTGTATGTATGTACCACATTTCCTTATCCATTCATCTGTCAATGGACGTCTAGGTTGCTTCCATGTTCTAGCTATTGTGAATAGTGCTGCAGTGAACATTTGGGTGGGAGGAAAACCTAAACAGACATTTCTCCAAAGAAGTCATGCAGATGTCCAACAAACACATGAAAAGATACTCAACATCACTCATTATTAGAGAAGTCCAAATCAAAACTACAATGAGGTACCACCTCACACTGGTCAGAAAGACCACCATCAAAAAATCTACAAACAGTAAATGCTGGAGAGGGTGTAGAGAAAATGGAACCTTCTTGCACTGTTGGTGGGAACCTAAATTAATACAGCCACTATGGGGAACAGTAGGGAGGTTCCTTTAAAAAACTAGGAATAAAAGTACCCGATGACCCAGCAATCCCACTACTGGGCATATACCCTGAGGAAGCCATAAATGGCTTGTGTTTCACAGTGGCTACACCAGTCTTATCAGTCCTGTCTGTATATGTGTGTGTGTGAATTTTTAAGCCTGGGCTTTTATTTGGTGGGAGTGAGAAGAACAATTGAAGAAAATGACTACAGTTGGGGAGAAGAAAGGAAGTAAAAAACTATTTAATTTAGCTGTCTAGCTAGACTCCTCCATAGACTGGCTGTGTGGCCTCAGACAAATTATATCTCCAAAACTTAACCTTTCTTGTTGATAAAACAGAGATATGATGCCCATTCAAAGGGTTATTTTGAGGTAAAAAAAATGAGATGATGTCTCTCAAGTGCTTAGTATTGTAGCTGGCACTTAATAAATGTTAAGTAAATATAAGTAATTCCTGTTGTTGATTTCTGAGCACAGAAGTGATCATATTGGCAAACTCTCTGATCTGAGTGCATATAAATGAACAGAGTATTTCTTAGAAAGAGTAAAGAAAAATGCATAAAGGTTTTAGATTATATGGAAGGAATTAAACTGATGGGGATGCAGGGGCAGGGCACATTCAGGACTGTGTGAGAAACGTGAAGAGAAAAGAAAAATAATGCCTCATCTGTCTGCAAGGTTTGAATGTAGCCTTGAAGTCAAGGGCACAACAGATGTAGTTTCAAGGTCCTTCTTTAGCACTTGTTCTCTGTATATAGCTTCAGGAGGGAAACATTTTTTCTGGCTTCAGAACACCTAGAAACCAGCTGATTCTGCCAGGGAACAAATTATCGAAGGCCCCGAAGGCCTGACCACAAGAAGAACTGGAACAACCTGCGAGGCGCTGTTCTGGGGTGAGTCCGATCACAGCAGGCACGCAGCTCCCGGGGCTCAGATAAATATAGCGATGCTTGACTGGCATGTGATTCATTAAGGAGACACTGTGCACAGCTGAGCACTCACTAAATGCAAACAGGGCCCCATATGGTGTGTACAGCACTTTGCACCACCTCCTCCACGCAGGTACATAAAGCCTCTGCCAAAAATGGGGATCCAACCTCAGGCCAGCAGCCCAGGGAAGTAGAGTTGAACCAACTCTGCAACCTCAGTCTGCAGAAAGCCAGGAGGAAGATTCAACTTGGAATCCAGGGTGGGCCCTGGCCCCCTTTTCATTTCTATACCTTGTACCTCAGCCAATTCCTGCTTGTCTAAGCCACATTCCCAAGCATCCTCCTGACTTCCTACCCACCTCTGGGAAGCAATATAGACGCTTAAGTAAGACTGCATGCTTTCTAACCCCTGCTCTGCCGCTTACTGAGTGGGCGATCTTGGCTAAAACTTCATTTTTAGAAGGTTCAGTGTTCTCATTAGTAAAATGGTACTAGCCCCACACAGTTGCCCTACCTTAAAATAAAACATGTAAAGCAATTAACAGAGTGCCTAGTTCACAGTTAACAATAAACACTAGCTATTGTTATGCAGTACCACCGTTTTCTTCTGGAACCACTCCTTTTTGCTATCCAAAGCCGTAGGAGGAAGAACCAGAAACCTCATAAAAACAACTGCTGGGCTTTGAGCGCCTACTATGTGCCAGGCACTTCAATGGAGATAAACAGAGGAAGATTCAGTCTCCATCCCTAAGAAGTCATGAGGCCAACCAATAGGTAAATAAAGAATTTCTGTATAGTGAGAAAAACTGAACAACAAAAGTTTAATACTACTCTTAAGTGATTCCTAAGGGTCAGGCACTGTGCTCATTTTTTCGCATGGATTAGCTGATTTGATAGAGGTTATTATTATCTACATCTTACATAGGAGAAAGAAACAAATTGAAGAGGCATGAACAGGGGAATGGAAGCCGAGGAGAAAGAACAGGGGCTCCAGTGCACCCTGGCCCCAGTGAGCACCTACCAGAGGCCCTACAGTCCTCAGCACCCTGCCCCCAGCCATGCCATCACCGTGGCCTGTCTCCCCACCCTCTTCCTCCCCCAGAAGTCCTGGAAAGGCCCCAGGAGTACACCTGGGCCTGGCTGGCCTCTGCTTCCCTCACCAGGTCACATCTTTTGCCTAAATTTTCTCTTGGCAAGACACACACCTGACTCATTTCACAAGTGCCTGGGAGCAGGACCATATTAATTAGAAGGTTTTTAAAATGAAAACATTATTTTAAATGTCTCTGTGATCTTACATGAAACTGAGCAAAATTACTTAACCAATGAGGTTTAACACCACACCATTTTGTTACCTTGCCATACAAATCAAGATACTTGTGTGACCCCAGTGACGCTAGACACATGAGGAATACTGTAGAAGGGAGACCACTTATGCAGTGAATTTCCCTAGATGAATGGTATGTACTGCAGCAGCATTTAATGCAGCCTGTCATGGTGAGCAAGGTTTCCTTGTTCTAACACGTCATTCTTTATCATCACCACTACTTGTCAGTGTTCTCCACTGGAATATAAGATCCAAGCAGGCAGAGATAAAGGCTAAGTGTGTCATCATATCCCCATGACTAGCAATAGGTTTGGAACATCAAACATGAGTTTTAAACAAACGCATCAGCAAATGATAAAATTATTAAATGAATAAACCTTAGCACATTCAATGTGGCTATACAGGAATGTCATATGAATCCAGAACTTATAGCAGTTCAGCTAATTCTAACGGTACCTAAACAACATCTTGAGGATGGTATTAACAGTCAACTTCTGCTACACTACCTTTATTATTATTACTTGTACCACTAGGGAAAGATTGAGGGCAGGAGGAGAAGGGGACGACAGAGGATGAGATGGTTGGATGGCATCACCGACTCAATGGACATGGGTTTGGGTGGACTCCGGGAGTTGGTGATGGACAGGGAGGCCTGGCGTGCTGTGGTTCATGGGGTCACAAAGAGTCGGGCATGACTGAGTGACTGAACTGAACTGAACTCAACTGTACCACTAAGACAACTAATGCTGACAATAGCTGCCATTTATTAAGCATTCATGATGCACCAGGCACTCTACTAACTGTACGAGGTCACCCAGCTGGTATACGGCAGAGTCAGAATTTGAGCCCAAGAGTGTCTGGATCCAAATTTCACTCCTTTAACCACTAGGCATTGGTGGTGCTGGTGGTAAAGAATCTGCCTGCCAATGCAGGAGACACAGTAGATGGAGGTTGGGAAGATCCCCTGGAGGAGGAAATGGCAACCCACTCAGTATTCTTGCCTGGAAAATCCCATGGACAGAGGAACCTGGTGGGCTACAGTCCACTGGGTTGCAAAGAGTTGGACACGACTGAGCACACACGCCACACAACCTCTAGGTAATACTGCCTCCAGGAACAGAGCCAAGGAATAGCAGCTTTCCGGGAACCGGAATAAGTCACAGTAGACAGGGTAGCATCATTCACCCCTGGGATGAGTTCTGGGACTGTCTAAGGAAGTTAGATGGCTGGCCCTAACCTTTTTCTGTTCAAGCTCTAAATCCAAGCTTACTTAACTGATGTTCCTACCCCTAAGCCAATAATTCAATCTGTTGTAGGAGGTGTAAATTAGTGACTCTACAAAAACAACCATTAAGCCATCCATAGTTTCAGAAGAGTAATTACTCTGAAAAATTCACAGCCCTCTAAGATCAAAACCTACCTACCTCTCTATTACTTCTCTGTCTCCGTCTCTTTGTCTCTCTCTCTCCACTCCCCCCAATCTGGGATAAAGACAAACTGTAGCCAAACCAGTGGCTGACTCTGTCTGAAAATCATCCTTGCATTTATTGATTATACTTATAGAAAGAAACGCTTCAGTGCACTCAGCAGTCACACTGAAATCAAAGCAGTAGAGCTGAAAAGGGATCATGAAGAGATGCTCCTCTCTCTTATCCTGCTGTTCCCCACATGGTCATCATCACCCTCACCACCCCCTCTCTTACCTCCAAGGTCTATGGATCCGAACTGAATCATAAACTGCAGATTAAGACATGGAATTTTTATGCAATGAGCCTGGAGTGAGTCATCCAGCTCAACATTGACCAGAGAAAATTTTGTTCTAAGCATACCAAAAGTTGAAGTGTAAGGAGTTATTCTCAGAAGAGAAAGAAAAAAGCTGTGTTAGAAAGGAACTCTATAAGGAAGGGCTAGGATAATTAGAAAGGAACTCTACAAGGAAAGGCTAGGAGAACTCTACAAGGAAGGGCTAGGAGAAGGGCTAGTGTTTAACAGAAAGTAGCCGGTGTGAATTGTCAAGCAGCTCTGGTGGCCAGAGAGTATTTCATGCAGACTTGATGGAACTGAAGATACCAGCTGTCCATAGGCAGGGCTCAGACTGGCTCCTGGCGCCAATCCTTTAGTCATGGACAAAATTCTTTCTACTTGAGCTGTTACTTCTCCAGAATCTGACATTTGAGAAGGGATTGCCCCTTAGGGCAAACTGTAAAGAAGTTTCACTAAACAGGCTTCTTCCTGTAAATCACCTGAGAGAAGAATGATTTGTAGATGAGAGGGGAAAAAAAAAACCTCAACATGTGGGGATCCTGTTTTAAAAAATGTCTAGAGTGAATGCACACAAATTAATGCAATCATTGAAGAAAAACTGCCTCAGGTAAAAGCATAAACAGCCTAAATAAAAAAAAAAAAAAAAGAAATAGAAGTCAACAATATGGAAGAAGTGAAAGAAACACAATCCATCCAAAACATTCACTTTACTTCTAAAATATGGCAACCCTGTATAATAAATTAATAGTAAGTAGGTAATAAAATGCAGGCAAAAGCCTTGAAAAGAACCCTAAGCTGTGAATCGAGGGTGATGTGTGCCCGCTGTCATCCTTCATTCTCCTGAGAGGAGCTGCAGCCTTTACGTAATTTGGCAGGAAGAACTAAGCTGCATGAGTCTGCACTTAGGCAGATTTCTCCATTGGCATGAAAAATGGTGTCCAGGGTCTTCTCCCTCAATATAATTAGACATTGAGTGTTCCCAAAACAATGTTCCTAAGGATAGAAATAAACACACACACACACAATTTTCCATGGTTTCAAGACATATAGAGAAAACTATAGATTACATCATCTACTTGAAAGAGAAGCTAATACTCAGCAAAGTTCTTCCAGCTCTTTCTCTCAGGCCAAGTTGATCTAAAAAGTTTTGATACTAAAAAGAAATTAGGTCTTGACTGCTTCTCTTACCATGTCTTCCTTTAGTTTCTTAATGACCTGGGAAGTGTTCTCGACACCTTTTTTCAAAATTTGATTAAAATGTAGTTGAGTTACAATATTATGTTAGATGTACAACATAGTGATTCTGTATTTTTTGCAGATTATACTCCATTAGAGATTATTACAAGACAATAGGTATAATTCCCTGTGCTATACAGTATAACCTTTCTGCGTATCTGTTTTATACGTCATAGTTGTACCTGTTAATGCCATACACCTAACCTGTCCTTCCCCCTCCTCCTTCTCCCTTAGGTAACCATAAGTTTGTTTTCTGTGTCTATGAATCTGTCTTGCAGATGTATTCACTTGTATTATTTTTTACACTCTACATATAAGTGATAACATACAGTATTTGTCTTTCTCTGAATTACTTTACTAAGCTTACTATTCTCTAGGTCATAACAGAAAAAAATAAGTTGTATAATGATTATACACATGTGCACATGCTGCATAGTAAAGTCTATACGTTAAGTTGATCATTTCATTACCTCTTAGAAAAGGAATTCTGTATATCAACAATCCCTTTATACATTTTTATATTATATTCTGATTTTATAACAAGTAAGTATCACCTTTAATTTAAGAAGAGCTATCTACTCTTATATCCTTTAATAGCTCCCTATTTCCCTCAGGATATTGTCCAGATTCCATGGCCTGACTTTCAAGGATCGTCAAGGTCTATCCCTTACTGTCCTTCTAGGCAACCTTCTGCTACTCTAATGCCTCCGTCACTGAATTCCAGCCACTCCGCCTTTCCACAGCTCAACTGAGCCAAATCTCTCCTGTCTCACGGACCTCCTTTCAGCTTTCTCTTTATCTGCCAGTTCCTACTCATCACTCAGGTCACAGCTTGGCCAGCACTTCCTCCAGAACACCTCCATGACCTCATGATACGATTTGATTTCACTGTTACATGCTCTCAAGACATCTCATACACACACACCTCTCTTAATTTCACATTTGCCACATGGCAACCTGCTTAATGACTTCCCACCTAGAGTAAAAATCCCATGTGTCTCTATGATTCACTGTCATATTTCCAGTGCTTAGCAGAGTGGTCTAGTGGCTATTCAATAAATATTTGTTGGGTCAACACTTAATTGCTAATGTAAACCAAACCTTGATCACAAGACAAATTTTTCAACAAGATGGAAACGTTCATTATTAAGTCAAGGGCTTAAATAAAACCAGGTTTTATTGCCCAGCATGCCTGAGACAAGTATAAAATGTGTTGGTGCTGAATATAAGGAAGAATAAATGCTGAGTTACAGGCCTTTTAGAAGCTGTAGGCTTGGAGGGAAAAAGTTGACAGATACCCATATACTGGAAACCTTTTTACTGGCTTTAGATTTGCAGGCCTGAGGTGACCTGTGAATTAATAACAAGGCACACATTCCTTCTACCCTATGGATGCCTCCAAAACGTGGGAAATGGCAAAGTCTCAGATTCAGAGAAGCAAGACATGCAGTGCGTGCAGCAGACCAAGGCTCCCAGACAGGGCCTTCAACATGCTGTCTGCTGGCTTCTAGGGTTTAGGCGAGGCTGCCTTCTAACATTTATTACAATGGAGGAGCCGCCAGATTATTATATTAGATCATATCCAGAAGGAGGAAAATGTTGATCACAGAAGAGGGGCTCTGATCTACACAGGTGTCCATTAAAACCCAGGGCTACACCGCTGACACAGCTGTGCATGCCTGGCCTAAAACCTAAGGCAGAGAGTACCAGTTACTCCAGGAAGTAAGTCATGAAGGATGAGGGAAGGGAAAACTAAAAAAGTAATGGAGTCGCTAAAACCTAGAAGGAAAACTTTTACTTGTCTTGAGCAGGTATTGGAAAATTTATTCAACTAATAAATATTAGTTGAGCACCTACTATGTACCAATAGTGCTGTCAAGGAATCTCTAAAAGGAAATAAAAATCAATACCCAAATATGTAAAATGGAAGCTGTGGTATGTATTTGGGTGTCAGTGTTTCTCTTTTCAAATACCTTGATAGTATAATGATCATCCTAAAATAGGTGCTCAACAAGTGTGTGTTCATGGTACATACTTGAAAGACAAATGCATGGACAATGAGAATATAAAGAGATTGGCCCCAGAGAAGGACAGGGCGAGGTTCCCTGAGAGAGTGATGCTTGAGGTGACCCAGGAAATGCGAATAAGAAAAAATGAGGAGAAAGAGAGAAGGGGCATCCCACCCACAGGAAAGCAAGCACACAGGCCCTGCAGCAGAAGGGAGCCGAGTGAGTCAGAGGGACCAAGTGGGGGCCCCTGAACCCAGAGTGCAGAGAATCTGGGTAAGGTGGGTGAAGTGAGGCTGGCCACAGCCAGGGACCAGACCCACAGACCTTCCCAGGCCATGAGAAGTTTTGCCTTCATCCTAAGAGCAATGAGAATAAATTGGAGGATTTTGAGAAGGTGAGCACCTCCATCAGACCTGGAATGTGGAAAGATCATGCTGGCTGCAGTGGCATTAAAAGATCTCCACTTTGGGCATTGAGGTGGAGACAGTGCCGTGGAGAGCCTCTCAGTGAAAACGACTACCAAAGCTGGATTTTTAAAATGAGGCCGTTAACTGTTGACAAAGTACAGAACCCACAGAGGAGGAAGACACTCACAGAGCAATGAAGGCAGCTTCTGCCTCTGAGGCACTGGCTCAACCCTAGTTTCCTTAAACTCTTGTGCAGATGGCTACTCAAGGAAGAAAGGAATGAGATCAGTCCTGAAGCCTACATATTGGAGACCCCAGCAGTAAGCTGATGTCCCATGTTGCCACAACTTCCTATAAAGAAGGGTGAGAAATAAATCTACTGCATGAAAAAAACAGTAAGGAAACTTGGTGTTTGATGGAGAAGGAAAACACATCTCCACTGAGATTTTTTAACCCTAAGCCAGTCCTCACCTGGATTTTATTTATTTGTGGTTTTGTTCCAAATTCACGTGCCTCACTTGGATTGTCAAGGAGAAATTTTGACTTAAAGAGGTCTCTGGTTGTTAGTGTCCCCCAGGTAAACCACGGAAAGAAATTTTTATTTTCTCTGGAAAAAAAATAAAAACTTTAATTCAAGGCTAAAAATACCTAACAACTAATAAGGTTGAAAGGGAAATAAACTTAAAAAAATAATAACAGGGACTTCCCTGGTGGTTCAGTGCTGAAGACTTTACTTTCCAATGCAGGGTGTGTGGGTTTGATACCTGGTCAGGGAGCTTGGATCCCACATGCCTCGTGGCCAAAAAATTGAAACAGTCAGTTCTAATGAGGTAGATGAACCTAGAGCCTATTATACAGAGTGAAGTAAGTCAGAAGGAGAAAGATAAATATCATATATTAACGCACACATATGGAATCTAGAGAGATAGTACCAGTAAATTTATTTGCAGGGCAGCAATGGACAAACAGACATAGAGAACAGACTTATGGATGCGGGAGGGGGTAGGAAGGAGAGGGTGAGATGTATGGAGAGAGCAACATGGAAACTTACATTACTGTAAATAAAATAGATCACCAGTGGGAATTTGCTCTGTGACTCAGGGAACTCAAACAGGGGCTCTGTAACAACCTGGGGGGGGATGGGGAGGGAGATGGGAGGGAGGTTCAAGAGGGAGGGGACGCATGTATGCCTATGGCTGATTCATGCTGATGTTTGGCAGAAAACAACAAGATTCTGTAAAGCAATTATCCTTTGATTTAAAGACTAAATAAATAAAATCAGGAAAAAAGATAAAAAAGAAGGACAACACAAGCAATATTGCAACAAATTCAATAAAGACTTTTAAAATGGTTTTCATAAAAAAAAAATCTTAAAAAATTAATAATGACAACAAAATGCAGAAGGAATCACAGTCACCCAAAACAGAAACAGCAGAATTAGCCTCACACTCTCCCTATTGGAATTATCCAACAAAGAATATTAACTCTCATATTTAATGTGTTCAAAATATAGAAATAATACTTGAAATATGATCAAGAAACAAAAAACTTTAAAAATTATATTTGAATAAGAATCCTATGGAGTTTCTGAAAATAAATAACATAATGATTAAAATAAAAAATTTTATTCAATGACTCAAACAGTATATTAGGTGTTGTTAAAGAGGAAAACTGGTGAGCTGGAAAATAAGTTCAAATAAATTAACCAGAATGAATCCCCAAAACCAAAAAGATAGAAAATACGAGCGTTTATGAGACATGGAGAATATGAAGCCTAACATACACTAGCTGATACTTCAGAGAGATAATAGGATATATGGGGAGAATACAAAAATTGAAAAGAATGATGAATGAGAAATGCTTTAAAATTGGTATTAAAAATACCAAACTCTAGATCCAGGAAAACTAATTTCTAGCTGTATAAACAAACTCATCCCAAAGTATAACACTGAGAAATGCAGAATATCAGTGAAAAAGAGATGATCTTAAAAGCCACCAGAGAGACAAGCCACAGAAGGCCTATAAAGGACAATAGCGAGACTGAGAGGTAAGCCCTGCAGCAATCACAGAGGAAAAGAGCCAGAAGTCCATGTCCAGGGAAACTTCCTTCCAAGTTTCAGAAAAAATCAGAGACTCTACCAGTAAAACTGCCTATGATTAGTAATAAAAGGTTTACCTGAAGGAGAAGGAAAACATACATGGAAGATCAGAGATGACAGGAGAAATGATGTTATTTCCACTGTGATAAGAAAACACACGAAATTTGCCACCTTAATTACTTTTAAGTTTACAGTATAGTAGTGTTGATGAACTTTTATTGGTAAAATCATATGAATAAATACTGCTTAAAACAATAATAATGTCTAATTTGTGGAATTACCAGAAAAAAAGGCAAAACTGAAATATCACACAATTCGAGCATAATATTTAAGAAGGAAGTGGCAGTGTCTTTTAAAATCTTTTACTATTCAGAAGGACTGTGAAGATATTAACTTCAGATTTTTATTAAGTTAAATATGTATGATAGAATATCTAACTAGCCACTAGTAGAATTAGATATAAAATGTGTAACTTTCAAACTATTAAAGGGGAAAAGCAAGTGAGAAAATTGAAGACAATCCAAAAGAAAGAAAGAAAAAAGGACAGAAAAAGCAGAATGTTGGGGAAGATGTGCATCTAAAATGATACAAGTAAGTTCAAAATATCAGCAATCACACTAAAATGTAATATTGATGAACATTATTATCAAGATAATAATAGAAAGGTACTACCTTAAACTGATTAAAGGCATCTAAAATATTTTTTAAATCCGATACATAATATAGATCACCATTTTTATTCAACATTGGTCTAGAATCCTAGCTAAGGCAATAAGATAAGGAGAAAAAGAATTAGAAAGAGAGAAACAAAGCTTTCTATATTTACAGATACTGTAATTGTCTGCTTAGGAAATTCAAAGGGCTCAATAGCAAACAGACGCTACGAGGACACAGATGGAAGCAGCAAGATCACTGGGGTGCGCTAACACAGGGGTCCCGGTGGGAGCTGATGAGAGCTGTACATAGGAAGTTGGTAGTGAAGATGGAAAGATGTCGATGAATTTGAGAGACGTTTAAGAGGCGAAAAGGTTGGGATTTGATTGTAGATTATATGGGGGAGAAAGCCCAGAAAAAATGAAGTGTCAAAAATCCCTTTTTGTCCATCTCAAACAATATGCTGAGCTATTGGGTCAGTGAGAAGAGGGGACGTCATGAGCTAGGTTCTGGCTATGCTAACTTTGGTTGCCTTTGAAATACAAAATATATTGAGTAAACTATCAGATACACAGATATGGAACTTGGTGAGGAGGTCAAGCTGGATTTCTGGATGATCTGCACAGAAGCTATAGCTGAAGAAATAGGTTTGAATTCAGTCACCTAGGGAGAGGGAGTTGAGTTAGAGGAAGACTGGGCCAGAATGAGCACTGAGGACCTCCAAAGGGTCTGAGAAGTATCAGGGATACAAAAGAGCTCTATGCTATAAACATCAGGGGGAGGAAGTGTTTTGAGGAAGAGAGAGAGGTTAGCAATATAAAAGGCTGTGGCTCATGCTTCCTGGGATATTCTGAACTGTTGACATGAGAATGTTACCATCTACGGCTTGTTCACAAAATGCATTTGATTGTGGACAAGCTCTTCACTTTATCACCCCTATGGTGCCCAAGACGGGCAGCTCTGCCCTCCCTCCAGAATGCCCATCTGGTAGGAAATCAGGAAATAACAATTAATGATACTATTTAGCTGAGCTAACTGTGATTTGGAAAAATGTTCTTCTGAGGACAATTTCAACTGTACACGAGTATGCATATCAGCATAGCGCACTCTGATGCTCAAATCAAGTGACCGACACTACCTGCAGCTTAGGGTGAGATGGGTCTCTGACCCGTACATTAACAGATCGTTAAGCGGTGACTATATATTTTTAAAAACTTTCCCAAAACTACAAGCAATAATTCATGGTTGATAAAACATATATGGTGTTAAAAAAATAGCAGATGTGATTGTAGAACAAGAACGCTTAGCAGAGATGATATAGCGAAACAAACAAACAAAAAAACCTGAAGGGATTACTCAAAGTGGGGTCGTACAGGCTGTGTGTTCCCTCACCCAGTTAAATATGGGTAGCTTATGTCTTTGAATCTTACAGCAGGTAACCAAAAAGGGTTGTGGGGGTTCATGAAACACACGTGTTTCAATTTTACATGTGGAATTATTATCACCTAAAACACAAATGCTTTGTAGAACAACAAGCACTCTGCTTGTACTCAGAGTCCTTCACCCCTATCCTGGGTTGTGTAATTAATTTACTCAGGGATTAGCAATTCTGTCACTTTCCACCGAGCTGCCATTTCAGGTGGCACTGATCAGTCACAGCTCCCTCTACAGCCCGCTCTACACCCAGGCTCAGCGGCCCCCTCAACAGTAGACCAGGCAGCTGCCCCCAATCCATGTGTGAGCTACAGGACACTGGTGCAATGACAAGACACGCTCCACCCAGTGTGAGCCTGCCACCTCCCAGCAAGCGCCTTCAGTTACATGCCTTGTGAGGACTTCATAATACACTTAGAAGGAACTCTGCGAGGCAGGCTCTGCCTCTCCCTTCAGATTAACCTTTCTAATCTCCCCTCTGCTCTCAGCACTTCAGCCACACTAGTCTCCCCTGTCTGTGCCCGTGTGCGTATTCAGTTGTGTCCGACTCTTTGCTATCATGTGGACTGTAGCCTGCCAGGCACCTCTGTCCATGAAGTTTTCCAGGAAAGAATATTGGAGTGGGTTGCCATTTCCTACTCCAGAGGACCTTCCCCATCCAGGGATCAGACTCGTGCCTCCTGCGTCTCCTGCCTTGGCAGGCAGATTCTTTACCACGACATCACCTGGAAGTCCATGTCTTCTCTAACTTTTTGGAAAAAAAACAACAACTCTTTGAAGTGCTTTCTCATCCAAGCTCACTTGCTCAGACTCTCCCTCCCTTAAGGACTCTTCCTTCCATCCCCTGTGGCTGGACTCTCCCTGTTCTTCACATCACAGTGTATATGTCACTTCATCAGAATCCTCACAATAGCATTGCGAAGTAATTCCAATTTGAGACGAGGAAACTAAAGGCACAGAGGTTAGGCCACTGGCCCACAATATACAAGCAGTTATTGGAATTATTTACTGCGGTGCTGGACCACCCATCTCAACTACTTACTTAATTCCCTTACCAGCATTTATCATGGTTTGCAGTGACTTGAGGTTTATTTTTTATCTCCCATAGTATTATACAAGGGAAGCATGGGGGGCAGGACTACATCTGTCTGTTCACTGCAGTATCCTAGCATAGAACTTCCAAGTAGTAAGACTCAAAAATGTTTACTGAATGAATGAAAAATTGAACTGAATTGAATGAATGTCTTTGCACCTGGCTGAGCTGGGCGAGTAGATCTGAGACACAGAGGAACTAGTTTGGAGATCTGAAGGAAAGTGATCTTACGTACCTCATAACTAAGTCCTTTTTAACTTCCCATCCATCCCAAAGACACAATAAGAAACAATCCCAACAACTGAGTAACGTATTGGGTAGGCCAAAATTTTGTTCCAGTTTTCCCATACAATCTTACTATTATTCAGTACTTCCTATTAAGGAAACAAGTTCTACTTGGGGTGATGCCTGCCTTAAGTGTGTTTGAAATGGATCATAGAGTACCTCGAGTCCTTGTGATCAGTTCTGCATCCCCAACAATTAGGTGAGCCTGGTGAATTTCACCCCTCTGGCAAACTAGACCCTTTCTTATACTGCATGTTCATATTTAGTTACAAGGGATTTGCAAGCACATTTCTAAACCTACATATTTATCAGTAAATTGATATACCACCCAAGTCATTCTCTGAGGAATTGTCAACCTTAGCATTTGACAGAAACAGTTATTTTTGTGCAAAGGCAAAGATTCTGTCAGCAAGCTAACTCCTAGACTTCTAACGAGGAGTTAACAAAAAAAGGAAATCTTTTACTGCTTCAGCCTGGAAGAATGAATATGCTGTGTCCTTACGGCTTCTGCCTTAACTGTCTGTAGCATCTTGTTCTGCAAAATTAAACCATTTCAAGGGACAATGGAAGCAAATAAGACCAGCATTTTACCCTATGCTGTAACCAGAGTGTGAGATTGGAAACAAATGGAAACAATTGGCTCAGCTTCTGAGGGATGGTGGGGAAAGGCAGTCTAGGAGTATACCCTGGCAGAGAGTAATCCACAGAGTAAGCGATTCACATGCAGATGCCTGGAAATCAGTCAAAGCCTGATCCCTCTGCCCTCAGAGGCCTCCTCGTTAGATATTAGGAAAGAGGCTAAACTCTGGGACAGGTTTGGCTGATTCACCAAAGATCTCCTAAATGTGAAATACCTTGCTCCTGATCAGTTTTCAGTTCCCAGGACCTCGTAGTAATGGTTGATGCTACTGACACACCTCCTGGGAATGTTCCCTTTCCTGGCCCCTCCCTGTAATGCCAATTCTTCCTGTTTCCCTTCCTCATCCTCCTTCCCCAGGACTCTCCCCTCATCATCCTTCCAATATGCTAATCTCCTGCATTTCATTCTGAGTTTTATAGCATTGCTTACCTTGTGCTACAGCTTCAAATGCCTCTTTCTACCAGAGGAGATACAATTTCTACCAAAGCCATATCTCCATTCTCGACTCCCCTGAACTCCAGATCTGTATCTAACAGTCTGCTGTGCATTTCCATCTGGCCATGCCAGTAAATACCACCAGCTTCACATGTCCCAAGCACGTCGTCTTCTCCCCAAAACCTCCTCCTTCCTTCACTCATCATGCTGATGAGCAAAACCTGATAAAACCGACCACAAAGTTCAATGTCAGACCAGCTGACGGTCCCCCTCCATCCATTTCATTCACATGTTCAATGTGTTTGGGCAATCCTGCCATCTGTAAACCCTTACCTTCTTGCTTCCCTTCTTCTCCAGCCTCACTGTGACTGTCTCAGTCCAAGCCCTCTCAGCTGGGTTATTACAGTAGCTTCATTATTGATCTCCTGCCTCCCCTCCTCCATCGCCCATGTACTAACCTTGTGCTGTGTTGTGCTTAGTCGTTCAGTCATGTCTGACTCTTTGCAACCCCGTGGACTGTAGCCCACCAGGCTCCTCTGTCCATCGGGATTCTCCTGGCAAGAATACTGGAGTGGGTTGCCATGCCCTCCTCCAGGGGATCTTCCCAAGCCAGGGATCAAACCCAGGTCTCCCACATTGCAGGCAGATTCTTTACTGTCTGAGCCACCAGGGAAGCCCTCGTACTAACCTTACTTCACACTAATCTTTCTAAAACATTAATCTAATCATGTTAATCCCCTGCTTTAGAATTGTGACGGCTCCCCACTGCCATAAGCAGCAATTTCCAAAAGTGTTCCTATGAGAAAAAACGTTTAAGTATGATTACATGCCTGTTTATATATAAATTATATCCACCTACTATTCTAAGTCAAATGTTTATAAGGTTTAACTTCTTCATTTTAGGACAAAATTAAGAAATTTTAATATTTTTATCTGATCCCAGGGGATGAGTTTGTACCCTCCCACCCCGGGGTAGTCACCCTGTGCTCTGACTAAGGAAAGCAGCATCTATGCCAACACCCCCCAGCACAGAGGGTGACGTCAGACTCCCTGGTCTGACATTCAAGGTGTTTCACGATCTAGCTTCAACTCCTCACTTCAAACACATCCTCCCTCCTCCACCACCGCAGCTTCACCCACTAGCCATGGTTCCACAAAAGTGCTGTTCATTGGCGGGCACAGGATAAAATAAAGAACTGAGACTTTGACGTCAGATCCCTCCCTGCCAACGTCTAACTGCATGACCTAAAGTCACTTTCTGTGCCTCTCTGGGCCTCAATCTCCCTTTCTGTAAAATGAATATAAAATTGATATAATAATACTGATACTTTGCAGGACTGTCGTCAGTATTCAGTGAGGTACAGTGAAGGACGATCCAGGGCCACACACAAAGGAGAGGCTTTATAAAGGGTCCTCAGACTAAGTTCTGTATCATATGTTGTTCCTTCTACTTGGAGTTCTTGATTCGCCTTTCTTCCATGGACAGAATTCACAAATACCTTTCAATGTCTAGTTTAAAAGATCACTTCCTCTGAGAAGAATGACGGATCCTCCCAAGATCGAGTCTGTCATTCAAACCTGTCTGCCCCCAGGAACCATTTGCAAGCTTCTGCTGAATCATATCTCATTGCTTATTCCAGGCATGCTGGCATTTGATTGCTGGCATGCATGTCTTTCTTGCCCACTAAACTGCCACTGCATGAGGGAGTCTGACATTAATTTTAAGAATTCCTCACACTTAACAAAGTCCTTAGCACATAATAGGTGCTCAATAAAAGTTTATCCATATCTCCATATACAAAGGAGAAAGAAAGCTGTTTTAAAGTGCATGCATACGTGCAATTTCACGTTATAATAAGGACAACTCACTTAATGATTTACAAAGTGCTTTCACATATGTTTGTAAGAAATAGGCTGTTACCTCCCCTCTGCCCTGTAGAAACTCATTAAATAGATAATACATTAAAGAAAAGTAACTGCTTGACGATATCCCTTTGATGACAGTTTTCTCTGTTCTGATCTGATACCAAGTTAATGTTATCATAAAATAATTCCATTAACTGCAATTGTGAAGTTTACTGAGCCATTACTGTCGTCAAAAAGTGAAATTATATTCAAAGCTGAAAACCGAGGCTCACACAGGAAAAAATGGCATTAATATGCCAACAAATTACATTCAAGAGAAACAGGAATAGCAATATGACCAGCATTCCGACCCATCCTCAACATAAACAGATGATTACATTCTAACATTTATTCATACGTGAACAATGAAAACAAATCACACTGGCAGGTACCTTCGAGTTAAATTCATATTTGTTTAAAACGGCAGAGGCTTATGTATGCTCTCTGACTGCAGGCTACACTAGGCATGCCTGAGCTTTATGCGTACAGCCTTCTGCCTAACATATTCATGACCTGGAGGATAGGCTAGTATATAATATTTACATAAGAAGAAATTGAACTGGTGGAAAGATGAGGTGGAGGCGGGGTGGAGGGGGGGAGGCCAGGATAAGAAGAATAAAGCAAGATGCAAAAATAAAAAGGCAAAAGCGGGCATCAGAGAGCATCGAATCATCTGCTGCTGAAGGCAATTAGAGAAAGGGCAAGGACGCCTGAGCCTGCGCAAACACAGCCAGACAGGCGGCGTCCACTCGAGGTGAGAGCTGTGCTCCTCCGAGCCTGTGCTAACGGAGCAGCAGCCCCGGTGCAGATGAAGAACACGGTGCCTGCCATGGCCAGCCTTGCCAGGTCCCAGGGGCAGGCTGGGGAGCAGGGAGACTCCTGGAGACCCTGCTGCTCCTGTGAGGATGCTCAGCGCATTCCTCTCTCCCTGACTTGTTTCCAAAGCCTGTGAGCTCAGCTGGGCAGGCCCCACAGCAGCTCTCCTTCATTCTTAGGAGATCGTGCAGAGAAAGCCAGGGTAGCAGGGGCAGCTTCACCATGCCGGGGGCACACCCTTCCTGAAAACTGCTGCTCCAGGGCATCACTCTTCACTGAAGCCCTACGGTGCGTGGGGGTGGATGCAGCACTGGTGCCCACACAGCCTTGCGCCTCTCAGCAGCCCCAGCAGCTCACAGCGGCTGACCCTTCCTGCCAGAGCTGCTGCCTCTCAGGACAGCGCTCCTGGCCAGCCCTACTCACACTTGCATGGTCCAGTTCCAGTTCTTGAACCTGCTTATTCAGATGAGGTGAAATGTGAAGCTTGCCCTGCTAATTCTTAGCTGTGTGACCTTTGAGCTTGAATCAAGCCTCGGCTTCCTCATTCGTGAAAGGGGGATAGATGTGCTGTCCCATTTCTTACTGCAGGAGCACCTCTTATGTGGGGCGTCCCAGGGGGCACCAGTGGTAAGGAACCCGCCTGCCAATGCAGAAGGCACAAGAGACATGGGTTTGGTCCCTGAGTCAGGAAGATCCCCTGGAAGAGGGCATGGCAACCCACTCCAGTAGTCTTGCCTGGAGAATCCCATGGACAGAGGAGCCTGGCAATCTGCAGTCCATGGGGTCGCAAAGAGTCAGACATGACTGAGCGACTGAGCACACCTACTATGTGCTGGGAGCTGTTCTCAGTGCTTGTGAACAAAACAGTGCTTGGAACAAAATAATCAGACTCATGGAGCTGACACTCTAGCAGGGAGAGGGTTGTGATGTCATAACTTATAACATGTGATAGGTTCCACAAGGAGGAGAACTGACAAAAGGCGGAGAGAACAGGAGGGCGATCAAGAGTGCCAGGGGCAGTGGCTGCCATCATACACAGGGCAGTGAAGGAGGCATTTGAATAAAGCTTTAAGAGAGGCCAGGCGGTGAGCAAGTGGGTGTCTGGGGAAGGGTACAAACGCCCTGCACTGGGGGCTTGAGGCACAGCAGGGAGGCCTGTGAGGCTGGCACAGAGCGAGAGAGCAGGAGGTGAAGTCAGGAAATGAGCATGTGTGTGAAGCCTGATGGGAGTAAAGGGTGAGGTGCACTAAGCAGGTAATCAGAGCTGAGGGTACTTGCTATGCAATAGGCACTGTCCAGCTGCCTGACGCCCATTAGTTTATCCGTTTGCACAACCACCCAGAAAGGCTTGTTCCTTGTTCAGTACATGCCTGTTTTCAGTTCAGTTCAGTTCAGTCGCTCAGTCGTGTCTGACCCTTTGTGACCCCACGAACCACAGCATGCCAGGCCTCCCTGTCCATTACCAACTCCCAGAGTCCATCCAAACCCATGTCCATTGAGTCGGTGATGCCATCCAACCATCTCATCCTCTGTCATCCCCTTCTCCTCCTGCCTTCAATCTTTCCCAGCATCAGGGTCTTTTCAAATGAGTCAGCTCTTCGCATCAGGTGGCCAAAGTATTGGAGTTTCAGCTTCAACATCAGTCCTTCCAATGACACCCAGGACTGATCTCCTTTAGAATGGCCTAGTTCGATCTCCTTGAAGTCCAAGGGACTCGCAGGAGTCTTCTACAACACCACAGTTCAAATGTATCAATTCTTCTGCCCTCAGCCTTCTTTATAGTCCAACTCTCACATCCAAACATGACCACTGAAAAAACCATAGCCTTGACTAGACGGACCTTTGTTGGCAAAGTAATGTCTCTGCTTTTTAACATGCTGTCTAGGTTGGTCATAACTTTCCTTCCAAGGAGTAAGCGTCTTTTAATTTCATGGATGCAGTCACCATCTGCAGTGATTTTGGAGCCCAGAAAAATAAAGTGAGCCACTGTTTCCACTGATGCCTGTTTTATATACAAGGAAACTGAGCTTCAGGCAGATTAAGTAATCTGTCCAAGGTCATAAACCTTAGTAATCGGTAGTGGTAGGATTCAAATGCAGAATTCAAACCCAAGCAGCCTAGCTCCAGAGATGGTGCCTTTAAGCCCCAAGCCGACTGCCTCCCCAGCCAAGGATGTGGACGAGCGTGGTGAAGGGGGAGCGTGTGACGGCAGAGCGGCCCACCGGAGAGGGCTAAAAGCAGGGGGGGAGAAGGACGCAAGAGCTGAGCAGGCCTGTATGAGAGCAGAAGACATGATGCAAAAGAAAGGACTGGTAGAGCAGGCAAGGATCAGAGAGAGCTAGGCACACAGCTGCTTGGGCCAGAGGGGCCTGACCGCACACACCAGGGAAGTGGGACCCGCAGACAGAAGCAGGGGCCGTGCAAGGCGCCAGCAAGAGACCCAGATGAATTCATGGGGCCGTAAATACTCCCTCCACTGAGGTCCTCAAAAAGCACTGACACGTGGTAAAGGTGTCCCCTCTTCCTAAAAATTAAAGAGCAAGAACCGTTTCGTGCAGCATGAACAGTGAGCGAAAGTCTGAGCACGAAGCAAGACACTAAAACTTCTACTTTCTACTTTAAATTTGAGTGTTTGAAACAAGAACCCTTTCTGTCTCTACTAGCTGAAAACATAATAACAGCTAACAGGTTTATTTTGCTTGGGGAATAAATATCAGATACTACAGAGACACTTTGTGCAAATAATCTCATTTCACCATCAGAACACTAGGATAAAGCTGGTTTATCCTCATTGACAAATGAGGAAACTGAGGCTCAGAAAGTCTCGGTCCCTCACTAAGGCAGGTGCTTATGGGGACGGAAGTGTGCAGAGTATGCATGGACCATCACTGAGCCAACACTGCCCAGGACAGTGTGACTATAACCACATCCCACAGCATCCCCTCTACTCCAGCCTACAGCAGTGCTAGGCTTTATAAGAAGCACAGACATGTGGAAGCCAATGCCGTGGTAGAGCTGGTCTCGTGATCCTCTCTCGTTGAGGAAGTGAAGCTTACAGGAACTCTGCAGTCTGCTCTGTGTGCCTGGCCACAGGAAGGGGAGCTCTTACGGGAATGTCCATCGTGTGGACAAGGGAAGCACAGGCTACTGCAGACTCTAATTCCACAGACTCAGAAACCCTGGGCATCTGCTCAGCTGGCTGTCTGAGCTTCAGGATAAAAGTCACTGCAAGGGGTTTTGTGGAGAATCTCAGCACCCAGAACAGAATCACTTCAGCTCCTTCTGAGTATTCCTCACTATGCACTATACCTCCCAGGGGCTCAGTCATTCAAGAAAAGCCCAATGGATATTGGTCACATTTTTGGCCACTCAGCATTTTTGGACACATTTCCTACAATTTAGAATTCTCCACATTTTCCCCCTCTGACAGAAGCTCAAACCTGCTCCACTGTAACTATGGTACAAGTATGGGCCAGAGACACCCACCCAGACTTTGACTCAGGAGCTAGTGACACAAGAAGAGGGGAAAGGAAAATCATTTTCTTTGGCTGATACTGAAGTTGAAGCTCCAACACTTTGGCCATCTCATGCGAAGAGCTGACTCACTGGAAAAGATCCTGATGCTGGAAAAGACTAAAGGAGGAGGAGAAGGGGATAACAGAGGATAAGATAGTTGGATGGCATCACTGACTTGATAGACATGAGTTGGAGCAAGCGCTGGGAGTTGGTGATGGGCAGGAAAGCCTGGCCTGCTGCAGTCCACGGGGTCACAAAGAGTCAGACACGACTGAGCAACTGAACTGAACTGATGTGATAGGAATGAACAGTCTTTTAAAAAATTCCATTCCTTCTCAACAAGTTTTCTTCCTCTCTTACTGCATCCTGCATATTGATACAGGAAAATCCCTAGGCCCTGTAAATGCTTGTGTGCAGTATGCACAAAGAAAAGATGGTAGGGAACAACTAATGGATCAGCTGTAACTGTGCAATGAGGAAAGAAGACAAAGGAATAACAGGAAACAGAAACACAATACCAGACACAATAAGCTCCCGAAGCAATAATTATATTAACGATTTCCTACCAGCTGGCTTAGAAATCTCAAAGCATTGAAACAGCTATCTACCATTCTGAAATAAAATGTCCTCCTAGTTTGCAGAAATACCACCATTACTTCCCAATGTCCTTGAGGCTCTGCTGAAGAGAATTCATCATGAAAGAGTCTAAAATGAGCAAGACCTACCTTACCTTAGCATGAGGTCCTAGACACTCCTTGCTGGTCAGCCTATATTTCTATTCATGAGACAGGATTCAAGATTATGTCTGGGTCACCTTAGAGACGTCTCCTAGTCCCCAAAACACACTTCATCCAACAGACATTTTTTGAGTATCAATTATGTTCTATATATTCTTTGCTGGGAGTACAGCAGAGAATAACAGATTATCCCTCTTCTTAAGAAGCCAAAAATCACTTAGAGTTCCAATAGCACTGAATGTGTACTGAATGAAGATCTGGGGCCTCTGCAAGATGAGAGACCTTCAGGTAGAAAAGAAGAAAGCAAATCTACAAATGCCCTGTGTTCCACTGGAAGAAACAGACAAAGACTGAGAGAGGTTAGATAAGGAAGGAGGGAGGGGGGAGGGGAGGGGGAGAGGAAAGGGAGAGGGGAGGGGGGAGGGGGAGGGGAGGGGGGAGGGGGAGGGGGAGGGGAGGGGAGAGGGGGAGGGGGGAGGGAGGGGGAGGGAGGGGGAGGAGGGGAAGGGGAGGGGAGAGGGGGAGGGGGGAGGGAGGGGGAGGAGGGGAAGGGGAGGGGAGGGGGGAGGGGGGAGGGAGGGGGAGGGAGGGGGAGGGAGGGAGGGGAGGGGGGAGGAGACATAAATCAAAAGGACAAATTGAGGTATAAGATATGACACACAGAAAAATGTTCTTCTTGTTAGATCTAAAGTTCTCACTTGGATATGGGATAAGATATCATGGCCTAATCTGGAATTACAATGTTTGAATCCTTGAACACCTCCAAGACTCACAATTGTCCCCTGCTGCTTTTCAAATAATTGACAAGTATCTCTTGAATTTGGAATAATACCCCTTAGACTTCAATACATGATCTTCACCTTGACTATCTGACAAAACAGAGGAATTGAAACAGATCCTTCAATTTTAAAATAGCCTAAGTGACATATGCTTTGTGACATGGTTTAAAACACTCATCTCTTTCTAGTCATCAACTGAAATATCAGAGAATTCTCCTAAAAAGGAGAATCTCAAATGATTACCCATTTCAGCAGACTTTGAGTATGAAGCGTCCGTAACTCATCCAGTGTCTTGGTCAAAATGATGAGTTACAGACTTCTACTTGGGGGGACACCATCCTCCAAGTAAACAAGTTCATACCGTAAGTTGCTGACCAGAGGTAGACATGAGACCATAAGTGCACAATCTATGTATTCATTCCCGTGGTCACACTATTTAAGATCTTAGCACATGATCAGATAGTTCTTGGCATAGGATTTCGATATAACGACAAGGAACCTAGAATTGCTTAAGCTAGTAGAATATGAATCTGGTAGCTTCCACATTGGACAACTTGCCTCAGAAGGCGACTGACAAAAGGAAAGCAGAGCCACGATCTAGAGAGACAAAGACTAGCTGAATGGCACCAAGCATCTGGATCCAGCCATACCTAACCCCTGAGATTTTTCAATAGTGCAAAGTAAAACAAAATTCTGTTTCCCCCTGAGTCAACTTGGCAAGAATCCAGACAGTACATTTCCTGGATGCTGCTTCTTATTTCCCATAACACACAGCCAACTTGGTCATACACACAACCAATCCCCTGCCTAACTTTGCCTTGTAGCTAGTATGAACATAAACTGTTATTTTGCAGGTTGCATTTGAATGGCTCCATCTCTAAAGTCTTTTAAAAGGGCAGCTAACCTCTGTGATACTGACCATCACATATCAAATCTCTGGTGCTCTAACATGTCAGCTCCCTTTTTGGCCACTAGGATTTCACAGACAGGCAGATCAACTGCAAATAACAGCTCATCTTCATGCACATCCTTCTAGAGCCAAATAAATGTCAGATTTTCTGAGTTGTGCCTCCCCATCCCCATGGAATATAGATTCCTAGAAAGCTTTCATCATAACTCAGATCAAATGAAGAATGTTAGGTGAAATGCAGACGAGCCTCAAATCACAAATCATATTCACTGGCGGAAACATAACTCTTCAACACATGATTTCTTTTTTTCTCCCCAAATGAACTTGGAACAATTATCACCTATTCATAAATCTCTAAGTTGGATTTTTAAGTTGTTTTTAATCAATGGCTGGCTGTAATTTTGTGAAAGAGTTTCTCCAATGGCACAAATACTGTTGTGTCCTGGAGGAATTGCAGAGCTAATCGATCAATCTTATAGAACAAGTACTCACTGTGAAAACAATGTCCTCGACCGAACAATGAACTTGAATACATATTCCAAAGCTTTCAGTGTTCTTAGGATTGGTTCACATTGCTCTCCTCTGCTGGAAGTGTCCAAGTAAGTCTTCAGCACCATCATCAATTTTCTGAATAAGGGATTATATTTTAAAAACACATCCCTTTTCAGCCCACAGCATGGTAATTAGTTTGCTTAGTAAATTACAAGGCATTCAATCAAAGGTTAAAGGTGGTAGTATAGCCAAGCTCACTCACTCATTTACATCATAAAAATAACTCTGCTTAAAAATATCCATTTAATACAGGGAATGAATAAGTATTTCCTGCCCACAAAAAGCCAGCAAAGAAAAAAACCAATGGAAAAAAAATCTTTTCACTGGGAAAACTAGTCACAATGAAGTTGCGAGTGGGGATGGTGGTGGTTATGATGTTCTTTGCAGTTTTTTCTTCCCACAGAAAATGTTCTTTTAATATCATGGAACTCCTTTGCTTGGGAATTTTCCTTCTTTCTTTATTATCAGCAGGGTAGACTTCGAACTACTTGGCCTGCTTTTCCAGCCTCCTTCACCTTTTCCAGCATCATCTCTGATCTCTAGCCCTCAGCCCTCTATACATAAACAATACTGAGCCACTTGTCATATACACTTTCTTTTCTCTAGCCTTGTCTATCACAAATAGTTGTTCAATAAACAATAGCTGATTAATGGACTAAATAAATGAATGAGCAAACACTGCCGTGTACTTCTGCCACCATAAAATATTCATACCCACCTATGAGTTTGCGTGTTTTTATTGAATCCAGCTAACACAGGCCAGATGGGGTTTTGTCAGAAAATGTAGAACTCACACAGTCTGGTGACAAAAAGAAACTACTCGAGTTTCTTGTGACCTAGGCACCTGGCAGGGCAAGTAGAGGGTTCACAGTTACTTACTTGTAAG
Organism: Giraffa tippelskirchi; assembly: GCF_054371585.1. Lineage (NCBI taxonomy): Eukaryota > Metazoa > Chordata > Mammalia > Artiodactyla > Giraffidae > Giraffa > Giraffa tippelskirchi. The sequence goes on from NC_137282.1 coordinate 116,339,272, forward strand.
CTAGGGTGGCACTGAAATGCTGCTGAATGTAAGCCTCCAGGACGGTGTTGAAATGCTGGAACTTCCGGTCAGCAATGAGACCTATGATATAGATCTTCAGAAAGAGCCAACGCGTCAGTGTTTGGGGGCGGGCCCAGGAGGGAATCATACTCACATAATACAACTAAATCCCTATCAAATTCTTTTGCCCAGTAATTAGTTCACTAATGTATCTTTAGTCCTTTACATTATGGTAGCATCTCTTCTAAAAAGTGTTTCCTGAAGGGTTTCATAAGATAAAAGGGTTTCATGGTCAGACAACTTGGAGAAATCTCAAGTTATCAACCTTAAACTACCTTCTTTGCTGCAGCACTTATCAGAGCCTTCTACACGCTTTTGTGCACTGTAAATCTCCAAGAGTTCTCAAGTGAGTGTTCTTCAGGAAACATTTCTCCTTAAGGCTAGCTTTATAGGAAGCCCTCTTGGGAAGTGATGGATTAAGTCACAGTTGTCTCCAAGTTAGTCCTTTAAAAATGTAAATGTCACACTCCAGTACTCTTGCCTGGAAAATCCCATGGACGGAGGAGCCTGGTAGGCTGCAGTCCATGGGGTCGCTAAGAGTTGGACATGACTGAGCAACTTAGCAGCAGCAGCATTTTAAGTTTTCTTCCCATGTAGAGAAGTGGGAGGCCCTCCCTGAGTTTTCCCTTTAACCACAGTATTGTCTGCGTATTTAATCTAAAAAGTCTGAACTTCTGAAAAAGACCTTTGCTGAAAATATGAAGAGAGCTGCTCTTTTCCCTCCTTGTTTTAAATACTGATGCATAGACCTGAAAGCCCACGGGATGCTCAGCTTTGACCTGGTCCAATATTTTATTTAAAAGTATCCTGTTATGCTTTTTCTACAAGTTACCAGCATTTCTCAAGTCCATCAAATACAGTAGTGACCCTTGAAGAAAATACAGCCACACATTGGCAATGTACTCAGCCAACCTGAGGTGTGTGTGTCTTGCTCTTCAAATTCTTGCTGTTGTGATTTTTTTCAGACTGGACCTTGATCCAGAATAATTTTATCTCCCCTATGACTTGATGGCACACATGTGTTGGGAGTATGTGTCTTAACTTTTTAAGTATTTTCCTTTTAATTCCCATTGTTCTGACAGGTAACTGTGTTCCATGTAAGCAGGCTTCACTGTTCTGGCATTTGACAACTTAATCCCATTCTGGAGTTCATCCCTTCTCCTGCCTGAAGCCTTCCTCTTGTCTGCCTCGTCTGAACCTTGAAGGTCTGGCTGAAGTCAAAGCACTAGGGATGGTCCTGCTCTAAAACACGGTATTTTATCCATTGTTAGAATTCACAAGGAGAATATTTTTCCCAGATGTAGAATGGTTGCATCAACTCACTGTGAATTCACATCTGTATTTTAAAGGATTTCTAAGTTTGCCACTGAAATTCTTTGTGTCAGTCACCCACACACTGATTGTTCAACTTACAGCAGCATAATATGACTGTTGGTTGTTTTTGTTTTAAGTGTTTATAGTATTAACTCATTTATCCTGAATATCGTGGAGTTAAGTTAGTACATGAACTTAGCAGTCTGGAGTGATTCATTTGGTATGAATTTCTTTGGTGTGTCTGTGTGGAGTTTTAAAAATCCAACAACCTTAAACTTCTACATTTCAAAATATGTGTGTATTTTCAAAGGAAATAAAGCTGATAATTAACAGGTAAAAAAAAAAATGTAAATGTCACTGACACAAAGTGTTGACACTTTCATACTTTCTTGGTCACTGACATCTTAGTGTGGACGTTTCTTATGTTTATTTTGACATGACACTGAAAAGGTGTGAGTTGGAATGGCAAGAGGAGGCACAGACCATTTCAAAAGATGGTAAGAAGACAGATCTGAATGGTGTACCACCCACTGAAAGATGGTCTGGATATGCAGGAGGAGTGTGCTGACTGCTAAATTGGAGACAATGAGGAGGAAGAAAGTAAAAGAGTTAGAAACGTGGGGTGCTTTACAACCTGACCAAGGATTCGCTCCCAAAATTCCTGAACAGCCCAAGCGAATATTCATGATATTCAGCTTCATGTACTTTCAACCAGGGCCAAATCACCATCAACATTTGAACACTCCCATTTTAATCCCTCTGCCCATGCTTTCAAATCAGCTCAAAACTAACAAGGGAAATAGGAGCTTCTTTATTGGCCTGGTTGCTGAATATTACAATGCCTGCAAAAAAATTCATGGAAAAGTCCATGTGGGCTATAAGTTCTCTCACAGTGAGACACTGTTAATGCCCAATGTCACAAAACACTGGCCCCCTCTCTCTTACCAAAGCATCAAAGACGAGGATATCATACTCATTACTTTGAGAATGCTCCATCATGATGTTGAAGAGTGCATCCAGAGTATCCTGGAGAAACTGGGCAAAATAACGGAGGTCTCATAAGAAAGATGTAGGTGATGCAGAAGTCCCACCCCTCTGTGTTCACCCAAGAGAATGAAGGCACACACCATGTGCCTTGCTCAGGAGGGCCAGGTCCATTCCTCACAAGAGCCAGAAACTGGAGCAAGCCAGTTGTCCATCTTCAGCAAAGTAGATAAATACAGGGTGGTATTTTGATATTACAGAACACGCCACAGCAATAAAAATGAGCAAACTATTTCTACGTAGAAAGATGACTGTAACTCTTGTAAGCATTGTACAGAGTAAGATAAGTCAGACACAAAATGTATGTTTATTATCACTCTATTTTTATGAAACTCAGTAAACGGGCAAAAACCCATCATCAATGATGGTGGTCAGCTTGGTAGCTGAGTGGTTACCCTTGAATGGGTTGCTGACTAAGAGGGGCTGAGAGAGAATCTACTGCTTTGATACAAATGGACTGCATGCTGATCTCGCTGGTGGGCACACAGTTGTGCTGTTGTTGCTGTTCAGTCGCTCAGTCGTGTTGAACACACTGCGGCTCCATGGACTGCAGAGCGCCAGGCTTCCCTGTCCTTCACCATTACCCAGAGCTTGCTCAAACTCATGGCCATTGAGTCGGTGATGCCATCCAACCATCTCATCCTCTGTCGTCCCCTTCTCCTCCTGCCTTCAATCTTTCCCAGCATCAGAATCGTTTCTAATGAGTCAGTTCTTCACATCACGTGGCTAAAGTATTGGAGCTTCAGCTTCAGCATCAGTCCTTCTAATGAATATTCAGGACTGATTCCCTTTAGGATGGACTGGTTGGATTTCCTTGCAGTCCAAGAGACTCTCACGAGTCTTCTCCAACACCATAGTTCAAAAGCATCAATTCTTCGGTGCTCAGCTTTCTTTATAGCCCAACTCTCACATCCATACTTGACCACTGGAAAAACCATAGCTTTGACTAGATGGACCTTTGTTAGCAAAGTAATGTCTCTGCTTTTTAACACACTGTCTAGCTTGGTCATAACTTTTCTTCCAAGGAGTAAGCGTCTTTTAATTTCATGGCTGCAGTCACCATCTGCAGTGATTTTGGAGCCCAAGCAAATAAAGTCTCACTGTTTCCACTGCTTCCCCATCTATTTGCCGTAAAGTGATGGGACCAGATGCCATGATCTTTGTTTTTTAAATTTTGAGTTTTAAGCCAGCTTTTTCACTCTCCTCTTTCACTTTTAACAACTTTAGTTCCTCTTTGTTTTCTGCCATAAGGGTGGTGTCATCTACATATCTGAGGTTATTGATATTTCTCCCGGCAATCTTGATTCCAGCTTGTGCTTCATCCAACCAGACATTTTGCATGAAGTACTCTGTGTATAAGTTAAATAAGCAAGGTGACAATGTACAGCCTTGACGTACTCCTTTCCCAATTTTGAACCAGTCCACTGTTCCATGTCTGATTCCAACTGTTGCTTCTTGACCTACATACAGGTTTCTCAGGAGGTAGGCAAGGTGGTCTGGTATTCTCATCTCTTTTCCATAGTTTGAATTTTCCACAGTTTGTTGTGATCCACACAGTCAAAGGTTTTAGCGTGGACAATGAAGCAGAAATAGCAGAAGTAGTTTTTCTGGAATTCTCTTGCTTTTTCTATGATGCAACGGATGTCGGCAATTTGATCTCTGGTTCCTCTGCAGTTATGTACATGTATAAAAATACACTGAACTGTACGTTTAAGGTAAGTGCTCTGTACTCTTAAGATATGTAGAGTATATGTCAATAACAATTTTTTGATCAAAAGAAAAATAGAATGCAAAGGAAGACAACAGAATTCCCTTTCAGATGACTTTTCCAGCTGCCTAAAGGTGACAGACCTTGTAAAAGAATGTCTGGAGAATTTCTCTGCCATTGCTGAACTGGGTAGGTGGGTCAATGGTGCACAATTAAAGCATTGATCTGGAAATTCGACCCTTGCTTCTCCTTCTATGGGCAATTAACTGAAACTTGATAGCTCTCCCCGCTAAGACATGTGTCAATATTTCCTACAGTCAAAACACAGAGCTACTACATAAAGATGTTCAGTCTCAGAGTTTCCAGCTGTACCGAGTTCCTAACAGAAACGATCACCAGGAAACACTTGTCCCAATTCATAATGCTGGAGAGAGGGTTGCTTTAATTAGATTTGTACTTCAGACACTATATTCTCCACCACCATGTGGACACAACAAAACATCTGACATCCGCATTGTTTTCTGCTTGTTTCACTTAAAATGTGAGCATTGATGTCTTTCCTTTCCTCATGTTTAACACATAACATTCTCAAAGAAGTGGAAACAAGAATACTTTTTATTTCTAACAGCAACATGTAGATAATACTGAGAGATCATACTGCTATAGCAACTTATAACAACAAAAGTAAATATTTACTCCTTGTTTAACCTTGTATGTTTCATATGCTTTAGTTCAATTATTGTACATTATGTGTAAGAGACTTGCTGAGTAATTTTTAAGTATTTTTCTTCTTGAAAGCTCATAACAACTCTGCCAAATATGTCATATTGATAATACTACCACATGAAGTTGGCTAGTAGTTGAGCTGGGATCTATACCAGTGCTGATCTATTTCCAGAGACTGAGCACAGCCAGACTTTTCTCCTGCTCAACATTCAGCGTCACTAAACCACATCATTCCCCAGCTTTATCAATAAAGGCTTCTAATGCCAACTTGGGACACTGTCTCCCATTGTCAGAAGAAAATTTGTCCTGTCTCCCTGAACACTTTCTCTCTTCCCCAAAGCCACTCATGAGTTAAAGGTCTGACCCTGGTGGATGAAAACAAGCAAAATGAGGTCCCACTTACCTTTACCACCTCTTCCCCATCAACAATCTTCAACTTTTCTAAATTCTCCTGTAGCAGTTGTGGCTTCATACGCCACTTAAGCAAACCCAGCAAGCCCACTAAAATAGAGTCCAGACAAGCAGAATTACTATTTACTGGCCTAAACTGTCCATATCAGGACCTCCCCGGGCCTGCCCACACATACACATACACACAAACACGCACACACACACACACACACACATACACATACATATAAACACACACATACACACACACAAACACACACATACATACACATACACAGAAACACACACATACACAAACACACATACACACGCACACAAACACATACACACACACATGCACATGCACACATGCACACACACACACACACACCAACACACACAGACACAAACACACACATACAAACAAACACACATATACACACAAACACACGCACATGCACATACACATATACACACATACACATACACACAAACACACACATACACATGCACACACACACACACACACACACACACGCAGAGCTCTCAATGGCCCCAGTACCATTCTGGGTGAGCTTTGTGGAGCACACCAGCGTAGAAATGGAGAAGACGTCCCGGGAGCTGACGGAGAGCCCCCCAACACTGCTGGAGCTTCGACTCAAGGTGGCCCCCTTGTTCTCCACGTGGTGTCGGTAAGAAGGAAGAGTCAGGTAAGAGCTGGCATCCTCCATTTTCTTGCTGTCTCCCTGGAAACAACACCCTAGTTACTTCCCCAGCCAAAGCCACACACCCAGCGCTACCCAGAGCTTGCGAGGTCGGATCCCACGCTATGGGCAGGGAGAGTCAGGAACCGCGAGGAATGTTATCAGAGGAGCAATGCGTCACGAAGCAGGTGAGAAGCCCAGGTTACATTAATGGGAAAGGGGTTGAACATTCACAGATTCGAAGGCGCTATAGACTTCATTAATGGCTCAGAGGGAATCAAAGATTCCCAAATAGCATATTTTAGTTCACTGTAAGTTTCATAAGATCTTAACACAAACAAGCCCACCAACGGGATAAGGAATCGGATTAAAGAAGGAAAGGCACTGGATTCTGAAAGTGATGGGATTTAGACCCTGTTCTACTAGTCACAAGTCTGTGTTATTCTGAATATATTCCTTTGTCTCTCTGTGTCTCATTTTTTCTCATGATTAAACGGATTATGAAGCATATTGCCTATGCTTCATAGCAAATTCTAGAAATTTTGAGTGGACTAGATGGCATAATGCGTACAGAACACTTAGTGAAATGACAGACACATAGGTCCCCTGGCATGCTGAAGTGACTGACTAGAGGTAGGCATTACAGCAGGTAACAAATGTGGAGCCCTTACTCTGCACAAGATGCTGCACAAAGTGCTCTATCTGCTTTAGTGAACATCATTTAAGCCTCACAACAGCTGTTATTGAAGTGGATACTGTTATCATCTAGTTTACAAATGAGGAGACCTAGGCTTAAGGAAGGTGACTAAATTGAAAACTGACTGCAAATGGTACTGTAAATCTATTGAGGAAGAATGGCTTTTAAGCCAAGAACTACCTGGATGCATCATAAATGAGAAAACAGAGGCTGTACAGAAGAAAAAAGGAGTATTCTGGAAAAGTCACAGAGACTCAGAGAAGAGTATCATGTGATAGAGATTTGATGAGGCTGTCTTTGCTATCCAGACCAGAGGCAAAAGGGCAACCCCAGCCTCCAAGGCTGAGAAAGTCAAGGGCAAGAGTGTAATCTTTGTGCTGACCACTTAGCCTTGCCCTGTTCCACAGCCACACCCTTTGCCTCCAGCCAGGTGCCAGCAGAGGCATGCCACTGTCATGAGTGGGGTTGTGGGGAAGCATGTACGATCAGGAAGACACCCCCACACACACTTCTAGAGAACAGTGCAGGTCTCATAATGCAAGAAGAACACAGCTGACATCTACACTCTTCTACATGGGCCTTTTGCATGGGTCATCTTATGGTCATAAATATGACCATCACCATTTGCAAAAGAAAACAAGTCTAAGGAAGACACATAAGATGACTCCAGGTTAATCAACAGCAGGATCAGAACCCTAAGTGCTAATATTTTTTCTCATTCACTACAGTGATGAGTCTCTCAAATATTTCTTGCTGGTCTTCTGAACATCCCACAGGTGTCTCATAGAATCAAAGCCCATTCTGTGTGTAACAACCTTCCATTTACTGAGAGTTCCATGTGCCCATCATTGTCATGTTTACATGGAATAACTCTTAGGATTCTCAGACTCACTCACTGAGGGCTCACAGAGGAGGACGTGGAGGCCCAGAGAAGTCCAGACTTTGTACCAGGTCTCACAACCGGAGAGCCCTGATGCATGTCACTGGGGTCCCTGCTCTCATTCACCAAGCAATCCTGCCATAGCCCCCTCACTTCCTACATGCTCCTCACTGCAGAGTTAATCTCAGCTCATGGGCTTCCCTGATGGCTCAGCAGGTAAAGAATCTGCTGCAATGCAGGAGATGCAGGAGACACTGGTTTGGTTCCTGGGGGGTGGGGGGGGGATATCCCCTGGAGGAGGAAATGGTGACCCACTCCAATATTCTTGCCTGAAAAACCCCATGGACAGAGGAACCTGGCGGGCTACCGTCCACAGGGTCACAAAGCGTCGATCACAGCTGAGCACAGCACAGAGACATGGTACCTTTAGGACAACCAAGTCATGGCACCCATCATGCAGCGTGGTCCCATCTTCCTTCATCAGCTTCACATAGGACATGGCAAAGTTTTTTTCTCCTTTGTCTTTAGCTGAAAATGGCATTGTTGAGGTTAGGAAAGAAAATGATACCCGGGCCACCCAGTGATCCCACCCCACTCCTTTTAGGGCCTCAGAGATGCCATTTGGTACTCACATTCCAGGGATGACCGATGCCGAAACATGAATCGCAGGTGGATCCTCTGCATGTCTTCAATAGGGACAGCCACCTCAGCAGGCAGAGACCAGAGCTCAGGAGACAATGAGTTAAACGGCCCTCCCCACCGCACCCTGCCCTCCCCACCGCACCCTGCCCTCCCCCCAAAAAAGGCAGCCTGGCCATTTAACTGAGCGTGCTGTGTGCTTATATATCACCCATTCATCAAGCCTGATGAACTGTAAATAAATTACCTAAGAACTAGCAATGAAGAGAAAATAAAGTACCAAATGTAATCCATTTGGCAAATTGCATTCCCAGCCAATGAAAAGGGATCCGTAAATTATAGTGAGGAAAAATGAATCTCCCCAAATTGATATAAAAGTCACATAACTTTAGCACAGGATTTGATGCACTGCAAACTGCATGATGCACATATTCCTTACACACTCCAGGAGTTCAGGCAATTGCAGCAGGGCTTTGCAAATTAACAATGCTCATTAGAGGGCTTGCTGGAAGACTGTCATTTATGTAAATTAATAAAAATGTTTGAATCTGATCATATCTGAGACATCCTAGGGCTCATTCCCATCTTTGTTTAGACACACGTTCAGATGCTTATTCCTCCAAGGACACTGGGCCAGGACCATCACCCCTTGGTCACGCAGTTTCACTGCCTAGTGAGTGGTCTTTGCTGTATCCTTGATGGAGGTGCTTTTGGCCTGCGTTTGGACTAGCCCACCTCCCAAAGCTCCACAGCAATCTCTGCATTGTGCATTTCAGGCTTAGCAACCTGTGGGAAATCCACTCAGGTTTTCGGTGGGCACTGATCCAGAGAATGAAATTTGAGCCCCCCCCCCCCAAAAAAAATCACTTGCTTATGCGTCTCAGAGCAAAAGAACTGCGAGTCACATGGGCAGCTGTTGTTCATTCTTTCACTGCACATTGAATCATTACTACCATTATGTGAGGCACTGGCCAGGCTGACATTAGATAGGGTCCTTGCATCCAAAGAGCCCACAGCCTACACAGGGCCATACATAATTATCACCATGTGATGAGGGCTCACAGAGAGATATAACTGGGATGCAAGAGAACACAGAGAAGAGAAAGCAACCTGGTCTAATAGGTCTCTGACCCCAGAGATGGGCAGGTCATCACTCTGAAGAGATTGAGTGCAGGGAGACCCACTGGGAACATAGGAATACCAGTAACAAGGCAAGAACCACTGAGGTTTGAACAGCTCCCTCCACAAGGGAAGCCTTACAAGTACCTTCAGTTTGGGTTCAGAGCACAGGGTGAGTAAAAACTGCTATTAATTACAAGACAGAGATATTTGAAGCTGTGATCAAGCGTCACTGTTCACTAAATTAATTCCATACTCTATTTCTAACACACACTATTCCCTTCTGCTATAGCGTGACAATCTGGTAATGCAAATATTTGTGGTTAACACCATTTCCATCTGACGTACCCTCTCAATAGGGGATCTTCCAAGCATTAAATAGCTTTTTACAGCTTCACATTTGCTCCCAAGCTCCATCACTCCTCACTGCTGAATAGAAGGACACAACTTGATGGCTGGGGCACAGTCTATGAGACCATCTGACAATTCCAAGGCAACCAGGTCCTGACCAGTGAAGGGTGTGCAAGAGAACTAAGGCACTCACCCACTGGGTCACTTTTTCCACTGCCTGACACACCACCAGACACAGGATAGGGCATTGTTTCAGGTCTTAGGGAGGTGTCTTAGAGTCCCTAGATTCACGTTTGCAATTATTATCATCATTGTTATTGTTTATTATTATTATTGTTCTTATTATTACCTTGACTGTTTCCATCCACCGTGGCTGTTTGACTTGATAGTATACAACGGACCGATATTCATTCATAGGCTTGTCCCCAGCTCCCACACAAATTGCATTCTGACCCAAGAAAAATGAAAAGAGAGAAAACACTATAGAATTGTCATTTTCTATGCTTGGACACTTTTGGGCCAAGGCCAAGGCTGGCCGTAGGGCCTGAGATAACCCTTCCTTCTTTAAGCCTTCTGCCAGGTACCCTTCTACATTACAGATTTATCCATGAGTGTGCCTGGCCCCAGGAGTGACAGCTGCTTTACTGCAGAGGTTCTATTACTTGCATTCTGGAAATCACTAGAGCGCAGTAGGTGCTGACATGGCTGCCCTATTGTCACGGGTAACCAGCCTTGGAGTTGCTGCCAGTCTTATTAATCCTATTTGTTTCCTATACTTGAATTGCACAAAGTTTACAACAGCCTCAGATCAGCCAGGCACCAGCTCATTCCAATGGATTTCTGATGCTCACGCATCGAGGTCCCAGCAGAAGCTGGGCAAGGGGAGGGAGATCAACCTTCAGACAGACACATGGGCAGTGTGGGCTAAGGAAGCCCACAGTGAGGGAGCATGTTCCAGACACCAGCCCAGGCTAAGCACTGGGATACGGGCATGAGTCAGACAGTAAACCTGACATGAGGGCTCACAGTGTGGTGCAGGAAACACTATATGAGCAGAGAAATCACTAGGCAACATGAAGTGATGACAGATACATGTATCCAGTTCCTTTGTATCCTTCGGGGCTTGGTTTCCATCTTTCCCATTACTGATTAAAAAAATCCATAAATGCTCAAGTCTCTTATATAAAATGATGTAGTACAGTTGACCTTCCTTATCTGCAGATGCAGAATCCATAGGTTTAGATATGGAGGGCTGACTGTGTAATACTGAGAGAGGTCACTTCAGTTCTCCCTAAAGGCTCAAAGAATATTTCTTGGAGGTAATGACAGTTGAAGATCTCAAAGAAAGATTCCACATTGGCTTTGAGCAGAAAGGCAGGAAGGACACTCTGAGAGAGTGAGAAAAGAACAACCAATATAGGGTATTTATTCTTTGCCATAAAAATCACCCTCACAGTAACAAGGAATTATCTTGCAATAGACTATGCGTGTGTGCATGTTCAATCGCTTCAGTCATATCTGACTCTTTGCGACCCCAGGGACTCTAGCCTGCCAGGCTCCTCTGTCCATGAGATTCTCCAGGCAAGAATACTGGAGTGGGTTGCCATGCTCTCTCCCAGGGGATCTTTTCAGCCTAGGGATCGAACCCACATTTCTTGCATCTCCTGCAGGGGCAGGCAGATTCTTTACCACTGAGCCACTTGGGAAGCCCTGCAATAGAGTATGAAAGTGAAAGTCACTCAGTCGTGTCCAATTCTTTACGACCCCATGGACTACATAGTCCATGGAATTCTCCAGGCCAGAATACTGGAGTGGGTAGCCTTTCCCTTCTCCAGAGAATCTTCCCAATCCAGGGATCAAACCCAGGTCTCCCGCACTACAGGCAGATTCTTTACCAGCTGAGCCACAGAGTATGCCAGCCCCTAATTCTATCTGTGTTCATTCCAGTTGTTTGGTCCCAAAACAAGATCTAAGGTAGGGTCACCCAGAAGAGTCTTGGGGTCAATTTTTAAAACAGAACAAGAGATTTTAACCTCAAGTCTTCAGATCCAGGGACATGAGAATTGGTTTTGCAGCCCCAAGCCCCCAAATTGCAAACAGTGTGTCTCTGGGCTTTTTATAGTGTAAGGATCCATGCTTCTCACCAGATTCCATAAGATTCTCTGGTGGATCTCCTACCAGGCTGAATGACCAAAGCTGGCCACATACCTTCACTCTGGGTCCCCTGGTGCAGCAAGCTAAGCTATGGGAAGCTACAATCCTGTCCCTCTTACTTGAGAGCCTGCTCCATACTTCTGAGCTATCGGGAGAGAATGAGTTTTGTTTCAATACAGACTGATGCTACCTACAGCCAGATTGAAACCATTTGAACAGGATATAGCATCCTTTCAAAGCTTATCCCTAAAACGACAAGGATAGCCAGAGAACTGCAAGCGAGGGAGGACACACAACCCTCTTTTCAGTGGGATGGAGCCTTCCAGAGCTTCTTAGGTACTGAACTAAAAACACGCTTCCAAAGTTATCCTGCCCATGTAGAGAGTGCTATGTGACCAGCCTTATGCTCTGCCTTTTGTACAAACTGCCTCACAACCACCTCTGACAGCGACTGTCATTCTCCCCATTTCAACACTGAGCAAACTGAAACCCTGAGAGGTTAAGTCGCCTGCCCCCACAGGAGGAGCCCCGGGGCCACACCTCACACCTCCAACCCCTGGTCCAGTGTTCCCTCCATAATGGCCTAGATGCCTTCTGCCTCCCAAGATTTATATCTCATGACATTTATGGGCTTAGCATTTCTGTAGCTCCAGTGAATCTCATGTAGCTTATAAAAACTGAAAACACACATGTATCTCTGGTGAAAGGAAAACTGCTGTACAGCAGGCAATTGAATTCCACAAAAGTACTCTTGCCTAGAAAATCCCATGGACGGAGGAGCCTGGTGGGCTGCAGTCCATGGGGTTGCTAAGAGTCGGATACGACTGAGCAACTTCACTTTCACTTGTCCCTTTCATGCACTGGAGAAGGAAATGGCAACCCACTCCAGTATTCTTGCCTGGAGAATCCCAGAACGGCAGAGCCTGGTGGGCTGCTGTCTATGGGGTTGCACAGAGTCGGACACGACTGAAGCGACTTAGCAGCAGCAGCAGCAGCATCTTGATGATGAAAATTTTTGATTGCCTAAGGCTGAGGAAAACATTATTCTGAGAAAGACTTATGACAGTGCCCTCCCCATAGACACTTCAGAGATACACCTGAATATCACCAAGTGTATAGAGAGAGCATGGTGACCAAAAACGGGACCCAGTTTTTGGGAAAATATAGATCTGTGTATGTTTCCATAAAGAAAGCTGAGCACCAAAGAATTGATGCTTTTGAACTGTGGTGTGGGAGAAGACTCTTGAGAGTCCCTCGGACTACAAGAAGATCAAGTTACTCCTAAAGGAAATCAATCCTGAGTATTCATTGGAGGGACTGAGGCTGAAGCTGAAACTCCAATACTTTAGCCACTGACTCATTTGAAAAGACCCTGATGCTGGGAGAGATTTAAGGCAGGAGGAGAAGGGGATGACAGAGGACGAGATGGTTGGATGGCATCACTGACTCAATGGCCATGAGTTTGAACAAGCTCCGGGAGTTGGTGATGAACAGGGAAGACCGTCATGCTGCAGTTCATGGGGTCGCAAAGAGTCAGATGTGACTGAGCGACTGAACTGCACTGAAGTGATGTCTCCAGTGAGCCTAGACAATAACTTTCCCCATGGCTCCCAATTAGCAACGAGAGCTCCTAACTGGCTTCAGGTCAGTAGAAGGAAGCCTGGAAAAGTTAATGCCAACTTGGCCTTGGTGGATATACTGCAGTGGAAGGGAAAAATCAGACTCCAGACACAAGCACTGTCTACCTTGTAGGAATCATCTGAGGAACAGAGGACATCAGGGGTCTAAACATACTTTGAGTCTGAAAGTGCGGGTCTAAACACACTTTGAGTCTGAAAGTGCTCTAGGCTGACGAGGCCAGGCTTATCATGGGCAGATGGCAGTTAGTGTCCACAGGTGGGGATCAAGCCTGAGATGGCTCCACCTCTCTGGTAACAGTGAACTTCAATGAAAGCCTATTACGTAGGTTACCTCAGCTGGCATTCACTGCAGGAAGGTTCCACTGCTCGGCTCATTTTCAGGCAGACTCCCAGCTCTAGAGAGGTGAGGTAACGTGCTCAAGGTCGTCCCGCTGATTCAGGCTGAGCCGAGCTTTCAGCCTGACTGCCTGACCCTGAGGCTGTGTCTCAACCACTGCACAGCACTGACCCCCGTGCCCTGCCCCCACCCCGGTAAACTGGCTGGTCTCAGAGGAGCGGAGGCTTCTCAGCCCAGCATCTGGGCATGTGTACTTAAGCCTGCTTCAGGTAGGCAATCCAGACACTGGATGGTCTATTTGAGCTCCTCAAGTCCTTTCCAGGGCCTTAACCTGCAGTTGGTCTGCTGCCTCTAAATGCGGCCTCCTTCCTGTTATTGAGTATCTACTGCCTGCCAGCCTTCCCAGGTGGCTCAGTGGTAAAGAACCTACCTGGAATGCTGGAGATGCAAGTTCAATCCCTGGGTCAGGAAGATCCCCTGGAGGAGGAAATGGCAACCCACTGCAGCATTCTTGCCTGGAGAATCCCATGAACAGAGGAGCCTGGTGGGCTAGAGTCCATGGGGCTGCAAAGAGCCGGACATGACTGGTGACTAAACAACAGCAAGCTTCCTTACAAATACTGTTTTGTATAAACTGCAACCCCATGAGGAAGAGATTAGTATTCCTGTTTTGGTGATGGTTTACTTGCTAAGTTGTGTCTGACTCTAGTGACCCCATGGACTGCAGTCTGCCAGGCTCCTCTGGTCCATGGGATTCTCCAGGCAAGAATACTGGCTATTTCCTTGCCATTTCCTTCTCCAGGGGATCTTGCCAACCCAGGAATCGAAACTGGGTCTCCTGTGCTACAGGTGGTCTCCTGCATTGCAGGCAGATTCTTTACTGACTGAGCCACCAGGGAAGCCGTTTTTCCTCTTTCACAGATACATAAACTTGCCCAAGATCACAGAGCTAATTGGAGGGGACGCTGAGATTTGAATACTGGCAGGCTGATCCCAGAGCCCACCCTGTTAACTTCTCTGCCACGGGCCCTCCTGAGCATGGTCGTTGAGACCTCAAAGTGAGCCAAGGACACGTCTAACATACTCTATCCACTGACCCTGCTCCTGCGAGGAGCAGGAAGAAAAACTGATGGCCCTAAAGGGGGCTGTTCCCACAGGAACCCACCAGCACCAAACAGGAATGTTTGAGTGTGCTGTCTGACACTTAATTAGGCAGTAATATTATATTTTATTTCAGCAGGTAAAGAAAGGCCTCCCACAGGCTTCCTTAGCAATTTTCAATAGTCAGTCAACTGAACTCCCCCGTAACTTACCTCACGGATGAAACTATAAATTATCACTGTGCCTGCAGTTACCTCTCCATTTCAGTCTCCAAAATATCTGCTTATATATTCATCTTTGATAAGTGCATCTATTCAGTCTGGTTGGATATGACTCAAAAGGATAGCATAGGTGGAAGTACTGATAAAAATTTTTTATAAACAAGATAAGGGGCCTGCTTTTCCATTACTGTTCCTTCTAATTTTTCCTTCAGCAACATTGAAGGCAAGTGGATCAATGTTTTAAAAAATGAAGCTGAGGTTAGAGTTCTCCAACAGGTAGTTGGATAAAAATGACTTCAAAGCATGGTCTATACATTTGTGAAATGCAATTTCCCTTTCAGATAAAAACCCTCTGCTCTTCCTTTGTGTTTCTTTGAGTAAAGTGTTTCTTTCTTATTTTATTTTTCAGAGAAGTTGCACAATCCAACAAAAAGAGGATGACTTAAATACTTGGATTTTGCTTAACTAGGTATTAATTAATGGAGCCAATCTTTTCCAACAAAAAGGCAATTGTGAGGATATCTTTAAATTTAAAAAATAATTATGAATCTTCCTAGAATTTGATGGAAGTGGTTATTAGCCTCATTTTTAAACTGATAAATTGGAGACTTTTCTTTTTAATCTACAGGCATTATTTGTTGTTGTTTGCTATTTAGTCAGTCATGTCTGACTCTTTGTGACCCCATGGACTGTAGCCCACCAGACTCCTCTGGGATTCTTCAGGCAAGAATACTGGAGTAGGTTGCCATTTCCTCCTCCAGGGGATCTTTCCAACCCAGGGATCGAACCTGCGTCTCCTGTATTGGCAGGGGAATTCTTTACCACTGAGCCACCAGGGAAACCCGTTTAATAAGAGGGCCTAGAATCTTAAATCAAACCTCATCTCTACCATATACTAACACTATGACCTTGGGAAAGTTATTTCACTTGACAAAGGTTTAGTTTCCCCCTCTGTAAAAGTGGGGGCAATAATAGAAATGCATCACGCTTATCACTTGCCGTTGTTGTTGTGGCTGTTGTTTACTGGCTAAGCTGTGTGTGATTCTTTGCGACCCCATGGACTGTAGACCAACAGGCTCCTCTGTCCGTGGAATTCTCCAGGCAAGAAAACTGGAGTGAGTGGCCATTTCCTTCTCCAGGAGATACTTATCACAGTCTCTGGCATATAGCAATATTTCTATGAATGCCAGCTATTCATAGGTGGAGGGGAGAAAAATCTGCCTGAGCTCTAGGCCCCCAAGCTAAAGCAGAACACATATCCGTTCTCACACCCCCATCTCCTGTGCTATCTGATCACCTACTGTGGCCTAAGAGGAATATTTGCCCATGCCGAAGCTTCTACTGAGAGCTGATTTTATTTTCAGCTAAGTACTCTGAAAGGAGAAATTGAAAAGCAAAACCCTCCCACACAATGGACATAGCTGCTGACAACCTTAAAGGAAATATAAGTAAATAAATGTAAACACACATGACAAATATTATACAGGACACATGCTGTATAAATATTTATAGCAATATGCTTTGCATTCCTGAATACACTCTGCCCGCACTCTGGAGACCAATTTACTGGTAAGGCTTTCCACCAGAATGTCTGGCTGAGCACTGGGGAGTTAGATTAAGTGTTGGCAATGTCTGTTTTGAGGACATCCTGTGTTTTCACACCAGCCCAAGGCTCTGTACTGATCCTTTTTCCTGCCATGTATTTTGCCTGAATAAACCAGCTCAGGTTGCAATGAGAACAGCATTTTGACTGCAAAACACCAACATATAAACTGAGGCCAAGCAAGAAAGGAAGAAGAGGTCATGAAAGGAAAGGGACAGACTCTGAAAAGCCAACTCCTTTGCTGTAAAAAAATAACAACATATCAGGGCTTATCATGGGCTACCATGCCAGCTAAACTCTAAAGGTGTATATCCCATTACTCAGCACCACCCCCGGAGGCACCTGGCATTTAGAGAACAGGATCAAGAGTGAAAAAAGCAAATCTTCATGAGCAGAGGCGCCCGAGGAGGGCCCTGTCACCCAGAGCAACAGCGGGGTCCCTTACAGGCAGCGTTTTGCCGTCCTCCGCGCACACACACATGATCACTTCCACATTCCTCTGTGTGGTCTTGTTGTACTTGTCAAAGTCACCTTGTAAGAGAGTGATGTAGATGTCGTTCCTGACGTCCCCTGAGGCAGAGGGAGAGAGACAGGAGTTGGAGTCTGTGCAGCAGGAGAGACGTCAACCAGAAGGTGGGGGAGTGGGGGATTGGTGGAAGGGCCCCACCTTGACGTCTGTTAATGATACTAAAATCAGAACTACTTGGAAAAGCATTTTCACTTCGTCAGGGAGACTGGAGCAGCAGGTGACAACAGGATTGAGGGACAGCAGGAAATTAGTTGCGAAAGGGGAGGTGGTCACAATTGGCCATGTTTTTCTCTCCATTAAAAATCATTTAATTTTCATCCTCTAGTGACACCTTCTGGGAAGGCAAAGCAAAGCTTCAATTGCATTGATCTTGGTGCATGAATAACAACCACTGACAGTCCTCTCCATGGGTCTTTCACTGTGCAGGAGACAGAGTGACTTTCCACGTGTGTCCAAGTAACACGGACAGGGTCAGGGACAAGGTAGGGAGGGTCTTCAGGAATTGAGGGGGTGATGATAGTTGAAAACCCTAAGGGGAATGCCCAGGAACTGACATCTTAGTAAATGCAGGCATAAATAAACTGTGCCTCCAGTGGACCACAATTCAGCTGTGGAAAGAAGGGGTTGGTTGGTGAGAGTGGTCATGGATACAAGTACTAGACTCAAGTTTAAGGTAAACAGGCAAGTTTCAAAGAGTATTATTACAGAATCTCATTTACTTTTTTTTTTATTACATACACATTTGGAAACTACATATAGTCGTGGTTACTTTTGGAGACAAAGATTTAAGAGAGCTTTTAATGTTTTGCTGTATTCCTTTTTCATGTTATTGGACACTTTACAACAAGTGTGGGCTATTTTTGTAATAAAAAATAGGTTAACAATTTAAGAGAATGCCCATATTCACCCTCAGAAAGAGTGAAATTATTCCACATGAGGTAAAGTGGATGTCCATGGTAAATTATTAAGGGATAAGTCAGTCACAGAACACTGTGCAGAGTATATCAAGTAATGGGACAGAAAGTATATAAAGAGTGATTCCATTTGTGGGGGGAACTGCATGTGTATATAGTCATGTGTTTATGTTTATTATGTAAATGCTTGTAGTTTGGGATATACAGTTGTTTTCAGCAGTTACCTTCAGGGAAAGAAATAGAGAAAAGCCGTAGAAAAGAGAGGAGTTGGCTGTTTCAAAAGACAATGGATCAGAGCAGCTAGACCCCCCTCAACCCTTGCCAGCGGGAAGGAGAACCTGGCATGATGATCTCCGGGAACCCCAGCTTCCTGGCCACCACAGTGGTCCTGTCCACGAGGTGTGGGTAGTCCTTGCGGATCTGAATGATGTCACCCACGAGCATCTTCATGGTCACCCAGAGCCCTGGAAGGGAGTACTCAAGATGAAGAGCCAACCTCAAGGTGATCTCAGCCTCTCCCTCCCATCATCTCTCCCCTTGTTCTCTCTCCGGAGGAGATGGTGGAAGCGGAGACAGGTGGCCACAGATGCAGTGACCCAGCCCTGGCGGAGGCCGGAAGCTGGGATGCAAAGAGCTCTGGAGTGAGACACCTCTGGCTTGAATCCCACCGGTTACTTCTAGCAGGGCCAGCTTCTGTCACTTCATCACACCCCTCTAAACCCACCCTGTGTAAAGTGGGCTTGATCCCATCTATCTTACAGGACTGTGGGAAGGAGTGGAGCAAACAAGGAAGCATTTCCCAGTGCCTGACACACAGTTAGGATACACTGATTCCTCTCTCCCTTCCAGCACAAGGACATGTCTCCCTGCTGTTTCTCAGGCAGAGATTTCCATCTCTGTGGATCACGAGACCCCAGTCTTCACAGTGGCCTGTCTGGAAGGAAGGCTACGTCTCCCAGAGTCCAGGGGTTTGATCTGGTTGTGGTAGAATCGAGGGAGCCCAAGCTGAAGTCAGGCCCAGCCTGCTTGGCCAGCAGGCACTGTACCTTGCCCTCCACTGTCCCCCTTGGAGGCTGTGACTTTGCCCAGCAGGCTGTGCAGGAAGTCATTCTCAGCTGTCACCCTAGACAGGAAAAGAGAGCACAAACTGCTTGCATGGCACCCTTGTAGGTTCCCTCCCTTGTGGTTTCAGGAGCTCCAGAATGTTGCCCAGCCCCTCTGCACACCTTAGGTGAAAAGGGAGCCTGCCCATGTCAGCTCAGAGTACCTGCCATCAAGAAACACATCTCTCTCCTTCACAAAGCAATATGGCTCTGAAACTTGGAGAATACCTAGGCTACAAGTAGAGGCCATTTGTATTCCGAGGAAGATTCTTAAAAAGAAAGGACCCCAAGCCCTCAAAGTGAATATCTGCTCAACAAGGTGGCAAAGTTTTAGCTGCTCAAGCTAAGTCCTAATCACATGCTAAATCCATATCACTGACCTCATTATCTGTTAAAAACAAAATCCTTCTTAAACAAATGAGGACAATATCTCAAACTTGGGGTCTTACTCTCTCAAACTTTTTTAGATCAAGGAAAGAACATTTACTTTCCTCACTGCCCTCCTTTCAAGTCATGGATATTTGTGCCCATGAGAACTAGGTCCTGATTCCCTGTTATATGCTCCTGATATGCTGCTGCTTTGTAGCTTCATGGTCCCGATCATATTTGTACTTGATGCACTGATCTGTTTTTACCTACCTATTTAATTCCCCACATAAATACAAGCTTCATGAAGATGGCCATGTCGACCTTGTTTACCACCTCATGCCCCACACCTAGCACAATGCCCAGCTCTCTGCCAGCTTTCAATCAAAGCTTGTTAAATAAATAACATCTGATGGATGAACAGGTTAAAAGCTGGATGGTTTTGAATGCCTAGACACTGAGACCATCATTCTTACTCTGTCCTCTTAGAAGGTCCTAACTGGCTATTATCAACTCAGGGAACCAGTTCATCCTGCTTCTGAGTGGCCCTCAATCAGAAAAAAATGTGGTTTCAGAGAATAGAAAGTAATGGGAAATCACTCACGGGTGAAAAGGAATGAAGTGCTGCTTCTCCTCATCACTTTCTGCTTTCCCCTTGATGATGTCTGTTATATCCATAACTAGAAAGAGAAGAGAAATGACTTAATGGTTTAAGCCCTCCGGCTTCCAAGAAGGGATGACAATGGAATGAGATCGTAGGGCAGGAAGCTGGGACAGGAAAGCTTAAAAAGGCAGGAAAGCCAGCATCGGCCGGTACACAGACAGCACCTGGCAAAAGCCTTTGGGTAAGCCGGGCTGGAAGGGCAGCAGCCAGAGAAACAGTTAAGAGCCAGGGGCCTAGCAGAGGCCGAGGGGAAAGAGCCAGAGGCTCGCCCGTGGAACTAAGCAATCAGGGTTGCTTCGAATATATTTCTATTAGAGGTCACCATACTAACAAAAATGAGCCAGTGACTCCCTGCAGGACCTAAAGAGCTAACCACCCTCTTTTATAAATGTGCTCATATTCACAGACACACATCTGGGGACCCTTGAACCCTACATTTCCAGAGGGATCCTGGATCTTCTGAAATTTCTTCTTAAATCAGCCCCTGAAGGTCCATAAAACCAAGGTAAAGAACTCTTGCCCCAGAGCAGAGATTATAGAAATGGGGGCAGGGGGAGGAGATTGAGACTTGCTAGCCAAATAGGGCCAAAATCCTAGTAACAAGAAATTCCTCAAACACTCCAGGCCTCCATCAGGGAGCCATTAATACTGTCTGGATAATGATCAACTAGTGACTGTATATAGCTCAAAAGAGGAGTTAGGGAGCTGAGAGAAAGAGGGGAAACTGATCAGCATCCATTCTTCGTGATAAACAGACACTCCCCTCTCCTATTCTCAGTGAGCTATATTTGGGTAGAACAACCTCCCTCTGACTCCAGAGTTATAGCCTGGGGGATCAGGGAACCAAATCCTCCTGCCCAGAATAAGTACTTTGGGGATGAGCAAATGACATATATTTTATCTCTTGGGGCTTCTCCTGAAACTAATGGAAAAGAAGTGCTCTCTTTCCCCTGGGCCACTAAAAAGGTAGGATGCAAACTTGGAAGAGCTAGCCAACTAATTGGACAGCCATCTTCAGTATAAGTCAGCAAAAGGACACAGGAGCTGAGAGACAGAGAGATGAAAATTCATTTGAGTTCCTGGATCCAGCCATGCCTGAAGCAATCTATCCCTAAATCTTTCATTTATGCCAGATTGCTATCGCTGGAAACCAGAAGAGAAAGCCAGCTATAGCTGGAGACAAAGACACACTTTGCAGTAAGGCCCTCGGTGCTTTAACAGGTACGTGGTGAGGTCAGGAGTGTCCGTCATACGGAAACAGAGCATAGAGCAGGTCGTGGATCCACCAGGCCCAGTCCCTCATTTTGCGGATAAGGAAACGAAGGCCCTGGGGAAAACGCTTGTCCAAGACCACCTATCGAGCTAGCTGGCAATAATGCCAGTTTAAACACCAGTTAGCTCAGGATAAGCTCATTCCTCCCATTCTGCCACTTGGCAAGAAGTGCCAGGGGACTTGTTGGAGAACCAGCTGGTTTGTCATGACAGAAGATCTGGGGGGCCTCAGGAGAAACGTGAGATACTGGGTTTAGATACGGTATACAGGTATTATACAGGTATTATAATACAGGTATTATAAATGGTACACAACTAAAATGTTATATTTTAACCAAAAAAAGTAAAACTGGCATATAGAATTGCTATTTCCATGGGTGTCTAAATCGTCTTTCAAGAAAAAAAATGTACTTTAGCTTAAATAAAGTGAGTTAATTAAAAGAAAATATATTAGGTAAATAATATGGCAAGTGATAGTCAAATATAACAAAAGCCACAAAAGTGGGACAAGAATAATGAAGGCTTGGAAACTCCCAGGAGAGCTGAGGCTTGGAGAGAAATGCAGAGGTGACATTTATCTCAAGCAGCCACACGCCCCCGACCACCGGAACTGAGCTGTGTGGCGGACGTTCTGCGCAGCTGCACTTCCTGTCCTGCGTATTTGTTTAAAGATGATTCGTTCCTCATTAGGCCCCACTCGTATTGTTCTTCCTTTTCCAACGTGCTTGGGAGTGAAGGTGCCAACGGCTCAGACGGCTCCATGGCCCCTGGAGCTCTGCTCCCGACGCGGGAATTTCATTATTCGCCATCTTCATCATAAATCTGGACTTAGTCATCAATTAGTTTGATTTAATCTCAAGAAATTTAAGTATTAAGGGCTGTCTGGCGTAAGTTTTTGAGCAGGCGAGGTAAAGGAGGAAAGCGAAAGGAAAAGTCTCTGAAGCGCCGTCATCTGAGACGTGCGCTCCAGGATCAGGAGGCGCTGCGTGTGCGCCCTCACCTGCCACCCCGAAGGGCCGCCTCAGTCCGTGCGTGCACTTCTTTGTGTTCGTGTCCTTAAGATCCATCTTCCCAACTCGGACTATTTGACAAATTAAGTAAATTTTATCCCTGTTGAGGTCTTTGTTTCCAAGATCCTGTAGGGCAGGAAGTGAACACTTACATATTGTGTCTGATGAACAAAAAGTAGAAAAGAAAACGTAGCAATAGAAAATTCGGGGAGGGGGCTTAGCGCTTAGTTTAGCACTTGGTATATGTGAGATAATTTACACAATTAGTCCTGAAATATGTGGAAACCAAGCTGTCACATCCATCTCACACGTAAGAAAGGGGAGTTTGGGGAAAGAAAGTGGGTGACAGGACTCTGGTGTTCAGTCCTGATTCTTCCACCTCAAATTGATGAGAAAAGAGGGGTAGAGGTGCAGTGCCAGCTATACAGACAGGAGTTCCTATATGCCAGTGGGTGGGTCCAAAAACAGCATCTGCTACAAATGACTCTGTGCATCTGGTCATTGCTCAGCGTCTCTGAGGGAGAAGGCAAAAGGAAGAGGGGGAAACCCTAACGATTACTATTTGCGTGTGTGCTTAGTTGCTCAGTCGAGTCGGACTCTTTTGCAACCCCGTGGACTGTAGCCCAATAGGCTGCTCTGTCCATGGGATTCTCCAGGCAAGAAGACTGGCGTGGGTTACCATTCTCTTCCCCAGAAGATCTTCCCAACCCAGGGATCGAACCCACATCTCCTGCACTGGCAGGCAAATTCTTTACCACTAAGTCACCAAGGAAGCCCAAACAACTACCATTTACTGAGTACCTAATGTTGCCTCACAGCTCAGTTGGTTAAGAATCCACCTGCAATGCAGGAGGCCCTGGTTCCATTCCTGGGTCAGGAAGATCCACTGGAGAAGGGATAGGCTACCCACTCCAGTATTCTTGGGCTTCTCTGGTGGCTCAGGTGATAAAGAGTCTGCCTGTAATGCGGGAGACCTGGTTTGATCCATGGGTTGGGAAGATCCCCTGGAGAAGGGAAAGGTTACCCACTCCAGTATTCTGGCCTAGAGAATTCCATGGACTGTACAGTCCATGGGATCACAAAGAGTTGGATACGACTGAGCGACTTTCACTTTACTTCACTTAATGTATGTAAATCACCCAGGCATCAAACACCCCCAAGATCCCAGAGCTTCTAACACAACAGAGTTGACTCCAGCTCAGGCTACAGGTCCAGTGCAGATGGGCAGGGACTCCATGCACTCACTTACTCTGGGCCCCTGCCTGAAGGATGACCTATCTTTCACAATAGGTGTTTCCACTATCCCCAGAGCAGGGGAAGGGAATGTGGCAAGACCCTTACTGGCTCTTAAAACTTCCACCCAGAAGAGAGGCATATCACTTCCCCCCCTACCATTTCGCTGGCCAAAGCCAGGGCCATGGCCACACCTAACTGCAAGGGAGAAGAGAAGTGTACTAAATTGTGTGCTCAGAAGGCGGAACGTAGAAGCTGTGAACATACCGATGTCTCAAACTCTGTGAGGAGTGTCTCACACATCGTGTCTTCTTTGAGTCTTAACAACTCTCCAAAATTCTATCATTAATACTATTTGTTGTTAGATGCTCAGTTGTGTCCAACCCTGTGACCCCATGGACTGTAGCCCACCAGGCTCCTCTGTTCATGGGATTCTCCAGGCAAGAATACTGAAGTGGGTTGCCATTTCCTCCTCCAGGGGATCTTCCTGACCCAGGGATCAAACCCACATCTCCTATATTGGCAGACGGATTCTTTACCACTGAGCCACGAGGAAAGCCCAGCCCAATTCAACATATGAGGAATCCAAGACACGAAGATAAGGGTCTTCCCCCAGGACACGACCTTAGTCCTTAGAGACACTGTCCAGCCACTTAGATCCCAAAGTCCATCAATCTAAACACCACAATGCATTTCTTGCACCATCCAAAGGTGCACAGAAGGAAACTCACCTGGCCCACCCCAGCAGTCCAGTGCCCTGCTCAAATCTAAAAGCGTCAGTGTTCCTGAGACCCACTTCCAGCTGAGATTCAGCTGGAGAAGGAATTTTGAGGCCTGTTGTTGGCATCAGAGCAGAGATACCTGAGTCTGGCTCCACTAGAGAAGGGTTACTTCTCTTCCAAGTTAATTTTCATGCAGGCATATATACTGGGAACAGCCTGTCTGCTGACATCAGAGCCAGGGCCTGGTAAAGCAGCCATCCTCAGCTTCTCACTATGGCTGGTGTGGGAGAAAGAGGGACAGACATACAGAGTTTCTGGGAACAAGACATGGCCTCAACGTGGTCCACACTTCCTGCTTGGGGGTTGTCATGGTTACATTTTATGTGTCAACATGGATAGGCTATGCTGCCTAGCTGCTTGGTCAAACACTAGACTGGATGTATCTACGATGCATTTTGTAGGTCTGATTAGTATCTAAAATCAGTTGACTTTAAGTAAAGGGCATTTCCCTCCATGATGTAAGTGGGCCTCATCTAATCAGTTGAAGGTCTTAAGAGCAAAGCCTGAGGTTTCCCAGAGAAGAAGGAATTCTGTCTCAAGACACTGCCATGTATAAATCCTCCCCGAGTTTGCAGACTGCTGTCCAACCCCACCGATTTCAGATCTGTGAGCCCCTCAGTCACATGAGCCAAATTCTTAAAATAAATCTATGTATTTATGTATCTTACTGGTTTCATTTCCCTGGAAAACCCTTCACTGATACAAGGTCTGGCCTCTCACAGCTGGAAGAATAGATTCTTCCAAGTCTCCCACTGGGAGGGAAACAGAGAAGGTTGGGGGGAGGGGCCTTTCTAACCATGGAAGCCCCTCCCCTCATTTGCATTTCTTGCCTTGCTCAGTAGGCAACTGAGTTTGAGATGCCAGTCATCTCACAGGCAGCCAGTGGGACAGCCTCTTCTCTGGCCTGTCTGACGCCTTCCTCCAGCTGACCCTGAAATCCCCCTGAAACTCATCTTTAGAAGCCATGTTCATTATTTCACTTCTCTCCCCCCTACAATGGTAATAGCTCCCTATTTCCTACCCTGTTAGTGTTAATTTTCCCCAGCTGATGTGAAAGGTCCTTGACATAATATATTTCCAGCTATCCTATCCCACTGATTCCCCACTAGTCTCTGCATGCAAGTACTCTATTTTTGTCACAAAGATTTCTTTATCGCTCCACAAACACACAATGCTCACTTTCAACTCTAGATCTTTCTTCCTAAGCCCCCCATCTGTACCTCTGCCTCTAAAGATTACCTCTTATTTCTCTATACATCCACATCCTTTCCATTCTTGAAAGCTCAGGTCCTCTTTCCCTCATAATGATGTCCATCCCTAATTACTTCTCCCCTCCCATGAGGAATTTTTTATATTTTGAAATATCTATGTTGGTATCTTTCAGAGTCATTTCAGAGCCACAGAATCCCTGTCACCTGACAGGTCCCTTCCTAAATGTTACAGGATGAATTACGCCCCCCCACCCCCACCCACCATCAAACTCATATGTTGAGCTCCCATGTCTCAGAACATGACTGTATTTGGAGATAGGGACATTAGAGAGGTGATTAAGCTAAAATGAGGCCGTTAGGGTAGGCGCTAATCCAATATGACCCCTGTCCTTATAAGGAGCTTGGGACAAAAACACAGAAGAATGTGTGAACACACAAGGAGAATGTGGCCATCTGCAAGCCGAGCAGAGAAGCCTCCACAGAAACCAACACTGCCAGCACCTAGGTCTTGGACTTCTAGGCACTGGAACTGTGAGAAACTAAATTCTTACTGTTTCAGCAAAAACAACACCCAGTTGTGGATGTGACTGGTGACAGAAGTAAAGTCTGATGCTGTAAAGAGCAATATTGCATAGGAACCTGGAATGTTAGGTCCGTGAATCAAGGCAAACTGGAAGTGGTCAAACAAGAGATGGCAAGAGTGAAAATCGACATTTTAGGAATCAGCCAACTAAAATGGACTGGAATGGGTGAATTTAACTGAGATGACTATTATATCTACTACAGGGAGTAAGAATCCTTTGGAAGAAATGAAGTAGCTATCATAGTCAACAAAAGAGTCTGAAATGCAGTACTTGGATACAATCTCAAAAATGACAGAATGATCTCTGTTCATTTCCAAGGCAAACCATTCAATATTACAGTTATCCAAGTCTATGCCCCAACCAGTAATGCTGAAGAAGCTGAAGTTGAATGGTTCTATGAAGACCTACAAGACCTTCTAGAACTCACACCCAAAAAAGATGTCCTTTTCATTATAGGGGACTGAAATGCAAAAGTAGGAAGTCAAGAAATACCTGGAGTAACAGGCAAATTTGGCCTTGAAGTACAGAAACAGGGCAAAAACTAATAGAGTTTTGCCCAGAGAATGCACTGGTCACAGCAAACACCCTCTTCCAACAACACAAGAGAAGACCCTACACATGGACATCACCAGATGGTCAATACCCAAATCAGACTGATTATATTCTTTGCTGCCAAAGATGCAGAAGCTCTATACAATCAGCAAAAACAAGACCAGGAGCAGACTGTGGCTCAGATCATGAACTACTTATTGTCAAATTCAGGCTGAAATTGAAGAAAATAGGGAAAACCACTAGACCATTCAGGTATGACCTAAATCAAATCCCTTTCGATGATACAGTGGAAGTGACCAATAGATTCAAGGGATTAGATCTGATAGACAGAAGAACTAAGGAAAGATGTTCCTGACACTGTACAGAAGGCAGGGATCAAGCCCATCCCCAAGAAAAAGAAATGCAAAAAGGCAAAATGGTTGTCTGAGGAGATCTTACAAATAGCTGAGAAAAGAAGAGAAGTGAAAGGCAAAGGAGAAAAGGAAAGATATACCCATTTGAAAGCAGAATTCCAAAGAATAGCAAGGAGAGATAAGAAAGCCTTCCTCAGCAACCAATGCAAAGAAATAGAGGAAAACAAAAGAATGGGGAAGGCTAGAGATCTCTTCAAGAAAATTAGAGACACCAAAGGAACATTTCATGCAAAGATGGGCACAATAAAGGACAGAAATGGTATGGACCTAACAGAAGCAGAAGATATTAAGAAGAGGTGGCAAGAATACACAGAAGAACTATACAAAAAAGATCTTCATGACCCAGATAATCACAATGGTGTGATCACTCACCTAGAGTCAGACATCCTGGAATGTGAAGTCAAGTGGGCCTTAGGAAGCATCACTACAAACAAAGCTAGTGGAGGTGATGAAATTCCAGCTGAGCTATTTCAAATCTAAAAGATGATGCTGTGAAAGTGCTACACGCAGTATGCTAGCAAATCTGGAAAACTCAGCAGTGGCCACTGGACTGGAAAAGGTCAGTTTTCATTCCAATCCCAAAGAAAGGCAATGCCAAAGAATGTTCAAACTACCACACAATTGCACTCATCTCACACACTAGCAAAGTAATGCTCAAAATTCTCTAAGCCAGGCTTCAATAGTACATGAACCGTGAACTTTCAGATGTTCAAGCTGGATTTAGAAAAGGCAGAGGAACCAGAGATCAAATTGTCAACATTCATTGGATCATAGAAAAAGCAAGAGAGTTTCAGAAAAACATCTATTTCTGCTTTATTGACTATGCCAAAGCCTTTAACAGTAAGGGTCACTACAAACTGAAAAATTCTTCAAGAAATGGGAATACCAGACCACCTGACCTGCCTTCTGAGAAATCTGTATGCAGGTCAAGAAGCAACAGTTAGAACTGGACACGGAACAACAGACTGGTTCCAAATCAGGAAAGAAGTACATCAAGGCTGTATATTATCACCCTGCTTATTTAATTTATATGCAGAGTACAGCATGAGAAATGCTGGGCTGGATGAAGCACAAGCTGGAATCAAGATGGAGAAATATCAATAACCTCAGATATGCAGATGACACCACCCTTATGGCAGAAAGTGAAGAAGAACTAAAAAGCCTCCTGATGACAGTGAAAGAGGAGAGTGAAAAATTTGGCTTAAAGCTCAACATTCAGAAAACTAAGATCACCGCATCCGGTCCCATCACTTCATGGCAAATAGATGGGGAAACAGTGGAAACAGTGTCAGACTTTATTTTTTTTTTCGCCTCCAAAATCCCTGCAGATGGTGACTGCAGCCATGAAATTAAAAGATGCTTGCTCCTTGGAAGAAAAGTTATGACCAACCTAGACAGCATATTAAAAGCAGACACATTACTTTGCCAACAAAGGTCCATCTAGTCAAAGCTATAGTTTTCCCAGTAGTCCAAAGTATGGTTTTTGCAGATGTGAGAGTTGGACTATAAAGAAGAGCACCGAAGAATTAATGCTTTTTTACCATGGTGTTGGAGGAGACTCTTGAGAGTCCCTTGCACTGCAAGGAGGTCCAACCAATCTATCCTAAAGGAAATCAGTCCTGAATATTCATTGGAAGGGCTGATTCTGAAACTGAGACTCCAATACTTTGGCCACCTGATGTGAAGAACTGATTCATGTATAAAGACCCTAATGCTGGGAAAGATTGAGAGTGGGATGAGAAGGGGATGACAAGAGGATGAGATGGTTGGATGACATCACTGACTCAATGGACATGAGTTTGAGTAAACTCCAGGAGTTGGTGATGGACAGGGAAGCCTGGCGTGCTGCAGTCCATAGGATCACAAAGAGTCAGACATGACTGAGTGACTGAACAAACTGACTGAAGCCACCCCGTCTGTAGTACTTTGTAACAGCAGCCCTAGCAAATTAATACACTAGACAATCATATAATCTCCTAGGTAAGCCCCTTTTTTAGCCCTTTTCTGTGAGAAAAAATTTCACTTGCTCAAAAGAAGACATCAGGTCTTTAAGAGCTGTCTCATTGGAGACACTTGGTATTAAGGAATCTTACTGCTATAAGAAGAAGTAAAAATGCTTGAACACTAGTCATTCCCTGGAAGGTGTGAAAACAAGCAAGTTCAGAAGTATGCTTCAACCTCTACTGTCTGCCAGTCACTTTTACTTTGGCCTCACAAATCTGACATTTGGGGAAACTGAGGCAGGACAACAAAACGTCAAGCACATGCTATCTGATTTAGCGATTCATTCATGCTCCTTTAGAGCTTCCCTAGTGGCTCAGACAGTAAAGAATCTGCCTGTAGTGCAGGAGACCTCGGTTCAATCCCTGGGTTGGGACGATCCTCTGGAGAAGGGAATGGCTACCCACTCCAGTATTCTTGCCTGGAGCATCCCATGGACAGAGAAGCCTGGTGGGCTACAGTCCATGGGGTGGCAAAGAGTCAGACACAACTGAGCGACTAACACACTAGTGCTCATATCACCATTCAGTCTTGTCCTGCGTGTGTTAGCAGCAACCCCTCAGCTGGGAAAAATCTGAGGAACCTTGTGTACAAGCTCCTTTCCTCTTACAGAACCAGAGGGTGAATGCTCATGAAGCAGATGGAAGGGAAATTCAGTATTTGCCTACCCCATGGGCCAGCTCCTCGGGCTCTACCCCCAAAGAAGAAACTAGGATGTCTCTGACATCCAGAGACAAGAGAAATGAGGCCACCAAGGCACATGCCTGCCAAGTCATATCTCATCCCTAACTTAAACATCATCTCAATTCCCAACTGGACATAATTCCCAGTCAAACGCCATCACATCACCCAGCTTTAATTATCTGCATTGCATGGATGGCCTCCTGACATCTCTCTTGTTTATTTATTCATTTAATTACTTTCTGAATCCCCCCCGCATCACACCCTGAGCCCAGGAGCCTACCAGTTCACTTATTGCTGTATCCTCAGTATCTAGCACAGAGCTTACAAACTGTAGGTGCTCACTGGGTAGCACTTGAATCAATAGAAGAAGCTAGAGC
Organism: Giraffa tippelskirchi; assembly: GCF_054371585.1. Taxonomy (NCBI): domain Eukaryota; kingdom Metazoa; phylum Chordata; class Mammalia; order Artiodactyla; family Giraffidae; genus Giraffa; species Giraffa tippelskirchi. The sequence goes on from NC_137282.1 coordinate 116,369,655, forward strand.
ACCATGACCTTTCCTGCCCTGAAGTGAAGATTCCCATTATTTCAAGAGAGTGAAGTGTTAGCAGTTAAGCCAGTCAACCAAGGTTCTCAAGTTCATCTGCTATGGGAAGAAGAGGTAGAGGCACAGGCAGAATTCCACTAAGGTAAGATCACAGTCTCATTATTATTTAGTGACACAAACTTACCAATGCCCTTTTCTGCATGTTTACAACGTGAATTGGTTCTCTGCAAAACGAACCACTGATTGATTCCCTGTCTCTCTCTCTCTTGTGAAACATCTGTCTCCTGGTTTAATCAGGAAGCTCCATGGGATTCTCCTATTTATCAAGAAAATAAATAGGCTCCTCCTTCTAACTAATAATAGATAAAGAGCATTGAGGCACATTTATATATGCCAAGAAAACTTTGTCTAAGCAATTAGGATCTATGATCTTATTCCAGGCCTCTGGCCCATTTTTCAGGAACTAACAAACAAAATAAATCAGCTGTGCTCCAATCTAATTGCAACACAACATAAGACATAGAACTTAATGGGCTGTAACTGGAAAATTATTGTGGAGCAAGGTAGGTTAATCTAGCTTGTTGGTCACTCCTGGATCAAACCCATGGGTTTGATCAATGCCCAGATCTCTCCCCAGCTCCTCCTCCTCTGTAATCTCCCTTTTTCACATGCAACACATGAAAAATCTCATAAATGCTCCTCTCCCCAAAGACACTTGCAGAAAACACCAATATTCTTGGATAGTTTAAGATCATACTCTGAAACACACCTTGGTATAAATAGGGAAAGAGTGGGTTTCTGAAGGAAATGATAACCCTTATCTCCTTTTTTCCAGTATTTGTCCTTTCTAGAACTAAAAGGCCAGGTCACTCTCAGAGATAAATCATCCAAATAACAACTGATTTCAACATTTCTACTTATGTGTTGCCTGGTGAGTATTGGTATTTAGAAGGATGATCCCAGGTAAGATCCTGGGATGACTACATCTATGACTTAATTATGTTCAGAATATCCAAGTTACCAAGGCAGTCAATGTTCTAGAAAGGCCCTTATTAATAGGAAGCATTTTGCAAAGGTTTTTTAGAGGGTCTGAACCGAAGACAGGAACTCATGTTAACTGTGAATTAATCTGACTCTGTTGTATCTGGTTCCCCAAACATTATTGCTGGGAGAGGGGTAGGCTTGTTTACACGGTGCTCTTCACTGTGCGCACACAGGTGAGAAAGAGATAGAGGGAGTGAGAAGAGGGAGCCAGGAGGAGATCCGTCTTCCCAAGTTTCCTCTTTGCAGAGACCCCAGAACACAGCTCTGCACCAGGCCACGCTTCTTCCCGACCACTGACCAGCCCCGTTTCCAAGACTATGTGCTGGTGAATGTGGGATGTGGTACCCAGAGGACTGCACACACCTACCGTGAAGACCACCTTCAGGTTATTGAGCATCTCGATCTCCTTCGGGAAGCCCCTGCTGCCCCATCGCACCAGGTAGTTCTCACTGTGGGAAGAGGAGTGCAGCCCATTACTGTCAGGGGTCTCAACAGTTCTTCAGCAAAGATACCCACTGAGCCTCTGCTGTGGGCCCGACACCATGCTGGTTGCTGGGGACACGGGAGTGTCTGAGACAGACGCTCTCTGTCTGTCCCTCCCTCCAGGAGATCACAGTCCCATCAGAGAGGCAGACGTGAGACAAGCCGGGCCATGGAATTACTAAGATATGTGTATTCACAACCTCTTTCCCTCTCCTATCCGACAAGCAAATTCTAACCCAGCTGCCTCATGTCTTTGAAGAGCAGCAGTTTTCTCTGTAGAGGTGATAAAGTGTGGCAGAGAGAAAGGATCCTTTCCTCTCAAGGGAAAGGATTTTTATGTGTTTTGTTGGACATTAAGAATATATTGATGCGCAGCCACTGTGGCAGGTCCTTAAAAAGTTAAACATAGAGTTGTCGTGTGACCCAGCAATTCTACTCTCAGGTATCTGCCTAGGAGAAATAAAGACATTTGTTCATACAAAAGCTTATACGTGGATGTTCATAACAGAGTTATTCATAATAGCCAAAAAGTGGAAACAACCTAAATGTCCATCAGCTGATGAATGGATAAACGAAGTGTGGTATATCCATTCAACAGAACTTCATAAAAGGGCATATAGTACTGAACATGGATGAATGTTTAACATATTATATTAGGTGAAAGAAGACAGACACAAAAGGCCACATATTATATGATTCCATCTATATTAAATGTCCAGAATAGGCAGGTCCATTGAGACAGAAAGTTGATTAGTTGTTGCCAGTGGGATTAAGAAGAAGGGAACTGGGAGTGGCTGCTAATGGGTATGGGTCTTATTGTTGGGGTGACGGAAATGCTCTAACATTGGATAGTAGGGATGGTTGAACAAAATTAAAAATATACTAAAACCATTGAATTGTATGTTAAAAAGTGGCAAAGTTTCTGTTATGTGAATTATGTCAATAGTAATAATAAAAAAGAAAAAATCATTGAAAAACAAACAAAAAGAATATATTAAGAATATATTAAAATTCCCTGGCAGTCTAGTGGTTAGGATTCTGTGCTCTCACTGTTGACGGCCTGGGTTTAATCCCTGGTTGGGGAACTAAGATCCCACAAACGATACAGCACAGCCCGCTCCCCCAAAAAATGTATTTGCCCTTCCCACCCTATTCCCTTTTCAAGACTGAGTAAATATTTGAATGATTTTAAGTAATCCATTGAACCCATTGGATGTAGGACCATTTCCTTGAATGAATGTCACACTGTGATGGGCCACAGAGGGCCTTAGCCATTATCTAATATACACTTAAATAATGACTTAAATGCAGTCATGACAACTACATATATATGCAATTATGCTATGAAGAAAACATTCAGGATGTTGTGAGGATGTATATCAGAAGAACCAGCCCTAGTCTGGGTGGTTAGCGGAGTCTTTGCTGAGGATATGACATGTAAATAAAGTTGGTCAGGCAAAGAGAGTGGGAAAAAGAAATGGTTCAGGCAAAGCAACAATGTGTGCAAAGGCCTTGAGATAGGATGGAGCTTATGCATCTAAAAAGCAGATCCAAGGGAAAAGTTGTAAGAGGAAAAGTAGAAAGATAGGCCAGACCGTGTAGGCCATATAGGATTTGAAGATTTTGGCTTGATTGCTACAGTAGGGAGAACCCACCGACAGCTTGTATGAAGAGCAGTCACACGTTCTGCCATCTGATCGTTTACCAGCTCCTGTCCCCTAGCAGCAGTACATCGTACACACAGCCCTGCCCAGCTCATGCCAGTCGGTCTAGCTGCATCAGCAACATCAGGAAATCTAGCACTGCTTTTTTTTTTAATTTATTTTTATTGGAGTATGTTTGCTTTACAATATTGTGCTAGTTTCCACTGTACAGAAAATGAGTCAGCTACATGTATACATATATCTCCTCCCTTTTGGATTTCCTTCCCATTGAGGTCACCACAGTGCATTAAGTATTGATTATTGATTAGAGTTCCCTGTGCTATACAATAGGTTCTCATTAGTTATCTATTTTATACATAGTATCAACAGTATATATATATATATATATATGTATGTCAATCCCAGTCTCCCAATTTCTCCTGCCCTTTCATTCCCCCTTGGTATCCATACTTTTGTTCTCTGTCTGTCTCTGTTTTCTGCTTTGCAAATCTGATCACCTATACCATTTTTCTAGCACTTCTTTAACTTAGGAGAAGACTAGTATAGTTTGCTGTGTTGATTCAATCAGTTTTTCATGCCATCCAGGAGCATATCATTGGTTCTAAATAAATGCCCACTATCTTGAATTGGGATATAAACAAAATAAAACTCAAAACCAAGTCAGCCCAAAAGACATAATAAGAGAATTCAGCAAACTTAAAGCAAATCACCTTCTTTTTTGAAAAGTTTGTGTTTCTCTGATGTTCTGTTCTTTTCTCTCATTTTACCTCTAGAAGACTAATAAGAATAGTCTGAGCAAAGTTCATTGAGGAAATAGAACATATAACAAAAAGAACACAGCATCAGATTAACCAATGGTTAAAATGCAATCAAGTTAAAGGAACATTTTTTTTAGTAAGATCTAAAAATTTAAGTGGAATTTTCATCAAAATAACCAAGAAGCCTCCGAGACTCCACATACAAAAAATATTTTTTCATTATTTCCCATTGGTTATTTCTGGACCACCATAGTGAAATACCTGGGTATTTCTCAGAACCTTTAATTATATGGGGCTTCCCTGGTAGCTCAGTTGGTAAAGAATCCGCCTACAATGCAGGAGACCCCAGTTCGATCCCTGAGTAGGGAAGATCTGCTGGAGAAGGAATAGGCTACCGACTCCTGTACTCTTGGACTTCCCTTGTGGCTCAGCTGGTAAAGAATCCTCCTGCAATGCGGAGACCTGGGTTCAATCCCTGGGTTGGGAAGATCCCCTGGAGAAGGGAAAGGTTACTCACTCCAGTATTCTGGCCTGGAGAATTCCATGGACTATTTAGTCCAAGGGATCACAAAGAGTCAGACATGACTGAGCGACTTTCACTTCACTTCACTTAACCACATGTAGCAGACCCAGTAGAGAACTAACTGGCTAGGTCTAAACACCAGGTACCAGAAATTTTCTTCTAGGGGAAATACAATCATAAATAAGAAAAGCTATCTAGAGGGGCTGAGCTGGCCCCTTCCATCTTTGCCCAGGAAGATCTGGGTGGTAAATCTGAAGGCCTACCTGGCATTAAAACAGGTAAGACGTCTTCTATAAGACACCCTCCTCAGGGTGAGGGGGAGAACCATTCCAACTCTTTCTTGAGCTTCGTTTGGAAATTAGTTTTGCCCCTGGCCTGATGCCTGAGCTGCTTGCTTTTTGTCCTACAAAAAGTTACCTTAAGTTTCCCAAACCAAACCTCTGCAGACAGGCACTGGAATCGGCCCACCATTCACCTCAATATCGAAAGGGTGAAAGTGAAAGTCCCTCAGTCATGTCCAACCCTTTGTGACCCCATGGACATAGTCCCTGGAATTCTCCAGGCCAGAATACTGGAGTGGATAGCCTTTCCCTTCTCCAAGGGATCTTCCCAACCCAGGGATTGAACCCAGGTCTCCCATATTGCAGGCAGATTCTTTACCAGCTGAGCCACCAGGGAAAGGTTGATCCCAGCCAAATTCTCCCCAGCCCATCTCTGGGCCACACTGCTGATGCACTAACTTGCCTGAGGCTCATTGTAGGCACCTCTTGCCTAAGGCAGGCAGGAGTGGGGAAAATTGGCTTCTTAGGGAAATAAGAGCTACCCAGCTTCAGACTGATATGGGGAGTGCCTCCCAGTTCCCCAGCCCCTTCCCTGTGCTGTGCCTGCTCTCTCTGTTTTCTACTCTTTTTTCCTTCATTCTTTGGCAGAGGGTGGGCTCCATCCCCTCATGTCCCTCCTCCTCATCCTTCCCGCTCCTGAGGGCTCCTCTGAGTCTCCAGCACTCTCAGAGGCATCACTCAGGCACGCCCCGTCGAGCACATCATTTGATGTGGCACATCAGGGAACAGAGCTGCCATCTCACTGATCCATTGCTTCCCTCCCCAGAGCTGGTTCAGGCCATCCATCAGTTCGATGAGCCAGTAGGCCAGGCACCCTTGTCAATTCAGCTATGAGGAATCCTCGTGTTTTTCGAGAGGCAAGGAGCACTTTCATGATCTTTGTCACCGGTGCCTTGGGAGCAGCTGGCAGGGAAGAGCACGGAGCCTATGACATGCCAAGCATCTCAAGGTGGGTTCTAAGGAAGCAGGAACACTTGCTCAGTGTCTGCTGAGGCCTAGCCCGAGGAGCTGGACTGATTCTTTAATTAGGGATTTAAGTTTGCTATAAAAAATAGCTTTCCACCATACAGTGCTAAGACCCTGGTGAGACCCACTGAGGATATCTGATACAACTCTTTCCTTGGTGACAGACTAAATTGGAAACTAGCTTATCTTTGGAGGCAGATGGACCTAGGTAAAATCTCACCTCTGCCATTTTATAAATATATGTGATCTTGAGCAAGTCGTTTGACCTCTCTGAGACTCCTTGTCTCATCCAAATCACGTGGAGTAATGAGGATTATATGGGATCATATACAGACCTCAGTATAATCTTCTTAGATAGTTGATCTGTGTTTCACAAATGTCTCCAGGAGGGCCATTATTTTCTAAAATGGATTTTGTAAGTCACTAGGAACTGAATGGGGCTTCCCAGGTGGCTCGGTGGTAAAGAATCCACCTGCCAAGCAGGAGACACAGGGAAGATCCCCTGGAGGATCTTCCTGGAGAAGGGTTGGGAAGATCCCCTGGAGAAGGAAATGGCAATGCACTTCGGTATTCCTGCCTGGGAAATCCTATGGACAGAGGAGCCTGGCAGGGTATAGTTCATGGGGTCACAAAGAGTCAGACACGACTTAGAAATTTCATCAACACAATCAAGGTAAGAAGATATCACATTCTCAATTGAAGCAGAAGGCTCATGCTCCATCTCCAATAGACTGCATTAACTGGGATCTCAAATATGGGACCGTGTGTTGGCTCAAAACCCCACTGGAGGGGACAGGCAAGGGTCACCTGAGAGGAAGCTGGACTGAGCCACAAGCAGAGGCCAAGGCTGGCGGTGGGGGCCAGAGATACATGGAAATCTTTTCTCAGCAGATTCCCAACACTGTTTTGCCTTGCTCAAAATGAGGTGCCCGGAAGTCCCCTTACCTTTTCCATTCCAAGAACAATTAATTAAGGTGATTACAATAATAGCCACTGCCACTTGGAGCACCATGTGACAGGCCCTGTGCTTCATGTGCTTTTTCTTATTAAAAACCTGTGACTCTGTGAGGTTGACGCATACATTTTGCAAATGGGACACTCGGGCTTAAGAAAGATTAACCACTTGCCCAAGGTTAAGAAGGTATAAATGGTGGGGCCACAATGTGAACCCACCTAGATCCTAGATTCCACAGCCCACACTCCTAGCCTGTCACTGCCATTGAGGACACGGCATTTTCACGATTCTTTTTTTATCTCTCTTTTTAAAAAATATATTTTTATTCTATCCAGTGCTACCTGTTTGAATCTTGTTATTTCTGTTGTTTTCCATTAATCAAAAATTGTTTACAAAACCCTATTGTGTGATGTGGATAAACCTAGAGTCTGTCATACAGAGTGAAGTAAGTCAGAAAGAGAAAAAGAAATATTGTATAGTAACAGGCATGGACTAATGGACAGTTCAAAATTGGAAAAGGAGTACATCAAGGCTGTATATTGTCACTCTGTTTATTTAACTTATATGCAGAGTACATTGTGCAAAATGCCAAGCTGGATGAGTCACTAGCTGGAATCAAGATTGCCAGGAGAAATATCAACAGCCTCAGATATGCAGATGATACCACCCTCGTAGCAAAAAGGGAAGAGGAACTAAAGAGCCTCTTGATGAAAGTGAAAGAGGAGAGTGAAAAAGCTGACTTAAAACTCAGCATTTGAAAAACTGAGATCATGGTATCCAGTCCCATCTCTTCATGGCAAGTAGATGGGGAAACAATGGCAGATAGTATTTTTTGGGCTCCAAAATCACCATGGACAGTGCCTGCAGCCCTGAAATTAAAAGACACTTGTTCCTTGGAACAAAAGCTATGACAAACCTAGACAGTGTATTAAAACCAGAGGCATTACTTTGTTGACAAATGTCTGTATAGTCAGTTATGATTTTTCCAGTAGCCATGTACAGATGTGAGAGGTGGACTATAAAGAAGGCTGAGAGCTGAAGAATTGATGCTTTTGAACTGTGGTGCTGGAGAACACTCCTGAGAGTCTCTTAAAGCAGCAAGGAGTTCAAACCAGTCAATCCTAAAGGAATCAATCCTAAATATTCATTGGAAGGGCTGATGTGGAAGCTGAAACTCCAATATTTTGGCCACCTCATGTGAAGAGTTGACTCATTGGAAAAGACCCTCATGCTGGGAAAGATTGAAGGCAGGAGGAGAAGAGAATAACAGAAGATGAGATGGTTGGATGGCACCACCTACTCAATGTACCTGAGCTTGAGCAAACTCTGGGAGAAGGAGAGGGAAGCCTGGGTGTTGAGTTCTGGGGTCACAAAGAGTCAGACATGACAGCAATTGAACAACAACACATATATATGGAATCTGGAAAAATGGTACTGACGAACCTGTTTGTAGAGCAGAAATAGAGACGCAGATGCAGAGAATGGACACAGCAGGGGAAGGAGAGGATGGGACATATAGAGATGGTACCACTGACATATATACACTAACATGTGTAAAACAGATAGCTAGCGGGAAGTTGCCGAATAGCACAGGGAACTTAGCTCAGTGCTCTGTGATGGCCTAGAGAGGTGGGATTGGTGGGACAGGTGGGAGGGAGGGGTATATGTACACATATAGCTGATACACAATATATCTGCTGATACAGCAGAAGCTAATATATCAGTGTAAAGCAATTATACTTTAATTAAAAATAAAAATACACATATAATATATTAAAAAAAAAAATAAAAACCCTACTATGTAACCATAACTCTACTTTTAGAAAAAGTGCCGTGGTAAGTAATATTTCCCCCTGATTCCCACGCCCTAAAAGAAGTCATGTCCACATCCTCAGTTAGGCTGTTTTCCTACTGGGTGGGAATTTCTCCACAAGTAATGGTGGAAGGAAAAGATGCTCGGAGCTCTGCCAACCCCCACCTCCCAAATACAGAGAAGTCAGGCAATACCAAACATACTTACCTTATGACCATTTGCTTGTTGGGGTCATAGAGAGACATGAAGAGCTCAGCATCTTCCCCAATTCTGCACACAAAGTTTCTCACGAAGACATAGAGGCTATGGGTAGGGGATGAGGAGATCCGGGAATACATTCCATAATCAGGCTGATCTTTTGACTGAGAGGTGGAAGGGGAAAAAGAGAGGAAAGGAGAAAATTAGCCCTGCACCACGTAGGACAATGGAAAGGTGGCCCAGGATATTGAGAACTATGTAGGTTTTGAGCCTAAAGATTTCAACATTATGTTCAGGCCTTCCACCAAAAGCATCTTTTGTCTGAGTCAAGTCACTTTGACTCTCTTCATCTTGATCTTGGGGAATACCACAAACAATCTAGCCTTCCTCATAAAATTTAGTGTCATAAAAAGCACAAACTATATAAAAGAAAAAAATGCTTAAACAGACTTTATCAAAACTAAATATTTGCTCATTGAAAGATACATTTCTCCCATGTAAGCACTGCGAGAAAATATATTTGCAAAACATACATCTGATAAAAAATTCGCATCTGGAATATACAAACAATTCTTACAACTCAATGATAAGAAAACCAACCCAATGAAAATGGGCAAGGTATTTGAACAAACACTTCACAAAAAAAAAATGCAAATGGTAAAGGCCAGTAAGCACATGAAAGTTACTAATCATTCAGGGACATTCAAAACAGCAATGAGGTACCACTACACAACCATTAGACTGGCTAAAGTTAAAAGACTGACAATATCAAGTGTTAATAATGCAGAGAAACCGGCACTCATGTATTGCTGATGGGAATGCAAGATTGTACAGCCCTTTTGGGAAACAGTATGGCAGTACCTTAAGAACTTAAACATATTCTTATCATACAGACCAACAATTATTACCCAAAAAGAATAAAAACATATGCCCACACAAAAATTTGTATCTAAATGTTCATAGCATTATTAGTTGTAATAGCCCTGAATTAGAAACAACCCATATATTTAACAATTGATATATGACATATACCCTTGGTCAATGGTATAGCAACTCAGCAATGAAAAGGAAAACACACTAATAAACACAACAACATTAACCTCAAAAACATCATGTTGAATAAAAGAAGTCAACCAAAACCATATGATTCCTTTCATACTAAATTCTAGAAAAGACTGTATAGTCATGAAAAGGGTTGCCTAAGACTTGGGGTTGGAGAAGGGGGTTGAACTGCAAAGAAACTTAAAGAAACTTTTAAGATGTTGGAACTATTCTATACCTTGATTGTGGTAGAGTTTGCCCAACACTATATATTAATAAGATTCATTAGATTGCAATTTTAAATGAATTAATTTTATTGTATGAAAATTGTATCTCAGTAAAGCTAAAAATAAAATTGCTTTCAAATAATACACAGTGGTAAAATACTTTAAAAAATATAAATCAGATTAGGTTAACCTTGTAAAGATTATGTTTCCTTGGCATCTTTTGTTGGCTTCCTACCACAGTTGGAATAACATCTTCCACAGTTGGAATAACATCTTATTCTTTCCCATGACTCTTAGGTCCTGTGAGAGCTGACTCCTGCTACCTGCCTCTCCAAAGTATTGCCTAAACTCTTTCACTGCTCATTAGGCCCCATCCATACTGGCCTTTCTACTCCTTGAACATTCAGAGCTCAGTCCTACCTCATGGCCTTTGCACATGCCAACTCCCCCACCCCCCGCATTGAACATCTTGTCCCCAAACCTTCCTAGGCCTGTTGCCTTCACATTATACAAGTGTCATCTCAGATGTCCCTCCTGGGAGAGGTCTTTCCTGATGGTACCTTTTAAAATAGCTCCTGATTCACTCTGCTTCACATAACCCTAACTGATTTGCCTTTTGGAAATGCATCACCATCTGGAATTATTTACTCAATTACTTTTTTTTTACATTTCTTCTTTTTCCTGTCTGGAATAGAAAAGCCTGGCATTAAACTGCTCATGGGCTGTCTGTAGAATGAATCAAGATCTGAGTACAAAATACAATCAAACGCATGTTGTTACTGATCATCTCAGGTCATAGGATGGATGTCTCTTTGAATAATACACAGTCTGGTTAATTCGATTATTATTTTAAGCTTATGATGTGCTAAAGCCTGCCTCCTTTGGCCAAACAAAGCCTGTTTCACAAAGCTCACCATCTCTTCTTTAATACGCTCTGTGATTTTATCAGTCGCTTCTTCATGTGCATGGAACAAGCTGATGACACTGGTATTATCAGGGTCCAAGATATTTCCGTCTTCATCTCTGACAATCAGATCAAGCTCAAGGATTCTGAAAAGCAAAAATGTGAGATGAGGATAAATCAAGGGAGGCGGAAGCCTATTGAACGTTGGTGAGAAGTTTCTACCCGAAAGTTCACATGATTTCTGAGAGTCATAGGCTCCCTTAGAACAGCTCTACACAGATAGCCTTGCACGCAGATGGGAGGCACAGTGATATAGCCCCATCTTTCTGGGGGTATTGTAGCAGTGTGTATTAAAAAAAATTTAATGCATATATCCTGTGATACTGAACCTAGAGAAACAACCACACTTGAACAAGGATGTGTGTGCATCAGCAAAGTATTAAAAAATACTAAAATTAACTTAGTTAACTAGTTAACACTAAAATGTCTGTCAAAAGAGAAAATGGCTAAATAGTCTGTAATGGAATTCATAATGAAATTCCATGTAGTAGGGCTTTAAAAATATGACATAGTTTTGATATGTTTATTTCTTTCTTTATTTGGCTGACCCAGGTCTTAGCACATGGGATCTTTGATTTTCATTTTGGTATGTGGGATATTTGTTTTTATTTTTTAGTTCCAGCATTAGTTGCAGCATGTGGGATCTAGTTCCCTGAGCAGGAATCGAATCTGGGATCCCTATCTTAGGAGTGTGGAGTCTTGGCCACTGGGCCACCAGAGAAGCCCCTATTTTGATATGTTTAATGATATAGATGAGTGGGGGGAAATCAAGCTTCAAAAGATGCATACAGAGTGTTTTCAGTGAAGAAACAGACTAAGGCAGGTATGCTGCCTGGGTGCGTGTACAGAGAGAAAGGTATGGACACAATGTGCCAACACTACCTACGTGTGTATCTGTGAGGAGAGGTAGGGCCCTGGGACTAGGAGGGGTGGAGGGGTAAAGGGAGAATTTTGCTTTATCTCTATTTGTTTAACGCTTATGTAATAGAACATAATGCAGTATGATATATGATACATAATGCAGGGAAGGTATTCATGTACCATTTATTAATAATATTTTGAAAATAGTTGTTGGGGGTGGGAATCTCACATATATCATTGTTACCCATGGCTTGCTCTTTAACTCTGTGACTTCAGGGTCACAAGATTTTCCCCTGTTTGGTATTGATTTGTTTAAACCTCAGCTGCCATTCTGACTGGCATCAATGATACTAATAACAGCAAAATACTCACACAGCACTTGCAATAAGCTGTACATTAAATTGCTCACACATATTAAGGCCTTTAATAACAACTCTATGAGGGAGGTACTATTAATACCTCCGTTTTACAGATGAAGAAAAGACTGAGGATAATTTCTTCATGTCACATAGCTAGTAAAAAGTAATGTGGCATCTTTGTCTGCACTCTTTTTATTTTCAGTGCATTAAATTTACTCATAAAACATTGTAAAATGTACAACTTTTCCTTTTTAACAAAGTATAATAAAACATAAAAACCCCAGAACAGAACACTTGACATAATTCAAAATCAAATTATCAGAACAGTAAATATTTACAAAACTGTATCTTTAAAACAAATTTATAAAGTTACATCCAATTTTGTAGAATTGACATAAAAGAATGGCTCAAAAATGCACCTTTATGGTATACTTTCAGTTAACAGGCTCTTAGAAGCAGTACTGGGTTGGGGGACGGGGTTTATGTGTGCAGAGGTCCTAACTTAAAGCTGCCTTTGCACTTGATGTTGACATGGAGGCACTCTGTTGTCCATACATAGAAAGGAGGGGAGGTGGGCTGATGGAGACTCTGAGAGCAACCGCAGTGGTCCTGCTTAGGAACCACTATCGAGTACCAGATCGGAAACGGCAGCATTTTCACCTCTTATTTGAGAACTGGATTGAAAGGCACAGCTCTCCTCTCATCCAAATGCAAACAGGAGGGAGCCACGGCTCACCCGTTTGTCCACATTCATTAGGAAATTAACTTCCAACTAGACGTGACTCATAATATTGCACAGCCGTGCTGCTGAACGGGCGACGCTAAAGGGGAATAAATGCATTTGACTGATGCTGAGCAGAGGCTCCCAAGACCTGGGAGAAGATGGACCATAGCTGACACATAATTCAATGCCAAGATCTCTCTAGCTCCCTTCTCTTCAAAATTTATCAAAGTGGATTCGGCTCTAAAAATGTATAAATAAAACAAAATTGTCCCGGGTCCAGCTGTCTTGGGATTTGAAGGATTCATCTGAGGACTCCTCATTCCTTAGATACCAAAGAGCTTGTCCGTTACCAGTTTCATCTGAAACCTGGAAGCTTTAGTCATCAAGGGGCAGGATTGAACCAGGGTCAGGAGAGGCTGCTTCCTGCTGGGACGTCAGACCATTCACTTTGGAGAACAGAGCATTTTGACAGTTTTTCCTTAGGAGGGAAGCCCCGCAGCTCTCTTCTGCTCCAGAAAGTGATGAAATGAACCCAGGATAGACAAGGGGAGGGGAGGAAGCCCTCACTGTATGCATTTTTCAAAAAATGAATATTATTTTAAGGTGAAGAAAAGAGAAATGGCTTTTTCTGTGGCTCCCCATCACTCTCTGGACAAATCTGAATTTTTCTACCTGGCACTCAGACCCTGAGGTTCCAGTCTCAGTCGTGCTCATCTCTCAGCTCCTCTAAGTTTCTCTCTCTCTCTGAACTCTGCACCTAATTATTCCTGCCAGTCTTGTTCGATGCAGAGCAAGTGTCACCCCCTGCCCTGCCCCCTCCCCCCGTCACTCCTGCTTCCTCTTCTCAGGAAATGCATGACTTCCTACTCAAGTGTCTGTTTACTTCCTCTTACTACCCGGCATGGGCCTCCAGGAGGCCGTGGAAGACAGAGGTTAAGTTCTGGAGCCGCGTCACCTGGTTCAAATTCCAGTGCCTCCTGGTCAAGATGACCTAATCGACCTCTGAGTCTCAGTTTCCTCATCTAACAGATAGGAATAACGACAGTACCTGCCTCATAGAGGCGTCATAAGACTTGGCTGAGTTAAGGCATGAAAGGTACTCTAAAGTGTACCTGGCAGATAGTAGGCACTCAGAAATTTATTATTAGTTCCCTTTGCTTGCCTTTCGTTGTTGTTGCTACATAGAGAGGCTATATTTTGTAAATGCTGTGTCCTGAGTGCCTATCAGGTGTTCAATAGAAGTCTCATGACTGAATGAAGGAATAGAATCTCTGAGGGAAGAAATAGGCTGATTCTGACCAGTCCTCCAAGATTCAGAGTCCTGCTCCCCTGACTCTCCCAGCCTGAGCTGATGGTCCTTGTGCTGATGGTCCTTGTGCTATTCCTGACACTAGGACCAGAAATATGGCCTTTCGGCTTTCAGAAAGGTACCCATCCCATTTCAGAGCCCTGAGCCCCTGAGACACCAGACCTGCGTTCATTTAAGGTGCCCAAATCTCTCTCTTCCAGCTGAAGTCGTCAGGGAAGCAAAGCGAAAAGCAAAGGGCCTCTTAGCTCAGGGCCTCGGCCTCTGAGGGTGTCTCTCACTTCCCCAAAGACAACTGACTGAGACTGCGAGCACCGTGCTGGTCGGGGATTCCGCAGAGAGAAGCTGATCAGGGGAGGACCCTCTCTCTCCCTTCACCACCATTCACCCACTGAGTGCACATCCTGGGCCCAGCACATCAAACTGGTTCTGCCTTAGAGGAGCTCCCGGCACAGCCCTCAAGACAGGCCGCTAAGGGGGCAGTTACTCTTCAGGGAGCAAGGGCCCACAGAAGTGCCTAACCCAGCAGGGATGGTGGGGGGAATGAAGGACGGCTTCCTGAGAGTGGTGGCCATTTTTTTCCATCCTTGTCAGAAGCCCCCATGAGGAAACATCCAAAGGCCACAGATGCCATTGTTACAAAGCAGCAAAACTCCCTCCATTCCCACATCCCAGCTGTGACCATGCTCAGCTAAAGAAGACACTGTCCCAATGGGGGCAACAGCTGCAGAGCAAACGCTTCCTGTCGCTTTGGGATGGCAAGCATGGTAAGCAGGTTTGGACTCGCTTGCCAGCTGCCAGCAGGGGAAACAGCAGAGGGACTGTGCTCCTGGGATGGGAAGCAGCTGTAAATTGAACCCACGGACTATCTTTGGATCATCTTCCTACTGCATGTGACAAAGGTAAGGAAGCCTGACTACTAGGAAAAAAACATTTTTTATTCCCACTGAATAGACTCTTTCTACTTCCTCCTCTTGCCCTATGTTCCAGTCTTTGGACCCACTTTGCAGTCTTCTGAACATGCTATGTTCTCTCATGTACCCCCACCCTCCCTTTATTTAAAGACTACTCAACACTTCTTTATCTTTCAAAGTTTAGGTCTGGTCACCTTCTTTAGGAAGCCTTCCTTGACTTCCTTCTCCAAATTGACTTAAGAAGCTTCTTGCCGCCTAAGCCATCAAAGTTACTGCAATACATATCAATACTTTGCTTGCCGCTCACTCTTAACTAGACTGCCGTCCTCTTAGTGTATGGGAACTTTCATTTCTGTGGCCTCAAAAAACCTAGCAGGAAATCAGGCCAAGTATAGGTGCTCAATGGGCTTCCCTGGTGGCTCATATGGTAAAGAATGTGCCCACAAGGCAGGAGACCCAGGTTTGATCCCTGGATCAGGAAGATCCCCTGGAGAAGTGAATGCAACCCAATTCATGTTCTTGCCTGGAGAATTCCATGGACAGAAGAGCCTGGTGGGTTACAGTTCATGGGGTTGCAGAGATTCGGACACTACTGAGCAACTAACACTTATAAGTGCTCAGTACGTGTTTATTTTTGCAGAACAGAAACTAAAGAAATAGGAAGGATGTCTGGAGAGCACTCACTTAACCAGGAGGGAGGAGAAGCCTTTACAAGTCTCAAATGCTATCCAAGTAGTATAATGGTGAGGTCCAGAGACTCTGGAGACACATTGCCTGGGTCTAAATTCTGGTTCTGCCTTTTACTATGTGATTTTGGACATGTTACTTAACTTCCTTAAGTGCCTCAGCTTCTTCATTTGAAAAAATGAGGATACTAAAAGTGCCTACCTCATAGAGTTGTTATAAGAACTAAATAAGACAATGAACGTGAAACCCTTAGCGTAAGACTGACGTACAATAAGCTTGGATTGGGTGTGAGTTACGATCACTACCATCATTAGTGCATTGACTGCATCAGAACACTGTATGACATTCTCCTCAACTTCACAGCAGTCAGACTAACCAATTTCTGCTTCTTCCCCTGTGAGGAAATGCTTTTGTAACTGTGCATTTGAGACAGCATGTGGCTTAGATAATTTAGGATGGGGGAAGGGACATAAAGTCTCACATTGGGATTGAAGCGGGGAGCGGGGGGTGGTGGTTGCAAATGCGGGAATAAAATGACAGCTAAGCCAAAAGCGAACCAGCATGACTGTACTCCCCAGCTCCTTGGAAGTAGGTTAACTGAGTGTCCTAAATCTCTAGCCTGCTAATAACCATTGCATAAGCAAGCCTCTCTCCACTTGCGCTTCCCCGGGTCCCACAGGGGTGATTAAAAAGGCACACAAGCATGGGCCCATTGGTAGCAGCTTCTCCCAAATAGAAAGTGGCAAACTCACCCCTAAAAGTGAAACCTAGTTTCTCAGAGGGTGAGAGGGAAGAAGGGGGTGGGGGGGGGGGGAAAGCCTCTTTTTGGAGGAAAGAGAGGTTACTTGTTGCCATAGTCAATTTTGGATGTGACTTTCTGCTTCAGCTCCTTTAGTTCGTCCTTGGGCAAAGTTCCTGAGAGGAGCTGGGACCGCCACTCCATCAAGTCGTACATCATGGACTGCACCTGCAGAAAACGCTCCTTTTTGCTGGCCTAGGAGGAAAAACAGGGAACAAGCCACAGTCACCGCACCAAAGGTCTTGGGCATCTCTTAGGCAAATTGAGCCAAAGTCAAGCATGCGTGTTCATGGGCCATGGCTTGAGTGCCCGCCTGGCCCCTACCCAGCTGTGAAGGGATTGGGTGGTGGTCTTTGTCCTTCCCTGGGGCCACAGGGGTCTCTCAAAAGCAAAAGTAGCAATCCTAATCACTTCCTGTTTTTTTAAAAAAGAAAGGGTTATTTCTGTCTCTTACACAAAAAGATACATGTTGAGCAGGAATGCAAGAACATCTGCTGCAATACAAGTCTCAGAGGCCAGGCCCTTTAAGGCTGAGAACCAGGGCCACTTCTCTGTTAGAACAGGCCTCTTTCTAGGGCACTCTTCCCCCAAGTGTCACACGTGCACAACCCATGGGACATAAGATGGTTCTTGGTGTTATAAAGACACAAGGTCACATATTAGGGATTCAAATGGTGATTCTTCTCTACTCTCCTCCCATCCCTCTGTTTAGGCGATGAGAAAGTTGCAGTTTCTTAGCAAAATGTCTTGAACTCCTCTCTCACATTTGTTAATTCCTTTTTTCCAATGAAAGGAGAGAGAAATTCTTGGGCTCAGAGCTTTGGACAGGTACCATAGGAAACGCTTGCTTTGTTTTCACTGTATTTACTTGAATAATACATATGACTATATATATATAGTCTCTCTATATATGTGTGTACATATACATACAGCTTCCCTGGTGGCTCAGACAGTAAAGAATCTGTCTGCAATACAGTAAACCCAAGTTCAATCCTTGGGTCAGGAAGATTCCCCTGGTGACGGGAATGGCTACTTACTCCAGTATTCTTGCTTGGAGAATGCCATGGACAGAGGAGTCGGGTGGGCTACAGTCCACGAGATCGCAAAAAGCTGGACACGACATAACAACTAAACCACTGTCATATATATGTATGTGTATGTGTATATGTGTAAATATATATATATGAGTAAGAGTAGTACTTTCCTGAGTTTTGTGAGTTGTTTAGGACTCATGGAACCTGAGGCTAGGTTGGAGGGAGTGTCATGGGAGTCCCTGAATTTGCACCAAGTTGGACAGAAATGTAAGTAGCCTGAGGACCTGGCACTTGCAGCTGGCATCTGAAGTGAGGGCAGTCTTACAGAATTGAGCCCTTCAACCTGGGTGGTCAGCGTTAGAACTAAATTGAATTGTATTATAGGGCATCCAGTTAGCATAGAAGAGTTGGAGAATTGTTGGAACAAGACAGCATATTGTAAAATTCCTTGTGTAAGCCATTTAAATTTACTGAAAAGGAAGACAATTTAGCTATTAAGTAAATACTTAATGTGCTGCTGCTGCTGCTGCTAAGTGCTTCAGTCATGTCCGACTCTGTGCGACCCCATAGACACCAGCCCACCAGGCTCCCCCATCCCTGGGATTCTCCAGGCAAGAACACTGGAGTGGGTTGCCATTTCCTTCTCCAATGCATGAAAGTAAAAAGTGAAAGTGAAGTCCATCAGTCGTGTCCGACTCTTAGCGACCCCATGGACTGCAGCCTACCAGGCTCCTCCATCCATGATATTTTCCAGGCAAGAGTACTACAGTGGGGTGCCATTGCCTTCTCCGACTTAATGTGCAGTATGCAGATATGACAAGAACTGTGGAAGTATAAGAATCACTTTAGTAGGGTAAAGGGCATGATGAACTTGCCATTCAAAGATTTCTTAAAGAAAATGTCAAGCTTCCATGGTGCATGTGTAAAAGGCATGGTGGAGATAAATAATACATCACTTTAGCCTTAAATCTGTTGTTTGCCCCATAAACTTTCCTAACAACTTCTGGGAAACTTCTAGAATGGTAATTGAAAGCACCTGTTACCATATACTGTGAAACAGCCACATGGGAGTCCCCATTCACAACTGTAAAAGTGAGCATCCAAACAGCACTAAGCGCTCACGAGTGCACAGGCTGCCGTGACAGACTCACACCGAGCCGAGTTGACACCGTCACTCCCAGTTCGATGGCTTTCTTAGCCATCCACTCTCATTAGGAGTTTCAGAAGCATCAAAGGAGGATTTAAAGTTAGGTTTACTTCAATACAGGGAAAACCATGCAAAATACGCTCTTAATTTTTCCAGGGTCAAGTTCTCTCATAGATCTGATTACAATAGTCATTAGTTAATTGATACATGAGAACAGTATTTTTCAAGGTGTTATCAGCAGACCGCCAAGTCAAAATCCCTAAGTTTATTAAAATGCAGAGTCCCACTGAAGGAAGCTTTACTTTCAATAACATTCAAGGTGATACTTAAGCACATTCAAGTTTGATAACTTTTTCATTAGCTTAAAAACAAAAAATGGAAGGATCACCCCAGATGCCCATTTACTGTGACTCTCACTAACTCACTGTGTGGCTCTGAGAGTCACCTAACTTCTCTGGGCTTTGATGACCTCATACTGTTGGTTATACTATGCCAAGGCTACATTCCAAATCTGAACCAAGCCACAAATTGTAAGCAGCTTCCATCCTAGGGTTGAGCAGGGTTTCGAGTCTCACCACGTAGAGCTGTTTCCAGATGCTGCCCCATTCCCAAAGTGTCATTGTCACTTCTTGTGCCAGAGGAATTTCTGCAGGAATAATGTTCTCGATATTTCTATTTAAGGTGGGAGAGAAAATGGTGTGAAATTGAGACCCAGGTGCTAACAAGATAAAATGTTCGCAAATTTGCATTAAGCTGCAGCTGCTGAGAGGGGCCTTGCTGGCAGAAGACTAAACCACTTCTAATAGCCACACCAATTACATTATGCAAATGCAAGGGGCTTCCTTTTCCCCTGTCCTCCTGCATTGAGGTGGGCCCTTCAAGCTCATTATTCAGGATTAATCTACTTTACCAGTGAAAAGTTTGATTCTCCAAATGTACTAATACCCCCTCAGAATCAGATGCGAACACGAGTCAATTTGCATTGGAGACAAACACCAGCAAGAAGACAGAGGCTTCACATCTGCCAAGTCAGGTTTTCAAAACAGACAGGATGCAGGCGTCCATGAGCCACCGGAGAGCCAAGTCTGGGGAAAGATGGCAAATACCTTTTTTTCTCCACTGTCACTTCTTTGATGTAGATAAAGGATTTTGGAAAAATGCCCTGTTGGGGATAAGATGAGATAAGATGAGATTGGACGACTTGTCCCTATAGAAGAAACTGATCCTAGGTCTTCATGATTTTTCCAAAAGCTACTAACTGGTAAAAACCTCCAACTTCACAGGAATAATTCCAGTTCGACAGAACAAGTGGTGGGTGTTAAATTCACTCATTTAGGCCTAATTCCTCTCCCCTTCTTCAGCAGTTGTTCGGGATCCCACAATAGCCCTAGATTCCAAAGAATGCTCTAACCTCACTGTGATCACTCACACTATCCGATGGGCAAGGCAGGAACGCTTGAGAGGTTCACTCCAAGGGAGAAAGGTACTCTGCCTTTCCCCTCTCCTGCCCAATTTTGGGAAAGCAGCCACCCCGACTGTTGGAGAAGGTCAGGTCCTGAAGGAGCAGGGTCCCTGGTTAGCATGTGGGCTGCTTTGATTTGAGATCTCTTTCTTTCTGGATTTATTTGATTGTTCTCTACAGAGAGCAGAGAGGGATCATGCCTCCCAGTACAGCATGTCAGGAAGGAAGGAAGGAGCATCTATTATTTCCTTTCTCCATAAGCTTGGCTCAATTGACAAGAGAAGCGGAGCAATTACTTCACCAGTTTAGCCAGCGTGTACACTGGGGACACCAGGTAGCTGTGCTAGGCACCGTGAGCTGTCAGGAGATGAGCAAAGCACGTGCATCTCCCATGGAGATGGTGCTGTGGTGTGGGGCGAGGGCAGAGGAACTCCGAGGGCTGAGACTGGGCCTGCCCCTCCTGAGTCATGTTGGAAACATTGATAAGGAAAGGACAAATGCCCCAAGCCAGCTACAGAAAGACAGCAGAAGACAAACTTCAAATAAAAAACACATGCTTCAGTGGGACTGGAGAAATCATACATGGCTGGCATATTAGGAGAATTTTCAGGGAGAAGAGAGCTCTGGAAGTTGGCCTTAAAGAAGGAGTGAAGGGGGAACAGATCAAGGTACAGCAAAGAAATCGCTGGACACAAGGAGACAGGAGTGCAATCGGTTTGCAGAGGAGCATCAGCGGGAGGTAACTACCCAGGGGACCGGCAGGGTCATGCACAAACACCCAATATTGCCCCAAATAAAAACAAAATTGACCTCACCTGTAACATTTTGTGCTTTACGAGGTATCCCCTATACCAGTCTGCAAAGAGAAAACAAAGAAACAGCTCTTTCATCTATTCTTACAAGTCCCTTGCTGGGATTTATTGTTGTTGCTGTTTGTTTTTCACTAGTAAAGAAACTGCAAAGTGTTTTAGACCTTAGGTCGAGATCAAAGCCCTAGAATTCAACTCATTATATTGAATGAGTTGCCAGCATCTCCAAAAAGTGACCAAAAATACAGGGATTTCACATAAAAATGCAAATTTAATCTTTTTTTTTTTTGAAAAACAGGAGGCCCCGTGACGATGGCCAGTGCTCCCTGATGGCTGCAGTTGGCTAGTGGTGAGGGGCAGGTGGTCTCATCAGACAAAAGGAGGCGTCTCCAACTCACTACCTCTACCCAGCCCCTCTTCTTTCCATTGCCTGCCTGCATCCTTCCTGTGTTCACACACATGTTTTCAACCTCTGCCTTAGCAACATAGAAAGACTGCGAATGTCTGAGGAGTTTGGCAAACATCCTAAAATAATGCCCACAGTTCTAAGAGCAGCAAATTGTGTCTAACACGTAATCTGCAGAAGTTAGTCATTACAAAACAGACAGGTTCAAGGATGGGTGAAAGGACAGGAGTTTTAAAAGATTCTTCCCTTTGAAGGAATATCAAGAATGATTCAATTAACAGAAATCCAAATTATATACACAGTCCTCGGACAAAATGAGCCTTGGTATAGCAAGTATTGATGACTATAATGAGCCTACTCGCCTTTAAAATGATTCAAGCACAGCCAAGAAGTGGCATTTGTTATCTTTGTAAATAAAAAGCGTCTGCCGGGAGGCTCATTAGCAAATCCTCATTACTGGGCTGACAGATTGCTGTCGAAATATGTTCTCAACAGACATAAGTGTGAGCTCCAAAACAAACATTTAAAATGCAAAGTCACCCCTCACAGTCATGAGCCAGCTAAAGAAAGTTCTAAACCAACAGGGGCCCAAAGTGGTTCCTATTTTAAGAGACAGAAAGGTAGAGGAAGGAGAGAGAATGGAAGGAGTGGATACTGGAGAGAAAGAACCTCAGGTTTGGAATAAAGTATCATTCTAAGTGGACTTCCCCAGTAGCTCAGTGGTAAAGAATCCACCTGTAAAGCAGGAGACACAGTTCGGAACCCTAGATCGAGAAGATCTCCTGGAGAAGGGCATGACAACCCACTCCAGTATTCTTGCCTAGAGAATTCCAGGGACAGACGAGCCTGGCAGGCTACAGTCCATTGTGTTGCAAAGAGTCGGACATGACTGAAACGACTGAGTGTGAGCACGCACGCACACACACACACACACACGTGCGCACACACATGCCATACACACACCATTCTAAGTATCCTTCATATATGAAGCCTTCTAATCTTCACAACAACCCTCTAAGGTGGGAAATGCAATTGTCCCATTTTACAGAGGAGTGGCCCCCTGAGGCACAGAGAAGGTAAGTAACCAGCCCAGTCACACAGCTAATAAGCAGCCATCCCCCTGCGCTTCTTGTCCAGTGGAGGACGGAGCGTGGTGGAGGCCTAGTACTACCACCCTCCCAACACGTGAACCCCCAAAACTACATCCCCACTAAGTACTTCCAGTGGTGGAGCACTTTCTGCTTCATAAAGAACCATATTCTAGTTTCACACTCTAATCATTTTCCCATAACTACTGGCAATAATTAACTGTTAAAATTAGGGCTTATATTAACAATAGTGCTTGCTGTGTGCCAAGAACTCTGGTGAAGCTTTTTGTTTTTTTCACATTACAAATTCACCTATTCAATAATTCACCTAACCAATGATTCTATAAAGTAGGTACTATTATTGCCTCAATTCTGCAAATGAAAATAGAGAGGCACAAAGAGATGAAGAACTTGCTCGTGGTCACACAGCTAGTGAGTGAGGCATCTAAATGATTTAAATGCAAGCATCCAACTCTGGAGATGACTCTCCATAGTTCTACACTAGAACAGCCTCCTTTATTTGCAGTTTTTTCTCATTCAACCAACTTCTCTGTAGCATTACTATTCATAGCTACGATTTCTTGATTGCTAAATGCACATAAAGCTGTATACTAAGTGTTGGGCATATTTTCTCATTTAATTCTCATATCATACTGTGAGTTAAGCATTATTATTCCCATTCTGTAGTTGAAGGAACTGAAACTCAAATCAGTGGAGATGCTGGGCCAAATCACACACCAGGGTTCAAGGGCAAGTCTATGTGGCTCCAAAGCCAGCCCTCAAAGTGGTTCCACCACATTGCCTGCCATGTGCTGAGCACAAACACAGATAACATTCTCTTAGAGTGCACACACAGTTAAAGTTCTCTTGGTTGCAGTGACCTGAATCCATCTTGCTGGCCAAGGCTATCAGACTCCACCGGGAAAACAGTCAAGGGACTACTAGCTGCTCACATCTGCCTCTGCACGCCAGGGCCTCCATCAGGGTCCCTGGACTTCCTCTTCTAGCAACATCACCCTCTTTCACGCTTGATAACCAGTGACTTGCCACCCCTTGTAGGAATCCTGATTCTCAGAACTTCAACTCACTCCTGAGCAGGAAATTGATTGATGCTTACCCTCAGCATCCACATTCTGACTCCCAGATTTAAGTTCAAGAAACACTGACTGTGCTCTATTCTGTACATGGCACTGGCCTAGGTGCCTTCAGAAATAAATCCCCAGTGATCTTTGATGAAACAGGCTTACCACCATCTCCACTTGCTCGATGATGATGAAGCATCAGCTTCATCAGATTTGTTCTTACGACTTTTTCTGATAGTCCCAACTCTGCTGAATCATTGACCTCCATGACTTGTGATATGTGCTCCCTAATCTGATCACCAGTCAGCTATATCTGGCTGTACTCCAAGACCTGACAGGACAGACAGCAATAGTTGACAAGCATAGCAAAATCCATGACAACAGACACTCTGATCAAAACCAGGCTCTGAATAACAGAGCATGGACCATATCCCAGGCCTTATCCCCTGGCTTAATGCACCTTCACTTAAGTAACAGGGAAGGCTTTTTGTCTAACCCTATCCATACTGTGGTGTTGGAGAAGACTCTTGAGAATCCCTTGGACTGCAAGGAGATCCAACCAGTCCATCCTAAAGGAGATCAATCCTGGGTGTTCATTGGAAGGACTGATGTTGAAGCTGAAACTCCAATACTTTGGCCACCTCATGCGAAGAGTTGACTCATTGGAAAAGACCCTGATGCTGGGAAGGATTAGGGGCAGGAGGAGAAGGGGACAACAGAGGCTGAGATGGCTGGATGGCATCACTGACTCGATGGACATGGGTTTGGGTAAACTCCGGGAGTTGGTGATGGACAGGGAGGCCTGGCATGCTGCGATTCATGGGGTCGCAAAGAGTCAGACACGACTGAGTGACTGAACTGAACTGATCCATGAGACAAGAACTTTTTAAAAATAGAAAAGTCACAAAGTACCTCCTGGGAAAGATGAAAAAAGGGAGTTTCGTGTTTTTTTTACCATTCTTATGGAAAATGATAAATTCCAACTGTGCTCCTTTCTCACAGCCCAAATATCAAAATGAAATGTACCTAAATTCTCCAGTGACCCAGGAGTTGTGTGGGGAAGGGGAGAAGGAGGAGAGATTAAAAATATCCCAGCACATCAAAAAAGAATCCACATCCTATTTAATAGAAATCCAGTCCTCTCTCTGCCACCTGAGGGCAACATGATCTTTGGTCATGTCACTTAAACTTCATTATTTTCACCTGTCAAATGAAGGAAATAACACCTGCCACACAGAGTGGTAGGTGTTAGTTGCAAAACTATTTTTTAAAACAGAATTATGAAGGTAAACACATCTGAAAAAGGTATAACATCTTAGACTGGAAGAAAAGATACCGATTTCAGGAGGAGCACTGCCCGAGGAAGGGACAAAAAGACAAGAATGGAAGAGGGGAGGGTAAGCAGGGGATCTCAGCTGATCTAAAATATTTATTTCTTTAAAACACATATGAACTGAACACACAAAGTGTTAACATTTCTTTATTTGTGTGGTGAGTGTCTCAGTGTATTTCACGTTCCAGTTTGAAATATCTACTAACGTTAAGAATATAACAGAAGCTAGTATCCATCAGTGCTTAAGAGCATGAGCTCTGAAATGAAAGCCTGAATCTGAATGAAGATCTGCAAATTCTGAGTGACCTTTGACAGGTTAATGCATTTCTCTAAACCTCAGTTTTCTTATTTGTAAAATGTGAGCAATAATAGTGTCTGTCTCATAGGCCTAAATAATATAAGAAATTCAGTTTGTACAGTGCCTTGCATATGGTGTTAAAAAAAATTACTAAATGCCATTCTGTCTTTTAAAAATCCATAATCATCATCATTGTCAATCAGGGAAACTTAGGCATATTTTCCGTTTTACTTCCAGAACCTACAGATTTTGAATATTGTTTGTTTTTGGTGACATTATTTCAACTTATTTCCATGACAACAAAGTAAATGACACATTCTTCAAATTCATCATAATGGAAGTTTATTGATGTTTTAGCCTCACCCACAATCAAAAGGGAAGAAAACTTAATTTATAAACTCCCCTCAGTGGAACAGCCTTACTTCAAAAACAGAGCCCCTTTCAATACCAACCGGTCTCTAGAGCAGACCCAAACGAAGGACCATATCCTTGCAAAGTGGCACTTTCGAAAACACCATCTTAAGTCCTTACAATGCTCCCTCCGTGCCCTAAAGACAAAGCAGCCAGATGGGTCAAGATCACTCTCAATGGAGTTGTCTCAAGAGAACCGGCTGCGTGGCTCTGGGTGTGCCTCACTCGGTAAGCGGGAGACTCCAAACCCTTCGTGCAGAGCTCTTTGCAGCTGAACCAAGGCTGAGCTGACACACATGCCAGCTTAGAAAGAAGTATTTTTAAGTGAGAAGAGCAAATCTCAGAACAGTATGCACAGTGTAGCCCCGTTTCTTAGAAACCACTGACATAAGAGCCGCGTCTCACCTTAAGGAGGTGAAGCTACGTCAACTTCCTCCTCATCCCTCCCCCTTGTTCCATTTTACTGGTAAGTGAAATTCAAAAGTTCCTTGGAAACTCTGTCTAGAAACCCCATTATCTTCACCAATAAGACTGAGCTCCCGTGGCCTGGGCAAGTGTGTGTATCCGTAAATGGAAGGGAACCTTCCCTGGTGTTCTGGAAAAGAAGAGTCAGGTAGCAAATAACTGAGAGTGAAGAAGACATTCCCTCTGAAGGGCTTATAAAGACGAGCTAGGCGGTCCGGTGGTTGAGAATCTGCCTTCCAGTTCAGAGTATGAGGGCTTCATCCCTGTTGGAGTAGCTAGGATTCCACACGCTGTGGGGCGACTAAGCCCACACACTGCAACTACCGAGCCTGCTCACCGCGACGAGCATCCCTCAGGCTGCAGCCAACGCCCGGAACAGCCAGAAACTGATCACATTGATTAACTTAACTAACAAAATATTTTTAAAACAAGAGTCTTAGTAAGCTGGGCTACCCCCAAGGAACATCGCCCCACCACAGTGGAAGTAACCAGGAGGTAGGGGCTGTTGTCAGAGGTGGCCGTTGCTGCCTTCCCATGCATGGTATGGCTCTCTTACCCCAAAACCAAATCCAAGCATAGGGGTGCCATCCAGAAGATTCACTCAGAGACATTGGGGGCATCTGGCTTCTTGTCCTCCAGCTACATGGCTATTCATGCAGGGCACTGGCTGACGTTTGGGTTTGTTTGTTCAAGAAGACAGAAGATTGGAAAGAGAGCACCCCAAACCCCTTCTACCCTCAGCCCTGTTTAAGCTGGGGAAAGGGAAGGAGGAGAGGAAAATTAAACTAGACATGGTATAGAAGCCTTCTGAGATGTTGTTAAATATCGAGAAAGATGTCTTGATAACTGAAGGAATTGATGGCAGAAAAACAACACTCTGTTTTTATGTTTATTCCCCCATGAGGAGTTCTGATTGCTCAATAAACACTCACGCGTGTTTTCCACATCTGAAAGCAGGACGTAGAATGTTTATGCTGCCTCTGGGTAGAAGAGGCAGCCTGAGAGATGTAATATGGACAAAGAAAAAAGCATTAGGATGTCTAAGGCTCAGCAATGGATGCCCTTCTGAAATGTTTGAGTTTTTAATCACAAAAAAAAATATTATCTAAAAGGAAATACTAAAAATGTTAGTGTTCTAGTGAAAGGAAATTCATTCATGCCTAAGGTTTCAGCTCAGATGTTGTTTTCTCCATACATCTGGCTGTAAGTTCAGTCCACAGACAGAAAAGGGCCAGCCTCCCCCATTCCAGGATATCAGAGGGCCAGCTTCTGGGTTCCTGGGGCCAAATTCCTAAGATACATACATAACGGCCAATCTCAATTTAATTCTGTATAATGAGGGTTAGGGGGAGAGATGGAATCCAGCACAAAGCACCTAGAAGCCAAGCATGGTGCTAGACATCTTCTCTACTTCTCTTATTTTATCCTCACAACAAATCCAGGAGCAAGATGATGATGCTCCATTTTGCAGGTGAGAAAACTGAGGTCTACCTCCCCAAGATCACTCAGCCAGTGGATAAATGGAGCAGAGAATAACTTTTTGATTCAAAAGTCCGTGCTTTCTCTATGTTTGCATGTCTATGCCTGCCCTGCGAGCAGGTTCATCTGTACCATTCTTCTAGACACAGAGGGAGGAGGGAGAGGGTGGGGTGAGTTGGAAGAGTAGCCCTGACATGTATACACTACCGTGTGTGGAGCAGACAGCGAGTGGGAAGCTGCTGTAGCACAGGGGGCTCAGTTCAGTGCTCCGTGACGACCTAGAAGAGCGGGACTGAAATGGGGTCGGGGGAGGTTCAGGTGAAAGGGATATCTGTATACATACGGCTGATTCACTTTGCTATACAGCAGAAACTAACATAACATTGTAAAGTAACTGTACTTCAAAAAAAAAAAATTTTAAGTCCATACTTTTTTTACTTCTTTTCTTTATTTTTTTGTGTAGAGAAGGGAGATTTAAAAATTACTGAAAAATACAAAATAAAAATATTCACATTTCTATCACCTAGAATTAATCATGGTGATATCTAGAGAAATATGCTTTGACTCTTCAAGATTACATCTACTCTATTCCATTCCCCTCTAAACTTCTCAATTTTATTAGTTTTTTTTGTTGTTGGGGGGCAGTTACATTTTACAGTTTTCTAACAATGCATTCTTTTTGGTAGTCATAAATATTATTATACCTTTTAATACTAATCTTGATTAATCAATTCACTTGTACTCAATGCTTGCCAGTATTTCCTCCTATCGCAGTTTTTCAATTCCTATATTTTAACATTTTGATTCCTGTCTCAATTGGCTGGATTTTATTTTTTGCGTAAGGTTTCTATATGTGGGTTACATGAACACACCCATATTTTTTCTACTGAGTCATTTTGACTAATTTTTGGCTAACACTGTGGTTTTCACTTTATATATATATATCTGCAGAGAGGAACAGTTTCAGTTGGAATCAAAAGCAGAACTCCCCACCTGCAAAAAAGACAAGACCAGGCCTGATCTCCCAGCCCTTAGCCATCTAATGCCCTCAGGGACTCTTGGGATCCTCTAAATTCCAGTTTGAAAACTCCTTATGGGTATCAGTGCATGCATGATAAATCCTAATCATTTTCATACCAATTCCTCAGATATCTGGAATCAATCTAACAGACTTCCAAATATTGTATTTTCAAAATATTCATGAACTGGCAATCACTTGCTAAATTAACATGCCCAGATCTTTCCAGAAAATTATTGTGGCTGCTTATTACAAAGATACATTAAAATAAGACTGATAAATCAAAATTTTAAATGAGAAACCAAAACTCAGAAGTTTAGGAGCAAGGAGATTAATCCCCAAAACAAAGGTGGCTTGAGTCAGAAAGTGCAGCCTTTTTGACCATCAAGCTCCAGGCCAAGCAAAAGTAAAGAAACATTCTGATTATGTGCAAACTGTGTGGTCAGTTTACTGCCCTGAAGCACTTTCTCCAGGAAAACTACATGAAAACAAGAGAAACACACTCATCTAAATTTCAAAATGTGGGATGCAGAAAACAGTCTGAGGCTTTCTCACTTCTTGGTAGGCAGGAGGTGGAGGACGGGGAGTTCGTCTTTATAGGAGTGGAGAGGACAGCCCCTGCCTCATGCTGTGATGCTGGCTGAGTCATTTCTCTTCCCTGAGCCTTGCTCCCTCACCTGCAAAGCTAAGGTCTCTGCCTGTTTCTCAGGATTAGCACTCAGCAGCACAAAACTGAGACTGAGAGGAGTCATTTTGCTGCAGCCTTTATTGTTATTCTCGGCCCTTGGTAGATTAACCTCGAGTTTGCTCATCTGCCACTAAGCAGAACTGCATTTGTGAACCATAGAGCTGTGCTGTGGGAAAGGGGAAGGGTGTTTGTAATCAGATCTCCAGCCATCTCCCCCAGTCCCATTCAATCTGCATGTAAAATAGGATCAGACTGGGAACTTTAGAGGCCTGAACACTGAAACGTTCATAGTATCTAAAAGAACAATAGTACCAAAGAGTAAATGTTAGGGAGGTGAACAAAATTCTCATTTCCCCCACAATGACTCCTGTAAAGATGCTTTGAAATATCAAATTCTTTCTCCCTCCAAAAAAAGTTTTCTGTTTGTTTGCTTATTTTGGTTTGCGTGTGTGTGTGTGTGTGTGTGTGTGTGCATGTGCGTGTGTTCAAGAGTACATGCACCCGTACACAAATATGCAGAGTTGCCTTGTTAATTGCATACAGCTAACCTTGGGCTGAAGATGCTACCTGTCCTACGGGTTGCTATGAGGAGTAACCAGCCTAACATGTTATGGGAACAGTACAGTTCCGCCTATGAGGAGAGAACCCACAGCTGGCTAGTTCTGTAGGCAGCCTCCTTTCCTCTGGCCCTCTGTGTCCACTTGAGGGGACCTCGTTAACAGGAGCACACCTGCTTTGTGCCCACCCTTCACCCCCATCCCAGCAGGAGACAGCCTAACCTAAGGGACTAGCTGGGAAACAGGGACATAGCCCACTCTGCCCTTCCTTCTCTCTGCTCCCCCTGGACACAGGAAGGACACACTGTACACCCTCCACACAGCAGGATTACAGGCAGGCCCCGGCGGTGGTGGGGGTCTGGGGAGATCCACGTGGTCCAGTTGGGCAGTGAGGACCAGGAGAGCCTGCCTGAATGTAACCATCATATTCGTAAGTTTATTCAACTCTTACACCCAGGCCATGGTCCTTATGTCAATTTTATCAGTGACACAGTTGATACATTGATTTCTAATGGTCTGCCTCATGGGTCCAAGGCTATTAACCTTAGTGCAAAGTTTAAAAAGTACCCACTACCACCGATACCATCACCATGATACTGTGGATACAGCCCAATAGACACTTGGCTTCATGAGAGACAGCACCTCTGTAAGAAGAAAGAGATGCCACCTTGCCCAGGACAGGGCTCCCAGCTGGAAGAAGGGAGTGAACACAGGTTACTCCTTGACTCAGACCATGCAGCTGTGCACCCAATCCTCCTGAATCAGGGTTATAATTGTCTAGACCTTTCAAAACGCTGATAATGCTGATATTTCTTTATAATGGTGTTAAAACTAATAAAGAAGCGTATCCAGAAGGTGTCACAGTCACCAACAGCCCCACAGTGCAGCAAAAAGCACAACAAATGTCAAACCACCTAGTCAGGCCTTTGCTTCTCAGTATACATTCCTACAGTAACAAAGCACTGTCTTTAGTAAATTTGAATGACTAATATCAGCAAAATGTATTTAAACAGACCACACAGTTGCAAGTTCCAAGAGAGGGTGGAGCGGCTGGGTGTGTCCTGGGGGTGTCCCAACACCATTAGCCAAGCTCCTGGCATCCCAGGATCACCTGGGTCAGTGACTCACCTCCACAGGTCTCTTGTATTCGTACCACATCGCCAATCTGCAGGGAGAGCTGGGGGGTCCCGCTCCCTTGGAAGTTGTATATGGCTGTGAAATTAAAGACAGGGGCATGGTGAGACCACTGGATACCAAGAATCTCTGCACCTTCCTTTCTTGACTTTATCTGATGCCCATGAAACCCTCATGGGCTGAACAAAACCAGTGTACAAACCACTTCTTGCCACAGGAGTCAGTGCAGGCCCAATCTGACTTCCAAAGGCCTCTGCTCATTAGTCAAAAATAGCCTCTCCCTAGCCAGGCTCTGCGCCCCAACCTGGCGAGAGGAAGGGTGTGTATGCCATCTCCTGCGCTTGACTTTCCACGGTATGCCAGTTCTGCCATCCCCTTGTTCCACTTTCACAACGATCCTGTGAGGTGTAAACTGTGATCCCATTTTGCACATGAGGAAATGGAGGCGCTGAGAGATTAAACAATTTGGCCAAAGTCATTAGGTTAAGAAGTGACAGGAAAATCAGTATCTAACATTTCTATTCTCAGCTGCTATCACGGGCTATTTGCTGCTCCCCAGTTGCTCCACCCTGGTGACAGCAGCCTAAAATACCAGTCTTTCTACCACTCAAAGATCCCCGGGCTTCACTGTCTTAAGAAAGCCGTATCTTTCTCCTACCCAGCTCTAACCAACCTTTGTTCCTCTATCTTAAAATGCCTGTTTCTTGGCCTTTCCCAAAGCAAATCTTTCAGGCAAGTCCTGCTTTACCCATGAGGCCCTCCTTGACTTTTCCAGGCCACACTAACCACTCACCCCCGTCTCCTAATAGAACTCTAATGAGTACCTAACATTCAAGAGTATACTCTGATTTCCCATTTACACTGCCAGTTTCTGGGGAGCAGCCGTTGGCTATGAAAACAGCCAAAGTCCCCCAGTGCTATCAGAGGCCTCTGCTAATCCCCTGGAATGTGAGATTACACTATATCATTACAGTGCCTAGCCCTTGCTCAGCATAACTTAAGTGAGGACCAGGCCACAACCTTAACCTAGGGATGAAGCTTGTTCAAGGAATACCCAACTTGGGAGGTCTTCAGGAAAAGAACACAGTGGTGTTTGATTTGACACATGAATCAAAATACATATGGTTTGATTTAAGGGAAGACCCTCAGGAGGATGGATGATTTGAACCTACAAGGTTGTCCTCATTCATTCAGGCAGCAGGTATTTGGTAAGTGTCTACAGTATGATCTTGCTCTTTTGGTGAAAATACAAATAAATATGCTATGCTATGCTAAGTCGCTTCAGTCGTGTCCGACTCTGTGCGACCCCATAGACGGCAGCCCACCAGGCTCTGCCGTCCCTAGGATTCTCCAGGCAAGAATACTGGAGTAGGTTGCCATTTCTTTCTCCAGTGCAAATAAATATAAGGTTATAAAAATGATACATGTGATGGAAGACACAAATATGGCCACCTGGTAGGTGACTTTCCAGGTGACACAGTTGGTAAAGAATCCACCTGCCAATGCAGGAGATGCAAGAGTCACAGTTTCGATCCCTGGGTCGGGAAGATCCCCTGGAGTAGGAAATGGCAACCCACTCCAGTATTCTTATCTGGAAAATTCCCCCGGCAGGTTACAGTCCATGGAGCCCATGGGTCGCAAAGAGTTGGACACGTCTGAGCACATACACATACAAGAGGGAGCACAGGGGGCACACCCATAGCGGGGCATCAGCTTTTGCTGGGGTAGTTAATAAAGGCTACTCCCTGAGCTGACTATACCTGGAGGAGTCAAACAAGTCAGCTGTGGGGACAACGAGTGGAAGGGCATTTCAGGAAGAGGGAACAGTGTGTTCAAAGGCCCCAAGTGAGGAAGACCCTTGGCACAGAGAGCATAGGGAGACCTCTGTGTGTGGAGTATGCTGGGAGAGGAGGGAGTGACACAGACGGGCTGCAGAGGCAAGAACCAGGCCATGCGGGGCTTCCTGATGAGTCCAGGCTTTATTCCAAGAGAACAGAAACCTGAATAGATGTTACTTAGTTATTTGATAATAGATTTATTCAGATACAGTTTGTCCACTTAAAGTACGTAACTCAAAGATTTACTCACAAGTTGTGAAACCATCACTAAGACTAATTTTAGAACATTCTCAACAGCTCAAAAAGTTCCCCCAGCCACAAGCAGCCACTCATCTACTTTCTATCTCTATAGATTTGTCTATTCTAGACATTTTATATATGGTCTTTTGCAACTGGCTTCTTCTGCTTAGCACAAGGTTTTAAAGATTCATCCATGTTATAGCAACTATCATTACTTTATTCATTTTTGCTGCTGAATAATACCCCATTGTGTAGAGACATCAGAGGATAGAAAGCTGAAAGGGAGTGATGTAATCCCGTAACACTGACTATCGCCTGGCTTCTATGTAGACAGCAGATAGAGAGAGGCAGAGTGGATGTGAGGAAGCCCATGGGGAGACTCTTGCTTTGTCTTTATAATCCCAGAGGTCTCTGGACCAAGGAGAGACAATGCTGATGGGCCATGTGACAAAATGGAAGACAGACTGAACTGAATGAGGAGAATCCTGAGTCCTCTTGGTAGTCTTACCATTGACTCAGTTCATTCCCTCTCCCTTTGGTCCTCAGTCTCCTTACCTGTCAACAAATTGCATTCAAAAACTACTTCTTAGAGCCCAATCAGCAAAAAAAAATGGTGAAGTAGGGAATTGCAAGAACAGGTGCTTGCAATGAAAAATCTGGCAAAAATGGTCAGAACCAACTTTATCAGAACCCTGAAAAACAGTCAGGAGTTTACAGCAACCAAGCAAATGCTTACTCAAGAAAAAGGAACCTGAAACCTGGTAATGGTTTGTAGCATTTTAACTT
The DNA here is from genome assembly GCF_054371585.1 of Giraffa tippelskirchi. NCBI lineage: Eukaryota > Metazoa > Chordata > Mammalia > Artiodactyla > Giraffidae > Giraffa > Giraffa tippelskirchi. Next base: position 116,403,557 of record NC_137282.1, read on the forward strand.
ATCCTTATCCCATTCTCTTTTCCCCATCTCAGTGGCAGTCTTGAAGACGGTATTCCACGTTCATGGTGTGGATCCCCAAGGCTGGAGGGAGCAGAGCAGACCTTGTCCCAAGAAACTGTAGTTGTTTGTTTTGATCTGTATGTGGGCTTCCTGAAGGACTAAAGCCTCGAGTTTGCCTTTATTTCCCTGATATGGGACTCTCCTAAGGCAGAGATGCAGCCATGCCAAGGGCATTAATCAAAAACATGAAGTCAAAAGAACTACCTGCTGCTGTACAGGGCAAAGAATATAAGTTGGGGCAAATGATAATCCTACCTGTAAGCCTGGGAGGAAAGGCTTAGAATTGAAATGTTTGGAGAACAAGAGCTTTGAAGAGTACCATATATCACTAGGGATCTAGAAGACCACGTGGAGTTGGGCACATGTTGAGAAAGGGTGTGAGAAAGCCACATCTCAGCTCTGGTTGACTGTCACCTCCATGCAGGCAGGAAATGCAGGCGAAGGCAAAGCTGTAAATGGGCTGCCTAAGTGTTGAAGGTATGTCCAAACACCTGCACACAGCTGCAAAGACTAGATTGTTTTCTCTCAGTTCCAGGCATTTAGAGACTTCGGTGACCACGTGCAACAAACAATATGGTCTTAACAGAATGCTTTAGAAAAGTCACTAATCAAACCAACTGCTACAATCTGTATGAAGGAGTGACCACAAGCCCTGGCAAGGAGGGAGACTCTGACGTCCAAGCTAGCGCATCATAATATTCAAGATATCCAGTTTTCAACACAAAATTATGAGGATTGTAAGAAACCAGAAAATATAGTCCATCACGGAGAAAAAAAGGAAATTAATAGAAACTGTCCCTGAAGAAGGATAGATAATGGACTTAAGAGACAAAGACTTTAAATCAATTATTTTGAATATGCTCCAATAGCTAAAGAAAACTATGAACAAGGAACTAAAGGAAACCAGAAAAATAATGTCTCCAAAAGTGGAGAATATTGTTAAAGAGACATAAATTATAAAAAGGAGTCAAATAAAATAAACCCTTTGCCCAAAATGAAACTAGAGAGGATTCTCAGAGGACGCAGAGTTCTCTTCTCCTGCATAAAGATCCCGTTTCTCCATTTCCCTCCACACTTGGCCTGACTTCGAGCCCTGCCCCCAGACAGGCTGCTGGCATTTGGACCGCTACAGCTTGTTGATGCCCTAACTGCAGATTTCCCACTTCCTGAACCCTCCAGCCCCAGAGGCCTGGCTGAGGACACATCTGACATGGAGCTGGGCAGGGCCATGGAGGTAACTGAGGTTCCTAACAGAGAAAACCCATCCGTAATGTGTTTACCTCTGGAGCACTAGTAAATTAGGCCTGTCCACCAGATATGTGAAGTTCAGAGCAAGACTCTTATTTTGTTCCCAGACTGTAGCCTTCCCATCTTTCCTTAGGAATCTCTTCCTCCAACTCTGCCCATCTCTGTCAGGTGAGAAAGCACCAACCAATTGGCTCAAGAAGATATCTTGGACAGATCTTGAAACCTGATATCCAACCTGAAGGTCTGTATCCATTCCAAAGACTCACATTATATGAAAACGAAAGTAATTGACACTGCCATTTAATTATAAATGTATTTCTGCCTTTGCATGAGGACCTCTGTTCTCAAGGCTCCATTTGGGGAAAAGACATTACTTGTCGACAAAGGAAGTGGCTTTGCATACCAATACCCAATTCTGTTAAGTTTTCTAAATGACTAACAGGAAACTTTGAACCAGAATGCCACTCTTTGCTAAAGTTTAATCGCTTATCTATGAATATCACTTGAGTTGTTTTTGACCAGTGTCAGAACAGGCCATCTTCTTCACCACTTCCTGCAGGTCTAACCACTCTCAAGTAAGTGAATGATGGAAAAGGCAGAAAAACAGGAGAATCCTACAGGAATAAGTAAGAAGTAAAAATCACTGAAATCATAGCCCTCCCCACTCTGGCCATGTCCATCCATGAAAGATAAACAAGTGCTGGAAGGATTTCCACAGACACCTATCTCAGCTTCCCCCTTTTTATGAAGTTTCTGTCCCTTGGAGAATATTGGTACAACCCAACAAAGGATTTGACCTCTCCCTATATTAAAATACTATACTCAGCAGCTAAGGCAGCAGCTGGTTACTGACAAGCCTAACTGGACCAAACTACTTATGGCTGGGGATCAAAGGGATATATCAAGTACTAGGGCCATCTAAGGTCATTGAACCCAATGAGGATACTCATGCTGGAAATCCTAGACTGTCAAGCCAGGGGGAACAGCTACTTAAAGACAGGTGGGACTTCCATCAACCCTGGAAATCAAATCCACTGATTAGCTACAGCTTTTACTTAAATGTATTGAAACAGGCTGCTCATCAGGAGCCTAAATCAAGAGATTAACGAAAAAGTAAGCATATACTGTTACAGCATGCAGCTACAGGAATGAATAGAGGGGGTCTCTGTGCTTCCTACAGTGTTAGGAGATAAGTACAATATTTCACTTGGATTTATAGATGAGGAAACTGAAGTAGAGAGAGAGTAAACAACTTACTCTATCATCTCTAACTAGTAAGTTGCTGTTGTTTAATCGCTAGATTATGTCCGACTCTTTTGCAACCCCATCTACTGTAGCCCTCCAGGCTCCTATGTCCATGGGATTGTCCAGGCAAGAATACTGGAATGAGTTGCCAGTTCCTTCTTCAGGGGATTTTCCCGACCCAGGGATCAAACCTGTGTCTCCTGCATTGGCAGGCGAATTCTTTACCACTGAGCCACCAAGGAAGCCCAACTAGTAAGTTAAACAGAATTACCCAGAAATCTGGGTCCAAAAATCTGGACTGTTCCCGCTTCATATATAGCTTTGCCCCTCCCCTCACAATGGTAAATATTTATTGAGCACATATTACGTACCAAGCACATGTTATTTTTCAACAAATATTCACTTGATATCTACTGTGTGCCAGTTGTCACTGTAACTATTTGGGTTACAGTGACAAATAAGACAGACAAAATTCCTTATATATTACTTGTATTACCTCATTTAATTTTCACAGTCACCCTTCAATGTATTACCCTCCATATAAAATATGAGAAACTGAAAAAAAGATTAAGGAACTTGCCCATGGCCACACAACTAGAAATGGAGTCAAACCCAGACTGGAATCTAAAGTCTTTCCTTTCCTGACTAGCCCAGTGCTGATAGCACTTGTGTGTGTGTGAGAATATATGTCTGTGTGTGTATACCTATAAACATACATATGTGTGTGTGTGTGTATATACATATATACACACACACACACTAGACTTGTTAATTTCCTGTCTTCTGCAACCTCAGCCAGGGCGGAGACTGAGCCTGCCTGTTGGCCAGTGAATTCCCAGTGCTGAGAACAGCATCTGACTCACAGTTGAAGTTCAATCAATATTTACTGAACTTTAATAAATACTTGCTGAACTGAAGGAATACATCCATGCAGGGCACGTATGTCTCTTCTCCTAAGTTTTTTCTTGAATTTCTTGACATTATTTAATGAGATGCTGATGCAGCTGGATTGCCAGTTTTGATGGTAGCCATCAAATGCCCTGTGACCCTGCAGGATGGATTTGTACTTCATCAGGACCTTGTCACTTGCAGACAGGTTTGAAAACAAAAGCTTCAGCAAACACCAATTGTTAACAGAGTTTGCACAAGCAGCCATGTAAGGGAACACAAACAGTACTGGAGAAAAAGAATGTAATTGCCTGAAGCTCATTTCTCTAGTCTCTGATCTGGGCTTTGGACGGTCTCCATTCCAGGGAGAAATAGAACCAGCTGGCAGGTCCACTTTGGATTCAAAAGAAACACACACTTTTATTAGAATATACAAGCAGTTTGCCTGGAATCTCAGGGCAAGGTGTTGGTAGCCTCAACACCAAGGCAACAACCTGATGTTGCATCAGGAGGGTGAATGCGATGACCCGGCAGAGCTTCCAGCAGCAAGGCCAGAGCTCAAACCTGGGGCAAGTTGCATTGGATGAAGCAGAAGAATCGCAGCCAGAGGGAATCAAGGAGAAGCCATCTTTCTCCGATCAGGAGAGGACAAGGATCACAACCTCTGTGAACACTTCTAGGTATCAGACTTCTCCAATGACTTGACCCACAGTCACCCACTTAATCCTCTCACAATTCTTGCGGGGGGTACAATTATTAGCATCTCTATTTTACAGATGAGGACACTGAGGTAGTGTAAGATGAAGTGAACAGCCCAGGGTGACCCAGATGGACAGGAGACGAGCCAGGATTTCACCCCAGGTGGGCTGTCTTCAGAACACATCACCTCACCCATTACACCGCACTGCCTCTGGCTAAAGGATGTGTATTTGGCACCCACTCTCTGTCAGGTGCTTTAGGACCCCTACTGGAGCCTCCTAAAACCTTATAGGTTGCCATTGGTGAGCTAAGGTGACATACTCAGCCAACAAGAAGAAAGTAAATTCCCAGGAGTTCTCTAAACAGTGACTCTCAACTGGGGACGAATGTGGGGAAGGAACACTTGTCAATGTCTGGACACACGTTTGGGTGTCACAATCCTGGGGGTGGGGGAGGCAGGCATGGGCAGTGGGGGAGCTCCTAGCATCTAGCTGGTGGAGGTCAAGGACACTGCTAAATACCCTACAGTGCACAAGACAGCCCCATTACAAGAATGATCTGGCCCCAAATATCAATAGCGCCAAGGTTGATGAGTCCTGCAAAAACATCATGCTGGGATTCACTCTCTTTTTCCCAGCGCCCCCAGTATAGGTACATGCACACAGCCATGCACACACTGTCTCACACTGTTCTGTGCTCACACATTCACATACTCGAGTTGGAAGAGAGGCTTTATGATGAAACCAAGGGCTGATTTCTCAGTCCCCAACCTCCAATGCGGAGTGTGGTGCACTGCTGGGCTCTGCAGAAGGTTAGGTGGGGTGATAGAGGGTGGAGCCTGCTATCCTGCAGATTTTGGGAAATTTAGTTCAAGAGATAAAATGAACACACAAGAAATAAGAGGCTATCTTTAAAAAAAAAAAAGTGTGTGTGGGGGGACGCTAAACTGTGGAGATTGAACCAGTCCATCGTAAAGTAAATCAGTCCTGAATATTTGTTGGAAGGACTGATGCTGAAGATGAAACTGCAATACTCTGGCCACCTGATGCGAAGAACTGACTCACTGGAAAAGACCCTGATGCTGGGAAAGACTGAAGGCAGGAGGAGAAGGGGATGACAGAGGATGAGATGGATGGATGGCATCACTGACTTGATGGACATGAGTTTGAGTAAGCTGCGAGAGTTGATGATGGACAGGGAGGCCTGGCGTGCTGCAGTCCATGGGGTCGCAAAGAGTTGGATACAACTGAGCGACCGAACGGAACTGAACTGAAGCTGTGGAGCATGGCAGCCATGGCCTCTCAGAAGAGAGAGATCAAGAGAGGCCCCGTGAAGGAAGTGAGACTGCAGGGGGAGGAAAGGGCAGGGGGAGGGCAAGGAGGAGAACTGGGGCGAGAGCCCTAGGGAGGAATGTGGGGAGGGAGGGCCACAGGGCAAGGAAAAGAGAAGGAAAATCAGCTTGGCGGGTGTGGAGTTCCAGTGAGCTCTGGGGTGAGAGCTGTGGGGCTTGGTAAGGGACCCAGGCATTTGGAAGAGAGTTTAGAACGCCTCAGTTGTTGCGTGGTCTCTCATGGGACTCAGCCTCCCGACAGGAAAGGAGCTGGGGGTGAGGGCAGGAGGGGACAGTTCATCTGAGCCTTATGAGGCTACTAGAAAATGTAAAACCGTCAACCTCTATTCCTTCTTCATCCCCCACCTTCTGCCCTCTCATTCACTTACCGACCCATCCATTCATCCAGTCAACAGCTATTCTGTGCTGGAGAAGAACAGGACATGCAGTCCTGCAGCCGTGGTGCTTACAGTCTATGGAGGAGCCAGACCATTCTACACAAGGCTACAGGGAAGTCTGACAGGGGCATGGCAGGAGCCATAGTGACCTGAAGCAAGGGGTGTACCTCTCTCCAACCTGAGAGATGGGGGCATTAGTACTGGTAACATTGTTCTCTGCTGCCTCAAGCACAAAGGAGAGACTACTACTAGCTCATTACCTTCCTGAAAGCAGAGACTGTGATTTTCAGCTCTGCACCCCTATACTCAGCCCAGGACCATAACTTAGCATGGGTTTATTGGACTTAATTGATCTGAATAGACTATAAAAATAGTTTTCTTAATCTTGACCACTCCCAGATCTAAGAATTCATGCTTTGGGCAGGGGGCCTTGGCTGTGTCTATTGTGTCTAGTTACTGAGTACATTTTACCAGGGTCCTTAGCTGGCTTCCATGAACGGGCCTTAATGAGACGATCATGCAAAAGTGCATGTGTGCATGTTTTTGTAGGAAGAAGGTTTATAGCTTCCACTGGACTCCCAAGGGTCCCATATCACAGTATCAATGAGACTCTCTGACCTACCATATTTGTGCTAGTACCAGATGGAATCTGGTTCCATCAAGAACCAGACAGAATCGAGGTTGACCTCCAGCAGAGCTCAGCCTGCAAACAATAAGCCGCCCAGTAGGGGAGATAATGCAGTCACATAAAACTAAAAGACAATCAGGTGAAAAATTATTTCAGGACCCCAGAAGAAATTTCTTCCAGGGATGAGGTGTAAGAAACTGCTGGAAAGAGGTTGCATTTCAATAACAGTTTGAAGCTCTCTGCTCTTCAATTTCCTCATCTTTGAAATGAAGATAAAAGGACTCATCTCTCAGCATGGCTGTGAGGGTTCAACGATACCACAGTGCTTTACAAATAGACTGGATTGAAAAAAGTTGAGGCAATGTTATTATTTATGGCAATATCGATGACAACTTGGGCCAGGGGATTAACTAAGGAAGTCCTGTATGCAATTCCCTTCTTCCAGATGCTCAGACCAAAAACAATAGTGTCACCCCTGACTACTCCCTTTCTCTCATACCTACATCCAATCCATGAGGAAAACCCTATTTGCTCTACCTACAATACACACACAGCCAAGCACATCTCATCTCCTTCCCTGCTATAGCCCTGGGTGTCAGCCCCCCGCCACAATCTCTTGCTTAGATTATTATAGTAACTGCTGTGCTGGCCTCCCTGCTTCCACATGTAATTCCCTTCTATCTACTAACCATAAAATGTCTACAATAATCCTTTTAAAATAAGACCATGGTTGCCAAGGGGGAGGGGTGGTACAGGGATAGGCTGGGAGTGTGGGGTTAGTAGATACAACCTATTACATGTAGAATGGATAACCAACAAGGACCTACTGTACAGCATGGGGAGCTATATCCAATATCCTGTGATAAATCATATTCATTGGAAGGACTGATGCTGAAGCAAAAGCTCCAATACTTTGGCCACTTGATGCTAAGAGCTAACTTATTGGAAAAGACCCTGATGCTGGGAAAGATTTTGATGCTGAAAAAAAGGCAGAAGGAGAAGGGGATGATAGAGGATGAGATGGTTAGATGGCATCTCCGACTCAATGGACATGAGTCTGAGCAAGCTTTGGGAGATGGTGATGGACAGAGAAGTCTGGTGTGCTGCAGTACATGGGATTGCAAAGAGTCAGACTTAGCGACTGAATGACAAGTGTGAGTGCGTGTGTGTGTGTGTATGTATAACTGAGTCACTTTGCTGTACAGCAGAAATTAACACAACACATAAGTCAAGCATACTTCAATTAAAAATTAAATTAAAAAAAGACAAAACATATTGCAATTCTTCTCAAATCCTACAATGCCCTACCCGCTTCCATTCAGACTAAAAGCCAAAGTCTTATAACATGTGCCAGGTATCGCTCAATACAACCTCTGCTCAGAGTATCATTTCTGACCGCTCTGCCCCTGCTTACTCTGCTCTATCCACACTAGCCTCCCACACATCAGAGAGGTTTCCTTGGCAGTTTATTCTACCTGGAACACTCTCCACTGAGACACCTCCCTTACTGCTACCACCAGGGAGGCAAGCAGCAAAATCCCACTTCCTGGCCAAGTCCTCCAGGTCTAGTTGGCACCAGGTTTGCACCTTGCTGCAACCTAGCACACCAGCCATGGTCTCTGAAACCTGACATTGCTAGCACTTAATCCATCCCAACAGATGTCTGCTCAGCATTGGCTCTGCTCACATCCTGTGCTGGATGCTGAGGCACCCTATGCAAGTCACACTGCCCACCTATGTCTCTTCACCATCCTGGTTTAGGCTTTGGCCCAAGAGGTCTGTGTTATCAGGGGAATTCTGAGTGCCCTGGGGCAATGTCTGGAGAGTGGTTTGGAAAGGTGCCCACCACCTGCACAGCTTCTTTAAATCAATGCTGAAGCTGACAGTGTCCTCGTGGGGTCAGAGGAGCAAGACATGGATGACTCTTTTCCATGAGAACTAAAAACCAAGTGAGACCTCAGAGGTTGACAAACTCAGCCTGGCTGTTTTTTAACTCACATCAATTAAAGAAAGTGGAAAGAAAGGAGACAGTGCCTATTAAAGGGGAACATTTGTGGTGCCTCCACAACCTTCTGGAGTTAGTTGGCAATAAGTATTAGCATTCCCCACTTGCAGAACATTTGCCACAGAACACAGACTGTGGCCCCCATGTGTAATTGACTATTAAATTAAAGGCCTATAAACCTAAAAACAAAACACACACACAAACCCAAAAAGAAGTCCAAAGGTCCAGAAATTAGCAGAACATTTTGGTGACTGCATCGCCCCAAAATTCAGCAGCAGTATAAGGATGCTGAACTCAGGAGGAAGCAGAGCTTAGCAAACACATTCTGTCAAGGCTCATTCAAACACAAACATTATGGTTGGGGGCAGAATGGCCGCTAACAAATGTAGTTCCCATAAACCTAGGGATTAGGACAATCTCCATAAATGGACTCAAACAGGCAGCCCAGCAGGCACTCTTCAACAATCCCAAATTGCTGAAGCATCAGAAAGGAGGCCCAGGCACCTAAGAATTGGTGGCAGGAAGGAATTAGATTTCATCCATGTGTTTTTGTTACACCAGACTAACTTCTGGAGACAAATCCAAAGATACAGTTTGCTTCCACAGCAAAAATAAGATTCCTCTAAGCATTTCCTTTAATGTTTTCCCCCACTGCTCCTCAGGGGCCTTCTGAGACCATCCAGTTTAAGATTCCCTCCCTCCAATAATCTCATTCATGAGACAGGCTCTTTTCTTCACGATAGCACATATCATAATTTACAGTGATATACGTATTGGTTTTCCCACAAGGTGACTTTAGTCTTCCCACTAGACTATAAGCTCCAAAAGGGTAGGAAACATACTGGCCAAATTCTAGTAATTTCACTATCTAGCACATAGGAAATGCCCAATAAATATTTAAGAAATAAATGAAGCAGGAAGGAGTGAATGAGTGAACAAATTGATGAGTAAACGATGGTATCTGTCTCTTCTCTTTTACTATTAACTCTGGCAATAAGGGCAATAACAGTGGTCCCTCTGTAGTGGAGTTCTCCCCTGGGTGTGTTTGGAATGCATGTTTGACTCACGCCTCCTATGCAAAGAATCTGTCCCCACCCACAACTCCTGCCAGCCCCATCCCATAGCCATAGCATATTGGAAAAGGCAGAGGCAGCATCCTGATCAGAGTGGGGCTCATTCTCAGCTTGGCAATGACCTCTGACTTGGGGTGGCCTTTCTGAAAAAGGTCAATCGATCCAATCAGATCTTCTCTCTCAAGTCCAAACAAATAAACACAGAGAGGAGATTCAGAAGGAACCAGAACTACAGAGAAAAGCTAGGTTGAGGCGGGTGGCGTGCGGGGCCATCAGGCTGGGGCCATCTAGTGGTCTCAGAGTATCAGTCAGGAAGGTGAGGAGAGAACACAGCTCATAGGTTTAGAGCAGCTAGGAAGCCATCAGAAGACAGGGAGAATGTTCCAGGGCTCTCCAGCCCAGCTCCTTCTGGAGGACTGCTGCTTATGTTTCCTGGATTTGTTTGATTTCCCTTGATACTTAAAACACACTACTTTCCTCACATACACATACACACCACACACCTATTAATTGAACTCCTCTGAGTGAATTTTGTTCCTTGCAGTGAGAGTGTGTGCTGCAGGGACACAAGCGCCCATTGCCTACTTGGCATCTGTCGTTTCACTCTGGACCACCTCTGTCCAGGGAACAGCATCACCTGCATCCCTGGCCCAGAGAGAGATCTCAAATTCACCTGTATTTCCCAATCAAGATGCAAATGAGATCCCATCTCAACTTTGGAAGATCCTGTCTTGGTTTGAGTTACACCACTCCCCACCAAACAAACGGTACATTAGACTCCTAACCCGCAGCACCTCAGAATGCAACCTTATTCAGAGATACTCTCTTCAGAGGTAATACAGTTAAAATAGGTCATTAGGGGGGGCCCTCACCCTAACAGGACTTCCCTGGTGGCTCAGATGGTAAAGAATCTGCCTGCAGTGTGGGAGACCTGGGTTTGATCTCTGGGTTGAGAAGATCCCCTGGAGAGGGAAATGGCAACCCACTCCAGTATTCTTGCCTGGAGAATTCCATGGACAGAGGAGCCTGGCGGGCTCCAGTCCATTAAGTTGCAAACAGTTGGACACGACTGAATGACTAACACTCACCCTAACCTAACTGCTGTTCTGATTAAAAGGGAAAATTTGGAGGGAGACACGGACACAGGAAATGCCATATAAAGACAGACGCAGAGCCTGGGGTAAGAGGCTTGGGAACCAAAGACTGTGAGCAAAGCATCTGGAGCTAGGGGAGAGACTTGGGACAGACTGTCCCTCATGGACCCTTGGAGGAGCCAAGCAGTCCTGCCCACACCACACACAGGTGTGGAACTGTAACTAGAGATGGCCTGTGCAGAGAGGAGGTTTCTGAGCATAACTGAAGTGCCCACACAGACCCACCCAGCAGGCCCAGCTGCAGGGTAAACAAACCCTTCTCTGCACTCACCTTCCGAGCGCCCCTGCCCTGAAGCTTTCTTTCACCGTCCCTAAATACCACATCGCAGACCACCGGTCAGCTATTAAGGATCCAACTGCTGCCCCCATCGGTGCTCCAAATCCATATGTTGAAGTCCCATATTTGGACCAGGTCTGTACAGATGTGATTAGTGAAGTCATTAGCATGGGGCCCTGATCCAACATGACTGGCGTCCTTTTTAGGAAGATGGCTCACACAGGTGGTGGGCATGCACAGAGAGATGGCCATGGGAGGACAAAGCAATGAGAAAGCAGTTGTCTGCCAGCCTAGGAGGCCTCAGGAGAAACCAGCTCCTAGCACCTTGGACTTGGAATTCCAGCCTCCAGAACTGTGAGAAAATAATTTCTGTTGTTTAAGCCACCCAGTCAGTATCTTTTTGTTATGGCTGCCTAAGAAGACTAACCTATCATCCCTAATACCCTTATTTCCCTCCTTGCTTAGGCACACTGGATTTTTAGCTGGGTGCATGACTGCTTACATTGAAGACCGCATTTCCAGGTTCCCTTGTGGCTAGGTTCAGTCATGTAATTAGGTTTTAGCCAACAGGATACAAGAGGAAGTGTCAAGTGGGCCTTCAAGCAAGTGGCTTTAATGAAAAGGGTCATGCCCTTCATGTTCCCTTCAGTCCTTCTTGCTGCCTGGAAGGTGGACCTGAGCTTAAGAAGCCAGTTTGGTTCAAAAGGCAGCAGCCTTGTGCCAAGGAAGCAGGGCGGGAAACAGAATGAGCTACTCTACCACTTCTTCAGGGACTATTTCTGGGCTTTCTATATGAGAGAGAAATAAACTTTTATTTTAGAGATTTTCTGTCATCCATAGGAATTTGTTCCTTACTCTTTTTTACCTCCTCCTTTTCTGTCCTCTGTTCTCTCTTCCAAGGATAAAGCTGTCATCAATGACAAAAGTCTCAGGCAGAGAGGATTAAGACAGTAAAGGCCAAAAGGAAATGTTAATTATATGTGGAACTCCTGCAGGATTAACCAATCAGACAGTCAGTAGACAGGAACATTGTCACCCCCTGCTGCTCCAGTACTCTTGCCTGAGAAAACCCATGGACGGAGGAGCCTGGTAGGCTACAGCCCATGGGGTCACGAAGAATCAGACACGACTGAGCGACTTCACTTTCACTTTTCACTTTCATGCACTGGAGAAGGAAATGGCAACCCACTCCAATATTCTTGCCTGGAGAATCCCAGGGACGAAGAAGCCTGGTGGGCTGCAGTCTATGGGGTCGCACAGAGTCGGACACGACTAAAGCGACTTAGCAGCAGCAGCAGCAGCAGCTGTTCCATTCTGTGTCCAACCCCTGCCCCCTCCAAGAGGTTAAATTATCTTCTTACAGGTGACTGCTGCTGCTGCTGCTAAGTCGCGTCAGTCGTGTCCGACTCTGTGCGACCCCATAGACGGCAGCCCACCAGGCTCTTCCGTCCCTGGGATTCTCTAGGCAAGAACACTGGAGTGGGTTGCCATATCCTTCTCCAACACATGAAGGTGAACACACCTGCTCAAAACCTCCACAGCTCACACATGATGTGCAAACTTATAAGCTTGGTGCTCAAAGTCCTTCACAATCAGGCTGCAATTGACCTCTTCAACTTTTTGTTTTTTTACTATAATCATTCACTAAAATCAAAGAGGACTATTTATTGTTTGACCCAAATGCCAGCACCTTCCAACCTCCTGCCGTTGTCTATGACGTTTCTCCTTCCAGTTTCCCTCCTAGTGTTGTACAGAGAGCCTGGTGTCTGAAGACAACTGAATCTAATTCCCAGCCCAAGTACTTCCAAGTTATGTGAACTCTGGAAGTCTTGGTCTATAAAATAAGAATAATAATACACTGTCCCACATAGGTGTTCTGAAGCCAGACAAAGATATTGCATGACAATGGGTCTTGTACTATACTTACTCTTATAAGGCATGAGTGTCCTGAACCTGGCATAAGGGTGCATTACCCTCTGTCTCTCTTGGCTCAGCAACTATTCGGTAAGCCCCTTGAGCTCAGTCTCTAACTTTCATTGACCAGTCTCATTACTAAGTGATTTTCAGGCACTACCTCTCTTCAACCCTCACAACAGTCTCAAGAGATCCATATTATGCCTGCTGTATAGACGAGGAAACAGAGCCAGATGTGAACTCACAGTGCAAGCTTCTAATCTTACACAAAACTTCTCAAGGGCAGAGGCTATATCTTTTCTTATGTTATAGCTACACTATCTTGTCTGCGGAAAGTCTACCCAAGTGTCCTCTCTGGAACTCTAATGGATCACCCTTTAAAGCTCCATCAAGGAAGTACAAAGAACCTGGCCAGGGATCTACACGAGGCTCACTCTGGGTGCCCACCACACAGTGAGTTGAGAAAGAAGCCAAGAGGTTCTGGTGTGAAGCTGCCCCCAGGAAAATCAGCTCCCCAGACAAACAGACACCAGCAGCCCTCGTCAGCTGGGCCAGAGGGACAGGAAACCGAATGGGGAAGCAAAGCTCAAGAGCTCCTGTGCTGGACTGGCTGGGACTCCAGAGACGTTCTGACGACTCCCTAATCCTTACGTGGCTCTAGTTCTTCATCTTCCTCCAAGCCCCATACTCATTATCTCAGATGCTCTTCATAAAAGAATGCCTTGAAATAGAAATGTATTAACATATAGACTTACAGTGAGGAAACTAAAGCACAGACCTGTCTGCAAAAATAATGGTGTCAGAACTAGAAACCAAACTCCTTCCTCTCAGGCCACGGTTCTTCCTGGTGGGTGACTCCAGTCCCCTATCTCATCATAACCCAAAGCCAAACAGCCTTGCTTTTTCATTCCATCCACCTGGAGTCTGCAGAGGCGGGCTGGAGAGTACCCTTCTTACTTCTGCCATTCAACAGCAGAGAAAAAAAGATCCTCTGATAAAAGGAGGAGAGTGAAAAAGTTGGCTTAAAGCTCAACATTCAGAAAACTAAGATCATGGCATCTGGTCCCATCACTTCATGGCAAATAGATGGGGAAACAGTGGAAACAGTGGCTGACTTTATTTTTGGGGGCTCCAAAATCACTGCAGACGGTGATTGCAGCCATGAAATTAAAAGACGCTTACTGTTTGGAAGGAAGGTTATGACCAACCTAGATAGCATATTTAAAAGCAGAGACATTACTCTGCCAACAAAGTCCATCTAGTCAAGGCGATGGTTTTTCCAGTGGTCATGTATGGATGTGAGAGTTGGATGGTGAAGAAAGCTGAGCGCCGAAGAATTGATGCTTTTGAACTGTGGTGCTGGAGAAGACTCTTGAGAGTCCCTTGGACTGCAAGGAGATCCAACCAGTCCATCCTAGGGGAGATCAGTCCTGGGTGTTCATTGGAAGGACTGATGTTGAAGCTGAAATTCCAATACTTTGGCCACCTCATGCGAAGAGTTGACTCATTGGAAAAGACCCTAATGCTGGGAAGGATTGGGGGCAGGAGGAGAAGGGGATGACAGAGGATGAGATGGTTGGATGGTATCACTGACTCGATGGACATGGGTTTGGGTAAGCTCTGGGAGTTGATGATGGACAGGGAGGCCTGGCGTGCTGCGATTCACGGGGTCGCAAAGAGTCAGACACGACTGAGCGACTGAACTGAAGTGAACTGATAAATAGACACCTACCAAGTGCTCATTGGCCCTCTTAAAGGCCATGTATCCTCTGACCCCCACCCCCAACTAGAATTTTCATAGGTAGGTGTGAACAATGTCAGATATTCCATCAGAAGAAGCCTCTGGGCCTAGAGTCTAACAGAGTTTCTAGTCTCTTATCACACAGGTGGGGTTTCCTCTGCTAGGGAGGGTGAGACCCTAGTCCACCCTCCCTGTGATATCATGTTCTGAATTGGGCTCCCATGCAGAGAACAAAGTCTAAAAACAAGCATTGATAAAATTTAATGAGGATCTGTACAATTGTCATTCTAGGCACTTCGTGTGGGTTAATTCACTTAGTCCTTTGACAGCCCTGAGCAGCAGGTGCTGTTATTGCTCCCATTACACAGACAAGGGAACTGAAGCCTGGAGAGAGTACATAAGTTGTCTAGCTCATAGGCTGGGAGGCACTGGAAGCTGGAATCCAAGGGCAGGAACCAGAGTCCATTCTCTTCACACTGCGGCACAGTGCCTACCCAGCAGGAGTGCACTGCAGTTGTTCAATCAGAGGGTGGGACTCTTCCACCCTCTCAGTCTCCCTAACTAACTGCCCTGGCTACCCTGGACCGCCAGTACCCGTCCCTTTTATACCACCCAGGCACCTTTGCTCTTTTGTCCCCCAGTCTCCCTCCACACTTGCTTCGCCACATATCTCATGTCCCTCCTCTGCTCAGAAGCCCTCTATGGCTCCCCCCTGCCTAAATGGAAAAAGTCTCAACTTTTTAGCATAGCATTCAGAGCCTTCCAAAATATGGCTCCAACTTAACTTTGTGCACCCTTCCCTTCAATGCACCCTCCCCTACCACGTTTTTTCTCTGGATATGCTCTTGTTTTCCTGGATGGTCCCTTCATGTCCAGCTTTCATCTCCTTGATTGCATTGGTCCCTGCACCTATAAGGGTCTCCTCCATTGATCAGTCCCCAGCTTCCCCTGAGAAGGAATTCAGCCTGATAACCTGAGCTAGAAGGGCCGGAGTTAGAGAAGCTTTCAAGTTGAAAAGTTAGTGAGTCTAGCTCAATGTAGGTGGAGAAATTGAGCCCCCTTTAGGGCATGGATTAGTATTTGTTCTCTGGCTGGGGACCATTCACCTTTAAATGCTCCACAGCGCCTGGAGCCTAGTAAATGAATGACTAAGTGGTGAACCCTCCAGGACAGTGCTTCTCCAGCAGCGGCCCTGGCATTCCCAGTATCTAATCACTCTCGGCCCTTGGGTCTTCCAACATCTGACCTGTTCAGTTCTCATCTCTGAGGGTGGTATCTGGTGTCTGCCTGTGTAGCAAGCCACAGAGAGGTGTTTAAACTCACACTTATCTGAAAACCACATTGAATCTATGGGGATTGCATCACAGGGGCCATTTAGTAGAAAGAGTTCCAGTACTTGAAGTTTCCCTTCCCCCAGTCACCACTTCCGCCCTCAGGCTTGAAGCAGCGGCCTCTGGGAGCTCAGATGGCTGAAGCTGATGAGGCGGCTTCTTGGATGTCCCCGTATAACCTGGTGCGAGACTTTCTCCCCCAAAGACTCTCTGGGCCTGAGTGGAGGGTCTCGCCCTCCAGCCCTACAGCCCAAGGATGCTCCGTCAAACAAGGGGGTCATCTGACCCAGGAGGAACAGGCAGGGGAAGCAGGTGGATGGGTGTTGCTTAGGGCAAGGGTGGGGGGAGGGGTGTGGGGTCAGGCAAGGCCCAGCCAAGAGAGAGAACCATGCTCCCTCTAAGAGGACAAGTCTCCGGAAAGGGGGAGGGAATCCCTGCAATGCTAGGAGCCTGACACAGAGCCAGGTGGTACGAGCTCTGCTGGAACCCAGCTAGGAAACACACAGGCACTCAGGGAAAGAGGTCAGGCAGGAGAGGGAGCGGGCTGGGTGTGGCCTGCTGGGTGAGCTGCCCACCTTCCTCTCCCTCTGCCTCCCTTTTCCTACCCAGCTGGCCCCACAGCAGCGGAGGGGGCCAGGGGGCCCTCCAAGCTTGAGTCGGCGCTCGGGCCCTCCGTCCACACCGCTGGCTCCCCAGCACCTTCCTGGGAGGCTCTCTGGCCACGTGCCCTTCTCCTGCCGAGAGCCCGAGGCCCAGTCTTACCCACTCCATGTCGCTCCTTGTCAGTTTTGCGCCAGGGGGCCATGGCTCAGCCGGACCTGCAGGCACCGCCAGTCGTCCTGTGGGAAAGCAGGCAGGGGGTGGCTGGGTGTGCTGCTGGGCCCCACTTCCTTCCTCTTTGCAAACTCCCAGGAGGCCCGCCCTCCCCTCCTCAGGGCGCCATCTCCTCCTCCCGCCCTCCCTTTGGGCAGGGGCACAGTAGAAGCTTAGTGGCTAGAAGTCCAGAAGTCCTCCACAAAGCTTAGGGGCCATCCCCCACTTGCCTCCTCCCCAGGCAATCTGGCAGTGGCCGAGCAGGTACCTGGGGTCACTCAGGCCGTCACCACAAGTGCAGGAAGTTCCCTGGTAACTGAGCCTAGCGATTAAACCCAGCCCCCTCCCACCTTCGCAGGTGGCTCTAGTGGTGAAGAACCTGCCTGCAGGAAACAAAAGAGACCCGAGTTCAATCCTGGGTAGCAAACCACAGAGGGGTTTTTAAATTCACACTTAGCTAAAAACCAGGGAGAGTACGGCAACCCACTCCGGTATTCTTGCCTGGAGAATCCCATGGACAGAGGAGCCTGGCAGGCTACAGTCCATAGGGTCGCACAGAGTCAGACATGACTGAGCGACTTGGCACACACATAGGCACCCTCACACCTATCATGACCTTTGGTATCAGATGTGGGTTCAGATCCAGGCTTTGATGCTTAACAGCAACTGGGACAAATTGCTTCGTTTTTCTAAGCTAAACGTTTTCATCTGTAAACTGGGAGACTAGTACTTACTTCTTATGATTATTGTGAGCATTAGAGAAGACAATGCACATAGCAAGTGACACGTGAGAGTTACTGAGGACTAGAGCAGACAGTGTGCACGGTGGGTAACACGTGAGTTAGACATCCACCTGGAAGGGAAGTCATGTGTGAGTTTTATCCTTTTGGTGCCAAGACCCATTCAGTTCAGTTGCTCAGTCATGTCTGACTCTTTGTGACCCCATGAATCGCAGCATGCCAGGCCTCCCTATCCATCACCAACTCCTGGAGTTTACTCAAACTCATGTCCATTGAGTCAGTGATGTCATCCAACCATCTCATCCTCTGTCGTCCCCTTCTCCTCCTGCCCTCAATCTTTCCCAGCATCAGGGTCTTTTCTAATGAGTCAGTTCTTCGCATCAGGTGGCCAAAGTATTGGAGTTTCAGCTTCAGCATTAGTCCTTCCAGTGAATATTCAAGACTGATTTCCTTTAGGATGGACTGGTTGGATCTCCTTGCTGTTCAAGGGACTCTCAAGAGTCTTCTCCAATACCACAGTTCAAAAGCATCAATTCTTCAGTGCTCAGCTTTCTTTATAGCCCAACTCTTACAACCATACATGACCACTGGAAAAACCATAGCTTTGACCAGATGGACCTTTGTTGGCAAAGTAATGTCTCTGCTTTTTAATATGCTATCTAGGTTGGTCATAACTTTCCTACCAAGGAGCAAGCGTCTTTTAATTTCATGGCTGCAGTCACCATCTGCAGGGATTTTGGAGCCCAAATCACTGGAGCCACTGTTTCCACTGTTTCCCCATCTATTTGTCATGAAGTGATGGGACCAGATGCCATGATCTTAGTTTTCAGAATGTTGAGCTTTAAGCCAGTGATTTCACTTCCTCTTTCACTGTCGTCAAGAGGCTCTTTAGTTCTTTTTCGCTTTCTGCCATAAGGGTGGTGTCATCTTCATAACTGAGGTTATTGGTATTTCTCCCAGCAGTCTTGATTCCAGCTTGTGCTTCATCCAGCCCAGCATTTCTCATGATGTACTCTGCATATAAGTTAAATAAGCTGGGTGACAATATACAGCCTTGATATACTCCTTTTCCTATTTGGAACCAGTCTGTTGTTCCATGTCCAGTTCTAACTGTTGCTTCATGGCCTGCATACAGGTTTCTCAAAAGGCAGGTCAGGTGGTCAGGTATTTCCATGTCTTTAAGAATTTTCCACAATTTATAGTGATCCACACAGTCAAAGGCTTTGGCATAGTCAATAAAGCAGAAGTAGATGCTTTTCTGGAACTCTCTTGCTTTTTCGAAGATCCATCAGATGTTGGCAATTTGATCTCTGGTTCCTCTGCCTTTTCTAAATCCAGCTTGAACATCTGGAAGTTCATGGTTCATATACTGTTGAAACCTCGCTTGGAGACTTTTGAGCATTACTGTGCTAGTGTGTGAGATGAGTACAATTGTGTGGTAGTTTTAGCATTCTTTGGCATTGCCTTTCTTTGGGATTGGAATGAAAACTGACCTTTTCCAATCCTGTGGCCACTGCTGAGTTTTCCAAATTTGCTGGCATATTGAGTGCTGTACTTCACAGCATCATCTTTTAGGATTTGAAATAGGTCAAGTGGAATTCCATCACCTCCACTAGCTTTGCTCATAGTGATGCTTAAGGCCCACTTGACTTTGCATTCCAGGATGTCTGGCTCTAGGTGAGTGATCACACCACTGTGGTTTTCTGGGTCATGAAGATCTTTTTTGTATAGTTCTTCTGTGTATTCGTGCCAGCTCTCTTAATATCTTCTGCTTCTGTTAGGTCCATACCATTTCTGTCCTTTATTGTGCCCATATTTGCATGAAATGTTCCTTTGGTATCTCTAATTTTCTTGAAGACATCTCTAGTCTTTTCCATTCTGTTGTTTTCCTCTATTTCTTTACATTGGTCGCTGAGGAAGGCTTTCTTATCTCTCCTTGATATTCTTTGGAACTCTGTATTCAAATGGATATGTCTTTCCTTTTCTCCTTTGCCTTTCGCTTCTCTTCTATTCACAGCTATTTGTAAGGCCTCCTCAGACAACCATTTTGCCTTTTTGCATTTTTTTTCCACGGAGATGGTCTTGATCCCTGCCTCCTGTCCAATGTCATGAACCTCCATCCACAGTTCTTCAGGTACTCTGTCTATCAGATCTAATCCCTTGAATCTATTTGTCACTTCCTTTATCCTTTTGGTGCCATGACCCATTAGGAAATCTGATAAAAGCTCAGGAAACTCTCCTCTGAAAATACATAACCACAGAACTTCTCAACAATGCCAGGAGGTCCAGGGTGTTCTAACAGCCAGCAACAGTGGGCCCTGGGAAGTGAGTCCTAGACTTAGACTAATGGAAACATTTCTCAGAAATATTCTGGGAATAGATTCTATCAAGAAGCAAAAATCTCTCTTTGATCCACAGTGATAAGAATGAATTAAAGTCTTCCTGAATTTTCTTTCTTTATTCATAACTCTCACTACCCCTTTCTGCCTTGCACTAGAGTGTCAATAAGACAGATTAAGCAATATCACAGCTGACAGGCAGCTATGGCAAACTATTAATTTCATTTTCTCTAAAGTTATTTCCTTTTCAGTTTTCTAGCAGCACAAATTGGGTAGTATTTTTTATAGAGAGCAGTGAGTCAGTCAGGATTCCACCAGGGAAATAGAATCAGCAGGATGTATATGTGTGTTGATTGATTCATTGATTACAAGGAATTGGCTTGTGTGAGTGTGGGGCTGGTTAGGTGAGCCTGAAATTCAGAGGACTGACCTCCAAGAAGTGCCAGCTGAAAACTCTCTGGCAGGAGCTGTAGTTTCTATCTCCAGGGAGAATTTCTTCTTCATTCAAGGAAAGTGTAGTCCAGGACTTTGAACTGATTTATTCCCGCCTACTCAGATTGTTGAGGATAATCTCCTTCACTTAAAATCAACTGGTGGTAGATGTTAATTACACCCACAAAATACTTCCACAACAACACCTGGATTGATGTTCGGTTGAATGATTAGGGTCTATAGTTTCATCAAGTTGATTCATAAAACTAACCATCAGAGTAGTATTACAAATTGGACTCAACATCAGAAGTTGGCAAACTTTTGCTGTAAAAGATCAGATAGTAAATACTGCAGTCACTTCAGGCCAAGATGAAAAATCAAGGATATTATGTAGGTACTTCCCCAACAAGAGAGAAAAAAGCTTCCACAATTTAAAAAATGCAAAATCTGACATTAGTAATTGAGTACATTCTTTTGTGACACAGGTCTAGTAATGAGAAAAATAAATTTGTGGGTTAGATCACATTTCACTCCATTAGAGTTCAAAGTTAGTGTTCTCTTTGATCAAAATTGACTGCAACTCTTTATCTGCTGATGGTGATCTATAATGATATTTTATATTTCATCACTGAAGATGCTTCCCACAGGTGGTATGTAGTAAAGAATGTGGTCTGATATTTGTCCTCAGCTACTGGGAAGTGATCTCTTGGAATGTCATGGTTTGCTTGGGGGATTGGGGTTACACTGGGCAATTTAGAAATATGGCTTAGGGTCTAGGCTGACCATTTCAGGAAGACCAACAATGTGATAAAAAGTGGGGCTTTGGGCCACGTGGTGTCAGTTGCCCTGAAGGTAGAGATCAGCCACAGGGGCAATTATGGGAAAAGTCTTACCTACATGGTAGAGCCCCAAGAAAATCTCTGGACACCAAGGTTTGGATGAGCTTTGCTCACTGGCAATATTCTACACGTATTGTCACACACTGATGCAGTGAAAGTAAAGCATCCTGACTCCGTGTGGAAGGGCAACAAAAATGTCTGCTACTTCCCTGGACTCTGCCCTATGCACATCTCCCCTTGGCGGAATTAACTCTCCATCCTTTACCACCAACAAATGATAACTGAGCGTAGCAATTTCAGGGAGTTCTGCAAGTCCTGTTAGTGAATAATTGACCCTGAAGGTAGTTGTGGGAACTCTTCCAAACTTGCAATTGGTGTCAGAAGTGAGGATGGTCTTGTATGAATTGTGTGCTCTTTACATTTTATAGCTGGCTAACTCTCGAAGTTGGCTGAAACTCTCAAAGGAAAGCACTGCCAAACACTGACATCAATCCCTGTATATAATCTTTTATTAAGCATTTTCATTGCTCAGAAGGCATTTATAAAATTCTATTAAATATTCTCTTGATATCTGCCTTTTAGCACACCATTTATTATATTGCTTGATATGGAATTGCTGAATGGAAACCCTTCAATTGCACAGTTAAATGAATTTGAAATTTAAAAATTACTTTTACACTTGTATTAAGGTCTGAAAACATTGCTAGAACTATGGTTTGAGACTGGAAAATATGTTCATTAAAATTTTTGAAGAAATGGTGATCTCACTTTCTGCTTTAATTTTTGACATCACAGCAAGTTTTATACACTGCTTCACGTTTCTTGTGATTTAAATATTAATTGTCATCAAAATGATATTATCACAAGGTTCTGCATATAATCATTGTTTTGCTCTGTCATTTTGGTTGAATCCATTAAGAAACATTATGAAGTCTGCAGCAAAAGCTAATTTTCCAAGTCATCCAATGTTCAATAATAGTGGTTGAGGGCTGTTCTTAAGAAAAATTTCAATCACCATCCTGAGCTCAAAAACTCACAGATGACTTATTACTGTTAAGTAATCAAACTGCTATGTAGGTGATAGGGCAAGTCAGAATATTCATCTATTTTTGACAAAAGTTCACAAAACAGACAATAGTTAAGTCCAGAAGAGATAATGATCATCTTCGTCACAATTCGTTCAATAACGCACAATAGATTCAAATATTTTCCACAAAGTACCTTCTGATGAATATTATAATCAATTAGTAAGGGTTTTAAACACTTCATATTTTCATAAGCTTTGTAAATTTGTCCAAAAAGCCGTTTCCTGCTCGTTAACAGCTGTGAACACATCTTAGTGGCATTTACTGTTTCCTCATTTTTCTTGAAAATATTTTTGGCCATAGTTTTTCCACACAGATTATTCATAGAAGCTTACTCTTCATTCACTTCAACCTCAACATGAGGACTTGACAAATAGACAACTGTGCAGTATTGGTCAGCTTATCAAGAGCTGAGGAAACCTGTTAGAGATCATTTGCCATGGTTTGAAATTGATTATCAATGTTGCTCCCAAAGTTTCCAACTCTTCCAACAGCTGTCACCCAAAGGCTAATAGCCTTAAACAATTTTATTTTCTCTAGACACATTTCACCTATTGCTACAACCAAAACTAATTTAACCAACTCACCATCAGTAAATGTCTCTCCTTGTGCGGTTAATAAATGAGTCACCAGGGCACTTACATTGGTTACAGTCTCAGTTTCAATTTTCATTTTTCATGGAGAAATTGTGCTATTATGAGATATTTTGGTTTAAATTTTCTAATTTTTCTAGCCACTCCTTTTTGGCAGCTGAGAATGTTGTGATGAGGGCTTACTCTGTTATGCCATATTCTTTTAGCAGAGTTGTAGTATCACTATATAGCAAAGACAATGCTTTCCTGTCCAATTCTTTACCAAAATAATCCACACTCCACTGTGACTTAAAAGCATGACATTTGGATCCCACTATTCTTTTTTTGGTTCAGTTTGGTTGGTTTTGACATGACAGTTACTGTGCTGGTAAATAAAATACAACAGTGTTTCTGTAAAGTGATATGCTTGGCACTTGAAACACAGTGGCATGATAACCACATCCCTGAGGTCTGCAGGTTGCTGAAGAGCACTGCAAAGCAATGAGAGCACCATTCATAGACAATCTTTGTTGCAAGTCCACAACTCTGCCATTGGAGTGTGAAAGCCTCTATATATGTATGTAAATGAATGAGGATGGCTATATTCCAATAAAACTTTATTCATTTTTGGACAATAGAATTTGCATTTCATATAATTTTCACATGTCATGAAATATTTTTCTTCTTTTGAATTCTTTTCAATCTTTTAAAAATGTAAAACTATTCTTAGTTTATAGTTCGTACAAAAACAGGTGGTGAATCAAATTTGGCCAATGAACCAAATTTTTTGTCTGCCATCCCTTGGAGGAATCTAAAAGATGCTTGTTTTTTCATCTTAGATTTCTGAAATACATGCAGACAAGTTCATAACAACAGTGTGATAAGGTACTTGATGGGGGAACAAAGGTAGGTGGTGATTCCAGAAGGTAAATAAGGTTGAGATTTGAGGAATATTGAAAATTTCTCCTCCATTTAGTTTGTGACATGGGAATATGGATTTTTTAAATAATGTTAAAATAACAAATTATTCAACACATTAAAAGAGTTGAATATTGGGGTACACGTGTCTCTTTCAATTCTGGTTTCCTCAGTGAAGTAAGCCAGAAAGAAACACACCAATACAGTATACTAACACATATATATGGAATTTAGTAAATCGGTAAAGATAACCCTGTATGCGAGACATCAAAAGAGACACAGATGTATAGAACAGTATTTTGGACTCTATGGGAGAGGGCGAGGGCGGGATGATATGGGAGAATGGCAATGAAGCATGTAAATTATCATATGTGAAACAAATCGCCAGTCCAGGTTCGATGTATGATACAGAGTGCTCAGGGCTGGTGCACCGGGATGACCCGGAGGGATGGGATGGGGAGAGAGGTGGGAGGGGGGTTCTGGAAGGGGAACACATGTACACCCATGGTGGACTCATGTCAATGTATGGCAAAACAAATACAATATTGTAAAGTTAAAAAATAGATAAACTAATTTAAAAAAAAGAGTTGAAAATTTGCTTGTAGTTGAAGGAGATGAAGTTTAGAAGGTTATTTTGAGTGAAGGTTAATTAACTTCTTAATGGGATGGTTTCCAATAGAGAAACCTTAAAGCTTCATACTGACTAGGATATGGCTTTTTTATTTATCTGAAACATAGGATTTTTATTATAATGATTTTATGGCACTGTGGAAAATTTTTGGCAAGAGAGATTGATGGTCAAATATAAAGATCTAACTAAAACCACTTAAAGAATTTACAATTATCTTGGTCACACAATTTTATTAAATACCATCTGCTACATACCTGTAAATTAGGTAGTGCACCATAGATGACTATAATATTGCATAGACTCTGAGAGATGATTGTGGAAAGAAGGACTTCTCCTGGCAAGACCCCACCTGAGGATCAGACTCATGTGTCCAACTGCCTCCAGGATCTCCCTTTCCCACCCGACATTAATGTCTTCAGTTCTGAAACTAAACTCATCACCATAGCCACACCACAGACCTATCACCCCTCTGATTGTTTCTATTAATAATTTATGTAACAGTTGACATGAGTAAACTCTGTGCTCCAACCTAAATGCTAGAATTCCTACTCTATCACTTACATAGCTGATTAGTTTGGAGAAGTTACTTAAACTTTCTAAGCCTCAGTTTCCTGAAGAAAAAAGTTTCTAACATTTATTGAACACTTACTGAATGCCAATCCTTGATTTAATACTTTACACGCATTATCTCATTTAACCCTCAAAGTAGCCCTATGAAGGGCATGCATTCTAAATTACTTCAACTGTGTCTGACTCTTTGCAACCCTATGGACCTGTAGCCCACCAGGCTCCTCTGTCCATGGGATTCTCCAGGCAAGGATACCAGAGTAGGTAGTCATGCCCTCCTCCAGGGGATCTTTCCGACCCAGAGATCAAACTTGCATCTCTTACATCTCCTGCATTGGCAGGCAGGTTCTTTACCACTAGCACCACCTGGGAAGCCTGAGGTAGGTACCATTAAGAAGTAAACAGAGGGCAGGAGGCTGAGAGTCTTTATTTATAGCTGTCAACCATTATAACTGCCTACAAATGGTATCATCACCCTCTACTTCACCCTCTCTTTCCCTGCAGATGATCATCTCAAAATGATCATCTCTTGGATATACCCCCTCCTCCACACCACTACCTCGCCAAGGTCATCCTCATCTGAAGCTTGCGTGTGAGTTTTCTGCCTCCAGTTTTGCCTCCTTCCAATCTCTTCATCATGTTACTTCTAAGATGCTTTAAAGCCCCAATGATTGTGTCCACCTCAAACTCACAAAATAAGCTAGAAAATATAAACAAATCAGGTTTTAGGTAGCTTGGAAGATTTTACTACCTTTGTGAAATCAAGATATTGCATATTGACGTGCCATGCAAAGCCTCAAGTGCAGACCAGAGAAATCCATCCAGGCTCAGACCCATGTTTAGGAAGATCACAGAGGCCTCTTCCCCTAAGGCACAGCAGGAGAAGACTGTGCTGTCCACCTTTCTCAGAACCACAGATTCAGGACTGAGATTTTGTTACAGTTCTCTAGTAAGGCTGTGTGTGCATGCTCTGTCTCTTCAGTTGTGTCGACGGTTTTCGACCCCATGGACTCTAGCGTGGCAGGCTCCTCTGTCCATGGGATTCTCCAGGCAAGAATACTGGAGTGGGTTACCACGTGCTCCTCCAGGAGATCTTCCTGACACAGGAAGCAAACCCACATCTCCTGCACCTCCTGCATTTCAGGTGGATTCTTTATCACTGAGCCACTGGGTATGGCTGTAATGATTATTAAATATTGAAATATGAGTTGCTCAGGGCTTCTCCGGTGGCTCAGCAGTAAAGAATCCACCTGCAATTCAGGAGCTGCAGGAGACACAGGTTCAATCCCTCAGTTGGGAAGAGACCCTGGAGGAGGGCATGGCAACTGACTCCAGTATTCTTACCTGGAGAATTCCATGGACAGAGGAGCCTGGTGGGCTATGGTCCATAGGGTTGAAAAGAGTAGGACAGGACTGAAGTGACTTGGCAAGCAAAAAGTCACTGCCTCCAGTGCCTGAAGTGCCCTCCTCCCATCCCTGCCTTGAAAAGTTTTCATTGGGCACTACTGGGGTCACTATGATGGTGCCTTCCAGCTTGTCCTCTATAGTTTAAGAGGATGGGCCCCCTTCCCTGGGTGCCTCCCTGATTCTAAGCCAGAGGGAGGAAGAGAAGCAGATGACAGAGGATGAGATGGTTGGATGGCATCACCAACTCGATGGGCATGAGTTTGAACAAGCTCCAGGAGTTGATGATGGACACGGAAGCCTGGTGTGCTGCAGTCCATGGGATCACAAAGAGTTGGACATGACTGAGCAACTGAACTGACTGACAGAGATGTCTGGAGGTACAACTGGCAAATCAGCAGGTGTCAGAGTCTCCTGGTCCACCTTCCACTGGCGTCCCCTATGTGAAGTCCTTTGGGAACTGCAGCCTCCACAGTATAACATTTTCTGTCATTTATGTCTTCTTGTTTTACTTATAGAATCATGGCAAATACCTTCTATGAGTATGTTGTAAGCAATTCAAATAGTTTGGAGCTAAAACATGTACTTACCTTTTAGTAACAAGAGGAAACTTTAGGTCCTTATCAAGGTCAAAAAGGCTCTAGGGAAGAAGACATGAGTGCACAGAAGTAATCAGCTACCCTAAAGGGAGCAGCAACAAAGACCGTCTGTAAATAAAGTGGTGTTTAAATAATTTTGCCTTAAGGTAACAGTCAGATCTCTAGAAGTGAAGATGGGAATGGGAGTTGGAGATGAGGAAGAATCAAAAGGTTTCCTGTTTAAAAGAACTCACTCTCTTCCATTAAATAGTAATACTCTCAACCCGAACTGTTAATTAACATCACCCAGGGCTGCCAGGGGGATCTGTCTAAACTGCAGGACCGAGATGTCAAGGCACTAGTGAGCATCTGTCAGTGCATCCTCCACACCCTTTAGGATACTAGTTAACTCCTAAGAGTATGGTACAAAGCCCTCCTGGTCAGATTCTAGCTCTCTGCTACACCTTCATTTCCTGCCTCCTGCACTGCCCCTTCTTACAGCCACACTTCCCTGTACCACAAACACACACACACGCTCTCTACCACATGACACAGTATGACAGAGGTGCTGTCTTGCCACATGTGCTGTTTGAAGTCTCCCAAAAGTGACACAAGTTCTCACATTTATGTGTGCCCTCAGTGCTCAGCAGCTCCATCCCTTCTTCCTCTCTAGACTACACTGTTTCAGAGAGGCAAGGGAAGTCATCCTGGGTAACCACCGCCCCCACCTCCAACTTCTCATCCAGACAACTTGGGTACCCACAGCACTCTCATGAACTGCTATCCATATTCTTTAACTGCCTGTTCTGTCCTGAAACTGTCAAAATTCACACTGTGTGCACAGTGATATCAACCCTGTTCTTTGTTCATATCTTATTAGCACTGACTGATTCCTTGTCTACATTCAACAGAGGTCCAACCCCAGAAGTCCAAAGGTTAAATCTGGATGATGATGACTGATTTGTTTAACAAGCACATTTTATTCTCACGGTGATTTTTTTAATTGCCAACAATGAACAACTGAGAAACTTCACCTAAACTTCTGTTTTTTCTCAAAATACATATGAAGATCTGGCAATTGGGGTCTGTGTTTCCTCAGATAGAAATGCCCTGGAGGTGATTTTAGTGGCTGTTCTTTAGTCAGAGCATACACTCTAGTTTGCCACAGTCCCCAGCACTCCCTCTCTTCCCCAAGTACTGAGGCCAAGTCTTAGTTGCCGTTTATCATTAGGTTTATACCACTACTTTTCTTAAGATAAGGATTCCCTGATAGCTCAGTTGGTAAAGAATCCACCTGCAATGCCAGAGACCCTGGTTCGATCCCCTGGAGAAGGGAAAGGCTGCCCACTCCAGTCTTCTTGGGCTTCCCTTGTGTGGCTCAGATGGTAAAGAATCCACTCGCAATGCGGGAGACCTGGGTTTGATCCCTGGGTTGGGAAGATCCTCTGGAGGAGGGAAAGGCTGCCCACTCCAGTAATCTGGCCTGGGGAATTCCATGGACTGTATATATAGTCCATGGGGTCGAAAAGAGTCAGGCGACTGGGCGACTTTCACTTTCACTTTTCTTACGATAAAGACCAAAAAAGAAAAACCTAAAACAAAATAGAAAAACATACTAGAACTCATGTGCCATCAAAAGTGAGAAGACAAAAGAGACCAAGAGACCAAGAGGGTATACGTTTTAAAAAACATGAAAGAGGGTATATATGTAGTCAATATGTAGATCTGAAGAATTGTCCTAGATGTAGATCTGTGTCAAAAGAGTTCTTCCTAAGCTGCCATTAGAAACAAAACAAAACACAGTTTACTTGGTTTAAGATGCCTGCCTAGTTCCTAAAGGCATTTGAGTTGTGATCTTTGATAAGCATGTTGGAAATGGAGGTGGTTAACATTTTTCTGGTCAATGAGAAGACTTTGTATTGGGGGACAGAAAACCAACCCAGTCAGGTTGTTCTTGGAGAAAGCAAATTGCTAGAGCCAAAGGAGTCCTGGAATAATCTCAATCTTGGACGAATCAAGATCACAACAAGTATATGGCTTAACAGGAGACAACAGGTTCTTCATAAGCACTTGTGCTATGGTGTTCCCAGTGGTCACGTATGGATGTGAGAGTTGGACCATAAAGAAGGCTGAGCACCGAAGAATTGATGCTTTTGAACTATGGTGTTAGAGAAGACTCTTGAGAGGCCCTTGGACTGCAAGGAGATCCAACCAGTCCATCCTAAAGGAAATCAGTCCTGAATATTCATTGGAAGGACTGATGCTGAAGCTGAAACTCCAATACTTTGGCCACCTGATGTGAAGAACGGACTCACACCTTGATGCTGGGAAAGATTGAAGGCAGGAGGAGAAGGGGACGACAGAGGGTGAGATGATTGGATGGCATCACTGACTCAATGGACACGAGTTTGAGTAAGCTCCAGGAGTTGGTGATGAACAGGGAAGCCTGGTGTGCTACAGTCCATGGGGTTGCAAAGAGTCGGACATGACTGAGCAATTGAACTGAGCTGAACTCTGGCACCAAGCCTCCGACAATTCAGTTGTGTCTCCTCCCTAAGAAGTCCTGTGCACATCTGCATACCGTGCTGAGCTGTTGACTTACCCTCCATCCATCCCTAGAGGCTAAGTGTTACTCCACAAACATTTATTGAGATCCCTTCATGTGAAAAGTGATTTGATAAACACAAAGGTATACTTTGGTCAATGACACAGACCAGATTCTTTCTCTCATGAATTCTGTAGCCTATGAAGGATGGAAGAAATTCAACAAGTACACAGTAAGGTTTAATGAGGAAAATAAAACAGAGAAATTATGTAAAGAGTATCTTGGGGGAGTAGAAAAGGCAAGACTGAGGGAAAGGCTCACTGAAGAAGTTATATTTGAGAAAGGACACTTGGGAAAAGGTTGTTTCAGGGAGAAATGATCACAAATATTAAAGTCCTGAGAGGAGAACAAATTTTAAGCATTTGAGAAATTAAGAAAGAACCAGTGTTATGGGACTGTAGTGACTGTGTGGTAGCAGATGAACTTGAAAATTAGGGAGGAAATGGATCATGTAGTACCTTGAAGACCATGGTAAGGAATTTGAATTTTACTCTAAATGGACAGGCCAGTAAGAAAGAGACAGCAGGCCCTGGCACTCACAGGTTGTGGTGGGCTGTTGAGCACCAACAATTCCTCAGAACATTAACATCAGACAAGGCTAATTTGTGGCCATGATGGATAAAGACAAAAACAGGACGTAATCATGATGAAACACAGAAAAATATGGACATTGTAAAAATCACAAACATGATCAAATATCTCCCTATCATGGTTAATGCGTCTGCTGTTTTTTTTTTTCTTTTAATCAGTTTCAACTTTAGCTTCATTTTATTCTTCTAACCTTTAGATGAGATTTATTAATATATCTAATCATAGAATTAAACTTGCTTCCTTAAATACTACCCTTATCAACATAAGCCCCAAATCCTATAACAAAGTCCTTTCTGACAGACTCTATGACTCCCCATAGCCACAGCAATAAACTCAATTTGTTCTATTTCATGTATGTTGCTGGTGGTCTTTTGATGAAAGGCACTGACAAATGTCAGTGGAGGATTTAAGTGGGAGGTGATATAATATTTTTTTAAGAAAACTATTCTTATTGGAAAATAAACTCTGTAGGTCAAGAATAGAAGCAACAAGACCAATTCAAGGCTGTTTCAGCATCCAGGGGGAAACGATGGTACATTGGGTCCAAGTGGTAGGGCAAAGCAGTCAAATTCGATATATTTCAGAGGTGGTGTCAGCAGGACTTGTTTATGAAGTGGATGGGTCCATAGAGAAACATAAGTAGACAGTCAAAGACAGAGACCCAAAATAAAATTAGCCAAAACAAGATAGAAACCTATTTTTTATCACATAAATTCTCAGTTGGCATCGCAGATCCATGAATTTAGCAGGGATGCAAGCTCCATCCTTCCTGCTATCCCATCATCCCTCAGGTTTGCAAACATTAAGTGCATGACCCAGAATGACTAACCACCACCTCCCCACGCCAGCCTGCAGGAAGGGAGACGGGGAAGAAGAGGACATGTCTGGGAAGTAGCACTCATCAGTTCTGCTCACATTCCTTTGACCGATATCTGGTTCCATGGCCACACCTCATTGCAAGGAAACTTGGGAAGTTTCTAGCCTTAATTGTGCATGGTCATACGTCCAACTAAGGTTTCCCTGGTGGCTCAGAGGTAAAGAGTCCACCTGCCAATGCAGGAGACGCAAGTTCAATCCCTGGGTCGGGGAGACACCCTGGAGAAGGAACTGGCAACCAACTCCAGTATTCTTGCCTGGGGAATTTTGGACAGAAGGGCAGGCGACATACAGTCCATGGGGTCTCTGAAGAGTCAGACATGAATTAGCAACTAAATAAATGTCCAACTAAATGGTCTCTTACTGTGGAGGAGTAGGAAAACAATTGTTAAGACAGTGTAGAGGAAAGACAAAACCTGGTTGGAGTTAGTTAAGGAGAAAATATAAGATAAGAAAACAGAATGGTAAGTATAAGCAAATCTTCTAAAGAGTTTTATTGGGAAGAAGAACAGATAAATGAGGTTGTAGCTAGAGGAGACCATAGAATGAAGAAGTTAAAAGAGGTGTGGTGACCATCACCTTTCAAATCTCCCACCGTGAAGAAGACAGTTGACTACAGGCCCAGGTTCTGTGTTCTGAAAATCTTTCTTCACAATCATAAGACTATACTCTTCCATGGGCTGCTCACACCCAGTGACCAGGAGTGGAGGGAGATGGGCATATCGCTCCATGACACAAGACTCCTCTGACTGGTGACTTTAGCCTAAGGACTCCCCCCTGGGTGGGTATCGCCAACACTTTCTTAGAGTTGCCATTCAATCTAAGACATTTTCCTGTCTCTTTTTCCTTCCTTCTTTCTCTCTCACCTTCACAGGGGTCATATCTGCATCCTGATCTGATGGCTCTTCCGATTTTCTTCTCATCTTCTCTCACAGGAGCTCTGTGAGGAAATCTCCATTACAATTTTTGCATATCTAGTTCTGTCTTGG
This sequence comes from Giraffa tippelskirchi, assembly GCF_054371585.1. Classification (NCBI taxonomy): domain Eukaryota; kingdom Metazoa; phylum Chordata; class Mammalia; order Artiodactyla; family Giraffidae; genus Giraffa; species Giraffa tippelskirchi. Next base: position 116,435,527 of record NC_137282.1, read on the forward strand.
AATTTGCTTCTTGGAAGACTGAACTGATGCAAGAAGAGATGTTGGGACATGTCTGTAGCCTCATGGAAATGAACCTGGCATAAGGAGTCAATGTGCTCGTGCTTAAGGGAGAGGAGGTCATTACAGGTATGTGAGATGGAATGGGAAGCATGTTTTTAGATGGGCATGCACAGAATCAACTTTATAAATACAGGGAAGGCAGAAGACATGAGTGCAGGTTCAGATTAAGGCGCAAACGCAAAAGAAGGAAATAAAGGTAGTCCTTTTGGCTTTGTTTCAGCATACCATGGGAGGTAGTATTGTGTGGTGGTGACAGTTGGATTCTGTAGTCAGCCTGGCTGGATTCAAAGGCAAATTTCTGTCAGTACTAGCTATGTGATTGTTTCTATTTCCTCATCTTGAAAATGGAGCAACTTTGCAGCATCTACTTCAGAAAGTTGAGAGAACTACATGCCTTAATACTTGAGAGCACATGTAGAGAGTTACTATTTAGCACATAAGCATGAAACACACGTTAATTATTATTTTCTTAATAGAATGTAATGGTCATCAGCTGAGATAATTAAAGACATTAAAGGAAAAAGAAGTGAAAGTCATCTTGAAGAATTGCAAATACGCACTCACAGGTCGTAATATTAAAGTGACAAAGTCAAGATGATTGAGTGGTTTTCTTCTGCCACATTCAGCCATTTGGGTACAGACTTAAATTAGACCAAAGATTCACCACTCTGGCTACAGTTAGAATCAGCCTGGGGAGTTTTTAAAATTTAACTCAGGGACTTCCGTTTTAAAACTTAACTCAGGTCCAGGGGCTAAGACACCACACTCCCAGTGCAAGGGGTCTAGGCTCAGTCCCTGGTCAGGAAACTAGATCCCACATGCCGCAACTAAGAGTCCGTATGCCACAAGTAAAGATCCTGCATATTGCAGTGAAGATCAAAGATCCTGCATGCTGCAACAAAGACCCAGCAAAACCAAATAAATATATAAAAACTTAACTCATATCTCAGGTCCTCTCCCCATCACCCATCCCATTCTGATTAATCTGGTCTGGGGTGGAAGTCTAGCAGACTTTTAAAGATACCCAAGTGACGCTAATGTGCAGCCAGAGCAGAGAAGTACTGGAATAAGGGAAGAGCTTAACAGAATGAAACTGACTGGGGTTTAACTGAAGTTTATGGTTTTTTCAGGGGAATTTAGAGGAGAGATCAAGAGAGTGATTAATTATGGATAACAGAATCTAAGTTAGTTAAGGGAAAAATTAAAGACTTTCATGATGGAGAGTGAAAAACTGGTAGAGTCTAGGGCTTGGAGTTCCCACTGGAGTCGAAGTATTGGTATGGAAGGGACTGTGCAGCAGAAACAGTTCATGATTATATATCTTCATCCCAAATGCCAAACACACTTACTGCCCTCACGTGTTCTACTATATAAACACCAAAATTTAATTCAAGTACACCATGAGAATTATTCTCTTCTTGATGACTCTTTTTCAAAGTCCAGTCCAAGAAGTTATTATTTGAATCTAACTGACCTAAACTGCTTTTGTTCTAAAAGGGTCACCGTGTTGGAAGCTCAGTTATAGAGAACAAAATCGACTCTTAATTTAAGTAGGAAGTTATGCATTACAGAGTATTAAGTGCATGACAGAACCGATGAGCAACAGATCCTGGATTTCCAGGAATGACTACTTACCAAAGCTAGGCTTAGCAATTTTTATAACTGTCAAGGGTGATGTCCTCTGTCTGTGGTAAATCAGTGAGATAAAGAGCAAAGACCAACAAATAAGAGAGGTAACTAACATAGACCAGTGTAATCCTAAATCATTTGCACGCTGCTTAAGTGAGATAGAAAGTACTAATAAGTGTTTGAAAGTATGTTTCATTGTATAAGCTGTCACAAAGTCAAGAAACATGTAATTTTACTTCCAAGAGTTACTGGTCAATAAAAATGTTTAAAAAGACACTGTCTTCCTAAATAAATAAATATGGCAATAAAAGAGTTATTGGTTACTTTGTTAAATAATATGCTCAATATATCTTTGTTATCCTGATAGCTTTTCAGGTGGGGAATCTTTAAATTTAAAACAATGAGTCTAATTGTTAATCTAAAAATATATATAATAAATACTATTTTCCTTGTTATTATACTTCTTTTTCCAGGTCAGCACTTAGATCCATTGCTTTAAATTTTAGAATATCTAACCTGAAATTCTATGGAACATTTTAAAATATAACTAATATACTGTTTATACATAAGTTTTTCCTACATTCCCCAACTTCATGGACAGTTTTCATAGTAAAAACAGTTCACGCCAACTCTCTTCTCTTTACTTCTAATACCCAGAACCAATATGAAGGTATTTTAAAATGAGGGGGAGGGAAGGTTTCACAACCAGAATCTAGAGGAAATGTGAATAACAGATTATTCATGTTAAAAAATTCATTGTAAATCAGCTAGAAACAAACACCGTTTCAAAGAATTATCTCTTCAAATAACACAAATCACTTTTTTTTAGGTTTTAAATTTCACCATACTTATTCTCTTTTGAATTATTCTTTGCATGTGCTTCCTTTTAATTTCTTTTTAACTTTTCTTTGATTTTTTTTTTTTTTCTTAATAAGATGTCTCTCAAGGCTCATAGGAAGTACTATTATTAAAAAGAATACTAGAGGTGGGGTCAAAATTTCTGGATTTAAGACTGAGTTTTAAAGGAAAATTACCTTGCCTTATATTTACATCTGCAATATACTTAGAACTGACATTTGTGTAAGGTAGGAAGAGATAGGGAACAAGATTAATTTTTTTCTCTGTATGTTATGCAAATTGACTCAACTTAAGTTTTCAAAAAGTCTACCCTTCTCCTTTGTATCTGTGGTCATTTTTTGGCCACAAACCAAATGAGCAAACATATCTGGCTCTGTTATGGACTCTTATTCTCCTCCTTTGATAGATGTCTCTATGTTTGCATTCATATCACACGCAATTGATTATCATTTTATAACAGGTCTCTGTACCTGATGGCATAAGTCCACTACCTTTCTTCTCCTTCAAAATTTTCTTGTATATTTTTGGCTTTTTATACTTCCATATAAATTTTAGGATCAACTTGTCATGTTTCAGGACAAAAAATAGCTTGCAAGGAATTTTATTGAAACTGTGTTGAATACTTGGATCAATGTGGAGAGAAGTGATGTCTTTATTATGGGATCCCACTATTTATTTAGATCTTTAGTTTTTCTCCATGTTATTTTGTCATTTTCGGTGTAGAGGCTTTTTACATCTTTTCATTGACTTTATCTCTAGGCATTGATAAAATGTATGCTATTGTAAATAGTGCAATTTGAACTTTTTCATTTCTATTTGTTTTTACCTGGTATAACTGGTTTTTTAAAAAATTGATCCAGTTTTCAATTTTAGTAGTCTATCTACAAAGTGTTTTAGTTTTTTTTTGCACATACTGTCATAACATCTTCAAATAATGATATTTTAAAACCTCTAATTTTAACATAATTTCAGACTTACAAAAGTTTCAAGAATATTAAAAAAAAAGTACATTCTTTACCCAGATTTTCTAAATGTTAATATTTAACAACATTGGCTTAATTATTTCCCTTTTGCTGTATATACACATTTTTCTGAGCCTTTTGAGTATAAGGTGGAAAACATGATGCTTTTCCCTAAATATGTCGCCATGAATTTCTTAAAAACCAAAGGCAGCACAATGATCCAATTCAAGAAAATAACATTGACAAAATGTTACTAAATGTAACACCATCAGCTAATCAAATGCCGCTTGTCCCATTAATGTTTTCTATTGCAAAAGAACATTCCATATGGCAAGCTGTATTCACTTGTAATATGTATCCTTACTCTCTTTTAAATCAGGTTCAGTTCCTCCACCTTTACTTGCCCTTCATAATCTTGGCATTTTGAAGAGTATGGGCCAGTTTTTGAAGAGAATGTCCCTCAGTCAGGCCTTCAGGATATTTCCTCATGATTAGAAGCAAGTTATGCAATTTATGGCAAGAACACCATGATTGCGATGCATGCTTTCCTTACTTCTTTACATCAGGAGGCACATGCTATCAATTTGTCTTGTTACTGCACCGGCAAAACCCAGTGGGGTCCCTGGGAAAAGGAAGACGGGATCTAGGTGATAAGATAGAGTCTAACCTCTTCTTTTGGGCTTAGTCTAGTTTCACAGGCCTGTGGGGGACTGCGTGCAGCAGAGGTCTTGCACCTAGCCCGTCAGACTAGACATCCTAGTGCACACACCGCCATTCCTGACACCTGGATTTGGTGAGCTGTGTGTAGGAGCACTCTGCAAGACACTTCAAGCCAAGATGGCAATGCAGGCAGTGTGCAGAGGCGCTGCACCTAGCACCGCAGTCTGAGCTGCCTTGAGCAACACAACTGCACCTGCCCAGGAGAACTCCAGCCACTCGCCCCCGCCGACAAGGACCCTGGGACGCAGCCCCACCGATGGCCTTTGGGGGAGAACATGTACTCTGCAGTGGTTCCCAACCTTTTTGACACCAGGGACATGTTTCATGGAAGAAACAGATGTGGTGGTGGTGGGGGAGTGGTTTCGGGATGGTTCAAGCGCATTACATTTGCTGTGCACTTTGTTTCTAATCTATCATGAGGCACCAGTCCATGGCCTGGGGGGTGGGGGCCCTGTTCTGGAGCACAAGTTCAAACCTTCTCACTCTCTGATTAAAGACTAAAGACTTCCTTTGCTTCTGAACCAAACTTGGTCTCATTCTATTGGTTCCAAAGACACTGGGCAGGAGAATTCTTGTTGGGGACTGACTTGGGAGTGTCAATGACAAATCTGGGCACCCCAGAAGTGACAGAACATGGCCTTTCCCCCTGTACCTATCCCGTAGTCTCTGGACTCAACTTGCTCCAGCCGGAGGATGGCAGAGACTTTGGGAGGTTCAGGTGAGGATGACTGCCTCTGATCTTTGAGTTCACTCTTGGGGGGAGGAGCAGCCGAATCCAGAGCACTCTGCCTGATAACCGATACCCAGGTGTGGTGTATACACAGTGCAGCCCCTAGAGTCATCTGGATTGTGCCCCTTGAAATGATCACACTGCCACATGGCTGAGCATCAGAGACTAAAACTCACTCGAGCCTGCCCACTGCTCCAGCTGGCTTTTCCAAGGTACCAGACACTGGCTGACAGTGAGGGACAAGAGGGAGCCCCAGCATTCTTGCATGGTGACTCACCAGCAGTGCTCTCCTCTTGACCTCTGTACAGGCAGGAGAAGCCACACCAGGGCCTTTCTCCTCACCAAACTCCAGGGGTCACAGCAGTAGCATTCTCCACTGTCACTTTGAGTTTGATAAAGGAAAGGGGACACTGATCCTTCGAGGACTCAAGCCAATGGCACAGGGCCAGTGTGCTTACAAAGAGGACACAAGTTCTTGGGTAAGCTCTCAAACTCAACAAGGGGCCAGGCATCCCAATGCTTAGACAGTGCCAAGGTGAGGGGCTGTGTTACCCTAAGAACGTTGAGACCAGATACAAACTTAAAGTTTACAGTCAGACCATTACCTATGAGAAGAAGCCACAATGCTCCAAAAAAGCCAAAGGACTACGAATCATAGGGGTTACTGTACTCCTGGGGGATGCTGGTAACCCTGGCTGGGGCGACTGTATATATATTAATTCAATTCAATTCAGTCGCTCAGTCGTGTCTGACTCTTTGCGATCCCATGAACCACAGCACGCCAGGCCTCCCTGTCCACCACCAACTCCCGGAGTCCACCCAAACCCATGTCCATTGAGTCGATGATGCCATCCAACCATCTCATCCTCTGTCATCCCCTTCTCCTCCTGCCCTCAATCCTTCCCAGCATCAGGGTCTTTTTAAATGAGTCAGCTCTTTGCATCAGGTGGCCAAAGTATTGGAGTTTCAGCTTCAACATCAGTCCTTCCAATGAACACCCAGGACTGATATCCTTTAGCATTGACTGGTTGGAACTCCTTGCAGTCCAAGGGACTCTCAAGAGTCTTCTCCAACACCACAGTTCAAATGCATCAATTTTTCGCTGCTCAGCTTTCTTTATAGTTCAACTCTCACATCCATATATGACCACTGGAAATAAAGCCTTGACTAGACGGACTTCTGTTGACAAAGTAATGTCTCTGCTTTTTAATATGCTGTCTAGGTTGGTCATAACTTTCCTTCCAAGGAGTAAATGTCTTAATTTCATGGCTGCAATCACCATCTGCAGTGATTTTGAAGCCCAAGCAAATAAAGTCAGCCACTGTTTCCACTGTTTCCCCATCTATTTGCCATGAAGTGATGGGGCTGGATGCCATGATCTTAGTTTTCTGAATGCTGAGCTTTAAGCCAACATTTTCACTCTCCTCTTTCACTTTCATCAAGAGGCTCTTTAGTTCTTCTTCACTTTCTGCCATAAGGGTGGTGTCATCTGCATATCTGAAGTTACTGATATTTCCCCCAGGAATCTTATATATATAAAACACTGTGTATATTTGTATATTGTCCACAAATATAGGCAATACTATATTTAAAAAGGACCTCCTCCATGGACAGAGGAGTCTGGTGGGCTACAGCCCACTGGGTCATGACAGAAGTGACTGAACACACACACATATTTAAAATAACTAACCAACAAGGACCTACTGTATAGCATAGGGAACTCAGTACAATATTCTGTAACAACCCCAATGGGAAAACAGTTTGTAAAAAAATGTATACTTGTATGGGTATAACTGATTTACTTTGCTGTACACCTGTAACTAACACATCCTTGTTAGTCAACTATACTCTAATATAAAATTAAAATAAACTAAGAAAAAAAAAAAACAGTCTCCATAATGAAGGTAACAGCCACAGTGGCGACAGTGCCCATGACACTGGCCTCAACTTCAAATTGTTAGAAAAAAATTGCTATTTGAAGTAGGCCAGGTCTTTAAACCCCATTCAAAACTCTGTTGACCATAGAATTGCCCTAGGTTATCTGTTAGCTGACCAGGGATGGGGTCTGTGTGCTCACCAATACATCATATTGCTTTTATGTCAGCGCAAATGTACTGACTGAAGGAAGTGCAGACAGGCCACAGGAAAAGGCAGCTTGGCTAACAGAAGCCAGCCAGCCTCCTCCAGTTGAACAAATTCGGAGTAGGATGAAGCAGGCTCTCCCCAGCCTCACTTGGTCTCTACCTTTCCTGAACTCCTTAATAACCATTGTTCTCTTGCTGATATCTGGGCCACGCATTTTAAATTGTCTGGTCCTTTGTTTCCAAAAGGATAGCATCTATAAAACTCCATATGATTTTTACTCAGGGATATAAACATTTAGGACTAAAGCCAGTGACAATCAAATGTATCTAAAGGTGGCTGGAGGCAGGTCTGTTCCTCTCCCCTGGGTTACGACTACACCCAAAAACAGCAGAAAACAGTAACGGAAGATGGGCCATCACCCCACTCCCCCTTAGAGTCCCCCAAGAATGAGGAGTGGGACAAGACAGAGAAGGTGTTTGTCACCAGCAAATCTAGGTAATGAGGTTTACCCTGTTCTTTTGGGCTTAGTCTAGTTTCACTTGCCTGTAGGGTGCCATTTATGGAGGCCAGGCATCTAACACTGGATTAGCGTTCTTGGTGTAAAACCGCTGCTCTGGACATGTGAGCTCAATGAAACGTGTGCAGAAGTGCTGCACGCAGCGCCTCAAGTCAAGATGGCGGCGGCAGTCCGGGGCGCGGCAGTCACGCCGGCCTCGCGAGAACTCCACCCTGCCCTCCTCAGGCCGAGCCCTGTGACGCGGCCCCTGAGCGCCTGTCCTCGGAGTGCATACTCCAGAGCTTGAGCTTCTACCTCTCCATTCTTGGATCAAAGAGAAACCTTTTTTGTTTTGCTTCTGAGACAAACTCAATCTTACTCTATTGGCTAGAACACCAGGTAGGAGGACCTTTGTTGGGAAAAACTGGGAGGGTCAGTAAATTTCCTGGTGATGTTTACACTGATCATTGATTAGGATGATGTCCTTTAACTTTTCCACGTGAAGGTTACTAGTTTTCCCCTTGGAAATATTTTGTATTTGTGGAGGGATGCTGTCAGTTCAGTTCAGTCACTCAGTCATGTCCGGCTCTTTGTGATCCTATGGACTACAGCACACCAGGCTTCCCTGTCCATCACCAACTCCCGAAGTTTACTCAGACTCATGTCCATTGAGTCAGTGATGCCATCCAACAATCTCATCCTCTGTCATCCCCTTATCCTCCCCTCTTCAATCTTTCACAGGATCAGGGTCTTTTCCAATGAGTCAGTTCTTCACATCAGGTGGCCAAAGTATTGGAGTTTCAGCTTCAGCATCACTCCTTCCAGTGAATATTCAGGACTGATTTCATTTAGGATGGACTGGTTGGATCTCCTTGCTGTCCAATGGACTCTCAAGAGCCTCCTCCCACACCATGGTTCAAAAGCATCAATTCTTCAGTGCTCAGCTTTCTTTATAACTCTCACATCCATACATGACTACTGGAAAAACCATAGCTTTGACTAAATGGACCTTTGTTGGCAAAGTAATGTCTCTGCTTTTTAATATGCAGTCTAGCTTGGTCATAACTTTTCTTCCGAGGAGTCTTTTCATTTCATGGCTGCAGTCACCATCTGCAGTGATTTTGGAGCCCAAGCAAATAAAGTCTCACTGTTTCCACTGTTTCCCCATCTATTTGCTATGAAGTAATGGGACCAGATGCCATGATCTTAGTTTTCTGAATGTTGAGCTTTCAGCCAAATTTTTCACTCTCCTCTTTCACTGTCATCAAGAGGCTCTTCAGTTCTTCTTCGCTTTCCGCCATGAGGATGGTGTCATCTGCATATCTGAGGTTGTTGATATTTCTCCTAGCCATCTTGATTCCAGCTTGTGCTTCATCCAGTCCAGCATTTCTCATGATGTACTCTGCATATAAGTTAAATAAGCAGGGTGACACGTACTCCTTTCCTGATTTGGAACCAGTCTGTTGTTCCATGTCCAGTTCTAACTGTTGCTTCCTGACCTGCATACAGATTTCTCAGGAGGCAAGTCAGATGGTCTGGTATTCCCATCTCTTGAAGAATTTTCCACAGTTTATTGTGATCCACACAGTCAAAGGCTTTGGCATAGTCAATAAAGTGAAAATGAAGTCGCTCAGTCGTATCTGACTCTTTGCAACCCCATGGACTGTAGCCTACCATGCTCCTCTGTCCGTGGGGTTTTCCAGGCAAGAGTACTGGAGTGGGTTGCCATTTCCTTTTCCAAGGGATCTTCCTGACCAGGGATCGAACCTTGGTCTTCTGCATTGTAGGCAGATGCTTTACCATCTGAGCCACCAGGGAAGTTTATATAGTTAATAAAAGCAGAAATATTCTTTAACTCATCATACTTTTAGTCCACTAGTTTTAGTATCATTTACTGACAGTTCTTTACTGAAACACTTATTATTATGATAATTACCAAATAGAGATTTGTAAAAAAGTCTATCATTCTTTCCACTTTTATTAAATGGGATTCTACTGTGAGGAAAAGCTTTTCCTTCATTATGTATTCATTCATGGATTTATTCATTTATTTAAAACAATATGGGCTCATGATTTCCTATTTTACTCAAGAGTCTATAATCCATTACTGTTATTCATTGAGGGCTTCCCTGGTGGCTCAGTGCTAAAGAATCCACCTTGCCAGTGCAAGAGACATGGGTTCAACCCCTGGGTCGGGAAGATCCCCTGGAGAAGAAAATGGCTACCCACTCCAGTATTCTTGCCTGGGAAATCCTATGGGCAGAGACGCCTGGCGGGCTACAGTCATGGGGTAGCAAGAGTCAGACACAACTTAGTTATTCAGCAACAATCATTTATTTTGATGCTCAAATTGTCCTAGATTTGGACAGTGGGAGCCATCATGATGCCCCCATTTTCCTACTTTTTCAGACAAGATGTTTAGGGCTCATCTCATTGATTCTCAACCTAATCCCAAAAGTAGCCAGTTCTGAAAGAAATGGTTCATATCAGTGCAGAATGACATTAAGAAACCAAGATCCGTATGCTAAATGTGTCCATGTGCTTATTGCTACTGAGATGTTATTGCTTCTGGGGTTCAACAGGTAGACTTGGAAATATACAAACACTTATGTGTAAGTGTATATATGTGTGTGTGTGTGTGTATGATTATATGTACTTGCATATATGTATGTGTATATGTAATTGCATATCTTCATTCTAATTCTTAAAATCTATCTCTCCAAAATCGTGAGTTTATATCGACACCTCCAATTCCAAGTCACAGGTTCATTTTTAGCCTCCTTTTTTATTAATCTAGCTTCCCCCTTCATTCATTTTCACTTCTTCGCCCAACAGTGAGAAATCTAGCTCTAATTATCCACAACACATGGTTATTTGTTCAATCCTTTACTCCTTTTGCAAAAGTTTCCCCACTCATCTTTTGTTGGATGATGCCTCAAGGATAGATTCAATGAAAATAAAACACTTGGTTCACACACTTTTTTTCCTTAAAAGAATTTTTTAAACAATATTGAAACATTTTTCTGAATGCTGTTTTGGGGAAGTATTAGCTCTGTAAGTTATTTGATATTTTCTGCTTGAGTTCTGAAGAATTTTTCTCTATTTAAAAACCCTAACAGTCTGTTCTAGACCAGTTTTCTTAATTTCGAGTGTTGTGTTATACTTTGCTTCTCCTTCAAATGGCTTTTGAGAGGGGAAGAACATGAAGTTCATGAAGCAGTCTTGTTTCATTTCCTTCACATAATAGATTTTTACAGCTTTAGTCTATGTCATCAAAATTCTGTAGTACTTTTACAAGGTTCCTAGTCAAAGGGTGCCCTCTTCTGTCAGTGCAGTGAAGTATATAGTCTTTCATAAAGAACTTTTATTCTCAGCGATGGGGGATCGGGAGGAAGTTCTGAGTCCAGTAATATTATGGTTGTTCAAGTTGTTCAACCATAATATTATGGTTGTTCAGATGTTCAAGCTGGATTTAGAAAAGGCAAAGGAACCAGAGATCAAATTGCCAACATCCATTGGATCACTGAAAAAGCAAGAGAGTTCCAGAAAAATATCTCCTTCTGCTTTATTGATTATGCCAAAGCCTTTGACTGTGTGCATCACAGAAAATTGTGAAAAATTCTTAAGGAGATGGGAATAGCAGACCACCTGACCTGCTTCTTGAGAAATCTGTATGCACGTCAAGAAGCAACAGTTAGAACTGGAGATGGAACAACAGACTGGTTCCAAATAGGAAAAGGAGTACGTCAAGGCTGTATATTGTCACCCTGCTTATTTAACTTATATGCAGAGTACATCATGAGAAACGCTGGGCTGGATGAAGCACAAGCTGGAATCAAGATTGCTGGAAGAAATATCAATAACCTCACATATGCAGATGACACCACCCTTATGGCAGAAAGTGAAGAAGAACTAAAGAGCCTCTTGATGAAAGTGAAAGAGGAGAGTGAAAATGTTGGCTTAAAGTTCAACATTCAGAAAACTAACATCATGGCATCTGGTCCCATCACTTCATGGCAAATAGTTGGGGAAACAGTGGAAACAGTGAGACTTTATTTGCTTGGGCTCCAAAATCCCTGCAGATGGTGACTGCAGCCATGAAATTAAAAGATGCTTGCTCCTTGGAAGAAAAGTTATAACCAACCTAGACAGCATATTAAAAAGCAGAGACATTACTTTGCCAACAAAGGTCCATCTAGTCAAAGCTATGGTTTTTCCAGTAGTCATGTATGGATGTGAGAGTTGGACTATAAAGAAAGCTGAGCAGTGAAGAATTGATGCATTTGAACTGTGGTGTTGGAGAAGACTCTTGAGAGTCCCTTGGACTGCAAGGAGATCCAACCAGTCCATCCTAAATGAAATCAGTCCTGAATATTCACTGGAAGGACTGATGCTGAAGCTGAAACTCCAATACTTTGGCCACCTGATGCGAAGAACTGATTCATGTGAAAAGACCCTGATACTGGGAAAGATTGAAGGAGGGAAGAGAAGGGGATGACAGAGGATGAGATGGTTGGATGGCATCACTGACTCAATGGACATGAGTTTGAGTAAACTCTAGTAGTTGGCAATGGACAGGGAGGCTTGGCGTGCTGCAGTCCATGGGGTTGCAAAGAGTCAGACCCGACTGAGGGACTGAACTCAACTGAACTGAACTGAATATTACGGTGCTTTTGGTTTTGCAGGCCCCATGTGTTCCCTTTTGTTTCTTTTTCCCTCATTTTCCAGTCTGCAAAGGGAGCCCATCTTCTTTTAATAATGGGGAGCTTGGCTAACATGACAGAGTGGGAAGACCCTGAACTCACTTCCTCTCATGGGCTCACCAAAATGACAACATTTACAGGGCAACCATTGATAAGAAAGACCAGAATCTGCCAGGAAAGATCTTCTACAACTAAAGATATAAAGAAGGAACCACAACAAGACAGGTAGGATGAGCAGTGTACAGCTAGACTCACAACCCATATCTGGGAAGACAATGCACAAACAGGGAGAATAATTACACTTGCAGACATCCTCCCCAAGGAACAATGGGTCTGAGACCCACATTAGGCTCCCCAGCGCAGAGGTCCTTCGCTGGGAAGAAAAGACTGCAGAATGCTTTTGCCTTGAAGGCAATGGGACTTAACTTCTGAGAGACCCAGAAGGCTGTGGGTGCACACAAAATCTCACATGCTCTAGGACCCAGGGCAGAAGCAGTAATCTGAAAGGAGCCCGAGTCAGACTCAACTGCTGATCTTCGAGGGCCTCCTGGACAGACAGGAGGTAACTGGAGCTCACCTGAGGACATGGCCACTGGAGGCAGCCATTTTGGGGAGCACATTCTACCACATGGACACTGGCGCTGGCTGCCATTTTGGAGTCTTCCCTCTACCTTGTTAGCACTGGGACCCAGCCCCACCCACTAGCTTATCCTCAGCAGTACTGTGACAGCTCAGGCCAAGCCACTAGCTGGGCAGAAGGCAGGCTGCCTTCAGACCCCCTTATCCTACAGTCACACCAAGATACAACCCTGTCCACCAGAGAACCCAGAACTTGGCCCCAAACCTGGTGTGCAGGCATTAGCCCAGGACCCCAGGGCCCAGTAGCCAGAGACCCTGGGACCCAGTTCTGCCCCCTAGTGGACAGGCACCAGCCCCAGGACCCACTGACCTCCAGCCCTGCCCACAAGCAGACTGACACAATTTTATAGTAATTCTCAAAATCAGGTAGTACATGTTGTCCAACTTTATTCTTCATTTTAAGTTTCTCTGGTTGTGTCAGTTCATTGCATTTCCATATACATTTTAGAATCACATTTTAAATTTCTACAATAAAGCCTGCTTGAATTTTCACTGAGATTGTATGGAATCCATAGGCAAATTTCAAAATTCAGGTTTTTTGCTTTAGATGTTTTTAGCTTCTCTTGTTAGGTGAATATTGGTTAATCATTCTACCATCTTGATAGATTTACACTTTTCCCATTATATAATGTCTTCTTGATATGTAAATTCATCTAATAAGGGATCTTGGGAATTTGGAGGCTAAAGTAGCAAAAGATAAGCCCATGAAAAGCAGTAACACAGAGTAAGCTTTACTGCATGGTACCTGGACAGGACTGCCTGAGAAAGTTCCTCACAGCATAAGACTATCCAGAGGCTACAGGTCAGGGGCCACCCTCCAGAAGGGGATAGCAAGGGAACTCCTGGGGAAGAAGGGAACTGGAAAGAGCTCACATGTCGAGATGATGTTGTTAAGCATAATAACATGGCAGCCACCTGTATGTCTTCCTTAGGAAAATGTCTATTTAGGTCTTCTATTTTTTAATCAGATTGCTTTTTCTTTTTTTGTCATTGTGTGATTTCTTTATGTTTTGGATATCAGCACCTTATCAGACATATGATTTGCAAGTATTTTCTCCCCTTCAGTAGGTTGCCTTTTCATTTTGTTGATGCTTACATTTGCTGTGCGGAATTTTTTTAATGTGATACAGTTACATTTGCTTATTTTTGCTTTTTTAGCATCTATTGAGATGATCACATAATTTTCATCCTTCATTTCATTAATGTGGTATAGTACACTGACTGATTTGTAGATGCTGAACCATCCTTTCATCCCAGGAATAAATCCAACTTAATCATCTTGTATGATCCTTATAATGTATTGAATTTGACTAGTTAGTATTTTATTGAGGATTTTTGCATCTATGTCCATCAAGGATGGCTTCCCTTGTGACTCAGTGGTAATGAATCTGCCTGCCAATGCAGGAGACGTGGGTTTGATCCCTGGGTTGAGAAGATCCCCTGGAAAAGGAAATGGCAAGCCACTCCAGTATTCTTGCCTGGGAAATCCCATGGACAGAGGGGATTTGGCAGGCTACAGATCATAGGGTCCCAAAAGAGTCAGATACAACTTAGCAACTAAACAACAACAGCAACAACCATCAAGGATATTGGACTGCAGTTGTCTTTATTTTTTTCAAATATGCTCTCGTCCCTTTCTGTCTCCTCTTTCTGGGATTCCTATTATGCGTATGTTGCTATCTTTGATAGTGTCTCGTAGGTCTGTCTCTTAAGCTCTGTTCATATTTTTTCCTTGTTTTCTGTTCTTCAGCCTCAATAATCTCAATCGGCCAAATCTGCTGTTGAATCCCTCTAGTTTCTCATTCATTATTATACTCTTCAACTCCAGAGGTTTTATCTGGCTCCTTTTAAGGCTTTCCTGGGAGCTCAGTGGGTAAAGAATCTGCCTTCCAGTGCAGGAGACACAGGTTCGATTCCTGATCCAGGAAGATCCCCTGGAGAAAGAAATGGTAACTTACTCCAGTTTTCTTGCCTGGAAATCCTCATGGACAGAGGAGTCTGGTGGGGTACAGTCCATGGGGTCAAAAAGAGTCAGACTGAGCAACTGAACAACTTTGGCTTCCCAGATGGCATTAATGATAAAGAATCTGCCTGTCAATGGAAGAGACAAAAGAAATGAAGGGTCAGTCCCTGGGTTGGGAAGATCCCCTGGAGGAGGGCCTGGCAACCCATTCCAGGATTCTTGCCTGGAGAATCCCATGGACAGAGGAGCCTGATGGGCTACAGTCCACAGGGCTGCCCAGAGTCACACATGACTGAAGCGCCTTAGCACACACATACTTTAAATAATTTTCTCTTTGTTGGTAGTTTCTATTTGGCATTGCTGGTCCTTTAGATTTTTGTCCGTGCCTTTCGTTAGTTCTTTGAGCATATTTTAAATTGTTGATTTAAAGTTTTTATCTAGCAAGTCCATTGCCTGAGCTTCCTCCTGGATGGTTACTAATTTCATTTTTCCTATGTATGGGTCATACTCTTGTTTCTTGCATGTCTTGTGATTTTTGTTGGAAGTTGACCTCTTTGACCCACTTCCTGGGTCAGGAAGATACCTTGTAGAAGGAAGTGGCAAACCACTCCAGTATTCTTCCCTGGGATATCTCATGGACACAGAACTATACTGGACCATGCTGGAAACCTGAGTCTCCTCCCTCCCTAGTTCGTTGTTGCTCCTTGTTGTAGTCATTGCTCCAACTTTTAAAATGATTTTTCTGACCTGATTTTGTAAGGTCTGTGTTCTTTGCTGTGTTTAGCCACTGAAATCTCAATTCCATTAGCTTAGTGATCACCTGGTGTTTCATCGGAGATTTCCTGGAATGCCCAGACTCAGCTGATTTTTCTTAATTAATTGTTCACTTTATTGCTTGGAATCCTTGATTTTTTTTTTTTTCTTTTTCCAGAATCTAAAAAATTTGGTTCTGACTATCCTTGCCAGTTTATTATCAGATTTTGTAGAGGGATAAACTTTTGTTGTTTCCTATCCACACGTCTTCTCTGATATCACCCACTATTTTATCTAAGAAAAATAATGGAGATTCTATCTACCTACTATTTATATCTGCTATGTAGAAAGACCAAAAAAAAAAAAAAAAAGAGAGAAATAAACCATGAAATTTAGATGGCTCCTGGTGGGAGGAGGTAACAGTGATAGAAGCTAGATTTCCTTAAATAAACCTCTTGTAGATTCTACTTTGGATCCACATATTTTGTTGTTGTATTGTTTAGTCGCTAAGTCGTATCCAATTCTTTTGTGCTCCCATGGACTGTAGCCCTCCAGGAACCTCTGTCCATGGGATTTCCCAGGCAAGAATACTGGAATGGGTTGCCATGCCCTCCTCCAGAGGATCTTCCTGACCCAGGGATCAAACCCACATCTCTTATGTCTTCTGCATTTGCAGGCAGGTTCTTTATGACTAGTGCCACCTGGGAAGCCAAAGTTGTTGTTGTTCAGTCACTAAGTTGTGTCCAACTCTTTGTGACCCCATGGACTGTAGCCCGCCAGGCTCCTCTGTCTTTTGCATTGGCAGGTAGGTTATTTACCACTGAGTCACCAGGGAAGCCTCCACATATTTTAAATAATTATAAAAAAAATTAAAGGATTACCTAAACAAACTATTCTTTGAGTCACAAACTTGCTGAAGTCTAACATTTATGTGGATAAAACGAGATTTCAATTCAAGCAGTTTAATAACAGATGCTACAGTAGTAACTATTATGCTAAACTAGGTAGTATTGAGAAGACATAACACAGGCAAATTACCTAGCAAATCAATAAACATTAGCACCCTTCCACCAACACCTTTGGGGCTTCCCAGGTGGCGCTAGTGGTAAAGAACACGCCTGCCAATGCAGGAGACATAAGAGAAGCAGGTTTGATCCCTGGGTCAGGAAGATCCCCTGAAGGAGGGCATGGCAACCCACTCCAGTATTCTTGCCTGGAGAAGCCCATGGACAGAGCCTGGTGGGCTACAGTCCAGAGGGTGGCAGAATCAGACACTACTGAAGCGACTTAGCATGCACGCATACACTGATACTTTACTTGAGGCAAGAAAGCATAATTACTTTGTCATCTTTGTTCTAGGCCCATACACAAGGCTTATTATGTCTAATCAGTGAAAACAATAAATCAAGGCTATGATTATAAACATCTGACCCTCAAGCCACCTTTGACTAATGATGAGGAAAAAAGTGCCTCCTATTAATAGTTATCTTAGTTTCACATTTTCTATATAAAAATGAAGGTTTGGAAAACATTATTTTTGATCATGTAAACATACACGAACTCTTCCCTTGACTCCAGCTTGGGCATCGCACTGGGACCTGAGTAAAAGTGCTCATCAACATTGAAACACCTTCCACCCGTTTCCTGTTACCGCCACAGCTAATCCACACACAGCAGACAAATCCCTTTCTCCCAGAGAATCACATCCTATTTTGCCAGCAACTCTTCACCACTTTGCTCCTTTAAATATCTTAACTCCAACCACCACTCTGCATTTCCACTGTTCACACTTGTATTTCCTACCTGGTCTACCGAATGTCCAAACTATTTTTTTCAGCCTCCGTTCTCATCTTTTTCTAAATTCATTTGCCATTATGCCCCTAGAGTATTTTTACAGAAAACAAATTGAGCATTCAACCTTTCAAATTTGTTCAGTAATTGCTTTGCTTCTATCGATTATTCAGTTGCTTCTCATCATTTACTGTGCCGATTTTTCAAAACATTTTCCTAAAAGACTCAAGACTCAGCAGAATTGTTTCAGTCTCCGTGGGTGATAAGCCAGAAGCTGGTTGGATAAGGTTCTCTTGTCATCTCTATTCTTCAACCTCCAAACACACTTGCTCATTTTGTTTATAAATCTTTGTAAAACCGATTTCCCTAACTCACACTCTCCATGGTTTTGCTCCTAGCCACCTCTTCAGATTCAATTTACTGTTTCAATTTTCTTCACAAGCCCTGTACACCCAGCTATTTCAGCCTTCAGTTTACTGAATTAAAGATGTTGTTTCATACCTTTATTGGTTGAACAGCTATTTCTTCCACTTGTAATGCTATTCTCTGTGGCTTAGGAAACCCTCTGAAGCAATCTCAATTTAGAAATGATGAAAATTTAAAAAGCCCCAAGTCAGTGTATTGTTTTCCTTCTTGGCTCCTATAGCACTCTATACACACTTATTACAACGACTACAACTCTTGTTTCATTATTTACTAACACTTGCGACCTTGGACAAATAATCTCTTTGATACCTTGATTTCCTCATCTGTAAAATGAGCATCAGTGGGGTATAATATCTAGCTCACAGAGACGTTGGAAAGGTTAAATGTGGTAATATGTGAAAGGGTTTAAATGAGTGCTTGGCACATTAGATATATTCAAATGTTAGCTATGATTACTACTAATACCTCCAAGTACCACTATTCATCTATATGGGTCTATTAAACTGTGAGCTCTGAAGGCTTATTCTTGTACCACTAGCATCTAACTCATGACAAAAACTCAGTGTTGGAAGGAACTGATCTATATTCTATAATATGCAAGGAATATGGTGGTTATTCATTATTATCTTCAGGTTAAAATCATTTGTTTTCTAGTGCCTTCAGCTACTTAAGAAATATTATTTAACATGAAACTTCTAACTTCTTTATTGTATACTTTTTGTGACAAATTAAAATTAATTATTTGATTTATTTAGAAGTGAGAAGCAATTTCCTTTTACCTAATATATTTCAATAGACTTATCTAATTAACTCAACGTGATGGTTAAGGATGTGTCAATTTGGTTGAGCTATGAAGCCTAGAAATGTTGTCAAACATCATGCTAGATGTTTCTGTGTGTGCTTCTGGATGAGATTAACACTTAAATCTGTGGCCTTTGAGTAAAGCAGATTTCTCTTCTGAACGTGGGTGGGCCTATGCATGTAATTAGTTGAAGCCCTGGATAAAACAAAAGGCTGACCTCCCCTGAAAAAGGGGAACTTTTGCAGCGGACAGCTTTTGGACTTAACTGTGACATCAGCTCTTCTTTGGGTCTACTGCCTGAGAGGCCACTCTGTAGGTTCTGGACTTGTCAGCCTCCTTATTTACAAAACGCAATTCCTTAAAATAAATCTTCTCTCGACTAATATACCACCGAATGTATACATGAAATTAAGTTACAGACCAGGCTATAATCACCTACAGGAAAAAAAGTCTTTATTTGGAAAGTTCAGAATTGAAAATATATACTATGTGTGTGTGCATATATATATATATACAAAAATTATATGTACCAGGGAATTAAGAATCCCTGGTTTCATTTTTCTTCTTTTATTCCCTTTGATAACACACTATAATCTACACAGAATAAAAAAAACAAAAAGGAGATAAATTATAGCAGTTTTATTTTAAATTTCAAAATTGTATCTTTCATGTAATCCTAACAAAACTTAAATCATGTAGATGAATACAAAGATGAACATACATGCTTTAAACACTGACAAAATCTAGTTACAATATATTTTTAAAGTTTTCTATTTTCACAACATAGTGAAAAACTACGTTCATAAAAATGTACATAGGAAAATATAATGTGTTCTCTTTTCAAGTATATATGGCTCTGAAGGTACTTTAATAATCTATATACAATGCAACCAACAGATTTATAATAACACTTTCCTTCAGTTAATAGTCTATTCACTGTGATTCACAGTTCATCACTTAAGGAACTCTCCTGCTTAGAATCACAATCATATTTTGAATGTTTGGTCAAAGGAGCATGAAAATGCCAGTTCCTGGCACAATGAGTAGAAGGAAAATAGCCTGCAAGAAGGTATCCTCAGATAAAGACAATCTTTAAGCTCCAGAGCAATCTTTGGGGCAAGTGGTACCTTCTTCTCATAAAGGAAAAGTCTTTACTGCTGAGGGCACTGGGTCTCTGGAGTTGACTTGGAGGATACATATACAATAGGGTGTGATTTCTTACAAGCTGCTTTTTCCAGTTTGCTTGCAGTTTCTTTCCCTTGTTCAACTTCTGTTTGAAGCCTTGATTCAGCAGCTAACCTACAGGCATTAAAGCATCCATTCTGAATTCAAATGTGGTCAGGAAAAATTAAAGAAGAAAACAATCCTACAGTATAATGGATCTCTTAATGAGACAAGGTGATCTTTTTTTAAGGTATTTAAGAAGAAAAATTACAGTTGACTCCAATACCATTAAAAAAAACTAAATCACTGCCTCGCTAAAAACATTTTCTATCAATAGGCTTAATTTTTCAAATGTCTAAAGAAATATCTTTAAGGCTGATAAAAAGTCATGGCAAAGTCTAAAATAAAGAATTAAAATATAATGATACCTACCATGATAAACATATCTAACAAAAAATTTTTAAGGCTAGAGCACTATATTAATGTTAACATGACTGGACAAAAGGCAAATGCAAGATAAAAATTAACAAGGAATCCTGGGCTGCATGAATAGATGTCTAAATATCTCATTAAAAAACTCAAACTTCAACTAGCAAAATAATAGTTTAAGAAAAAAATAAACAATGAAGAATTATTTTAAAGGGCCTATACAGATATTTTATAGCAAGAGCATCAATTAAATTTATAAAGCATGCAACAGTGAATCTTCCGATAGAAGCCATGTTTATTATTATAATATTATCATAGGATTGTGTGTCTAAATTAATCATGCAGAGGGCAAAAGGCTGGAAACATCTGAAGTTAGCAGATGGACTCACACACACACATACAAACAAATGTTTTGTTATTTTATTTGTTTTTGTTCAACTAGCAAGACAAAAAAATTTCAACATGCTATTTGAGTCAAACAAGTAGCTGAACATTTGCTTGAATATTTTTACTAAGCAAAAGAAGGCAGAAGAAGAAATGAAGACAACATAGAGAGTAAGATTCGCAGTGATCAATTCTGGAAATTCACCTCCAGAAATATACAGTGGTCAAGCACACATACACAATGAATCACATATACACAAGCATAACTTGTTGAATTCAATTCACAATTAGTCGAAACCGTGTGTGTCAGATAGCATTCATTTAAAGGTACTTTTTTCCTTGAGAATATTAAGCTTTTAGTTCAAGTGACTTATACATTATAATGCTATTACATAAAAATGCAAGAAATGGAGTAATACATTACTCCAATTAACAATAAAAGCTGCAATATTGTTGAAATGCTTTCATTGTTGAATACTACATTTAGTAAAATGTAAAATGTCTTATTTTGTATGTCTCCATTAAGACTGATGTAGCACCTTAAAGATCTCCTTTCACAGCAGACAATCCAAGCTATTTTCATACCAATATGCTTAATTTTTAAAATGTCTATTTATTTTAATTCTACTATCATTCCACTGCATAAAGACATCCTTCATCTTTTATCATCCTTTTTTACCTTCTCCATTTTCCTCATTCACTTCTTTTTTGCCCATCCTTGGTCCTGCTACACACATCAAGAATGTGTTTTTACACCACCCTAACTTCAGTCACTGTACCTACCTTTCCCTTCCACTCTCTCTTACCTTCTTTCTGGCCATTATTATTTTAATTTTTTAAAAAAGGATAAGGATCTTAAAATGTTAATTCCTATAGACATATATGTCTGACACCTCCTCTTTTAGTCAAATTCAATTATGCAGAAACTAGAGGCTTTGACGGAGAAGGCAATGGCACCCCACTCCAGTACTCTTGCCTGGAAAATCCCATGGACGGAGGAGCCTGGTAGGCTACAGTCCATGGGGTCGCTAAGAGTCGGACGACTGAGCGACTTCACTTTCACTTTTCCCTTTCATGCACTGGAGAAGGAAACGGCAACCCACTCCAGTATTCTTGCCTGGAGAATCCCAGGGACGGCGGAGCCTGGTGGGCTGCCGTCTATGGGGTCGCACAGAGTCAGACACGACTGAAGCGACTTAGCAGCAGCAGAGGCTTTGAAGTTTGGGTGTAAATTGAAAATGAATTACCTTTGATATTTTAAAATGTCAGAATAGGTATTAAAGCACATTCTTGAAGGCTTAGAATAAACAATTTCAAAAGCCATAAAAAAAATTTCACCTAACAGTTTTTTGGAAGGCTGAAATTTCTTAAGACTAATTGGAAAGCCCTTTTAGGAGGTAAGGTAATTTTTTTCAGGTCACTCCTGAACCAGGAAAAAAATAACTACATTTATTCAAAACAACAAAACATTCAGAGACGTACTAGACCTGTGACACAGAAAAATGTTGCTGTTTAAAATAACTCCCTTTTTCAGGAGTCTTTCCTCCTTGAAATCATCTTAGTCTTTCTTAAAGTTTTAGAAAACTGGAAGGTAGGCAGAGGAAACTGGGCAATTATACCACATGCAACACTAAGAAAACAGACTAAGGCACGGAGAGCACAGTTCATGCAGCGACAGAGACGAGATGGGGAGGGCTGCTCGCTGCCCCGAAGGAAAGCAGACACTGACCTGGGAGAGTTCGGGGTGTTTCCACTTCTTTCACTTAAGGCTTCCGAGTCAGCTGGAACTCCTGTAAGTTTCACACACTTCTTTTCCTTTCTTGCCTGAATATCCATGGGCAGATTTTCGTAAGGAGAGAGAATGACTCCTGATGTGCTTTCAGAAACTGTCTTTTCTAGCTGCAAGTTGTTATCTTCCGAACTGTTAGAATGGGATTGTGCCTCCTCTTTCTGTGGTGATAATCTATACACTTCTTCCCCAACAGCACTGGTGGCACATATACCATTAGGGGCGGTTATATCCACAGGCAGGACCTCACGTCTCTTTTTGAGTACAGGCACTTCAATTTTCTCTGAGAATAAAAACAATTAAAAAATATATCTAGTCAATATATCAAAGATACAATCAACATAAGGTAGACCTAGCTATAAATGTATTTCCTTTGTTTTCCACTCCTGTTTCTTTAAAACCTATTCATCTCCTTACTGAAATACACTGTCTTTAATTCTCTCTTTTTTATGGATTCCATTAACTATATCTTATCTGGCTATAAATTTTTCCTTGGGACCTCAATATATTTGACCATAGGAATGAACACTTAAATGTTCTCTTCTAGGCATACAAAAAAGATCTTCACGACCCAGATAATCACGATGGTGTGATCCCTCACCTAGAGCCAGACATCCTGGAATGTGAAGTCAAGTGGGCCTTAGGAAGCATCACTACAAACAAAGCTGGCGGACGTGATGGAATTACAGTTGAGCTATTTCAAATCCTGAAAGATGATGCTGTGAAGTGCAGCACTCAATATGCCAGCAAATTTGGAAAACTCAGCAGTGGCCACAGGACTGGAAAAGGTCAGTTTTCATTCCAATCCCAAAGAAAGGCAATGCCAAAGAATGCTCAAACTACTACACAATTGCACTCATCTCACACGCTAGCAGAGTAATGCTCAAAATTCTCCAAGCCAGGTTTCAATAGTACATTAACTATGAACTTCCAGATATTCAAGCTGGATTCAGAAAAGGCAGATGAACCAGCGATCAAATTGTCAACATCCGTTGGATCATCGAAAAAGCAAAAGAGTTCCAGAAAAATATCTCCTTCTGCTTTATTGACTATGCCAAAGCCTTTGACTGTGTGGATCACTACAAACTGTGGACAACTCTTAAAGAGATGGGAATACCAGACCACCTGACCTGCCTCTTGAGAAACCTGAATGCAGGTCAAGAAGCAACAGTTAGAATTGGACATGGAACAGACTGGTTCCAAATAGGGAAAGGAGTATGTCAAGGCTGTATATTCTCACCCTGCTTATTTAACTTATATGCAGAGTACATCATGAGAAACGCTGGGCTGGAGGAAGCATAAGCTGGAATCAAGATTGCTGGGAAAAATATCAATAACCTCAGATATGCAGATGACACCACGCTTATGGCAGAAAGCGAGAAGAACTAAAGAGCCTCT
Source organism: Giraffa tippelskirchi (assembly GCF_054371585.1). NCBI lineage: Eukaryota > Metazoa > Chordata > Mammalia > Artiodactyla > Giraffidae > Giraffa > Giraffa tippelskirchi. The sequence goes on from NC_137282.1 coordinate 116,459,308, forward strand.
TGATGACAGTGAAAGAGGAGAGTGAAAACATTGGCTTAAAGTTCAACATTCAGAAAACTAAGATCATGGCATCTGGTCCCATTACTTCATGGCAAATAGATGGGGAAACAGTGGAAACAGTGACAGACTTTATTTGCTTGGGCTCCAAAATCACTGTAGATGGTGACTGCAGCCATGAAATTAAAAGATGCTTGCTCCTTGGAAGAAAAGTTATGACCAACCTAGACAGCTTATTAAAAAGCAGAGATATTACTTTGCCAAGAAAGGTTCATCTAGTCAAAGCTATGGTTTTTCCAGTAGTCATGTATGGATGTGAGAGTTGGACTATAAAGACAGCTGAGCACCGAAGAACTGGTGCCTTTGAACTGTGGTGTTGGAGAAGACTCTTGAGAGTCCCTTGGACAGCAAGGAGATCCAACCAGTCCATCCTAAATGAAATCAGTCCTGAATATTCACTGGAAGGACTGATGCTGAAGCTGAAACTCCAATACTTTGGCCACTTGATGTGAAGAACTGACTCATTTGAAAAGACCCTGATGCTGAGAAAGATTGAAGGCGGGAGGAGAAGGGGACGAGAGAGGATGAGATGGTTGGATGGCATCACCGACTCCATGGACATGAGTTTGAGTAAACTCCAGGAGTTGGTGATGGACAGGGAGGCCTGGCGTGCTGCAGTCCATGGGGTTGCAAAGAGTTGAACATGTCTGAGTGACTGAACTGACTGAACTGAGGGTTATGATAAAACTTGCATGGGGCTTCAGCATGGAAATTAGGAAGGATATAGTGGATAAGAATCAAGGAATCCAGGTACAAATCCTAGTGCTAACAACACTCAGCAGCTGAGTGACCTTGGAAAAGTACTTAACCTCTCGGAGCATTGTTTTCTTTCTTTTTTTAAAGCTTGAGTAATCATTTACTGATCAACTACTAAGTACAAAGCACTGTGTTAACTGCTATATAGTTTTACACTTAATCTAAAGCACGAGCTATGTTTTTGTAATCTATAAAATGGGAATTAAAAGTACTCACTGAGTGAACACTCAGTATTGTGTTATAAGGATTAACATAACATCATTCCATCTCCTATGCAGGTCGATATATACAGTCACAGAATAATTGTTCTAATACTTTTTCTGTTTTCCCAAACTAACATGTCTTTCACTTTCAAAATCAAAATATTAGTTAAGTTGGAG